>NC_036185.2:1200000-2400000 GCF_900002385.2 Plasmodium yoelii | reverse complement strand
TTGTTAAATATATACAAATAACATATATTTTTTAGTTTGTTTTTTGTTTTTTCCCCACTCCTTTCATTCTTTTAATGTTTATATTTTTAAAGTAATAAATGTGGCATGACAATTTTGATATAATAAAGAGAACACCACAAAAGAAAAAGCAAAACCATTTGATACATTATTTTTACCCTTTTATTTTTTTTTGAAGATACATATTATAATATATATGCATACATTTCCTCATCCCCATCGAAAAAGGTGGCTAAGAAGATTAATTATCATTAAAACGATAGAGCAATAAAATGATGGTAATTGATATATAACAAATATATGTATTTGTTTTTTTCTTATTTGAATATAAATATATTTATTATTACCTTTAGCCTTTTACAAAATATATATATATATATATATATCGAGTAAATACAGAATATATATATTATTACTGAAACTAAAATGTTTATTAGCATTTTGTGGATCCAAAATTGATATAGGCTATATGGATGTCTGATAATACAGGCATATATTAAATCAAAAAACGAAAAAGTTAATCTAACAACTTGTCAAGTGACTAAAGAAATAAACAAAATATCGACTAGATAAACAGGGTATTTTATAATTGGAAAAGTCTTCTTGCGTAGTATCCAAATGCTTAGCTTAACTGTCAAATTCTGGTACATTAATATTTCATTTTTTTTTTTGTGAAAAATACATGTACATACATAAAAAAGTTGTATTTGGCTAGTCAAAAAAAAAAAAAATAGTAAAATAAGCATATTTGCACACGCTTTCGTGCACACATATAATACATAAAATAGACGCATAATTGCGGAAACACAGAAAGAGGGACGTCGCACTTGTTGTATAAAGCACCCACTTTATCGTATAGTAATAAAAACTAAATAACAAAAATTGGTAAAAATATATAAAAGTTGTTATAATGAGTACCATAGATCAAAAGGAATGCATTTACAAAACCGAAAACAGTCAAGATAGTTGCGAACTCGTTAAAAAAAAAAAACAATACAGCAATTTAGTGAGTTTGCAGAAATCGGGGATATCTAATTTAAACGAAGAGTTAGAAAAAAATATTATAAATATACCTTCATTACAAAAAGGGCAAGCTTTATGTGATCAGGAAAAAAAATTGAGCGAAAATTTTGTAAAAATGAATGAACTTGCAGAAATAAAAGAGCTTGCAGATATAAGCGAATTTTCTAATACTGATGGATTCTCAAATGATTTAATGATGAATATTAATGATAAAACACCTTGTAATAAAGAAAATGATAATAGTTGTAATTATATAAAAGGTTATTCCTCAAATAAAAAAAGAGTATACACACCAAATAAATTTAATCAATCTAAATTATTTAATTATGATAATGATGATGAAAATAAGATTTCGATATTTACTACTCCAAAAAGGAGATATACTAATAAAAGGAAAATAAATGAAGGAGATAAAAACAAAGATAATGAAAGTTTATGTTCAAGAAGTATAAAAAGAAAATCAATATATAACGAATTAATACATTTACACACTCCACTAAAAGATACAAAAAAATATATTCCTCAAGAAAATGAAGAAGATATAAAACAAAATAAATGGATAATTGATGAATCGAATATGAATGAGTTACCAGAAAAAATAAAAAATGAATATGTATCATATTTACATAGTCCATTAAAAAGAAGTGAAAGATTAATTAAATCAAAAATTAATAAAATGTTAAATGAAAATATCGAAAATTTAAAAAATGAACAATTAAAAGGTAGTGATTATTCTTGTAGTAATGGAAATAATAGTAATACTATTGATTCAAATGATCAAATTCAATATGATTTTATTCCAGAAGATGAAGAAAAATGTTGGGATGATTATTACACACAAAATGTTGATAAAGTACGACCATTTACAGGGTTTACTACTGAATTAGCAGTTAATATAATAACTGAACTTTTAAAAGGGAAAATAAAAAAAATAAAAATAGATAATAAGGAATATTTATCTCCTATAAGTGAAAATGATCCTATAATGGAAATAGGACATGGAAATCATCCTATGGCTGTACAAATGTTTGAAAAATGGGGAACTGTTGGTCGATATATTGGTGTAGAATTTAGTGGATTAGCTAGTAGAGAAGCTTTAAAATGTGAAAAATTAAATAACTTATTTTTAAAAAGAAAAGTTGAATTTATCAAAGTTTTAGATATGAAATATTATAAAGATGATTATCTAAATGCTGTAGTTACACAATCAAATATATCACCTCAAAATACAAAAACTGATTTTATTAAAATGCACACATTTAAATATATTTTTTCAAAAAGTACACTAGATTATATTACTTGTAGAATGGATCATATAGGAAATTGTTTTGATTGGGAAGAAGATCTTCAAATATCACCTTCAGTTGTTGAAATGTTTAATAGTTTATCAGATTCTTTACAAAATTGTAAAAATAACAAAGGGAATTCATATATTATTTTTGTTGAGCCTAATAATTCTTCTAAATTTAGAGATCATATATTAACTATTTTTAAGGTTATATATACAGCTACTTTTAAATATGATAGTTCAGCAAAATATTTAAGATTAGCAAAAATAAATAATGGTATTAAGGCATGTGGTTATTTAATTGAAAAAAGAAATGAAGTATATCAGGATTTTGAACAAATGAAACATGAATTTTTAAAATTAATTATTAAATCAGCAGGTACGAAAAATATCGATGAAGCTGATTGGTATCTCCCTTCCACTGCACCAAAAAAATGGACTAGCAATTCAACAAATGATATTGAATATTTAGTCAAATTGGATGCAAATCGTATATAAAGTTATGTGTGCACTATTTTTACATGAACTGTTCATATTATTCAATGTAATAGTCATGTAAATAATTCCATAGTAAATATATTTTTTTAATGGATTTTATTTTTCAAATAAAATACACACACACATACCCACATGCATTTTTTCGTCTTATTCAATTCTGTATTATGATTGTACCGAAATATTGGTAGATTTAATGGGAACTATTTTAAATTTATATACCCATATTTTAAAAAATGGCTAGCTACTTATGGCTATTTAACGTTGCACTATGTTCATGTATGTATGTGTGTGTGTGTGCATAATATGCATGTAATATATAATATTATTTAAAATGGCAAGGTGATATTTCGCCTTAATTGCAGCTATTTAACGATTTTTCAGTATTTTTTACGTCATGTTCTATCATTTTATTATTCATTTATTTACTTATTCACAATTTTATTCAATTTTTGTTGTAACTTTTTAAAACTAACAATGTATATATCAAATAACATAAGCTCGTTTATACCTTGACAAAAGGAGGTTAAATTATTGTCAAGTCTTTACCACGGTTTGGCTACATATGCTCTTTAATTTCCCAGGCAATTATAGTTGGAAAATACCATAGAGGGATGCAAATTGTACCTTTTTATTCTATTATTTTTTTTATTTTTTATTTTTTTATTTTTTATTTTGTTATTTTTTATTTTTTATTTTTTTATTTTTTTTATTTTTTTGTGAATTAGCTAGCTAACTATTTTTATCCATTTTGTGTAAAAACAAATTAAACTAAAATGAAAGCCAAAGAAAAAGGTGGTTAAGAATGTCAACATTTGCTACAATAATTTTACCATTTTTGTATGAATTATAATAATTTATATTTTTCGGATTTTTAAAGTGACTAAAAAAAGAAAAAAAAATTATGTGCATTCTTATTTGAATTGAAACTACTTACATATGGGTATGTGGTATGGAGATTAGTTATGTGTATTCCTTCGCTTATTAATGTATTTATTTTTTTTATAATTTGTAATTTTTGTTTTTTTCGTCTGATTTTTTAAATGCATATGCCACTTGATTTAAATATTCAGGAAAATAAAAAAAATTATATTAAGGGCATCATGAATATGTGAATTATTTTTTTACCCCTTATTATTTGAAGATTATAGATTATATAATGTTTTTAATTCAGATATGGAAAATACATAGAATTTTTTTAATATTTTTTTTATGTACAAGAATTTTTGAAATAGTATGTTACAGTAAACACATATCAAGGTAAGAGCAAAAATAGAAATCATCATTTAGGATGTTTTTTGTGTGTATGGAAAGAAGAGAGTGTTAAAAATCAGTTTCCTTGATTGTAAATTAAATGGATGATACTTATTTTCGTATAAATATAACAGAGAAATTATTTATTACACACTTTATTTATTGATATTGTTTTAGGTCCCCACATTTTATCATAAATCCGCCAAAAAGAGAATATTTGAATTTTATTAATAAAACGTCACATAATATAAAAGATATAATAAAAAAGAAAAAACATAAAAAATTATATTCGATAAAAATTTCAAATTCACTTGACAATAATATTCCTGATGAATATTTAAAATATAATATTCCACAAGAACCAATGTAAGTAAATAAATTTCACAAAAAAGGGTATATAAATTTATAAAGACATTAAATTATCTTTAAACTGTTTTATTTCCACTTGTAGATATCCCTTTATAACAGTACCTGACAATTTATATACAAGAAAATGGAACGGATCGAACGATAGTGAAGAAGAAAGAACAGATGATGAGAATGATGAGAATGATGGGAATGATGAAAATGGTGAGAATGATGAAAATGATGAAAATAGCGAACGTAGTATTGGAAAGAAAAAAGTTGAAAATTCGAATAAAGAAAAAGAATCTACTAACCCAACAATAGAAGATTATATAAGTGATATAAATTATGAAAAATATATACACCCAAGTTTAATTAAAAGTATAGATAAAGATGATCGATCTAATATACCATATGATTTACAAAAATATATGAATAAAGATCAAAAAATTTATCAAGTAGATTGTTTTTGTGAATGTGATATGGAAGATGATCTTACAGAATATGATGCACATTTCAATGGTATTGGACCATGGCCATCTTTTTATGAATTAAAAAAAAATAATAATAACTATGAATTTAAAAAAACAGATATGGAAATAGAATATAATATTTCCTATGATAAAAAGGAATATTTTGAATATAAAAAAAAAATGCTTACTGAAAATAAAACCAAATGTGATAATGGTAATGGTAATGATAATGATAATGGTAATGGTAATGGTAATAATAATAATGATAATAATAATGATAATAATAATAATAATAATGAAGAAGAATCTGAAACACTACCAACGACTGTTGATGAAGTAAGAGAGCTATATTATAAAAAGGAAGTAAAGACAATTAAGGAAGCAAAATATGAATTTCAAAAATGGAATGAGCGAAGTAAATATTCTAGAAAAAACTGGAGATTAACAAAAGAGGAATTTGAACTGTTACCATATGAAACACAACAATTATATTTAAAATTGCGAAAAGGATATAAAAAAAAAAATGATGAAATAATAGAAAAATATAAAGAGTACTCAGCAGGAGGTCATAGATTATTAACAATGGATCAGTTTGATGAAAAAAATAAAAACAATTTTTACACAGAAGATGAAAATGAGCAAGCAAAAAGGAACACATTAAGTGGTGTGGGAAATGAACAAGATGCAAAAAAGAACACATTAAGTGAGGTGGAAAATGAAATAAATAATAATGATCCGAATGAAGAATTTCGGCTTCTTGAAAATAATATATTATATAGTAAACCCAAATCACCAATTGATAATATGTTATATGAATGGGATGATCCATTAAATTGTTATTGGAGAGAAAGAACAAAAGAAGTTGTTCGAGATGTAATCATGTATGATTATCCATATAAAGAATTGAGAAGAGCATCTAATTTGGATTTATATGATATTTCATGGTCTGCTGGAAAAATGGATATATATATAACTGTAGAAGAAGGAAAAAACTATAAAATAACTTTATTTGATTTAAAACAATTAATAAAAAAAATCGCTAAAAGATTAAAAGATTTAGAAATTGAAGAAGATATTTATGTTTTACCATTTTTTGAACTTATTGTTTCTTCATTACCTAGTAAAAATATTTTAGTTTGTAGACGAGATTGGAATCAAAACATAGGAAGAGAAGTTATTTGTTTTTTTAAAAATAAAAATCAAGAACCCATAACAGGAACATTATTAGGATCTCCTAGTGCATTCCATGTAATCATAAATATAAATAATGAGTATATAGAAAATGTATTAATAGATGCACTTGATAAAATAGTTATAAAAGATGAACTTAAAAAGGAAGACGCAAATGATAATAGTCAAATTATGTTACAAGCAAAAATAGATAAAGAAATGATTAACACAGAGGACGGGCAAAAAAAAGAAGAAGTAGAAAAAGTAGAAGTAGAAAAAGAAGGAGTAGAAAAGGTAGAAGTAGAAGAAGAAGAAGTAGAAAAGGTAGAAGTAGAAGAAGAAGAAGAAGAAGATCATGTAAACAATTTTAATGATGAAAATTCAAAACTCTCTAATAATGAATCAATTTTTTCAGATGTTGATGAGTTAAATGATTCTGATCTTTCCGAAATAAAAAAATTAAAAAAAAATAATCAGTCGAATAACAATAATCATCAAAAAGATATAAAAACAATTCAAAATATAGACAATATAGATAATGATGGTAATTCAAACATAATTAATGAATTTGATGAATATGAAACAGATGACGAATATGAAACAGATGATGAATATTCAAATATTGCAGATAATGACATCGATTCATATAATGATGATTATGATGACAGTTATGGAAATGAGCAGTAGAATATTTGTTCATGTTTTATGTCCGAGTTAAGAAAAAAAATGTAAAAATAAAATTTCCGAAAATAACAAGATAATTAATTTGTCTTATACAAAGAGTAATAATATATAATCTGTTTTTTCTTGAGGATGAATTTTTATGTCGGTAGTAATTTTTTTTTTTTTTTTTTTTTAAATTTAACTAAAATATGGTTTTGTATATCTCAAAACAGTTTCTATTTTTTGAAGAAAATTATGGGCATTTTCTTTCTCTTGAAAAGAAGATAAATTTGTATAATAGTGGGCATGTAAATATGAGAAATATTTACGATGACGAAAATAATAATAAAAGAATTTTTGATAAAAAGCTTGAATAGTTTTTTGTGATATATTTTCATTTGTAAAATTATAACTAAATAATATTTTTAAAAAAATGATTTGATAAAATGTATTTAAATTAAATATTTTCGAATTATTATACATCAATATATAATAAATATTATTGTAATGAATAAGATCTTCATTTTCCCAATGATCTATATATATATTCATAATTTTTTTATTTTCATTTAATTCTATCAATTCTTTTCTTTTATCAAAAACTTGTCTAATTTCATGTTTAATATATTCCCATATTTTATTATTTTCAATTGTACAATTTTTAATAACATTATTTATATTTATTTCAGGATATATTCCTAATTTATTTTTAAATAAATATATACTATTTTCACATAAGGATAATGCATAGTTCTTTATGTCTATCATTTCTTTTCTTTCATTATTATCTAAAAATAAAAATGTTGTTGCACTATTTATTGAAATATCGCTATTCTCATTTTTTTCTTTTTTTATATTTACCAAATCAGAATACTTGAAATTTTCTAATGACTGTATATTCCCACTTTCCACTTCTCCACTTTCCACTTCTCCACTTTCCACTTCTCCACTTTCCATTTTTCCACTTTCCATTTTTCCACTTTCCATTTTCGACAGTTTACTATCATCTTTAAGTTGGTCATTTACATTTTTATATTTAATATAAGGATACATGCTTAAGGAAAGGTATCTGGATAAAATTGTGTACATTGAAAAAGGCAATGTTGAAATATTGTGTGCATATTTTTCGCTACTTATTTTGATATTTTCTTTTTTTTCATAATAATTTTTTATTAATATATTCATCTCTTTTTGTAAATCTAAAACAATGGTACTATATTTTTCAACGTCATAAAATATTAATATAACATTTTTGTACATATTTTTATACATGTGTAAATTATATGTAGACAAGAATGGTAAGACATACGTTGCTACTTTTGTATCATTTTGTGGTACTGAATTTATTAGTAATATATCATTTGGAATTTTTATATTTTCATATGTATAATTTTTTGAATATAATTTGTCTATTTTAGTTTCTTCTTGATATCTTTGATCATCATTATTTTTTTCACCATTTTCATCTAGCCAATTTTCGTTTTTTCTGAATTGTTCATATAATTTTTGAAAAATACTTACTATTTCTGATTTTTGGCTAGTTGAGCATATAATAAAAAAATTTTCATTTTCTTTAATCAAATTAACAAGTAAATTTTCATAAATAATTGAATTTAATAAATTTTGTTTTCCTTGGTCTTTTTCTCCTATAATACATATTTTTTGACCATAATTAATTTTATAAAATAAATCAATTAATAAATTATTGGTGTATAACTGTTTTGTTATTACCCTTTTATTAAATATTTCTTTATTATTCATATTAAATATGTTAATTTTTTCACAGTTTTTTAAATATAGATAATTTAGATATTCATATGGAGAATACACATTTTTATGTCCCATTTTATTATCTTCCATATTTCCTAAGTCTGTTTCACATAAATTTTCTATACATTCTTTCTTTATATTTTTTATTCTACCAATAATAGTATCTTTTTTATTTAATTGTAAAACTATGCCATATGTTGTATCATCCATTTTGATAATGCTTCCTATTTGCTTATTTTCATTTTGTTTATAATTTATAGAAATAAATATATCTTCATTACTTAGATTATTTTTATTTTCTAATGGAAACTCCTTAAAGACATTATTAAGTTCTTCTACAAATAAATTTTTGTCATAATCGGTATTGTTATTTTCACTAGCTATATTGTTATTTTCACTAGCTATATTGTTATTTTCACTAGCTATATTGTTATTTTCGCTAGCTATATTGTTATCATTGTTGCAATTTTTTTTTTTTTTCAAAATATCCTCATTTTGGCTAGTTGTGAAATATTTCCTTTTAAAATTGGGGTTTAAACAATTGGGCAATAAATTACAAACATATTTTTTTGAAATACTTGGGAGAATCCTGAATGTATTGTCATTCCAATTCGAACAAAAGAATATATTCTTTCCCTTTCGGAATACAATCATTTTTTTTCAAAAAAAAAAAAGGAAAAATATTAATTTGGTCATCTTGGCTTGAGTCATAAATACCTGCACATGCATGTAGATTTACATATATTTGAGAATATAAATAAAAAATAAGTACAATTTTATTTATAATAAAAAAATTGCAAAATATTACAAAAAACTACAAAAGATTACAAAAAACTATAAAAAGTTTTATATAATATAAATAATTGAATTTATACTTTTTCAAAGAAAATTATAGAAAAAAGAATCATATAAAAATCTTGCTCTCCGATTTTTTGGGGCTATATGTATTTTTTTATTTTATAAAAATTTATGATGTATAATATTATTCTCTTATTTATTTTATTTTTTTTATATCTTTTCTTGTAACATTGTTTCATTTTTATTTTGCACCAGTATTATTTTATATTACACATTTTTTTGTAGTTAACATTTTCGACAGTATAATGGTAAATTAAAAAATATATTCTATAAAATAGTGTTGAAGGAAAAAAATAAAAAAAAATAAAATTGGCAAATAACACATATGTACATTATATATTTATTATGCACTTTTTCAAATATTATAATTTTTAAGAATAGTGAACATTTTTATAACCCTTAGGAAATAGGAAAATACAAACAAATAAATTAATAAATATCCACACATTATTATGTGTATATTTATATGTATATCTTATATGTATATCTTATATGTATATCTTATAATATATATTATTTTAGTGAAGATACAAAAAGACGAAATATTTTGAACAATGTGGTAAATATTGAAATTCCTTTTCATGTAACGCGAATAATAATTTTCGCTCTTTTTTTTTTTTACTCACAAAATAGTTAAAAAATAAATTAGATAAAATGAATAAATGAACGAGTAATAAATGTAGAGCGTGAAAAGGACCTGCACACGCTATCGTCTTTTTCTCTGAATCCATGAAAATAGATGAAAATAGATGAAGAAAAAAAATAATAATAAATAAAAAATAAATGAAAATAAAAAAAAAATAAATAATAATAAATAATAATAAATAAAAAATAAATGAAAAAAAATAAAAAAAATAAATGAAAAAAAATATATCAATATTAATTAGGAGAAAAGACAAAGAAAATTATAAAGATTATAACATTATGAAACTTGCCAAGTTATAAAAATTATCAAGTTATGAAAATTGTCAAGTTATGAAATTGCCAAATTATTGAAGCTTTTCTTTTCATTCTTAATAATATATATTCGCATTTTCCAAAAAATATGAAATTTTAAAAATGTACAATGAGATAAACAAATTAACATCTGTAGAAAATGAATATTTGGAAAAAAGTGGAAAAAAAAGAAGACAGCAAAATAGATCATTTTATTTAATTTCAAATGAACATGACAATGATATAAAAAATCCGAATCAAAATAATATAGAAAGCTATTATAAAACAGATATACAAGAAAATGAAGAAGATCCGTATACTCTTGAAGTTATACGCCAACTAAGTTCAATCAAAATCGATTCCAGCACAGATTCGTCAAGTGAAAAAGATGTTTATGCTAGAAGCCAAGTTGGGGAAAAAAAGAACGAAAAAAAGAAAAAAAGAGTTATTCGGCACATTCCAAGTGTAGAATGTGTAGAAGATATCGTGGTATATGATGAGTCAAGTATGTAAATAAAATATTGCATAAATATATGTCAATATTTATTTTCAATTATTTATATAATCATTATATTATTATTTCTACCTTTATACTAAAAAAATTCATATTTTTTTTTTTTTTTTTTTTTAGAAGATACAGAATTTCCAGATTTATATCAACTTTTTTCAGAATATAACATTAAATATTTTTACAATAGATTAGAAAGTGTACAAGTAAAATGGAGTAACAAAATGAAATTATGTGCTGGGATATGTATATTTAAAGTAAGATATCTTATGGACTTTTAAAAATGTGCATAAATGAACTGTATACATACATAATATTTTCTTTATATATATATATCCAAATTTTATATTTTCAGAAATCTGGATACTGCTGCATTAGGCTCTCACTCCCTTTACTAAAGCTGCGAAAAATAAGAGAATACAAAGTAAGTCTTTAAAAATGGTGGGAAAAATGTGGGAAAAATGTGGGAAAAATGTGAGAAAAAATGTGGGAAAAATGTGGGAAAAAATATGAGAAAAATATGAAAAAAAATGTGGAAAAAAATGTGGAAAATAATATAGGTTCTAAAAATTTGTCATGAGTTCGATTTCTTATATTTTATAGGAAACATTACTACATGAAATGATTCATGCCTTTTTATTTTTAAATCAAAAAAAATCTGATAAAAATGATGGACATGGTCCTGTAATATAAAAATAAGACAAATAAAAAAATAAGACAAATAAAAAAAATAAGACAAGTGAAACAATATACTCGCCAAAATTATTTCCCTAATTTCTTTTAGGAATTTAAAAAACATATGTATAGAATAAATAAATTAACAGGTTTAAATATAAGCATCTATCACAGTTTTCATGATGAGGTCCATTTTTACCGAAACCATGTTTGGCGTTGTACAGTTAAAAAATAGCCAAAATAGACAAATAGCCAAAATAGACAAATAGCCAAAACAGTCAAAATAGCCAAAATAGTCAAAATAAACAAAATAAACAAAATAGACAAATAGCCAAAATAGTCAAAATACATGCACATGACTTTATGTAACAAATATATGATATCACACATCGCTACAAAATGTTATCTATCCAATAATGCTTTTTATATAAAAAGGGAATTTGCAGAAAGTACCCTCCACATTTTGGATACATAAAACGATCCATGAATCGACCGCCCGGACCAAAGGAAAAGTGGTGTATGCAAAATAGGAGAAATAAACAAAATAGGAAAAAAAGACAAAATAAACAAAATTTACAAAATAAACAAAATAGCCAAAATTCACAACAAAATTCACAACAAATCCACTTTTTAGGGAGAAGCCACTCAACTTATTGTTCAGGAAAATTTGTAAAAATCAAAGAGTTAGAATCTTCTAAAACTGCAGGAGAAAATGCAAATAAACAAACCCCCGATCTTAATACAACATTAGAGGAAGAAATTGAGCCCCCCCAAAAAAATACCGGAAAAAAAATCGAAAAAAAAATCGGAAAAAAAATCGGTAAAAATAACGAAAAAAACAACGAAAACAAATATGCAAACAAATATGCAAACAAATATGCAAACAAATATGCAAACAAATATGCAAACGAACTCGTGCCCCTTTTGATAATGTGCATATGCGTGTTTGAATTTCTAAAAAAGATGATGATAGAACCAACGAGACCATACAAATTGAAGATGTAATGGATGATTCCATGTTTAATGATACAATAATAATAACGAATTCAAATAAAAAAAAAACGAAAAAAAAAGTAGAAACATATAGTAATGAGTTAGATATAATTAATCTCATAAAAACCTTGTTTAACAATAGTAAGGAAACTAGTGTTCATAATTTTTCAACTTCCGATAATTCAATAGATTATCATAAAGCATTTAAAAGTAAAAATTATTTTGAAATAGATTAACATACAAATAAATTAAAAAGGAAAACTCGATATATTTTTTTCATTTTTTAAAGATCTACATCTATACATTCTACAAATATACCCCTTCCCCCGCATTTTACACAATACAATTTAGAAACATCTATAAACCTCTGCATCTTGAATTGATGCTTTACTTTTATTTTTAAACTTAGTATTTATCAAGTTTATTTATTTTTTTAACTATATTTGTTAGTTCCAATAAAATATAGTACATAAGAATAGCCAATAAAAATGAAACAAAATAAAAAAAATATTTATATATGAAAAGTGAGATTAAAATAAAAAAGAACTATGTAATAATAAATAATCACACACATATATAAATATTATAAGCTCAACAATGTGATAATTTTGTTTTTTCGGCTTTTTAAAAAAAGTTAATAAATATGGAATAGATCCTTTTTAAATGATGTTATTCTGTTTCAATTGTTTTGGGAGCATTTTGAATAAAGTATGCAAGTTGGTATGCAATTTTGTACAATCTGGCATACAAGCTGGCATACAATTTTGTGCACGTGGCATATTGTAATTCAGTTCATTTCCAAACCTTTCTATCACAAACAGGTCTATTTGAAATAACTTCTTTTGAACACCAGTAATCTTCAACAAGTTTTTTATCATCACTATTATTAATATCTAATTTTTTAAAAATATGATATTCAAATGATGGGTGGTCTTTCATTTCAAAAGGAATTTCGGTACCTCTAAATAACCAAACACCTTCAATATCATAATTTTTATTTTCACCTAAAACTGATATAACTGCAAATGAATATTTTGAGAAGTTATTTTCTAATCTTTGTAAAAATCCACTAGCCATATTACAAGCAACAAAAGATATTTGACATTCATCTTCTAATTTATCATATTTCATATAATATAATGAAAAACCATTATTATCATAAGTTTCCCAAAATGTAGGCATTGCATTTTTTAATAAATCTTTTTCATTACTAAATTTATATTTCCAATTATCTAAAGAGAATTTTGATGGTGGTAATAAATCTAATGGATTTGTTTTTTTTGTTTTTTTTTCATTAAGACCATCATCACTAAATAAATCAATATCATCATCTGCATCTTCTTTTGGTTTTTTCTTTTCTTTATTATTATTTGTTTGTTTTGGTTGTACAGGTGTTTTTTTATTATTTCCAACTGGTCCTGAACCCATAACATATTTAAATTGTTTCTGATTTATTATAGTTGTATATAATCTGTATAAGTTTCCATATTTTTTCAAAAAATCTTCAGTCATTTTTCCAGATTTTATACAAAAATTTATAATTACAGACATAAAAATATCAACAATAGTTATCTTATTACCTACCATATATTGGTTTAATAATAAATGTTTATTTAAACAACTAAATGTATCTTGAATATGTTTTAATGATTTATCATTAGATTTATTACTAATATAACAGCATACTGGAATTTCTAATTCAAATGTACAAAAATCTATCCACATATTTACTTGCCCTTCTTCGAAACATCCACATCCCAATAAATTATGTTCTTTCCTTATACTGCATAAATATTTTCCTATAGCATTGCTTTCAAATAAACTTCCTTGGGGTGTTATTAAAACTGGTAATCTTTTCATTGGCGACTCTTTTACAAATTCATCTTTATTATCATCTATTCCGATTTCGAATGCTGGCATATTTAGTTTTATATTACAAAACGAAGCAACTGTTTGTACTTTCAAACATCTGATATCATTTTTGGGGCCGAGAAGTTTCTATAAAAAAAATAAAAAAATTAAAAAATTAAAAAATATATATACATACTACATACATACATACATACATACTACATACGTGCCATTAACTAACTGTTGTGTGTTCATTTTTTAAATTATATAATAATACATATTTTTCAAGTTCATTGTTTTTTTTTTACTATGTATTGCTGATATTACGTGAAATTTTATTTTTATTCACTCAAATTATATACATACAAACATATTTAGAACATACAATATATATCTAGTTTTTTTTTTTTTTTTTTTTTTCTTACTAAATCCATTTTCGCTAGTTTAAATAAAAAGTAAATCTACAATTATGATGGAGAATATTTGGTATAATATATATTTATTTATTTATTTATTTAGCTTTTTTAAGGAAAATATATCCTAAATTAATAGATTAATAAAATATTTCGTTTTGTAGTTCAACTATTGTTATTTTATTAACACGAAAAATATATATATATATGTGTTTATACTTTTGTGCGATATATTTAATTAAAAATAAAATTCAACGACAAATAATTGGAATGTGTTTTATTTTTTAAATATCTCAAACTTATTTTTGCAATCATGAAAAATTATATATATGCATATTTTTTTTTAAGTTGCATGTGATATATATATATATATATATAGCGCATATAATTATTAAGCCTATAGGGAGTTACTATTTCGTATGTTTTTTTCAGCTATTATTTTGGTCGTGATTTTGGGCGTGATCTTGCTAACATTTTTTGTTCGTCATTTTTATGCGCAATTTAAAAGCAAGTTTCTTCGCTACTAGCTATTCCGTTTTCATTTATTAGCACTTTATGTAGATATGTCAAAAAATGAAGCGATGAAATTGTATTTACGAACAATTTTTCATATGAAAGTAAACACTATAAATTCAAATTATTTTATTAAATTTCTTATTAATTTTAACACATAAAATAAATTTAAAAATACATAATGATAGAATAATAATTTACATACTAAATTAATATGATAAGAAAAAATATAATGTTTCTAATTTTTTTACTTATATGTGCATATGCAAATTTATTTAATATGTTGCTAAGGAACAAATGTTTTGTTATTCCACTTGTGTGAAAATAAAGACTATACTTTTCTGACATGTTTATAAAATTTATCTATATTTTTCTACCTGTTAATAAAATTTATCTATATTTTTCTACCTGTTAATAAAATTTATCTATATTTTTCTGACCTGTTAATAATTTTTCAATAATTACCAAATATACATAAACAGAATGAAAAAAGATAGGGTAAATTTTGTATTTCTTTAAAATTATGTAAAGTGTAAAAGAAATCGTATAGACATATACATAACATGCAACCGCTTATCAATTTTATTAATTTATAATTTCGCTATTTTCCGATTTTGTAAAGTTGGTGAAAATATATAATGTATTATATATGTAATACTTAAATGATGCAGAGTTGTTTTGTTAATAAAAGATAATATTTATATATCTCATTTTTTAATTCCATGACATATAAAAATACCAGGTACTTAAAGTGGTGATAAATAGAAAGCATATTTATTTTTAATCATTAGCACACAAAAAGTATTTATACACAATTAAAGATCAATTTAGATTTATGTTTATTTTTTTATTGTACTATACATAATTTTACTCCAAATAAAATAAGAAGAACAAGCAATGTGCTAATACTTAATATATAGTAAGAAAATAATTATCATAGGAAAAGTATAATGAAATAAAACGAGATAAAACGAAACAAAATTATTAGATTGAGAATGTATAGGCATACATTATAATAATTTTTCCTATATATGCTTATAAATTATTTTTTTTAGTTCCATATGTTCCTCTTGAATTATATATAAAATATTTTACATATAAATATATTATATTGGCTTTTAATAGACATATTAAGATTAAGCTAGCCAAGTGGATAATTAAAAAAAAAAAAAAAAAAAAATTATAAATTAAACTTTGGTATTTTCTTTCTCTATATTGTAACGATATATTACAACGTTTTAATAAAAAGGCCCAACTATTACTTTAACACATGTTTCAATAAATATTAAAAATGTTATATATTTTATATGCCTCTTTTAGGGATATAAGTGCTTATTCAAAATGGGTTTGTAAAAATGGGTTTGTAAAAATGGGTTTGTAAAATTGGGTTTGTAAAATTGGGTTTGTAAAAATGGCTTAAAAAATTATGAGTTTTAATTTAGTATGCCATTTTCCCATGCTAGTTTGTTTATTTTTCCAATTAAATTTTTTTTTTTTATATTTTAAAAAGTAGATATATAAAAAATTGAAAAAATTAAGGAACATAATAATTTTTTTTAAAATAAATATATAGAGAATATATTTATTATATGCACAACTACAAACGAATGGGATATATATAAGGGGGGTGGGTACAACATTTTTATGCATATATTTTAAATTATAATATAAAATAATTTTCATTAAGATGTTTGAAAACAAGCATATATATAATACGCCATTTTTTTATTTATAAATTTGTTATTTTATTGGAAAAATCGAGTATTATATAGTGCCTTTAAAAATGTATAAATATATATGTAGTATTAATATGTAGTATTAATATGTAGTATTAATATGTAGTATTATTTATGTAATATTATAATCCCCTTTTGGTATGGAAATATATTTCTACAATATATTTATATAATGCTTATTTTATTTTATTTATTTGTATGTACATTTATTTATTATATAAATGTATTGAGAATGTTCCACAATAATATGTTTTTATGACTGGCTTGTTTATACTCCTGTTATGTATGCATATATAATTTAATAAATAATTATTACCATTATTATCATTATTATCATTATATTGTATTACCATTATATTGTATTACCATTATATTATTACTATTATATAAAAAGTCGCTTTCTTATTCTTAGGTAATGCATATTTATTAATATATTTATTTCCATTTATTCGACTTTTTATAATTTTTTATAATTTTTTATATTTTTATATTTTTATTTTTTTATAATTTTATAATTTTTTACATTTTATAATTTTTATTTTTTATAATTGGTATTTGCTATTTTTACAGCATTTAGCATAAAAATAAAAAAAATTAAAAAATAAAAAAAATTAAAAAAATTAAAAAATAATAATAAAATAATAATAAAATATATTAAGGTATATACATTTCCAAACATTTTGAAGATTTCTTGTTTTATATTAAAAATGGCTAAGAATAACAAAAATACAAAAAGTGTGGTATCATCTGATGATAAAAAAAGCCTTTTAAAACATTATGTAATAAAAGGGCAACACAAAATTCTTACCCCAATACAAGCAAAAAAAACAATTTCTAAAAAACACTATGGAAGAAAAATAGCATCAAAAAAAAAATATATTGTACAAAGGAAAATGAGAAAATCTATCCAAATTGGAAAAGTAGCAATTATATTAACAGGAAAACATATGGGTAAAAGATGTATAATAACTAAAATTTTAAATTCAGGATTATTAGCAGTGGTTGGACCATATGAAGTTAATGGGGTACCTTTAAAAAGAGTAGATCCAAGATATTTGATAGTAACATCTACAAATGTTTTTGATTTAAATAATTTATCACAAATTAAAGATAAATTTATTCAAACTGCTGAAGATATACATGATGATATTTTTATAAAATCTAATGATATTAAAAAAAGGCAAAAAAAATTATTAAAAAATAAAAATGAATCTCTTTTTATGAATGATGTTATACAACAAATTAAAGAAATACGAGATTCTGATCCAAAAATGAAAAAAATAAAATCATTACAAAAACAATTAGGAGATTTATTAAAACCAGAAATGTCAAAAGATAAAATGTTAAGATCATATCTAAAATCAAAATTCACTTTACGAAATAATATGTCTTTTCATACTATTAAATTTTAAATAAATATTTTTGTGCGTGTTTTTTTTTTTTTTTTTTTTTTTTTCACAATTATTTAACGCACTTATAAATATATATATTTTTTCAACACCTTTTTATAAATTTATGTAAGCTGATTTGACCAAACAAAATAAATTATTATTTTATGTGCCATGTGTATTTTTATTTATGTTACTTTTTATTTATAATCTTGCACATCCTTTTTTCTTTCTATTCGAATATTGTATGACAAAATAAGAACACTATGTTAATATAAATATAAATATATATAAATATAAATATATATAAATATAAATATATATAAATATATATGCATAACATTTTTAATTTCTAAAACGACACAAATAGTAAAAATATAATTATGTTACGATATTAGAATGGGGTGAACACTTTTTAATAGTAATAAATTTTCGAATTTGTCTATCCCTTTTATAAGGTTCTAATTCAGGGTTATATATTATTTTTGGTGTGTTATTATTTTTGGTTTATTTTTTAAAATTATTTATGAATAAGCATAGCTCATTTCGTTTATTATTTTTAGCAATGTAGCGGATAGTTAAATTAATAAGATGGATGAAAAAAAAAAAAAAAAAAAAAATGTAGAATAATAAATGAAGTTAGAAAATAGAGAAGTTGTGTTATACATAATCATGTATATTTTCTGATTAATAAATTTTGTTCATAACAAATCTGTGTCATCACCAAGTTCTCCTTCTTCAGCTTGAGCAAATTCTTCTTGTTGCCGTATTTTCCTTTCTTTAGCTTCTACATTTTCTGTTTTTTCATTTTCATCAGGATATTGCATAGCCTTTACTGCATCTGAATAAAGTTGCAAGCAAAATGCAATTCTTTTATGAAATGCTTTCATAGGATCTCCAGTAATATAAATATCAATGTTTGGTTTCGATTCGACATATAAATTATCATAATCGATTGTTGCTCCTATTACTCCATCATGAATTGCCTTCGCAGTTATTCCCACGACATCCATGGGGGACTCGACTCCGATCTTCTTCCCAATGTCGGCCTGGCGGAAAAATGAGGGGAAATGAAAAATGAGGGGAAATGAAAAATGAGGGGAAATGAAAAAAGGCGAAAATGAAAAAAGGGAAAAATGAAAAAAATGAAAAAAATGAAAAAAGGGAAAAATGGAAAAAATGGAAAAAATGGACCGAACTTACGATGGATATGCGGGAGTAGGAGAGGTTTATTATCCTAAGAGCCGTTTTAATAACGTTGTGATGTATTCGTTTGATTAGCAAATAAACGCCATCTTTAACGAATAATTTCTTATAATTATTCATTACACTTGCAAATTTATTTATATCTCCATTTCTAACAGCAGTAACAACATGTTTATATGGAATCAAATTTTTTCTCATAATTTTATTGGTAAATAAAGATCGATCTGGTATATCTCCCATAAGCAATTCAACAACTATTTCAAGTTTTGTAGCTTCAAGTTTAAATCCTTTTGCCATATTAGCATTTTGTGGGGCTTTTCTTAGTGCTTGACTAATTTTATTATGTGATTCACTATAATCTAATTGTATAGCTAATATTTTTCCAATATAATATAAATATCTAGCATGCTGTACATTTGAAAACATATTTTCAGGAAATAATGTTTTACTAACAAATTTAACAGCCATATCATATAAATTATTTTTTATATAATCTCTTAAAATTAAATTTAATACAACAGTTTGAGTCATAATATCTCGATGCAAACATGCATTTCTATATATAAACAATAATTCTTGTCTAACTTGTGATATATTTCCTCTTAATTCATGTACCCAAGAATAATAAAAATATATTTTTGAATTTATAAAATCTAAAGATCTTCTATTTAAACTATTAATTCTTTTTATTATTAAGTTAGATAATTCGATACAATCATCATATAATTTTTTATCTATCAAATGAACCATAAATAAAATATAAAAAAATACTTCTATTTCTGGTAAAGAATTTACATAATTTTTTTCATTTAAATTTACAATTTCTGTTATATTTTCTTTATTATTTTCATTATATAATTTTATATATTTATTTAATATTATATATATTGGATATGTATCTTTAAATATTTTATTTATTAAGCTAACTAAAACTGGCATTAAATTTTCGCTATCATTTTTTATACTTAAACGCATATTTTTTATATGTTTTAACATACGCAATATAAATCTGTTGTCTCTATATAAGATTGCATTGTTAATATAATTTATACTTGATAATAAGTTACTGATAAATGTGTTTATTTTTTCGTTACATTCCTTTATATCATCATTCTTTTCTGTAGATTCTGCTTTGGGGCCTTTTTCTTTCATCTTTGTTTGTAGCTATAGAAGAAAACTGTGCTTACAAAATTGTGCATGTAATATTTTATTGTGGACCGTTTTAGCGAATGCCCAGGGATGCGACGCTTCGTATTTTCCCAATTCGTATTTTCCCACTTCGTATTTTCCCAATTCGTATTTTCCCACTTCGTATTTTCCCAATTCGTATTTTCCCAATTCGTATTTTCCCAATTCGTATCTTCCTATTTCGTATTTTCCCACTTCGTATTTCCTACTTCTGACTTTTCTGACCTAAGCTAGGGATGTGTAAGGATGTTATACACTTTTTATTTTGCTTGATAAAAGATTATGCGTTTTTTAGGAAAAATTCAAAAGCATTCTCCAAATTTTGTTCACTTTTATTTTGTTTGATAAAATATGTAATAGTGTTTGTCAAAGAAATCCTAAATTGGAAAACAAGAATAGAAGAAGTAACTATTTATATTCCCAAAAAAAAAAAAAAAAAAAAATGTTTAAATATTTTTAACTTATTTTATTTTTAACTTATTTTATTTTTACCTTATTTTACATTCGGAAAATAGTACTATTCTCTTTACAAAAAAAAAAAACCTTTAAAAGTGTATAATAAAAATATTCCCTATTTTTTTTTTTTTTTTAAACTTTTTTTTATTCATTTGGTAAGTAGTCAATGTAATTTATAAGCATCAAATGCGAAGCAAACATGTGAAATAAAAAAATAAAAAATATATATATTTATTACAATTTTTTTATTGTTATATACTTATGTGTATGTATTGATTGTGAAAGAATCCAAACAAAACAGAAACGAAGGAAGGAAAAAAAAAAGAAGAAAAAAATGAAGGAAAAAAGAATATGTACAAATATTTTTTGCATAAATAAAAAACGAAAGAAAGAAAGAATGTGCTTATAATAATAACGTGGCAAAAAAGGTGTTTTTTTTTTTGTTTTTTTTTTTGTTTTTTTTTTTTTTTTTTTTTTTTTTTTTTTTTTTTTTTTTGAGAGTCATACTGATAATACTATTATTTATTATTTATGTAAAACTATCAAAAATTATAAGAGATAGATTTGTATATCTATATTTGGCAAATTCTATTTATTTAGAGAAAAAAATAAAATAAGAATTTGTATTTAAAAATGTAATGCATATGCATATGTATATACTAAACAACATATTTCCGATAATAAGCTTTTGACATTTATACACGGATAAATATTTAAAGAGAGGCTTTATTTTCTCTCTTTTCATATTACCTTTCTATTTATTACATGTCATATCTTTAGCTTGGATAAAAAATAAAATGAACCAAACAAATATAACTCTACTTACACATGCACAATTTGTGTCGAAAATGTTGAAAATGTTGAAATGTTGAAAATGTTGAAAATGTTGAAAATGTTGAAATAAAAATACATAATTGAAAACAACATTGGAACAAAAAAATGACTAAATAAAATGGCGAAATAAAATGGCGAAATAAAATGGCGAAATAAAATGACTAAATAAAATAACCAAAGTATATATACACCATTTTGACAAATCATCATATAGTAAATTAAACATGTGTATGTATGCATTTTCTTTAAATAAAATAATTTGTGTAAAAACATTATGTAATAATAAGCTCTCATTCTAGTTACTTAAAATCTCGATCTTCTATATTTATCATTTTAAATGTCCAAATAAAATAATAAAATAAAATAAAAAAAATTTCTGTAAATATTTAATAATAACTATGTTAACTTTTCCATGGGTAATAAATTCATTTTCTCATCCAAATTTTCGGAACTTAAATTGGGATCCTTTAATTAGGGGAAAAAAAAAAAAAAAAAAAAAAAAAAAAAAAATAAAAATATAAAATAAAAAATAAAAAATAAAAAATAAAAACACAACTTTTAACAAGCTTGTCTTAAAAATGAACCACAACTATCGAGCAAGCCAACATGTACGTCATGTCTATGCATATGCATATGTATATGCAATTATTTTGTTTTTTTGTTTTTTTTTTTGGTTTTTTTTTTGGTTTTTTTGCTTTTTTAATGTCCCTACATTTAACCGATCTAAATAGCTTGACTTTTTAAAACAAATTGTGTACAACAGGGAAAGTGTGTACATAACTGCGAAGTGGCAAAGTGAAATGGAAAAAAAATGGAAGTAAAATGCGAAATGAACCAGACTGCTGCTTAAATACGAAATGAACCAGTCTGCTGCTTACGTATAAAAAACCAGTTGGAAAAAAAGTAACTATTTGCAAAGTATGGAATTCCTATAAAAGAAGTATAAGACCATGAAAAAAAAAAAAAAAAAAAAAAAATATATATATATATATATATATATATATATATATGTGCATCGAAATGGTGGGATAACAAATTTAAGCAGTTTAAAATTTGTTGCAAACCGAAAAAAATCTTGTTAAAAAATCGAGACAAAACTGACATCTTACAAATGTGCTTATCTGTTTTTAAGGAACATTTTATATATCCTATTTCATCCTGTAAAAATAAATAATTTTTTTTTATTAATAATTTTAAATCAAATTAAAATATAGAATAAAACATTCATTTATTTTGGAAAGCTACTAACATCTATCTTTATATTTTGTATTCCATATGTTACATAGTTTGGTGCAATCTTTAAAAAAAAAAAAAAAAAAAAAAAAATATATGTTAATAAAATTATATTTTTATTACTCTCTTTTTTTTCACTTTTAATTACCGTTAAAAGACTCATGATTAATACTAAAATGATGTGGATCAATACGAAAGAGAAAACTAACATTGTCTGATACGAGCAATGGTAAAGTAGAACGGATGGTAAAGTGAACGGATGGGATAAAACATAATATAATGTGTAACTGTGATGGCTTGATAAATAAATTGTTATTTTGTTTTTTTTCATTTATTATATTTTTTACTTCTGGGGATGTTTTTTTGGGCTTCAATTTGTATAATGGAATAAAAAAAATTCTAATTCCAACATTTATAATTCCGTATACTGAGCAACAAAAAATATACAAAGCCAAACTAGCTAGAACTAAAATGTCTAATGGAAAGTACTAAAAAAAATGAACATGTACATATATTTCCATATTTTATGTTATTATAGATGCAAAAATATATATGTTTGTATATTATTCTTTCATATTGAAAACCTTTGAAAAAAATATCAACGATGAATCAACTATATTATATAGTGTATTTATTTGATCCAAAACAAATCCACACTTGTAGGCGCAAATGGAATTAAAATACTGAAGTAAAAATTGGGGGAAATTGAAAAAAAATTGGGAAAAATTGAAAAAAAATTGGGAAAAATTGAAAAAAAATTGGGAAAAATTGAAAAAAAATTGGGCGAAATCGAAACAAAATGAGGCAAAATTGGGGAAAATTGAGGCAAAATGAGGCAAAATTAGGCAAAATCGAAACAAAATGGGCGAAAAAAGGCCCCGATTCCTCGTTACTTTATCCGTTATGGAAGCCAAAAGAGATACAAATATAATTGATGAGAATGTTAAAAATATTAATCCCGTTAAAATTCTTAAAAAAAATAAAGTATATGTATGTATGTATGCATGTATGTGGACGAAATGAACATGTAGAAAATATAAAAATGGTTTTACCGAAATGTGAGTGCAATCCCTATTATATATGATACCCAAGATTCTGATATTTTTTCGATTTCTTGGAGCTTATAATTGTATTTGCTCAGCAATCTATACAAATATAGGAATATAAATAGAAATATAAATATAAATAGAAATATAAATAGAAATAGAAATAGAAATATACATATGGAAATATATACATGTGTAGATGGATAATTAATGTAATTTACTAAAATTGAGGTTTATACAATTTAAAGATAAAAAAATAAAGATATTTAAAAAGTCATAAAATATCAAAATTTAATATATCGGTTATTCTCACCTTTTCATATTATTAATTTTTAAAATTTCATCTCTATCATCATCCTTTATTTCGTTTAGTGTGTTATATTTTTTCTGAACAAAATAAAAAAAATTAAAAAAATTAAAAAAATTAAAAAAATTAAAAAAATTAAAAAAAAGACAGCCGCACAATATGCATACAACTTTTTGGCTACCTTTATCATCGCTTCTTTCTCTTTTAAGTTTTCAAAACGATATTCGATTTCTTTTTTGTCGTATTCTATATTTTTTTGTTTCAATAGTTCAATGGGCAAGCAGGCCAATCCATAGCTCTTTAAAATGGCAAATAAAGCAAGATAAAAAAATAAAGCAACATAAAATGGCATAACATATTAATATCTAAAACCATTGTAAAAATAAAACTTATTACAATTGTGAACATGTATATGTACACTCTATGCTAATGTTTATTATTTTTTTGTCATTTTTTTGTCATTTTTTATTACTGTGTATGAAACCCAAAAAGATACACCAATAAAGACGACACATCCCATCAAAAACAAAATGGCAGATTCTCCAGCTGAACAAATATCACAAACAGGTTTTATATTTATAACGAAAAGGAATAAATATGGCTTAAATTTTGCTTATATTTATTTATATATATATATATATATATATTTTTTTTTTTTTTTTTTTTTTTTTTTTACTATGTTTCACATCAAATAAATCGGAAATATAATCCAATTCTTTTCCTTTTTCCTATTAAAAAAAAAATGATAAAATGATAACCAAACAAATCTATAAAATATATAATCAATGGAATAGTCATATATTTTTTTTTATAATTAACTTGTATTTTTATGTACCATTGGAATTTTATGTCCAGGTCGATAAATTAGACCAATTATTGAAACTGCAACTAAAAAAAATATAAAATATATCTACAAAATATTATGATTATTAATTCTTAGATATTTATACACACATATACACACTTTCAAATTTATATGTACAGAATAAACTTAATGTTATTATTTTTTTATTTTTATTAGTACTGTTTTCTTCAAAGATTCAAATACATTTTCGCAAACTTCTAAATTATCATCAAATTCATTTTTATATGATTCTAAAATTATAAAAAAGTGGAATAATAAAATGTAGAATAACATAATCTGTTAAATATATATTTTGATAAATATAAATTTGGTCACTAAATTTCATATATTATTTTAAAATGTCTAAAAAATATAATTTGGTATTACTTTTATTTTTAAGATAAAAATAAGAAAACGGGACTAAAATATATGCTTCGAATATTAGAGTCCAAAACATGGCTGCATAAAAAATTATTAAATATTTTTTTTTCTATAAAAATTATTTATGCATATATAACCAACGTAATATATTTTTATTGTTCAAACTAACAATTATAAAATCGGGATATAAGCTTCTGGCTTATCTCTAAATTTGATATCTCTAAGTTCTACAATAAGAAAATATGATAAAAATGATAAAAATGATAAAAATGATAAAAAATAATTTTATGGGCTTTTAAAATATTCCACAAATTTAACACTAATTCATTTTTTTCATCTTTTAATAAATATACCCCATTTGATACCAAATATATATCTATCGGTATGAACAAAACTAAAGTAAAGGTTGTACTTAGAGATAAAATAAAAACAACTAATGTTAGTAATGTCGATTCATTTTGTTTCACAAAATAATTGTAAAATATTCCACACAAGATAAATATTATCTGTACAAAAAAAAAATGTGTGTGTGTGTGTATATGTGTATATATGATGTGACCAAATTATTCACGCAACCATGGATTATATAAAATTCCATTTTGTGTTAATAAGCAATTATGTATGTACATATGTAGTGTATTATGTAATCAGCATGTTTACATATATATGCTATTTTCCTTTTATTTTTATAATTAAATTAACTAACCAAAACAAAAATAGCAAAAATAGTACAAGTAGTGATATCCATTACATATTTATGATATTTCTCTTATTATATTTTCTCCCTTTTTTTCAACACTATCTAATTTCATATAATGTGTATAAATGCTATCACTTTTAACCCCAAACTTTTATATATTGTATTGTATTAAAAAATTGTCAGAAATAATTTAAAAAATAGCTATATGTCCATAAATTATTAACATGGAATATAAAAAAGGGAAAACACGTAATTATATGCCCAAATATTATTAACATGACATGCAAAAAAAATAATAATATAATAATAATAATAATGATGTAATAATAGTATAATAATGGTATAATAATGGTATAATAATGGTATAATAATAGTATAATAATAGTATAATAATAGTATAATAATAGTATAATAATAATGTAATAATAACAATAAAAGGAACAAAATATTTCCTCTTTAATTCACTCACTATATTTTTATGTATCTTTTGCTTAATTATAAAAAACACACCACAGAACGGTGTAATAGGCGAATGCATAATAATGAAAAAAGAGTTAAAAAAGTTAAAAAAATGAAAAAAATGAAAAATATATGAATTATGTAAATTATATAAAAACAAAAAAAATGTAAAAATAAAACGTAATTTACTGTAGCTCTAATAAAATATCCCTATATGTAGTAGGATATAGTTTTCAAAAATGTGAAATAACAAAAAAAAAAAAAAATAATAATAACTGACATAGAAAGGTTAATAATTTTACTATTTAATAGTCTATTTCAAATGAAATAATTTTTGTGGAAAACCCTTCATAAATAGTAAAATCATCTCTTGTTATATTATTGTCTCCTTTTACATTTTTTTCATAATCTTCATTTGATATATCATAATTTTTAAAAATATTTTTATTTTTTATATTTTCTGGCTCTTTAAAATATAAATTTGTACCAATACTGGATGTATGAACCCCTTTAAATTTGTATTTATTATTTATGATACATTCAGGATATTCATTAAATAAATTTTTTAACGATATACTATTTATTTCAAAAGGTATATTATCAAGATCATCATTATTGTTTACACATTTTCTTTTTATGTTATCATTTTTACTATTTTCATCATCCTTTTCTTTATTATTATTATTTAGTTCTTCGTGAGTATTATCTAATATTTCGATAATCGTAGATTTTTTATTATTGTCAATTTTCTCATTAATATTATTTGAACTTATTTCACTGTTAAAGTCATTTTTTACCTCTTCCACTACTTCATGGTCATTTGTTAAATCAATTTGTAATTTATTAAAATTTGTGAAATTGTTTGAATTATTTCTGACCGTGTTCATGTCAGATATATAATTTGAGTCATCTTTTTTCGCTACAATAAAATCATCATTTTTTGTAGTATTATTCTTTTTCCTTTCTATATAAATTTCATTTCCTTTTTCTTTACGAAAAGTATTTAAATTCTTTAATCTATTTTCATCATTATTTAATGAAGGTAAATTTAGCATAACCAATGTTTCTTCGACGGTACTGTCTGACTGGTCATCCGATAAATCGTTATCAGCCATTTTATAATTTTTTTTTATGAATTGTTAATAAAAAAAAAAAAAAAAAAAAAAATGGTTTAACAAAGTTTATGTATATTCCATGGAAAAACTATTACACATATTATAGATTAAATAAAAATTAAAGCAATTAAAACAATTAAAACAATTAAAACAATTAAAAAGTTATTTTCTCAGTTTCTCTTGATAATAATGCAGAGCTTTGCCTACATTTTTCTCTCTATATATTTCTATTTCTATGTTATGTTACATACAAATAATATTGAGGTTTTAATCAGTAAAATGTATGTGTGCATATAAATACTATTTAGCTATTTTTTGTTTTTTTAACTATTTTTTGTTTTTTTAGCTAGTTTTTGTTTTTTTCAATTATTTTTTGTTTTTTTTAATTTTTTTTTGATAAAGAAAATTGTTCAAACCACACAGCACAATATATGTATTTATATAAACAATATTTTTCACAGTATATATACATATGTTATATAGCACCTTAATATGTATTTTTTATACAATTGATGTATTTCCTTATTTATTAATATTTTCAAAATTATTAAAAATATAGCTATTTAATTATGGAAATATTAATATACTTATTACTCCATCGAATTATTTATTAATTCTAGCTAACTATATACAAATGTGCAATCCCTATATTAAGTAGTAGAATATAATTATATATTATCATTAATAATATTTTAGAAAACATCATAATTATTTTTCCTTTAAACTTATATTAGTATTATTTTTTTTTTCACTGCTTATATATACCATATAAATATGTGCTATCATATAAATTCTGATTAAATAACTATTTCTGACATTTACATAAATATTTTAAAAAAAACTACAATATTACAGCTAAATGTCAAAAGAGATATAAATTGTTCTACATGTTTGCAAAATCAACAATATGCAGTTTAAGCAAGCCATGTGTTGTTATTAACTTCACATTATTATGACTTGTACATACAAAAAAAAAAAAAAATATATATATATAGAGAGAGAGAGAATATCAGATTAGTTATACTTTTTAAACTAATTATCCTTTATTAAAATGATGGATATTTTAAGGTTCAAAATTGGGTCTGATTTTTTTGGGGGGTTATGATAAAAATATATTAAATACTAGTTTTTTTTTGTAGAAATTGAAGAAAATATTAATATAAAACCTTTTTTAAAAAGATTTATAATTATAGAGAATCATAAAATAAAAAAAAATAAGATTATGGAAAATATATAATGCATGTACAAAACAGCTATAACAACTATTTTTACATTTGTTCTACTTTTCTAATGGCAAAAAAAAAAAAGAAAAAAATGTTAAGTAGCTTATCTATTTCGAAAATGATTATTTTATTATTCTCAAAATGTATATAACATTTTTAATAGAAAAATTAACATATTTTTATTTTTATTTTTTTATTTTTTGGCTAAATATTTTAATATTAAGGATATACATTATATTCAATCTTTTTGTGAATAATATAAAATAAACCTTACCCTTTTTATTTTTACTTATTTTTACTTATTTTTTCATATTTTTTTGTAAAATTATTATACAATATTAATTTATAAGTAGCATGATATGTATTGAATATTTATGTTTGTTCATATATGCATTGAAAATAAAATATATAGTATCATAAATTGATTAACTAATTTACTATAAGGTTTATATTTTTTTTGTTCTACAACTAATAAGATAAAGTATTTTTATTCTGTTTATTATTTTGTAAAAAAAAAAAAATCCTAAAATTAAAATTAATACATGTACATATATAATGTTGTAAGCAATTTTTTTATTTTTTTAAATCCGATAAAATTACTAAAAAAATTAGAACAATTCTAATTACATGTCGCTCTTTTTTTTTTATATTTGTGCTTACTGTTATTATATATAATGGATGGTTATAATAATACTTTTTATGAATATTTTGTAACTTTCGAATATTTAATTCAAAATTTTTAGGTTAGTGTATTTTACTATTTTAAGCAATTTAATATTATACGTTTTTTTCAGTATTTAATAAATAATCTTTAAAAAAAAAAAAAAGTTATTATAAATTAAAAAAAAATATTGTTTCCATATATTTATAAATATATTTATATCTATAAGAATTATTTTATTTATTATTTTTTAATTCCTTTTCTTTTATTTTATTATTCTACTTTATTTTTAAGTTAATAGCAACGTACCTCAATAGTTCAGTGATGTTGTGCATGAGCTAGATATAATATGTACATGTACATATAAAAACAATGTTGCTAGTTTTTAGTATTTAAATTTGTAGGTTATTATATCTACATATATATATGTATATATGTAAATATGTATATATATATATTATATATATATATATATATTTTTTTTTTTTTCATTATTTGCAATGTACAAATATTTAGTTCAAATTTTATAATCACTTATTAATGTAATCCGTTTTGTGTCAATTTTGTTTGTTTGTTAGTTTGTTAGTTAGTTTGTTTGTTTTTTTCTTTCCTTGTTTTTTCTTTCCTTGTTTTTTCTTTCCTTGTTTTTTCTTTCCTTGTTTTTTGTTTGTTTTTTTGTTGTTTTTTTTTTGGTCGATTTTGCTACTGTGCATATATAAATAGACATAATATATACACATATGTATTGTATAATTTTTTTAATATATTTTTAGAAAAGTATTTTCTTTATATGAATAACTGTTTAGCCACTTCTTAGTATTTTTTTAGCAGATGTTTATTTTGGATTTGTGTTTTAATTTTTAAAATTTTACTAATTTTATTAATCATATTAATCTTATCATTTTTATTAATCTTATCATTTTTTTGTAAATCATTTTTAGTAATTATAGAACATATTTTGCACCGCTGTAGTTATACATTGCTTGTTCATAACTTTTTTTAAATCTTTTTACAAATCGAAATAGTTGTTTATAGAACCACATAACAACTACACTTAAATAATAATACAGAGATGTAAAGACTCCGAAACATGTCTTACATACTTACATGCACTCCCATTTATGAGTATAACCAGTTAGAAGCGTAACCAGCCAAAGTCTCTATATCTCGAATTAAAAAAAAAAAAAAAAAAAAAAAACACATGCATATACATAAAACAGTCTACACATTGTTATATATCAATATACTTAAATAGTATCGAATAAATATTAAAAATGTGTGAACATAAAGTTAATAATAAACATGATGGTGAATTTGTAAACTTAAAAGAAAAAAATGAACATAATCATTGTGGAATCACAAAAAGTACAATAGCAGATTGTGATGAAGATTACTCAATTATTACATTATGTACAAAATGTTTATCAACAAAAACAGATGTAAATAAAAATAAAATAATATTAGACAGTAAAGCACTTAAAGATAGTCGAACAAAACGTCGTTCAAGTGTTAATATAGATATAGATATCCTTAACAATAATTTAAATTTGTCACCATATTTTGATAGATCACAAATAATTCAAGAAACGGTTCTTATGAACAATGATGATTTGGCAGAACTTTATGAATTAGATAAATATAAATTAGGTAAAGGATCATATGGAAATGTAGTAAAAGCTATAAATAAAAAAACAGGTCAAGCAAAAGCTATAAAAATAATAGATAAAAAAAGAATAAATAATATTGAAAGATTAAAAAGAGAAATATTAATTATGAAACAAATGGATCATCCAAATATTATAAAATTATATGAAGTATATGAAGATAGTGAAAAATTATATTTAGTTTTAGAATTATGTACAGGTGGTGAATTATTTGATAAAATAGTAAAACATGGAAGCTTTTCAGAATATGAAACATATAAAATAATGAAACAAATATTTTCAGCTTTGGCATATTGTCATAGTAAAAATATAATTCACAGAGATTTAAAACCAGAAAATATATTATATGTTGATAGTTCTGATGATTCACCAATACAAATAATAGATTGGGGTTTTGCAAGTAAATGTATGAACAATCATAATTTAAAATCCGTTGTCGGAACCCCTTATTATATTGCACCAGAAATTCTAAAAGGTAAATATGATAAAAAATGTGATATTTGGAGTAGCGGTGTAATAATGTATATTTTACTTTGTGGATATCCACCTTTTAATGGAAAAAATAATGATGATATATTAAAAAAAGTAAAAAAAGGAGAATTTGTTTTTGATTCTAATTATTGGTCTAAAATAAGTTTAGATGCAAAAGAATTCATTTGTGAATGTTTAAATTATAATTATAAAGAAAGAATAGATGTACATAAAATTGTAAATCATAAATGGTTTGTAAAATTTAAAACATACAATCATATAACTATTAATAAACATTTAAGTAAAGAATTAATAGAAAAATTTAAGAAATTTCATAAATTATGTAAAATAAAAAAATTAGCTATTACATGTATTGCATATCAATTAAATAAAAAAAAATTTGGAAAAATGAAAAAAACTTTTGAAGCTTTTGATCATAATGGTGATGGGGTTTTAACTATATCAGAAATCTTTCAATGTTTAAAAGTTGGTGATAATGAAATAGATAGAGATTTATATTATTTATTAAAACAACTTGATACAGATGGTAATGGTTTGATCGATTATACAGAATTTTTAGCAGCATGTTTGGATCATTCTATTTTAGAACAAGATGCTATTTGTAGAAATGCTTTTAAAGTTTTTGATGCAAATGGAGATGGAATCATTACAAAAGATGAACTTTTAAATGTTCTTTCTTTTTCAAATGACCAAATGCCATTCAGTAAAGAAATAATTGAAAATGTAATAAAAGAAGTAGATGCAAATAATGATGGTTACATTGATTATGACGAATTTTATAAAATGATGTCTGGAAGATCTTCTAAAATGGAATAAATCTCCATATAGTATTCATAGGACTAGCCGTTTTTTTTAAATTTTGTCTTTTTTTCCGTTTTTCCGTTTTTTTTTCTTCCTTTTTTGAAATAAACTTTCAAATTTTTTCTTAACTGTTCATAATTTTTTATTAACTGTTCATAATTTTTTCTTAATTGTTCATAATTTTTTCTTAACTGTTCATAATTTTTTATTAACTATTCATAATTTTTCCTAACTATTCATAATTTTTTGGAAGCGAAAACGACCAACATGTGTGGCACCACATGGCTCCGAATTCAAAATTAAAAAAAAAAAAATATACAAAATATTATTAGACATTTTTCTGATCTAAGGCAATAATATTTTTTTCCAATCTATGATATGCATTTTTTGTAATTTCTGACCATTGCAAATCCGAAATTGTAGATTTTGTTTCGAATTTTTTTTTTTGTTTTAAAATATTAAAATCTTTTTTTAAATCTGTCAATTTTATTTTAATGTAATTATATTTATTTTCAATTAATAACATATTTTCATAAGGATACATTTTAATAGGAGTAGAATAAACATCAACATCTGTAACTATTTTAAAACATTCTCTACCTTCTATTCCTTCATTATAATATATTTGCTCTCTCATAGGTATTATATTTGCATTATTTTCATCTAAGTATGAATAGAGAGGATATACATCATCATTTTGTTGGATACTTTTATTTTTTTCATTTTTGCAATTTATAAGATGTATTGGATTGAGGGTTTCAATTTCACCAAAAATCCATCCTAATCGTCGTAATGTAATATTTGCAAAATAAAAATAATCTGAAGGAGCTTTTCTGTTAATATAATATAACAATCGTTCTTCTAATATTTTTGATCTATGTGTAATATAAGAGACTCTAGCATTTGCTTCTGCTAATTTAGTTTCTTTAATAATATATTCTAAATGTGTTAATAATTCATTTTGTTGTTCATCTGTATATTTATATGACTGTTCATAAAATTTTATTTTTGTTTGACACAAAATAACTAGCTTATGTAAATAATCAAATATATCTCCAATTTCGATTATTTCTTTTATTGTTTTTATTTTTTCTTTATATTTATTTTCAAGTTCATAATATCTTTCAATTAATTTTTTTATTTCAGTTTTTAAATTTTGATTATGGACTACTATTTCTTGATATCTCTGATTTATGTTGAAATTTTTTAATGTTATTTTTTCTGGATCACTTTTAGCTTCTTCATAAGTAACAATTATATCTTTTATTTTATTTTCGAGATTAAATTTTTCATTATTTGCATCGTTTCTTTCTTTTTCCATTTTTTCAAACTCTCGGGCCGCTGCTTTTATTTTGTCTTTTAAGGTCTCGTTTTCTGCAATGGGGAGGGAGCCATAACCATGTGCATAACCATGTACATAACCATATAGCCATATAACCATATAACCACATAACCACATAGCCACATAATCACATAACCATATGTATAGACATGTGCATAACCATGTGCATAACCACACGTTTGCGCTATTTATTTTCTCATCTTTCTTACCTTCTATTTTTGACTCAATCTCAGCACATATGGCACTCATTTCTGTCATTTTTTTTTGCAAAAATTCGTCTGCACTTTGAATATTTGCTTCTGCCGCTGTTTGCAGTCTCTTGTTTTTAATTCGGACATTTTCGATATCGGCCTATATATTTTCCAAGGTAATACATTATTAAAAATATGAATCGATTAAATAAGGAATATTTAAATAATGATATTATATTATTAACATAAAATGTAAATGTTTTTAATTAGTCTTACTTTTAACATATTTATTCGATCGTTAAGGGAATTTATTTGAATGTCTTTATTTTTTATTTCTATTTTATTAATTTTTTTAATATTTTTTATATCGTTTTTTATTTCTTCATTTTCGTCTTTTATTATATTTAAATTTTTATTTAACAGAGTAAAATTCGAGTCTGTTAAAATTTGTGCCCACCTTTTTGAATAGCCAACTTTGCTTGCATAAAATATGCACATGTTCATGTTGTTTAAGGATGGGATAAATTTTATTTGTATAATATCTTCATTTTCGCCTATATTAAAATTGTCTACCTTTTCTATTATCTGATAAAAAAAATAATAACAATATCTATATTTTTATGGAGCCAAAATAATCCAACATACATATATGGATATACTCTAATTAAATATTTCTATAATATATAGTTACATGTACAGTACATGTAAAAAATGATAAATATAATTACCCCGTTTTTTATTGCGACATTATAATTTATAGTTTGTACTTGAATACCCTCTAAAAGGAAAACAAACTGAGGTTTATAATCTCCCTTAAATTTGTAGACAAAAAAAAAGTTTGCCTTAATGAAACAAAAGTATTTTTCCCATTTATAACTTTGTTTCAATTTATCATTATAATTAATATTAGTATAAATATTTTCATTTATTTTATTATCATTTTCGGGAAAAAAAAAAGGAGAATATTCTTTATTAATTTTTTTTTTACATATATACATACACAATTCCCCTGATATAGATTTTTGTATCGTTTGATTACTCCCTAAGTGTATTAAGGAAGTTGTGTCAAACATTTTAAATTCACACAATTATTATTATTATTATTATTTTCTGACTTGTTCATATATTAAATTAAAAAAAAAAAAAATTATAAAATTAACACACATATTGTAGCATGGGACATGTCCGATTAAGTTGTAGACAAAACGAAAAAGCGAAAAAATATAAAATAAAAAAAAAAAAAAAAAAAAATATAGTTGTAGTATTGAGAAAAGGAATATACATGTAACTACACTATTTTTTTTAATTTTTTTTAATTTTTTTTAATTTTTTTTAATTTTTTTTAATTTTTTTAATTTTTTTAATTTTTTTAATTTTTTTAATTTACTAATGACACATTTGAATAATATTAATGGTATGCTAGATTTACACAAGAATGTTTTTTCCAAATTTATGCATGTATATGAAAATTATTTTGTTCAAACAAAATATGTATTTTCTTTATTACTAAATGAAAAGTTGTATAATTTATGTATAGCACCAGTAGGCAGATTTCGAAATTTTCAATTCTTAACCCCCAAAAAATAAACTCATTTTAAGGAACATAAATAGTTTAGCAATTTGGATTTTATCTATTGTTTTGTCTATTTGTTTTGTCTATATATTTTATCATGGAAATGTTAATATTTTTTAAGAAAATGAGAATATGTCAAATTGTGTATGCTTTCCAAAGGTGGCAAAGCATATCATGGGCCCATTAAAAAGGGAACGGTAAAAAAGGAACGGTAAAAAAGGAACGGTAAAAAGGGAACGGTAAAAAAGGAACGGTAAAAAGGGAACGGTAAAAAAAGACCAGCTAGCTTTATGTCTTAATCAAACAACATACACAAACGCTGACCACTAAAAAAATATAAATCGTTGATATATCACTTTTTAGTTAGAAATGTAAATTTCGAAAAATACATTTCGTTATTTATTATTATTTACAGTTTTAGTGTATTTACGCGTTTTTTGAAAAAACTGTTTTGTCAGCTATTCGTGTAATATTTTTTTATTTATTTCATTTCGTGCATTTTTCCCAAATAATAAAAATCGTCATTTTGAAAATTCAATTTATTAATAATAAAGTTTACAAATTATTAAATTGTGTTACTTTTCTATTTCGCTATTTTTTATTTTAATTATTTTTATTTTATTTATTATTTTTTATTTTTTTTTTTTGGTTAAATTTTAACAATTCAATATAACTTTTGCTTAATATATCAATTGTGACAGTTTGTCCGAGTGGTTAAGGAGGTTGACTCGAAATCAACTGGGCTCTGCCCGCACAGGTTCAAATCCTGTAGCTGTCGATTTTGATTTAAAAAAAAAAAATAAAAAATAAAATAAATAAATAAAAAAGGTATTATTATTATTATTTTGTTTATTTTATCAAATAATATATGGAATAATTTTCAAAATAATCTTATTTTTTTAAAAATTAAAAAATTAACATGTAGATATATCACTAACCCTTGAAAAAAAAACAAATAAATAATATTAACAGTATTGAAAATGAAAATAAAAATGTTACATAGAGCTTTAATTTAAATTGTTTGAGCAATTTATCTCAACAGTCTTATATGGTTCCTCTCTTTTTTATTAAGAATAAATGTTTATTTTTCACATTACATATTTGTGAGTTCTTTTATTTTTTTCTATTCCTTAAAAATATAAAATCGTTGCATACCCAAATTAAAGGGAAAATAATTTTTTTAAGGAAAAACTTATTTAGCTACACCGACATAAAAAATTAAATTTGAAGAACTTGTTCATAAACATTTTCCCACATTTTTTGACACACTTTTTGACACACTTTTGTAAATGCGTATTAATGACATTTGTTTATTGAGAAAAATTTAATAAACTAGTGAAGAGTTACTAAAAAAAATTAAAATATTTTTATGTACAACAAAATTATTATGTATGACCTTGTTAATATTATTTTAATTATTTTTATTTGTTATTCTTCTCTATATATAATAGAACGTTTTATTGGCATGTATATATATATATATATATATATATGTGAAATATTCTTAGAATTATATCCCAGGTATTAAAAAAAAAACAAAAAAACATCCTATAAGTGTACCATAAAAAAGGGGGGCATATTTCATGGCGATAGATATGAATATGTGTATAATATATATAACAACAAAAACATTGATATACATACATATAGAAATTGATATTTTCCTATTTTTATTTATTTTTATACAAAAATAAAAACTATATATATCGGTTAAAAAAAAAAAAATATAATTTGGGTAATCCTATACTTTTTTTTATTAATATTTTTACCAATAAATGTCTATTCCAAACATATTATATATACTGGTTAATAACAAATAATAATGTATATACAATGATAAAAAAAAAAAATATAAAATATTATACAATTGTTGAATAAGTATAATTCAATTTACGCACATGTATGTATATATTATTATGTACATTATAATTAGCTATTTTTATTTATGGGTTTTTAGTTTCTCTATATATAAAACTTATAACATGTAGGTGGAAATATTTAACAATTTTACAAAATACGGGACATGATATTATATATAAACATCAAAAAAATTTAGACATTTTTAACATGAAATAAAATCAAATAAAACAAAACAAAATCAAATAAAACAAAATAAAATCAAATAAAATAAAATAAAATAAAATCGAATCAAATTTATTTTTATTTTTTTATGTTGTATATACACATAATTTTTTTTTTTTTTTTATATCCTAATTATACGGTAAAATATTGAACAAGAGTTATTTCAAAATGACCACATTTTTGTCAATGATATTTTGATTGCTTATTTTAACAAGCACAAAATAAATATAAAAATATAATGTGTAAGTCTTATATGTGTGTGCAAATATGTAAAATAATTTTTTTTTTTTTTTTTTTTAAGTTATAATTAATTCTCTATTATTTTTCAATGTAGATTTCATAAATATCCCTAATACAACATTTTTTTACACTATGAAGGGTTTTTATAGATTGCACACATTTTTGAAATTTTAAGTTTATATAATATCGTTACTATTATTACTATTTTATATATACATATAAATATCCAAATTAAACATCCCATAAATGGTCATTTCTATGCATACATTAGCATATGTAGCTACTAATGTAAATACATAAAAATTAAAAAAAATATATACATATGTATGTATATATACAGAATGCACATGCTTGTATGTTTTCTTTTATTTTTGCTTATTTTTCATCACATTTACATACAAAAATCAATAGGTACAAAATTAATATTTATATACACATCGATTTTTTTAGAGAGTATATATAATTAAATCTTTACATTTTAATTCGTTCTGTTCTTTCACTTTTTATTTTTAAATTGTGTTAATACTTCATTATAACATATGTTTTTTTTTTTTTTTTTTTTTTACTATAGATATTATGAAATATCTATTACACTAATTTACTATAAATAATTTCTACGTTATTTTATTATTATACTAATTGCTCTATTTTATTTTTTATGCTTTGCATAATTTACCCCCTCTATTTGAGCAAATTAATAGTGTACTAAAAATATATATATACATACATATATATATTTATATATAACGTATGCATATGCATACAGTTTCACATTGTAATAATCTTTTAACTTTTTTTCATAAAAGTAAAAATATACACATATCCACATTATGCGTATTCATATTTATATTCACATTCATATTTATATCTATAATATTTCATTTCAATTTTTTCAATAGTTTTGTTATTTTGTGTGCCCACCTTTATTCCTCATACACACCCCATAAATATATGATGTAAAAACAGATAAAAATAATATGCCAATACCCAAATAAATAGTTATATATGAATATATAACATACTTTAGAAAAAATAAGCACATATTTTTATCAATAGACATCGTGTATTTTTTTTTTAAGAAAAAGCAAAGATCTAGATATGTATAGCGAGTTTACAAGTATGTGTGTATACTATCTGTGTAAATATATGTAAAGGAGTATAATAAATATTTCATTTAGTATATACTAAATAATATAAAAAAAAAAAAAAAAAAAATAATAATAATAATTTAAGTTATATTTATTTTGTATTATATATGAACTATACATAAATGTAGCACCTTTATTACTTATAAATAAGAAAATAAAGAAGTATACATATGCATAAATGTATATGTAAAAAGTCAAAGTACTTACTATTTAAAATTATATGGAAATATATATGCTCATATATAACTGTTCTTTATTTAACATTTATTATTCACACAATTTCAGTCCCATTACATTTATATGATACTACACATGTGTACTTATCATATATATATAATTTTTTTGAATTTTTGAAAGTTTTTTTATTTTTCTATCCTTTTTTTTTTTTTTTTTTCTTTTTTTTTTAAATAAAAGATTTAAAGAATTTCTTTAGAATTAAATTTAACAAACCTTTACCCTTGGGAATAATATATGAAGTAACTTTTATCCACATTTATTATATGAGCTTACATAAATACAAAGAAGAATACATTATTTTTAATTTTATTTTTGTACACAAATAGAAATATAAATATCATATGCATTATATATATATCTACATTGTCGTATATAATTATATAAATGTATATACAATTTGATGTTTTCCTTATCACCTTTTAATTTTTCCGGGAAATATTATTTTTATTTACTTTTTTTTATGAATATATAATATTTTTGCGTCAGTGGAAAATTAAAAAAATGTATATATTTTTTTGTATGCATTTAAAATACAAGTCTTATTATATATAGTATAAGTAGTAATAAATCTGTATATTATTATTATATACTTGTTTTTCGCATTTTTCTAATTTTGATTGAATGAAAACACAACTATTTTCCATTTTGTCGATTTCAAATGTTTTTGTATTATATTAAATATTTATTTCCTAGTTCCATTAACATAATAGGTTTTATTTTTATTATCCATTTTTTATATTTTATGAAAAACGTGTATATGTATATAATATATATATATATTGTATGTGTGTAAATAATATATGCTGTACACAAATATATAATACATTTGATACATAAGATATATATATACACACACATGTATGTATTGAATATGTACATATGAATGTATGCATGTAATATATATATATTTTACTAAATATCAATGCATATTTTTTTAAAATGAAGTATTAAAAAAGTTATTAAGCTTTATTTTATTTTTTAAGTTCATAAAATTTCAAGTTACATATATTATATAGCATGCCACATATATAAGCATATATTCATACAAAATGCACACGTTTTAATAAGACATGAAAAAATCTATTTATACATTTTCATATATGTATGCTCTCAATAGTTGTTATATATATTATGCAAAATTAAAACTAAAAAAAATTCTTATATTTCATTTTTTAAATAATACAATTTTTGAAATATCGAAAAAGAAATTTTTTAAATTAAAATTTGAATAACGGTTTTGTACTAATTTTTCATTGCATAAAATTAAGCCAATTTTTTTTATATATTCATATTTTATAATTATATAAAAATATATTATACCTAATATGCATATATATATATAGATATATACAAATAAAATAAAACATACACACATATATAATATATATATATGTATACATACATACATGCATACAATTCATATGTACATATTCAATACATATATAATACCGCTATTTATGTCATTATACACATTTGTATAAAACATTATTAACATAGTGTATATTTTTTAAACTGCTCTTTAACATTGTAAAACACTTATTTGAAGTAAACATATATATATATATGTATACTTACATATAAGGATGAAAATGCAAATAAAATAGGGATATATATAATGTAACAATTAAATTTATAAGTGTACATACATATTATAAAATGGTGCGAAATAAAAATATGAACAGCAATGTGGATTTGTGTGTTAATCACGTCGACATAAATAATAGTTATGTGGATATATTAAATATTCACGAAACATTAGTAAATCATATTCAAGCAATAGCTCCCCAATTTTACAGTTTGGTAGAAACTAATTTTAATTTAAAAAATGAAACGAATGAAACAGTAAAAAGTGTAAGTCATGACAATAGTGGTAATGCTGAAAATAGCGAAAATAGTGAAAATAGTGAAAATAATAATAATAGCAATAGTAGCAATAATAATAATAGCTATAATAATAATAGCAATAACAATAATAGCTATAATAACAATAGCTATAATAACAATAGCTATAATAACAATAGCTATAATAATAATAGCAATAATAATAGCTATATTGACCAGCGTAATAACAATTTATCGTTTAAAAAAAATACCACACATTCAATTAATAACAAAGATAAAGATAATATAAATTTTTCAAAAAAAACTCATATATACAATTTGTATACAAATAATTATGGTCCTAATTATTACAACTGTAATAGTATATCGTTAAATTCGGACCAAGTTCCAAACAAATATGATGAATATATTAATTATGAGATTAGCGACAAAAAATTATTACCAAGCAATAATTTATTATATAAAAAAAATAAAACAGAACAAATAATAAAATTAAAAGAAAAGAAGAATGCTTGTTTTATAAATACGACATATGGCAATTATGATAGTAAAAATAAACGTATTTTAAAAAATACCGATGAACAGAAAAAACAGTTATACGAATGTTCCAACATTTGTAAAACCCCAATTAATATTGATCATGTAAATGATATAATTTATTCGAGACAGCTAGCTATTAATATAAATGATAGTAATGTTGCTAATTCTGAAAATTTTATTCAAATAAATTCAAGTCAAATAAACAAAGAGTGTATTAAGAATATACGATATCCTGAATATTATTTAAATATCAATGGTCAAGATCAAATAATTGATAAAAACATAAATGACATTGTTTCCCTTGGTAAACAAGTTCGAAATAGTGACTTTGAATATTTAGGAGGATGTAATGTTGCAAATTTTGAAAAAGAAATTAAAATTTGTGAAAATATGGAAAAATATGTTAATTGCAATTATCATAATGACTTAAAAATGGGCACACACTCAAATTTCGAGATTCAATATTGCACCAGTTGCCCTAATTTAAAAAAAAATATGATAAAAATAAATAATATAGAAAATTGCTTAAAAAATACATGCACAAATCATAATTATATGAACAGGTCAGGTAAAAATGAAAAATATGAAAATGTTTATACGTTGAATAGTGGTGAAAATGGCGAAAATGGCGAAAATAGCCCAAATAGCCAAAACAATCTCAATTACGAAAATTTTTTCCCAAACAATTTGAATAATATTCATGCTGATGATAATCTAGAAGTATTTGGTACCAATTTATCAAAATATGATATAAACACATGTAAAGATATTAAAAAATATAATGAAATAAATAATCATTTTAATTTTTTAAAACATGAACGAGAAATATATAAACCAATTTATTATAATAATTGTAACAGTAATGATGACACAGATTTTTCAAAGGATAGCAACTATTCTAATAAGATTATTTTAAATATATGTGATGAAAATAATTTATTTAATAAATTAAATAAAGATAACTATATTCGAATGGGAGATGAAATGAAAAATTATGTACATTCAGGTAAAATTCAATTTGATTTTATAAAAAATGAAACAAACTATAAATTACCAATTGAGAAGGGAAATAATATTTATAAATTTGAACCAAATATTATATTTGATCAACAAATTTATAATAATATGAAAAATAAAATTTATGATAATTATTATTCGAATCATAGTTCTAAAGAAGATAATAATACAAATGATCAAGATAATAGAACACATAAATATGATGAAAATAATAATAACCAAAATAGCAGAAACGATACAACAAATAGTGGAGGTATTGGAATCGGATTGAATAACAAAAACACAAGTGGAAACAATGATGATGGTAATGATGATGATGATAAAAGTCGAGATGGAGATAAACAAAATTGTAATTATCACGAAATAAATGATGAAGAAATTGAGAATAAAAATAAGGATGAAAAAAAAAATCAAGATGATGAAATAAATGAGAAACAAACTAACGAAATAAATAATAAGAAAAATAGCAACGAACAAATTGTTACACACACTATTATGGATAACCATGATACAGAAGATGATGATGATGATACAATTCAAACAAATGGGCGACAATTTTGCGATTCTGAAAATTGTATCATATCTAAAATAAATGGGTCAAAAGGTGTTCCTAACGATATTAATAATAGTCATAATAATAATAATAATAATAACCATAATAATAATAATAACCATAATAACCATAATCATAATTATATGGCTTATAATAAAAGCTATGCTAGTGATAGTACCTTCACAGATGTGCACATATATGATAGAAATGCCGACACAGAATCAATTAATAATTTTGTTGATTCAAATATGGCAAACAGTCAAGAAAATTTTAATATATTAAATAAGCATAACAATAATAATGTTACTAATATGAACGAAGGAAATTATTTTGGGAATGATGGAAGAACTAACTATGTCAATCGCAATAATGGCAATAATGGTAATAATGGAAATTTTCCTGAAAATATTCATAACTGTTTTTCTAAGAATAATATAAATAATGAAACGTTAATAAGTAATATACAAGTGTTAAGTGGAAATAAAAATGATAACTCATTTAGAAACATAAAAAAAAACTCTATTAATGATATAACTATAAGTAGTCACAATTATAACAATAATAATAATAGCGAAGCTGGTAAAGATTTTTCAAATAATTTCCAAGGGAAATATTTAAGCAATTACCCAAATAATTATTCAGGAAATATCTCACCAAATTTTACACATAAATTTTCAAATAGTGATATACATAATATGTGTGATAATATATATAATAGTTATAATATAAATACACGTGATCAAAACAATAAATGCTTAAATGATGTTAATAATAATTGTGTAGAAACAGATTTGCTCAAATTTACAAATAGCACATATATGGATATTCATAAAATCATAAAAAATGATGATATGTTAAAAATGGAATTTACAAAAATGGAAGATTGTTTTAAAAACGTTCCAATTTCAAATAAAGTTTCCAATATTGATGGAACAAAAATTTTAGGTAATAATAGTTTATCAGATTCCATTCCTGATAAAATACGAATAAATAATAAAACCAATTCTATTAGAGGTAATGATATTAATAGATATAATGGAGGGTCTAAAAATAAATCCAAAAATAATTCTAAGGATAATGATATGTCAAGAATGTATGATAACTATAAACAATTATTAACATTAGATGATACTATGATAGATGGATATAATAATCAAAATTTTGATGATTTATATTTTCTGCAAAATAATAATATTCATCCAAATGTTTTAAATAACGATATAATTAATGATAGTATAATAAATAATAATATTGAAAAAATAATTGATATTATGAATATTAATAATGAAAATATAATAAATAAAAATGTACCACTTGAAGGAAATGGAAATATGGTTATTTCAGGTTCTGGTGGAACTGGTTTTGTTGGTTCTCCATCAGATGTAAGCACTTCTAATCAAATTATGATTAATAATAGATCAAATTGTAATCTAAGAGATCATATAAAAAGCATGCATAACAATATTCCACAAAATTTGCAACAAAATACATATATACAAGGAAAAGAAAAAAAAAGAAAAATAACATGTATTAATACAAATAATGAAAATACATGTACAATAATAAACAAATTAGATAATATGAAAGATTGTGGAATTTTAAAAGAATTTGATGATAATAAATGTATAAACACTAATCATACTAGATATAATAAAGATAAAAAAAAAATATATCAAAAAATGGATATAAGAATGTTAAATAAAACTGTACAAAAAAATAAAGAAATATGTACAAATTGTTATATACATTATGATCATTCAAAATCTAGTTATATATTAACATTTATTAATAGAAAGCAAAAAAAACAAAGAAAAATATTCCCAGTCGAACCAAATGAAAAAGATGAACCATATATAATAAAAATTATAAATTATATAAATAAATTAAAAGAAGAAAATAAAATATATGGAGTCAATGCAAATGGAAATATCAAAGAAATAGAGGAAGGAAAAAATAATTTAGAACATAACAAACAACCACTTGGTGATTTTTCAAACAACCCTCACAGAAACAATATAATCAAACCTGTAATAAATAATGTAAGAATTGAAAATATTATTGATAATAATAATAATAATAAAAGAGGTAGTATATATGGGGTTTCCGAAGGAAATAGAAATAACAATTTTTTTGATGCACGAAATGGCTCAAATCTTGGTGTGTATGTTAATCCAAAACAATTTTCAAATGCCAAACCTGTACACAATGAACAATATGGAGAAGATGGAAATTTAATAATTAAAAAAAATAACAACAATAATAATAACAACAATAATAATAACAATAACAATAATAATAGTAGTAATAGTAGTAATAATAGTAATAATGCAGGGGTTAATAATATGAGGTCAGGAAATAATTTCACTAAACAATTTCCAAAAATTCCATATATTCAACCAAACAATATGAATTATGCACACACTGATATAGCTAATATTAATAACAGAAATAACAATTTTATAAAACCCTTAAATTATTTTGATAATATTTCAGCTAGCCAAAATATGGATTTTATAAATTATAATATCCCAAATAATAAAATCGATTTTAATATGGTTAATAACCCGTGTGCAGAAGAAAAACAGCCAATTAATTTATTTTACGATCATGATAATAGCAGTAATAGCAATAATAATAATAATAATAATGGCAATAGTAATGGCAATAATAATGGAAATAATAATGGCAATAATAATGGAAATAGTAATGGCAATAGTGGGACTGGGCCGAAACAAGGCGATGAAAATTATGTAACAGATATTAATATTATTCACAATATGAACCCTGAAATAGCTAATAACTTAAATGGTGGTATCAACCAAAATATGAGAATGGGGAACATAAATTATGCACAAAATATGAATGAAAATTGTAATCGAATAAATAGTGTACCCTTACATATGAATCATAATATGAATAATCATTTTCATACAAATATTAATGATATAAATAATAACTCTTTTGGTAATAATTTTTATGATAATATTCCTTCTGATATAAATGGAAAAAATAATATATATCCATTTTCAAATATAAAAGGAATGAATATTATGAATGTTAATAATAATAATCCACATTCATCTATTTCACCATCTGGTCGTGGAACTATTACAACTAATTCACCATCTCCTAATAATTCTATTAAAAATAATCAACACAATAATAATCAACACAATAATAATCAACACAATAATAATAACAATTTGTTAATAAATCAAAATAATGATGAATTTCATTCAGCTAATGTTATGAATAATATGAATTTTAATATTTATCCTGGAAACAATATACCAAATAACGATGATACCGAAATTATCAAAAATTATAATAATATAATAAATGATTATCAGAGAAATATATTTAATTCAAATAATTATGGTAACACAAATAGTATGGAGTCCATTTTATCCCTTAGAGGGGGAAGTGTGCATAATAATGAATAAAAAAAAAAAAAATATATATATATTATATATATATATATATATATAATAATGTGTGTATATGTAATCATCATATCAAAATGGTATATTATAATTTTATTTACACATTTTTAAAACATAATTATGTTTTAATTTAATAACTAAATTCCTACAATAGCTATTGCAGGAATTTTATGCATAAATTGGTAAAGATAAAGAATTCAAAAATCTAAAAATTCATATTTTTATACATTAACACCTAACCATGTTTTAAAAATAAAACATGATATTTTTTTTTACACCTTTTTTTTTTTTGTATATATCTATTGTATGCATATCTATTTAAACTTTTGATAGTTGGAAAACCTATATTGGGACAAATGTTTTCCCCTTTTTATTTTTTTTAATATTATTATTATTTAAAAAGTTTACTAGTTTTCGCTAGCTTATGTAAATTAACAAACGAAAAAAAAAAAAAATAATATAGCTATTTATTTTATAGCTAGCTAGCTATATGTTAATAAAAAAACAAACATATGGGACAGCCCAAGTGAAACCAGGCGAAACCAAGTGAAAATTTGTCTAACACTCATCGTCACTCATGTTTAGCACATTATATTTATATCTTTTTTTTTCCGTTATGGGATTAATTTTTTCGGATTTAAGTAAATTTGTGTCCTCTTTTTGTGTGTCATTTTTTAAAAACATTTTACATAAATCATTAACATAACTTATATATTTTTTTTCTTTATTACTTAAATAATTATGGGGTGTATCATTAGATAGTTTTTTTTTTTTTTCTTGATATATTTTTTCGTGTTCATTTAAGTATTCACTAAATTCTTTTATTTTTGCATAATCCACATTTTCATTTATTTTAAGGTTTTCAAAATCAATGTCGATATTTATATCGGCTGCAAAAGATGAACAAGGAAAAATAAGGATATTTATTTCGTTTATTTCGCCGACATTGCTATTATATGTATATGAACGGAGAGTGTAGGTAGCGAATTCTATATAAGCACAAAACGCACGAAATAAAAAAAAGCTGTACAGGTAATATTAACGAAATCGATAAAACTGACGAAATCGTTAGAATTAACGAAACCGATAAAATTTTGTTATATATTTTCACAATTTAATTCACAACGAAATAAGGATATACAAAATTGCCTTACTAATTTTTTTTTTGAATATATCATAATATTTGTTTACTATCTCATTTTTTGTATCATCATCATAACATGAAAAATGAATATCATGAATGTTGAGGGTATGCTTAATGTCATCTTCGAACCAATCTATACTGTCATCAATTATTTTCGTATTTTCTTCATTTATAGAGTTTTTTAACATTTTATTTCGCATATCAATGGCTGCACATGTTGAAAAAAAACAAAAAAAAAACAAAAAAAAACAAAAAAAAAACATGTATATATATGTATATATATTATGTGCGTGTGGAGAATAATGAACATGTACATATTTGTGCATACTCGCTTATTTATATATTGACGGTTTCGTGTAAATTGTTAAATAAGATAACAAAATTGGATGGTTATACAAAAGAAAAGATTATGTAAATGTCTATTGTAGTAATTAGATAAAAGTGTAAGAAACATCTACACAATCTTTTCTTTTGTATTTGAATCTAATGAAAAAAACTAACCTTTTTTTAAATTATTATTAAGTGGGTCAAAATAATATTTATAGAGAAAGGGGTTTGAATTTTTCATATTTGTGATAATATTGTTTGTTTTAGTTTCTAATTTGTTTGATAAAAATATTGTATTTATAAAATCTGATTCATATAAAGGATTATCACAAAATATACAATTTTTAAATTTAATTTTTGAACAAAATAATTTTCCACATATAAGACAGTTTGTATATATTTTATGGTTTTTGCCGTTACATGTACATATTTGAATATTTTTTTTTTTTTTTTTTTGGCTAATTTGATCATTATTACTATCATCTTTTTTTACATTCTCGTTATCAATAATTTCGATAATATCTTTTAATGAGCATGAATTTTCTTTTCTATTAAAAAAGGAGAAGTAGTCAATTTGTTCTTTTTTTTCGCTTTTTTCTTTTTTTTCGCTTTTTTCTTCTTTTTCGCTTTTTTCTTCTTTTTGCTCTGCCTTTTTACTGAGTGTCTTGCTATGTTCACATTTTTTTTGATCGTTATTTGTCATTGTTCCAAGCATACAATTTTTTACATTTTTGTTATGCAGTTTATCAAATAATGAATTTGCGTTTGGCTCCTTTTCTTTTTCATTTAGATTTGTTTTATTTTGTATTTTCTTTCCTTTTGGAAGATGTGAATTTTCACTACCTTTGCTACGATCTGTCTGACTATTTTTACTCTCATTTTTATTTATATTTCCATTTCCATTTCCATTTCCATTTCCATTTCCATTTCCATTTCCATTTCCATTTTCACTTCCCCTGTTACGAAGTGGGTTATGATCATGTTTCTTAAAAATATACTCTATCGAATTGTGTATAGATTTATTTTTTATTCCATTATCATTTTTTATTTCATCAAACTTTTGAGAGTTGTTATTATTTTCTAGTACATTTGATGGGGTAAACTTATTTTTGGAATCAACTAAATTTTGTGTAAATTTTTTAACATTATTTATTGTTATTTTATTATTTTTATTATTTTCAAAAAAAGAATAATTTATTAAATATATAGAACTATACAAATCATATGTTTTACTATTTAATATTGATTTTATATATGTTAATTCTAAATCCTCACTTTTCAAATTAAAAAATTTTATTATTTTATTTCGCAAATAGTTTGCATATTTTTCATTATCTTCAATTCCATTCATGGTTTTTTATATTTATCATATTTATCATATTTATCATATTTATCATATTTATCATATTTATCATATTTATCATATTTATCATATTAATCAAAATTTTTTATTTTCTTATATTTCATTATCTACATTCCTTTATATCTATATAATAAATTTAACTACAAAATATTGTTTCACCAATTTGGGTCCTGAACATAATACTGAACTGGATGAGAAACCAAAAAACGTCTAAGTGATTATTTCGCCAACTTGCTAATTTTGCTAATTTGAAGAAATGGCAGTTATTTCCACATACAAATACCATGCATTGTCAAACATGTATTAACCAAATTAAAACGTCAAAATGTATGCAAATTTTATTGCTTTATTTAAAAAAATCATAACATTTGTATATACAATATTTTTTATTTGCATACATATATCATGGCTAGTATGAAAAAAAAAAAAAAAAAAATATTTAAAAAAAATATTTAAAAAAAAAATAATTTTTTTAAGAGTAAAATATTTGATTTTTGTTGTTTTAAACAGCAAACATGTATAAAATAAAATGGAAATGCGAAATATGTTTTATTAAGATTGGTAAAATCGATCAAATTTCAAATGTTCAATAAATTTATATTATATCATGAGAATGATATACTAAAAGGGTGTGTGGTATAACATAAATAATTAAAAAAAAAAAAAAATTACAAAATTCAAAAAGCTGATAAAATAGTAAGAATATATAAACAATTAAAAGTGTTGGTTTTCTTTGAAATTACAAAATATGTGTGTAACGATATTAAGAATGTAATATATTATATAACACATAAAATGATAGGGGGTGTATTTTTGTTTGGCCATTAACATATATTTGTCTAGATTTTATAAATATATAAACTTTTCTACAATAGTTTATCATATTCTCAAAACTTAATCTGTGTAACTGTTTCAAATATATATACATATATATATACATACATACTAATTTGACATTGTGCTAGTTTGATTAATTTTTAAGAAGTAGGGAAAACCAACCATTGTAGTTTTTTTTCTTTACATTAAAACATAAAGTATTTTTTAAATTAGTTATCGAATTCATTATATATGCATTTTTGTCACTATTTTTATGTTGATATAAATAATTAAGAATGTGTAAATCATATGTATATAATAAATGTTTAAACTCTAAAAAAGGTGAATCTTTATCTATAATTTGTTTATTTTCTTTTTTATTTTTAATATTTTGTTCAATATTTTGAATTTTATCATTTAAACATTTTATTTTATCATCTATATTTATTATATTTGAATAAAATATTTCTTTTGCTAAATTTAATGTATCTTTAACTTTTTCAATAGCTAAATAATTATTGCTATATGATAATAAAATTAAAACATCTTGTTCTTTCATATTATTATAAACATGTTCTATATTTTTACTTAATTTATTTAATATATCGTTTGTTTCAACTCTTGTTGGAAAATCAAAAAACTTTTCATTGTCTTCAATGTTAAAAGATTTTTCTTTTGAATTTTTTATACAATTATAAATTTTACTATTACATAAATTTTCATATTCTCTTAAAATTAAAATATAATTTTTTATTTTATTTTCATTTTTAATATTATTTACAACATTTTCTATACATTCATCATCATTTTCACATGAACAATAAAAACAGTTTCGCATTATATATTTTGAAAATTTTTCTTCAATATATATATTCTTAGAATCATATATACACATATTTTTATCATATTTTGAGTTCACATCTTGTTCACTAATTATATTACTCTTTATATTTAAATAATTATTTTTTTCCATAAATAGTGGAAGTGGGTAAAATCCGTAATAACTTTCGGAGCTGTCGAACTCGCTAATCTGGAAAAAAAAAAAAAAAAAAAAATAAAAATAAAAAATAACACATTAAAGCGGTGTAACACATTAAAGCGGTGTAACACATTAAAGAAGTACAACAGATAACAGCGACATGGCGACGTTACCTTTTTTAGTGCCAGAAACATACTAATGCGAGCATCGTCTATCGAATTATGGCCATTCTCTCTTTCCATTGTAATATTTAAATGTTTTTTTGAAAGATTAAAAAGAGAAGGTTTTAAAAAATTATAATAATTATTAGAATAAATAACTGAAGTATCAATAATATAATCATGTTTAATTTTTAAAGCATGTAAATCATTTTCTAGAGAATGCCCAATAAGTATTGATTTATTATTTAATATATTTTTTAATTCATTTTGTACATCTGTTAATTTTGTATTAACATTTTTTAATGTGTTTTCATTTATTCCTGAATATAATGTTAAATAATTTGTTATTTTATTATCAGGCAATACATATGAATCATAAATTATATTCATATATGCATCTACTATTGTAACTTTTGTAAGTTCTCTATGTCCACCTGATGTTTCACACATTTCACAATCTATACTAAAAATATTATTTATATCGAATTCAAATTTGTTTGTATTGGGTTCTGTTTTAGGAATAGTTTCTATTTCACTCTCATGATCCTGTGCATCTACCGTTTCGCCATTTGCAGTTTCGTCACATCCTTTATCACATATAAGATCTGTTTCAACATTTTCATCAGCATTACAACCATTTAATAGTGCGTTTTCTATCACTTTTGAATTATCACCACCATTTTGTTTTATTTCATCTTTTTTTTTTTGATTATTTTGAGAATCCACTTTTGAGTTTGAACTTAATTTTTTAGTTGTTTTTTCTAATGTTATGGAAGATGAAGCATTTATAAGCTTTTCCAATATTTTTGCATATATTTCTATATGCTCATCTGTAAAAGTTTTTTTTTTTTTTTCATAATTAATTTTTGACGTTGTATCATTTGAAGTGTTGTCCGTTTCTTTTTCCGTTTCTTTTTCCGTTTCTTTTTCTGGGTCGGATTCGTGGGTAGAAGTATACACCGAATTGACAGAGGAAAATAAATACCTTTTTATATCAGAAATATTTTTTGTTTTTTTTTGATAGTAAATATGATCAAAATTAATATAATTAACAGAATCTGAATTAGGATATCTATATAAAAACATTTGTTCTTTTGTTAATAAAAAATTTTCTATATTAAAATTAAGAACATTGTTTATTTTTTCCTTATTTTTGAATATTGGTATATTTAATATTTTAGCAATAATATTACTATAAGCACTTTTTACACAATTTTCTTCTAATTGAATTTTTCTAAAATTATTATTTTTTTGTAATTTATTAAAAACATTATCTGTTGTTATATCTCTTATATATGTACATGATAAATTAGGTATTATCATAATTATTAAATTTGATAAATTGTCATTATTTTTTATTTGAAACATATTATTTTTTATAATATTTTTATTTATTCTTAAATTTATTATAAAATTTTGAATATCTTTAAGTACAATATTTCTATGCCCATAAAATGATACTTCCAATTTTGTATTATTTTCATCATCTATTTTTCTTTTTACATTTCTGAATCCTTCTCCTGTATTCTTATTTCCATTCTTACCATTTTTTCCACACTTTCTTTTTTTTTTCATTATATTAGGATATAAAAAGGGGTTGAATAAATAAATAAATAAATACTAAACACAGTGAATATATGTGTGTATATATGTATGCATGGCCAGTAATAATGACAATACATACATGTAACCAATATATTTCATATAGTGTGAAACACACTATTATCATAAAACTTTAAATATGCATGTAGTATATGTATATATTATGCAACCTCATCATATTACATTCGTTTTCTCCGCCCCTCTCGTGATTATCTCGCGATTGTGCTTAGTTTGTGATTGTGATTAGTTTGTGATTTAAAAATTTGATCTGTAAATGTGGTAACTAAACAAGTACGATTTCTCAACTTAACATGTATATTTTTTTTTTTTTTTTTTTTTTTTTTTTTTGATAATACAAGATAAACAAGATAATAATTCGACCTCAATAAATTATTTACATCATTCTTAAAGATTGTTTTTTTTTTTTCCTTTAAATATGTTTACAAGTTTCTATAAAAGTGAATACATTTAACGCATACATGTATTATATATAATAAGTTACATACAAATATTTGAGGTATTGCAAATGGCGAGTTGCTCTGTACATATCTATATGTATACAAATAAAACTTTCAGTAAAAAAATGCTAAATTGAAAAACCAATTAAATAAATAATGAATAAATATTACAATTATTTTTAAATAAATAAATAAATACATATATATATAATGCATAAATAATAACAAAAATAATTAAATAAATCGAATAAAGAAAATGAGAATGATAATAAAAATATACAGCCAAATTTCTTTGTTCAGGAACTAGCAATAATATATGCACAATTATACCCGCTATATAATATAAAATAAAAAAAATATATTAAATAAATATTTTTATAAAAAAACAACTAAATAGTAAAAATTATTCTAATAAATACAAAAAGAATGTTTACGAAATTTAAATAACAATTTATTTATAACATATTTTATGTAAAATTGGAAAATGTTTTATCAAGTTTAATGAATATTTAATTTTTTGTTCTGTTAATTTGTAACTTGAAAAAAATTGTACAAAATTGTAAAAAATTACAAAAAAATTACAAAAAAGTATACATTTTTAAACGTTGTATAAGAAAAACAAATAACTTCAGTTTTGCGAAACTATAGATAACATTAATTTAAAGACGATACTTGGATAGTAATCATTATTATTTATGTAAAAAGACATTCAAACAAGTTTTTTTTTTTTTTTTTTTCTTTTTTTCTTTTTTTTGTAACTCTAATTCGGTATAAGAAACACAAACCTTTTATAATGAAATTGAAAAGGCCATCAAAAGGGAAGCACTTTTTAAGGATATGGTTAACAACGTGGTTTATACAATTTGATGATTTTTCCAAATTTATAAAGTGTGTAATATTTTTAAAAAAAAATGAAAAAGTTTATCAGGACTTGTAGCAATTGCTATTTAAAATAGAAAAACATATTTAATTCATTAAAACGTAAATTTTATGTACATTAAAAAAAAGGTGATAAAAATGAGAAAAAAAAATATTCCTAATTATTAGTAAAATGTATATTCCTGATTATTAGTAAAATACAAACTTTTGTTGTATAGAATATTTTACTATTTATTAAAAATTGTTTGTTAAATAATTTTTAATTCGATATATTAAATTGTGTTGATCCATTTTGACAAATTCTTGTTGTTCTTTATATGTAGCATGTTCTATTGGATGATTTGGAAAATAAATATTTTTAACATATAACTTATTTTTTAATATATAATTTTTTTCAATTAAATAATTATTAAAGTGTGTGTAAAAACCACCTAATGTATTATCTTCATATGTAATTAAATAATTATGTTTATTTTTATTTATTACATAATCTATAATATTTTTATCCATTGGATTTAAAAATATCATATCAATAATTGAAAAAGAAAAATTTTCAGAAAATTTTTCATCTTTTTCTATTTCTTTTATTGCATTTACAATATTATATAACATACTTCCCATATTAAATATACAGACTAATTTTTTTCCTTTTTTTTCTCTACTCATTTGAATTATTTGTGATTTACCAAAGTAGTTGTTTCGAGCATATTCTGGATCTCCAATTTTTTCAATCTCTTCTAGATCTTTCATAATATTTATATTTAAATAATTTTCCATGTAACTATTACTTAATGTGTTAACTTTAGGGAGTCTAATATATATAGAACCTTCTTTTCTATTTATAGAACAATATTTTAAAGCTTTTTTTAAAGATATATCATTACTTGGTGATATAATAGTAGAATTATTTAAAACACCTAAATAAGACAAGTCATAAATACCTTGATGTGTAGCCCCATCTTCACCTACTAAACCACTTCTATTAATTATAATATTTAATGGAATTTTTTGTAAATTTAAATCATGTATTATTTGGTCATATGCTCTTTGCATAAATGTTGAATATATATGTAAATGTACATTTAAATTTTTATTCAAACTCATAGAAGCTGAAAATGTAACAGCATGTTGTTCTGATATTCCTACATCATAAACATTTTTTGGATATTTTTGGCTAATATCTAATAATCCAGAACCTCCTAACATAGCTGGAGAAATAAATATAATATTTTTATTTTTTTCTAAATATTTTAGCATTTCTTTTGTATATACATTAATATATGTTTCGTTTGAAAATATTTCGTTATCATTTAGTATAGTATCTTTTTTTTCGTTATCTTCTTTTTTAGATTGTTCATTATTATTTTCGTCATGGCAACTATCCAATTCTTCTATATTAAATTTGAAAATTTCATTTTTTTTTATTGAATGCATAATATTTATTGGACTTTTTGAATTTATAAAATCGCTAGATTTGTTTGTTAATATGTGAAGTATGGTTGATTTTTGTATACCCTTATTTTTTATATCTTCTAAAATTTTTATAACTTGTTCTATATTATTTCCATCAATAGGTCCTATATAATTATAATTAAGATTTGTAAAAATATTTTCTTTTTTACCTGACTCGTTAATGTTATTTTCTTTTTTATCTGACTCGTTAATGTTATTTTCTTTTTTATCTGACTCGTTAATGTTATTTTCTTTACTATTGTAATGGTTAACTTTGTTTAAATTTTCATTTCCAATTATTTGTCCATTTTTTTTGACAAAATCATATAAATGATCTGAAATAGCGCCTATTGGTTTATTCCCAGATATACACTTTCCATTTGTAGGAAGCGAAACTTGTCTATTATCATTATAAATTATCAAAACTTTTGAATTTAAAAAAGATATATAATTTAATGCTTCTAAAGCCATTCCACCAGTTAATCCTCCATCTCCAATAATAGAAATGTAGAATTTATTTGGTGAATAACTACGATCACAATTATTTTCAATTTTTAAAATATCATTTTCTTTTTTATTAGAACATAATAATTGCCAATCTCCTTCATATATACCTTGGATTGCACTTAAAGCGGTTGAACTATGCCCTGCACCAAATTTATCATAACTACTTTCAAAAATATTTAAAAAACCACTAATTCCATTTTTTTGTCTTAAAGATAAAAATAATAATTTTCTACCAGTTAATATTTTATGTATATATGTTTGATGGCCTATATCATATATAATTTCATCTAAAGGTGGATTAAAAATATATAACAAAGATAGTTGTAATTCTAATAAGCTAAGAGATGGTGAGAAATGACCTGCTGTTATATTTACTAAAAAAAAATGAAATATTTTTAATTCATGTGATAATAAAGGTAAATATTTTTTTTTTAAATTTTTTAAATCCATAGGAGTATTAATTATTTTTAATAATGGTAAATAATTAAGAATAGTTATCATTCTTTTTATATTTTTTTTGTTATAATATTTTTTATTTATAGTATTTATTAATACTCCATTATTTGTAAATTCTTCTTGGATTTTTTTTTCAAATTCTTCATCATTATATTTATCTATATCAAAAATTATACTTTTTTTTACATTTTTAAAAAAATATTTCTGTTCATAATTTTTAGGAATATCTCTTTTAACATATAGATTTACTATTTCGTTGTAAATTTCTTCTCCATATTTATTTTTATACATGTCTACATTTATATATTTATTTATTTTGTCAAAATATTTATCCAAATTATTTCCATTATAATTTTCATAACAGTTATTTATGTTTTTATTCGAAATTGTATTATCATCATTTGTACTATTATCTCCTAACGAATGAATTGAATAATTTTTTTTTTCTGAATTAAATATTTTCAAGTACACATTATTTTTATAATTTTCTTGAGTATACATTAATTTACGATTGAATAAATAATTTAGACCTTGATTTTTATTCCAGTTTTTTTTTAAATTAAAATGAGGTGAATTTGAAGAATTTATAAATAACAATTTTGATTTATTTTTATATGTTTTCCTTTTTTCATCACTTTTTGTAACTTGTTCTTTTCCATTATTTTTATACAAACATTGTTTGAAATTATCAATTTGTTTATAACATATATTTGGCTCATTAAACTCTTCTAAATTTTTATAAGGACTCAAATTTTTATATGATAATGTTTTGAAAAAACGGGGTAATATATTCTTAAAACGACCACATAAATTCCCTTCCCCTCCAGGAAAATTAGATATATTTATTGAATTCATGTGTTTGTTACATTTTTTTATATTTGAATATACAAATGGGTTATTCATATGTATTAACATGATAAGTGCTACACATAGCACATAAAAAAAAGGAATTTTATGTAGCATGGTGCTGACTTGACATTGTATGGAGCCGAGCGAACAAAAATAACTCTATTAACAAACTAAAAAAAATTACATTTTTATTATTTAATTGATATATGGATATTTTCGTAAATATTACTATTGCCACGATTGCTACGATTGCTACGATTGCTACGATTGCTATTATTATATAATAACAAATTATTCATTAATTTGCTTGTTCAGTCGGGTATTATATTGTCATGCAAAAATGTTAAAAAAAAATTAATTGTAGGAGAAATTTCCAATATAAATTAATTTAAATTTAAAAAAAGTTAAAACAAATTAAAAAAAAATAATATGTATTGTATTATTTATAATAACAGAATGAAAATACTGACACAGGTGATGTCGAATTTTTAAAAATTGCAATTTGAATGATAGCACGCAAAATGTTTAGTAGCAAATGGGTTTTCAAAAAAAAAATAAAAAAAAATAATAATAGTAATGACAAAAATAATGACAATAATAATGGCAATAATATTAAAACATTAAAACATTAAAACATTAAAATTTTAAATTGTAATAATACGCAAAAAAAAACGAAAAAATTGCACGTCCTTTTTAGTTATTTTATAAAATTGCATGCTTTTTAATACATGGATTTAACATATGTGAAATGTGTATTTTCCTCAATTTTCCCTTTTAAGTATAATTTATAAAATTTTATTAATTTTTATATATTATATATATATATGTTTCCTATATAGTAAGGGGTGGTAACTTGGTCATATCATCAAAGCAACTATGTTTTAAAGCTAATTAAAAGAATATTATATAAATGTGAAAGAAATATAATAAATAAAAAAAGTGAAAAAGAACAAAATAATTTACATATAATTATTTTTTTGTGTGTATAAGATAAAAAATTTCCATATTTTAATAAAATCAAAAGTATTATAAAACTGGATAAACAACTAAATGTCAAAATAAAATGCACACAAAATTACCTTCTTTTGATGATATCCTAAAATATGGATCATAAATTAACATTTTAGAAATTAAATCACAAACTGATTCATCAGAAATAGTACTCTTTAAAATATGTTCCTAAAAAAATACATAAATATATAAAAACAGCTTAAATGAAAAAAAAAATATTCCCTTAATATTATTTACAGTTAATGGCTAGCTCAATATAGGAACAAGCCATTTATTTTTTTTTATTTTATTTTTTTTTTATTTTATTTTATTTTATTTTTTTTAATGTGATAATGAAATTATTGAGCTACATATTATTATACCTCATAGTAAGGAAATGAGTTATATCTTTCAATGTTATCCATTGTTATTTCAGTTTTATTTCCAAGTGTTGTATAAATTAAATCAAGCTGAAAAACAAGCATTCATAATATTTTATAATAAAAAATATTTTTAAAAAAGTATATGTAAATTCTTTATATTTTGTACTTACCTGTGATTGGTCATTTTTTCCTGGAAAAAGAGGTCTAAAAAAAAATAATTTTTTATTTCTTTATGTGTCTATATAAAATATGCAACATTTCAATACTTATTCACACACACAACGGAAAATTGAATATAATAAATGATAATAAGCAAAATACTTATTCACACACAACGGAAAAATGGATATAATAAATGATAATAACAAATGTGTGTGCAAATATACCTCCCAGTTATTAGTTCAACAAATAAGCACCCCAAACTCCAAATATCGATTTTCTGGTCATAATTATTTTGTTTCAATAACAATTCTGGAGGTCTATACCAGATTGTTACCACTGATGGGGTCATATTGTCACTTTTTTCAACAGACAATCCCAAATCTCCTAATTTTATTTCACCTTTTGAATTGATAAATATGTTTTCCGGTTTTATATCTCTATGTAAATAATTATTTGAATGCAAATAGCACAACGCTAATAATATTTCAAATATTATATACTTCACTTCCTTGATATTTAAATTATATATTTTTGTAAAATTTAGGAGATCAATGTCACAGTATTCGAAGGTCTTTTCAAAAAGGAGGGAGAGAAAAAAGTGAAATAAATTTTAACAGCATATTACTAAAAATTTTATTCATATAATAATACATTTCTAGTGTTATATTTGGTATTTATTTCTTACTAAATACAAACATGAATTCTCTAGGTTTTCCCCTACCAACTTTTGTTCTATGTCTTTTCCATAAAAAATATTTCTTAAAACTTAAAAAAAATAAAAAAAAATAAGGCCAGATGAAAAACTCAATTTGTGTGCGGATTATATTAAAGGATAAGACTTATGATATTTTATTTTTACAAAAATTAATAATACCAATTATATTTTTGTGATTTATTTTTTGTAGTATGCTTAACTCTCGTAATATTATTTTGCTTATCCCATAATTATGGTCACACAAATTTATTATTTTTTTTATTGCAACGAGTTTATTTTCCTTTTTATCCATGGCCTTGTACACAACCCCTTCGTTTTTAAATATATAAAAAAATAAAAAATAAAATATAAAATATATATTATGCATATTTAGCCAAGTATATACACTCTTCACACAAATGTATATTTATGTGTTACTCTCCACAATAAAACTAACCATATGTTCCCTTTCCTATTACATTCATAAAATCAAAATTAGAAATATCCATTTAGCTAGCTATTAAAAAAATATATATAGTTTTTTCCACAAGGCTATATAATAATAGCACCAAAACATATAAATGTATACATAGGTTGTATATAATTTTAGTATAACATTTGTACACTTGAAAACCATGATAAATTATGATAATTTTTTTTTTAAATTATAAAATGGGAAGCTTACTCAGTTAATTTATTTTTATTTTTTTATTTTTTTTTTGTAGATTACTATTCACCATAAAAACATAACAAGCGACGTAATTTTTATGCAAACATGTGGGGGGAGAGGGGAAATAAATTCATGCTAATTTTATTTGAAAATTGAAGTTGATTTTTTTTTTTTTTTTTTTTAAAATAAAAATTTTCAATAATAATTATTTCAATTAACCATTCAGTATATCTCTATTTATATCTCTATTTATATCTCTATTTATATCTCTATTTAGTTATCTATTTATTTATCTATTTATTTTATATTTGTAGATTGTGTTTTAATTTTTCCGCAGTACGAAAGATTATTAATACATTACATAAGCATATGTACGTATACATATATATTCCTCATGATTTACCAAACAGATTTGATAAATGAGGTATGCATAAATAAATAATAAAAAATAGATATACTGTATGAGTATTTTCCTACTCAAATATAAAAGGGGGAAAGATATACATGGTTGTGTATGCTATTTACATATATATATATATATATATATAATACATTATATATGCATGTATTTTGTTTGCTTCGAAAAATGCCGATAAATATGCACACATTGCATAGAATCCGCTTTCATATTTGTGACCCCCCAAAAAGGGAATTTCAAATAAGTAAAATCTAAAAAAAAAAAAAAAAAAAAAAAAAAAAAAACTACACAAGTGTCTATAATGGAAAATTCAATTCATTACTTAAAACGGGCAGGAAAAATATCAATTCATGAAAAAATAAGGAGAGGGATTTGTATTGATAGGAAAATATTAGTTAACAATTTTATTAAAGATAATAATAAATTGAATATATTAGATAATATAAATTTTAAGAATGTTTTAAATAAAATTGAAGTTAATAGTAGCAGGTTAAATGTAAAGGGAAATAACAGAAATATATTTAAAGATAAAAAATGTTACATTAGTGGAAATTATAATTTTGAACAAACCTTAAAATCTGTAGACAAATTAAAAAATAGTGATATTGAATATATCGATGGGGTTTTAGAAAAAGTGAACAAAATAAATGATAAAGATGAAGAGGATGATAGATGTATTCTCGAATTAAAAGGAATATCTAATAATGGTGAAAATATTTTAGAATATACTAATATGTGTATAAAAATATGTAAAAAATTATTAAAAGATATATTTAAGGAAAATAATATATATATAATTATAAATATAATAGACACTGTTTCAAATAACCTTTGTAAATTAGGTGATGCTTTAGAATTGTTAAGAAATTTACACAATAATAATAATGTAATTTTAAAAGCTCATGAAGGTTTAGAAAAATTAACAAATTTTATTGATGAAATAAATGTTAATGAAAATATTTATAATTTTTTAAAACAAAAATATAATGATAATATAAATATATTAAATAATGAACATAAAGAAGTTTTAGAAAATATGATTCAATCTATGGAAAATCAAGGTGTACATATTAAAGAAAAGGAGAAAAAAAAAGAATATTTAAAATTACAAGCTCAAGAAAAATATTTTTCATTTCATGCATCTTCAAATTTTTCTACCAATTTGGAAGGAATATATATTGAAAAAAATAAATTACTACCATATATAGATAAGAATATATTAATTAAATATGAAAATAAAATAAAACCTTTATATAAAAATAATAAAATAAAAAAAAGCTATTTTTATCCTACTAATGATTATATATATATTTTACAAGATAGTTCTTTTTTATTAACACTTTTGGAAAATATTCCTGAACCAAAATTAAGAGAACAAATTTATAATTTATTTAAAAAGACAAATAAAGATTTTCAAAATAATATTTTAATTTTACAATATTATAGAAATATGTTAATTAATTATCGAAATTTTAAAAATTATAATGAATATGGCTTAAAAAATTGTATATTAAGTTCTCCTGATAAAGTTTTATATTTTTTAGAAAAGGTTTTTAGAAAAGTATTGCCACTTTTTTTTGACGAACTAAAATTCATAGAAAGATATATTAAATTTTGTGAAAATAAAAATCACAATAATATATTTCCAAAAAATGAAAAATATGAAAAAGATGAAAAAAATGAAAAAAATGAAAAATATGAAAAAAATGAAAAATATGAAAAAAGTGTCGAATGTAAGGATGATAATAGTAATATATCTTTGGTAACTCCAGAAAATATTTTTTATTACATTAATAAAATAAAAATGGAAAAGTTAAAAAAAATTCAAGACAAATTAAATGAGCATTTAACTTTATATGATGTTTTAAGTTTTGTCATAAAAATTTTAAAAAAAAGTTATTTGTTAGATATGATAAGTGTAATTCCAAAAAAAGGGGAATTATGGGATGAACATATCTTAAAATTTGAAATTAAAAAAGATAATCATATTTATGGATATATATATATGGATTTATTTGAAAGGGAAAATAAAAATCAAGCAATAGCACAATATACAGTTAGATGTTCAAAAAATATGAATACTTGTTTGAAATATAAATGGTTTAATGTGAATGATGAAGTTAATTTTCCATTTTTTTACACAGGTATTATTAAAAGTGAGATAAATAATAATGTATCTATTGATTTTGAACAAGATGAGAAAAATGTTTTATATAGACAAACTACATCTACTTTTTTAGTTTGTAATTTTAAAATCGATTTTGATAAAAATGTAGAGAAAAAAAGTGAATCCAAAGAAGATCTAAAATGTAGTTTAGCCTCTGATAAAATTACAAATTTTTTAAAAAATATTAAAATGAATTTAGAAAAAGTTAATCTATTTCTTCACGAATTTGGACATACATTACATTGTATATTAAGTTCAACATATTTACAGCATTTATCAGGTAATAGAAGTGGGGCAGATTTTTCCGAATTTTCATCTCATTTATTTGAGGAATATTTAAATAGCCATGAAGCATTATCTATGTTATATTCCCAAAAAAAAGATGAAAATGAAATAAAAAATATGATATCAAATTATGTTAAAAATAAAAATATTATATGTTATTACCCAATTATTCAACTTATTATACAATCTATTATTGATCAAATATTTTATTCTTTATCTCATAATTCAAATAACATGAATGAAAGAAAAAAATTAATAGAGAATGAAATAAAAACATATTTTTTAGGTCTATACTATAAAAATATTTTTATATTAGATTTTTTTCCACATATTCATTTTTCTAAAACAACACATTTAATTCATTATCCTTCAAATTATTATTGTTATTTGTATTGCTCTATATTGGCAAAATATATATGGAACCGAACTTTTAAAAATGATTTATACAACTTAGACTGTTCGTCTCGCATCGTCAAATTTCTAGAGGGGGTAGGTTTGCATTCTTCTGTCGCTGTCACTGTCACTGTCATTTTGCCATTTTGTCATTTTTCCATTTTTCCATTTTTCATTTCTTTCATTTTTCCATTTTTCCATTTTTCATTTCTTTCATTTTTCCATTTTTCCATTTTTCCATTTTTCATTTTTCATTTTTTCACTTTTTCTAGGGCTCTGTCAATTCGAGCTTGCGAAATATCATATCCTTAGTCGAAACAGATCAAGAAAAAATCGATTACTACACGGAAAACCCTCACCACATTCCGTTGGACGATTTTTTTGAATATTACCAAGAAGGAGATAAACAAAAGAAATATGATTCATTTTTTTGTTCAATCATACCATCATAATCCATTAAAAAATGTGAAAATTATATTTAAATTTGTTTATTAATATATTAAAAGGTTTGAAATTTTTTTTTTTTTTTTTTTTGCTCATTTTGATACCCTTACTCTTAGTATATACACCATTTCGTTTTACTAAATTTTTCTTTTTTATATTTTTTTTTGATGCTGTTAAACATTTAGAAAAAGTTACATTTATAAGGCAACTTTTTGTATGTAAATATTCTTAAAAAAAAAAAAAAAAAAAAAAAATAAATAAAAAATAAAAGTATAGGGAATATAATGCTGCATATATTCTGAAAAAAGTATGAAGATAGTAATAGATCTTTAAAATATTCGTGTATAATATTTATTCAGTTTAAACAAAAAACTGTATATTTTCATTTTCATTTGCATTTTCATTTTCCCTTTCCCTTATACTAGTTAAAAAAAAAAAATAATTATATTAAAAGGAAAACTATTGATGATTGGGATGTTTCAAATTGAGATAACTTAAATTCAAGCAATACAAATAAAATATAAGAAATGGAAAAACTAAAAACAATTTATGTAGATTCAGCATTAAGTATAATTAAGGGAGCTCTTTGTGTTATTCTTCAGATACCAACAAGTAGAACCACAGAAAGTGTGAAAAAAAAGGTAATAATAATAATGCCTCGAAATATATGTAATATCATGAACAATTTGGGTCATGCTGAAAATGTTAATTCTAATACATAAGAAAAAAGATAGCTTATTTTAGAAAAAAATAAAGTAGTTTATTTTGTATTTCTATAACGATGAGTATGATTTTATATGAATCTGCGTTTTTCATGTTCCACAGTCCAACCATTTTGTTTGGTTCCTAATCCGTGGAAAATTTCATATTTTTCCATTTTTTTTCCATTTTTTTTCAGCAAAATTTCATAGGAGTCTTGACAGTAAACTCAATAAAAAGTGAACCAACAATAAGCCAATATGATGATATAAAAAAGTTGGTAAAAAATAAGGTTTTAGAAAATGCTCCATTTTATAATTATCAAATAGAAAGATCATTTGCAGATAAATTTTATGGGGATTGTATATATGATAATTTTGGAGTTCCAAAAAACATTAACGAAATAAATTTAATTATATTAGAAGAATGGAATATAAATTGTAATAGAAATCGAATATTGAAACACACTGGGTTAATAAAAAATATCGAAATAAATAATTTTAAATATATAAATAATAAAGAATCATTAGAAGTCCATTTTTCTGTTAATCCTATGTATACTTTTGAAGAACTAAGCACATTATATAAAAATGAAAAAAGTTTATACAATTTTCTTTTATGCCCAATTAGAAAAGTGCGTACTAACAATGCAGATACAATAACAGACAATTATTCTCAAAATGGCAACAATTTGAATCGTGCTGAAAATGGTGAATATGCTGAAAATAACGAAGAGTATATATATATAAATATCGAAGATTTGTTAGAAAAAAATAAAGTTTTGCCACCATCAGGTGTAGAAAATATTGGATATGAGAGATCAAATGAAGTAACACCTTGGAATGTTAATATACAAGGAGATGGTATTGATTATAATAAATTAATAAAACAATTTGGATGCTCAAAAATTAAAGAAGAACATATAAAAAGAATTGAAATGTTAACTAAAAAGAAAGCTCATCATTTTATTAGAAGAAATATATTTTTTAGTCATAGAGATTTAGATTTTTTATTAAATTATTATGAAAAAAATAAAAGTTTTTATATATATACAGGTAGAGGACCATCTTCATTATCTATGCATCTAGGTCATTTGATCCCATTTTATTTTTGTAAATATTTACAAGATGCATTTAATGTCCCATTAATTATACAAATATCAGATGATGAAAAGTTTTTATTTAATAAAAATTATTCATTAGATTATATAAATAAATTATCAAAAGAAAATGTAAAAGATATAATAGCAGTTGGTTTAAACCCTGAATTAACATTTATATTTAAAAATACACAATATGTACATAATTTATATAATACTGTTTTATCTATACATAAAAAAACTACTCTAAATCAATCAATGAATATATTTGGATTTGATCATAGTGATAATATAGGAAAAATATCATATCCATCTTTTCAAATTGCTCCATGTTTTTCTCAATGTTTTCCAAATTTTTTACCACAAAATTTACCATGTTTGGTTCCTCAAGGAATTGATCAAGACCCATATTTTCGATTAAGTCGAGATATTGCAGTTAAATTGGCATTACATAAACCTGTTGTTATTCATTCTATTTTTATGCCTAGTTTGTTAGGTGTGAATACAAAAATGAGTAGTACTAAAAAGAAGTCAGAAAAAACTGATGGACAAAATAATGAATCAGTAGTATCTGGTGAATCTAACACTAAAGATGGTGGAAATAAAACGGGTTCAAATGAACATAATAATAGTGTTATTTTTCTTACTGATACACCTGAACAAATTAAAAATAAAATTAATAAATATGCTTTTAGTGGAGGTGGAGCAACCATTCAAGAACATCGCGAAAAAGGAGGAAATCTTGATAAAGACATATCATATCAATATTTGAGATATTTATTAGATGATGATGATAAATTAAATGAAATTGGAGAAAAATATAAAAGTGGAGAACTTCTTAGTGGTGAAATAAAAAAAATACTTATAGATGTTGTTGTAGATTTGATACAAACACATAAAAAAAAAAGAGATTCCTTGACAGATGATCAAATAGATTATTTTTTCAATCCCAATAAACCTGGTCTCATGAAATTTAAGAATTTATAATAAACTGTTTTGTGGATACATTCTTAACATTTATCTTTGTGTATGTCTATCGAGAATACCTCAACCATTTTTTATTAGAAAAATTATTGGAATTGCGAAGGTGGTGATGATGCCCATTCCCAGCCTAATGCGTATAAGCCCATTTCCAGCCTAATTCGTATATGCCCATTTCCAACCTAATGCGTATATGTATGTTTTTCATGCTGCATGCCTTAACAAATTACCTTTACATGTTGAATACAATTTGAACTTCGCCATTTATTTAAATTTGCTATTTTCATATGCACATTTGAAATCAAAGTGTTTAAAGGTGTGAACAAAAAGTATATATGTGTAAAAAAAAACATAACAAAGAATAACATCTATTGGGAATAAAAATAATTTTTTTTTTTTTTTTTTAACTATACAATAAAAAGTAATAGTTGAATTATTTACCGAAAAACATATTACCCGAGGATGAATTTCCATAATTAATATTGGCTTTTGAAAAATCCATTTCAGGATGCATTTGTTTAAATTTTTCAAAAATTTCAAATTTTTTTTTTTCTTCCGATGTTGGTAAATTTAATGCTTTTTGTTTTTGATCATAAAGCATTTTTTCTACAACAGATCTTGTTTCAGAATCAAGATCTTCCATACGTGAATTTTCAGGAACTATTTTTTTTACATCTATTTCTGGATCACCTTTAATAACTGTAGCCCACCATTCCATAGTATTTAATTTTTCAATCGAAATATGAATTATTCGATTATCTTCAAGTGTCCAAATTGAATCTTCGGGTTTAATATGTTTATGAAATTCTCCTTCAATATATATATTATTTTTAACTTTTATGGATAATTTTTTAAATGTTATATCTACCTTTATATCTTTTGTTTTTATGAATTCTTCTACATCTATATACATATCTACAGTGCCTAGTGTTTGTGTCCATGTATACTTTTCAGTTTTTCCTCCGTTTCCTTTTGGTGGTTCAGAATCACCCTCATCATCATCATCATTTTCTGAGCATGCTTCGTTATTATTGGATTTAGGCTTTATTTGTTTGTTATTTTCATTTAGTTGGTCTTCTTTTTTATCGCTTTTTTTTAATTTGTCATGATCATCATCTTCTATTTCCACAACTTTATTGTTATTTTCCATTTTTTTTTTATCTTTTATACTATTTTCCCTTTGCAATATTTTTTTTTTTTCTTCATCCATTTTTTCATATTCCTTTTTTAATTTTACTAAATATTCATCTTTTTTTTTATAGTGTTTTTTCAACACCCTTAAAACAACCTGTTCACATTGTTCTATATTTTGGGAGTTAGTAATAAAATCAGTTTTTCTTAATAAAAACGAAAAAAATATGTTCATAAAATTATTTATATCTCCACATTCCTTAGCTATACTTAGCATTAAGAAATCAAACTTTTCGTTAATCACAATATCGCCATCCATTTTATTATTATTATTATTATCACAATATATATTCTTTATGTGTTTTGGTATTTATCCTTTATTATATGTTTTTTTTTTTTTTTTTTTTTTTTTACCAAATTGAGCAAAGAAAAAATCACAAAATTATCATCACAAATATGTCCTTATTTTAAAGATATTTGTGTGAATTTACAATAAATATTTCTTTACCAATTTTTTTTTATGTTAAAAAATTTGCATATACTAGTTATATTACATCATATATAAAGTTATGAAATATATATATATATTTATACATGTGCCAAATATATAATTTTAAAAATTGCCGATTATAATATATATTATACATATTTTATTAAATAATATTTCTATACATATTTAATATATTATAGTATGGAGAAAATATTATATTTTTTTCTATTTTTATATTTCACAAAAAAATAACGGAATTATATAGTACGCATAAGGAAGGAGTGTGAAAATATGTAGCAACAATTTTATTCATGTAATATATTATTTAAATTTAATTTGTAGGGTTAGTTATTATTCTGTTTTTCATTAATTTATTTGTTTTTGTTTTCAAAAATAGGAGAAATAAATCGCTAGTAAAATATTTTCATCCAATTTATTAGTTGGCTCAATCATTTTAAAAATGTATATGAACCAAAATAAGTACTCTTTTTACTGACACTTTTTACTGACACTATTTATTTTTCAAACAAATCGTCTTTTAAAATAATTAAGTACATATACGTATCCCCCATTCCTGGGTAACGGTTTTATTTCATTTCTTTGTTACATAAAAAAATACAAGCAAATATATAGACAAACTCAATATGGATATTATATTATATTCTATACATATGCATATGCATATTCTATGGGCATGCATAATGACCACCCGTGTGCCCAAAGTATAGGCCATTTTGATTTGGCAATAATATTATAACATTTTTAAATTTCATAAATATTACCCTTTTCTAAATGGAGCCATATAAAGCCAATGCAAAATTATTAAACAATTTTGAGAATTTAAATGGAAAAAAAAATGATCATAATAATATATTTATTTTTATATCTTAATTTGATTGTATAAGAATATGGATTATTTCCATTTATTAGACAGAACTATGTAGTTGAACATTGGTAAATTATATTTCGTAGTATATTATTAAATACAAGTTATAATATTTATAATTATATACATTTTTTTTTTTTAAGTTAAAAAAATATCAATGAATAAGAATAAATAATTATAAGAATAAAGGGAGAGGGACATAATTTATTTTTATAATGTATACACATAGTATGTCAAAATAGTTATAAACAAACAGTTAAAGTTAGCTAATAATATTAAAGTTTTATTTCATTTATTATCCTATTTTATTATATAATTTGAAATGTATATTATTATTTTTAAAAAAAAAAAAAAACTAATATATTATACACATGACACCTTTAACATTTTACACTATTATACATATGATTTGTATAATTATATAAGGCATTGTCTAAAGTTTAAAAAATAAAATAATAAAAAAAAATAATAAAAAAAATAATAATTTATATATATCAAAGTAAATTTATTTTTTTCAAAAATGTATGCTTTACCAAATTCCACATTTATAATCGGATTAGTTTTTAATAAAACATCAAAATGTCAAAACATAAATACAATGGAGAATGATTATAAATATAGCTCATTAAATATTAATGTATAATATAATGGAAAAGGTGATATTACTCTCTCCTCTTTTATATATTTTATTTTTTATAAAATTTTTAATTAAAATATTATATAATTATTAAAAAAAAATATATGAACAAATTATTAATATGTATACAAATATAATATAGTAATTTGTAATTTATCTTTATATATAATATTAATTTTATTGAAAAATTATTATTTAATATTTCTTTCGTTTTTTATAATCTTATTATTTTAAATAATTTCCTTGATTTATTAATTTTAATTTTTTATTGTGAGCAAATTATAAAGCTCAAACTGTTTATTATCAAGAAAGGTGAACAATCTATATTTTTTTTTAAGCCTATTCAAAAATAAAATAATATACGCAAAAATATCAAATAGGTGAAAATAAGCGAAAAATTAGCGATGTAAAATTAAGCGATGTAAAATTAAGCGATGTAAAATTAAGCGATGAAAAATAATGATAAAAAATTAAGCGATGAAAAATAGTGATAAAAAATAGTGATAAAAAATAATTTGCATTTATATACAAAAGAAAAAATATAGTATTAAGCATACCATAGATTTAAAAAAAAAATAATTTAAATTGTAAGGTTTTAAAAGCTCATCCTCACTTTGCTAAAATAATTTTTAACCCAAAAATAGTATTTCTACACAATTTTTTTTTTATTAATATTTAACCTTTTTATTTAATAAATATTTATATACTAAATGGAATTTAGTTTTTTTTACATAATGAAGTTTTTAATAAAATAATTTTTATAATTAAAAATTAATTTATATGACCTAACTGACCGTTTTAAAAAATTTTGGTGTTTTTATTCAAAAAACAAATTAAATTTTATAATAAATCATAACTTTTTATGAATTTTCTTCTCTTTTATAATAATTAAAATTTTGTAAATTTTGTAAATTTTTTTTTTTTTTTTTAAATCCGAAAATATATTTTATTAAGAAAAAAATGGCGTTCAAAAAGTTAATATTTATTACAGCATTTTACAATTTAATCAATTATTTAACAAATGATGGTAAATGTACATGCCAAGCATTTAATAACCCTCTTGCACAACCCCAATTTGAAATGGAAGATGAATATCAAATATTTGGAGATAATGATCTTACAGCGGAAACAGAACCAGTACCTGATGATGGAAATGTAAATAATGGTGGAAATAATTTTAATAATTATAATGGAAATGATGATGGAGATGATGGTGATGATGATGATGATGATGACGATGATGATGATGATGATGATGAAATAATTAACAATGATGATGATGAAGATGATGGAAAAAAAAAATAAAATTATTTATTATAACTTCAATGTATAATATATTTCATAAATTTTAATATGAATGATTGTATAATAATTACCACATACCATTCCTTATTTTATTTATCAAATTATTTATTTTTGATGATATAGCTACGCTTTTATTTATATATATATATAACTCATTAAACATCATGTATAAATTTTATTAATAGTACAAATAGCTTCCACTTATTTTTTTGACACTATCATTGTAATTTTTTTTATTATTTATTTGATCGTAATTTTTTTTTATTATTTATTTGATGATTGTAATTTTTTTTATTATTTATATGATGATCGTAATTTTTTTTTGTATAAAATTTTATAATAATGTCATGTATTTTATTTTATTTTACTTTATTAAATATAAAATGTTTTAACTTTAAGTGTATATTATTTTAACACTGATATATGACTATATGTCTTAAGATAATTATTTAAAATGTAACTATACAATGTATTGCCAAATGAGTAAAAAAATAATTACATATATTAAACACTATAAATAATTCATATAATCATTATGCAGTTTTTTTAATTTGTTGTCTGTATTTTCTTCCTACAAAACAGGAAAAAAAAAAAAAAAAAAAAAAAAATGTTGATTTGGACAGATTTATAAAAAAAACATAAAATGTTGATTTGGACAGATTTATAAAAAAAACCATTTGTTTCTTATTTGTGAGAGATATATACAGATTAATATATTTTTTTTTGTATTTATTTTATTTTATTATTACTTACCAGCAGTGTACATTGTAATAAATTGAGATTTGTATACTGGATTTCTTACGGCTTGTTTATAAAAAATATATTTTTCCAAATATTTCGGAATTCCTCTTGATCTAGGTGCTGGGTTTGATAAAACTTGTTTATGTCTAGGATTAGCATTACAATCAACTCCTATAAATTTATAATAAAAATAAATTAGTATATACATTTTAAATAAAAAACACTCGAATATAGTTATTTCATCTCCTTTAAGTGTGAACATATTCCATATTATTTTTATCTCGACATTATACTATTAATACCACTTACCTAATAAAGGCACATGCCATTTACGTATTACATATCGACATGAATTGCACAACAGTGTTAAGACTCCTATAAATTCATAAAATGGTATGAAAATAGAGAAATCATCGGAAAAAATGAATAAATTATTCAACGATGGGATGGTTTCACATTTTAAAGAAATATATTTTATGAAAAAAAAAATAATTATGAAAAAAAAAAATTATTTATATTTACAAAATATGACTCATATAATAATGTATGGATGTGTATATTACCTCGATGCCACATGCTTTATAAAAATGAAGTTTCCACTTTTCCACATTAATAATTATTCCTTGAAATCGTTTTGAATGTGTATTAAAAAAAATATATATATATACATGCATATATTTAATTTATTAAAAAAGGAAGGAATGTAATTCTGTGTTTCAATATTTTAAATATTTATATATAATTATTTTTTTTTATGGGTTTATTCAATTTGAGAATATATTTCATTTTCATAAGTTGCCATGGAGTTTTTTTAAAAATATTACAGCTATTGTGGATTTTTTTTTTTTTTTTTTTTTCTTTTTTTTTCTCTATAACACTTATATGCGTATTATTTGTACTGAAATATATTATTATTAATATTGTGTGCAATTATTTTAATGATCTGTGAATTGGTATGAAATATTTATTATGTATAAATATGGGTATTGATTCAAGCATTGTATAAAAAGGGAATAATTAATAAATAAACTTGCATTTATTTATTTGCATATCCATTACAAATTTGTTACTCTATTACAACGCAAATTTTTTATTACTAATTTTTTTTCCGTCCTTATATTTTTTTTTATAATTTTATATGATATTTATAAATAATTAGCTCCCTATTTATGAATCCTGAAATAAATAAATATATACACGCTTATCCGCATTGGAGTTACAATTTTCTATTTGGAAATATTTTTTAGTAGTTTTATTTTATATATATATATATACATATATATAATTGGGGATATACAATTTATGGAACTAAACCGGACATCGATTTTGTGTTTTCTATTTTAATACCAATGAATGAGGATTCCTTAGGAGAAACGAGTACCATATATTTAAACACGTAAGACATTATTATTATTTTTGATTAATTTATAAACCAATTATTTAGTATATACATAATAACATATACTTTAAGAATGAATATATATATCATGATAGAACATGCTGATACGGCATATGTATATGTTAAGTGTGAAAATAAGAAAAAAAAAAAAAAAAAAATATATAATTTCATTTCATTTCATTTTTGTATTTAGGAAAAACTGGCTAAAGGAATTTGAATATATTAAAATTCATGAAAATGATTTGAATGAAGTGTTGATGAATTATTTCTGTGTCCACCGAATGTATGATGTTGCATCGGAGTTTCAAAAAGAAACAAATGTTAAACGTAAGTATACAAACAAATAAAATTTAAGAAAAAAATAATATTTTCAAAATATTTAACTTGTATAATTATTCAATTCTAACGATAGTTAAATAATATAAAAAAAAAAAAATGATGATAATAAATTAAGCGCAAATAAATCTTTGTCATACTACTATGTAGAATGATGATAAAAGATGTCATCCTTGAACTGATTTGTTTTTTATATTATTATTATTAACAAATTTAAAGATAGACTATCGAGTTAGAAAAATACGTTTTTTTCACAATTTTATATTTATAAGGAAGATGTGTATACTAGTGTATAAATCGTTTTGGAAACATATACATGTATATATGTATGTATGTATGTATGTATGTATATATGTATGTATGTATATATGTATGTATGTATATATGTATATGTATATATATGTGTATATACGATTGTGTAGACATATTTACACCTTTTAAAGTTCCTAAATAAAATATAAATTCTGCATATTTTTTTTATAGCTGATATGCCCATTGAAACAGTAAAGCTACGATATTTGATTCAAGACAATATAATGAATAACAAAATAGAAGAAGCTATAGAACATATTAACAATTTAGATGAACGAGTAAAAAAAATAATATATTTTTTTTTTATTTTCGTCTTTAAAACATTTCATGATAACAAGTATATATTACCCCATCAACTTATGTGCTACATTATAGCCTTTAAATTTAAAATTTTTTGATTTTTTAACATTTTTAGATTTTGAAAAAACATAAAGACCTTGTTTTTTATTTAAAGAAACAAAAATTATTGAAGCTAATTTTAAATGTTATAAATTAAAAAAATATATATTTCGAAACATAGTTATATTCTTATACCAAAATAGTTTTTTCCCCATAATTTTTATATTTTATTAATTGTTTTCATTTAAATATATATATTTGCCCTATACAGAATAATATTAATGAGGCTATCATATATTCACAACAAGAATTGGCTCCATATGTGAACGAAAAGGTTTGTTTAAATTTTTTTTTTTTGTTATTTAATAAAAATTGCACACAAAAATGTTGTTAATATATATATATATATATTTTTTTTTTTTTTTTTTTTTTTAGCCATCCCTTATTAATGAAATAGACGATATTATGATGTTAATGGCTTATCCAGATTTTAATGTATTTTTTTATCAAAATATTATATATTATAATTTGTTTAATTATAACATTATTTATAGTATTTTTTTTTTTTTCTTTTCTTTGTAAATAATTTAGAGTGATGAAGCTAAAAAATTAATTCAAAAATTAGAAAAAAAAAAAAGTACATTAAAAAGGATTGATGATATAATTTTGAATTATTATAATGTTGACAGTGGTAAATAATATAATAAGACATCATATTGAAATTCACATTTATGTATATCTATACATAAAATAACAAAATATCTTTATTAATCTGAGATTTATTTTTGCATTCTTTTTACATGTTTACAGAAAGTACATTTGAATATATTGTTAAGAATGCTTTTTTTACCCAAAATGTTTTGAGCGCAAAGGTTAAAATTTTTTATTATTGATTTAAAGACATTATATATATAGTACAACATATACACCCACATATTTTATTTCACATACATTCATATTCTTTATTTTCATAACCCCTTATTACAGTATCCTTGCAGTATACCCAAATTAAAAAACTTGAAAAATGGATATATTGAATATTTTGAACATCTCAAGAAAAACAAAAAAAAAAAAAAAAAAAAATCCGAAAAAAATTGTTCAAATAAAAAAAAAGCAAGTAGAATTAATATATATGATAAAAACTTTGAAGAGAATTCACGAGATTTCAATACAGCATACGATGAATATCGTTCAATGTGATATATAATTTTTAGTTTTTTTACACATATGTGTTGATCTGTTAACTTTCACACATTTTTTTTGCTCACATTTGGTTATTTTTTTTGAGACCCACACTATATTTTTCATTTTCTGTTATATATTCCATATTTATACTCTCATTCTATAATTTTCCATTTTGCAAATAAAATTAAAATTATCATTTTTTTCAATTTGTGCAAAATATAATTAATTAAAAAATTTTATAGATATGGATAATATATAACCTTTTATTTGTACCTTTAACTGTCATGTCAGTATGAGTTAAAAATTTTTTTATGATACACATTTAAAAAAATATTATAAATTAAATAAGACAGGGTTGTGTGTGGATTAAAAATTTATCAGAAAAATTAAAAAAAAAAAAAAAAGCAAATCAAAATGAATAGTTGATAAAGTTGTATATGTAATAAAATAAAAATAATGACAGTAAAGAGGATGTAATGAAAAATGAGGAATAAAATATTAAAAGAAAAAAAAAAACTTCATCAAAACTAAAATAAGAAAATATAAATGATATATTTTTATATAAAGTTTTGTATTTTAAATATAATTTTTTACTCATTGTAAAATTTAAATAAATATTTAGCCAATGAAGTACAGTGTTAAATATATGTAGACAATATAATAAAATTGTATATGTAGTTATATAAAAAATAATTTTCTTTAATTTTTTATTTCTTTTTTTAAGAAAATAAATATAACATAACATTGCAGTTATAATTATTATTGTAAATGTATTAACAACTATATTAAATATTTGATTTATTTGTATATCAATTATATAATGAAAAAAAAAAAATATATAATATATGACAAATAAAAACATTATAAAAAATTTGGCTTTATCCTTATTATTTTGTTTTATTTTTATTATTTTGTGATCATCATTTTTAAATTTTTTTTTTTTTAAAACATAACTATTTTCATTACCATCCATGTTACTATGAAATAAAGGTTTGTTTTTTTCTATAATCATATTTTCCGAATCACTATACATTTTTTTGTTAATTTCTATGCTTATTTTTTTTCTTATTTTATATTCATTATAAAATTTTTCTTTTAAATTGCTGTTATTAATATGGTCACTATTGATATGAAGGTCGACATCGCTGTAAGTGTTATCGTCATAGTTATTGTTGTACACGCTTTTATTATTATTATTTTTGTTATTATTTTTTTTTCTCTCTTTTAATAAATGCTCGACTTCATCCACTACGTTAAGATCGCTGCTTAATTTACAATATTCTTCTTCGATAGGTTCACAAATATTTCCCTTTTTTTCTTTATCCTTTTGTTTATATCCTTCCGTTTTTTCATCCATTTCTTTTTTAGTTCGATTTTTTCCATTTTTTCCATTTTTTCCATTTTGTTCATTTTGTTCAGTTTTTCTTTTGTATATGTTCACTTGCTTGTACTGTTCAAAAATTTTATCATAATCGCCATATAATTTATCCATTTAAATATTTTACACTATGCTGTACATATATACGTTATGCTATTTTCCCATACGTATACGTATTTTTATCATTTCAATATATTAAAGAAATATACAAAATAAAACAAGCATATCCATATATTATATAAATAGGTAATACATATGGATATATATATTTGGGAAAAATACTCATATAGAGTAATTAACATACATATAAAAACAAAAAATTATTATTTCCGAATTATAATAGCATACTGGATAATGTGCAGTTTATATTTTCGATATACAATATATATAGAAAAATTTATTTTAAAAAAATATGTATAGGCATATATTGTATATGCATAGGACAAATTATTTTTGACGGTTTACTAAAGTTTTTAAAAATATAAAATATTACAAAAAAAATAAAGTTATATAATATGCATATCAGAATAATCATATGATATGCATATACACTAAGTTAATTCATTAAAATTTTAAGCTATTGTTTGATTTATGCAAACGTGTCTTTTTTTTTTTTTTTTTTTTTTTTTTTCTTTCCTTTTCTCCTTTTTCGTATTCCTCGCTTAGTCCATACTTCCCTCTGTTTGCATCAAACAAACTCCCTATAAATTTTTTATAATTTATAAAATGTTTGAAAGTGTATATATACATATCGATATATTAAATGGGCATTATAATAAATGGGAATTATAATAAATGGATGTTACAATAAAACATATCAATATTACTAATCCTTAACAATAGTATTATTTTTTCATATTTTTAATTCATTAAATTTATGCTAAAATAAATTAATTTTTTTTAATATATACCCCTGCTTTGGATTTCCACGTATTTTCCCTTAATTCTGTTATATTTCCATGTGGAAAAGAATTACCATATGCTTGATGTTTTAATTTATACTCTTCATCACTTGATGTACTTTCATATCTTGTATAAAAAACCGAAATATAATTAAATTAAAAGAACAAATAATAATGTAATAAAATAAATATTTGTTTTTTTCCTCTAAAAAATTATTATATATATTTTTTTTTAAACATTCTGTATTTAGAAAATTATAATTTATATTGTATATATACCTATCATGTTCCCATCGATCATTAGTATTTTCTTTTCCTCCATTAGTATTTTCTTTTCCTCCATTTGCATTTTCTTTTCCTCCATTTTTTTTTCGGCTATAAAAATATAAGCATATTTGTGTAATATTTTCATATATCATAATACAGCATTTATAAGATTCCCAAGTTGTAACTTAAAAAATGAAATAACAAATAAATAAAAAATTATATTTTTTTTAAATATTACTAATGTATATTTGTTTTGTTTTTTTCATATGCTAGTAATAGTGGATTGAAAGGGTCTTGTGGTATATTTTCATGATGTCGACTTAAATAGATGTCAAAAAAAAATCAAATATATCAATACATATACACATTTTGAAGTGCATACGTTATATTAATATAGAACAATAACCATATAAAATGAAAAATATTACATATTAATATATGTACTAATTAATTTACGAATTTTCAATATTTATTTAAATTATATGATAATTTTATTATTACTCTTTACTCCGTGATCTTGAATATGTACGTTTTCTTTTTTTTCTATCTTTTTTATATCTTCGTTCATTTTCATAGCTAGATCTTCTATCTTTTCGTCTTCGTGTTCGTTTTTTTTCATCACTAGAATCCTTGGATATATATTTTTTTTTGTGTTTCCTATCTGATTCACTACTATATCTTCTTTCTCTATCATTTGTTTCGCCATACTTTTTTATTCTTCTTTCTCTTTTAATATCTTTAATAACATTATTATATAAATCTGAGTCAATACCTGTACTGTTACTTATAGTAGATACTGAAACATCACTTAAATTTGGATCTGTTTCTATACTTATATTTTCATATTCGATATTTTGTTTGTTACTATCATAAATATTGTTTTTTGACGTATGTTCTTTCATTTTCTTTTAATAATTTTGGAATGCTTATAAAAAAAATTATATATATTATATAGAATGGTAGCTTGAATTTTTTCTACATAATTTTTTTTTTTCTTAAAATACAGATAAAATATTTATATAACATACATTATTATTCTAAAATAGACAGTCAAATTTATGTTAATTTTATTTTTCTCTCAACCCCATTTTTATATAATTTAATAAAATTTCATATAAAAGTACCATGCTTATACAATTCTGTGTTTCTTTATTTTTTTCACTATTATATAAATTTTATTTTGTATTTATAAAACCAATACATAAATTATATTCTTAAAAATATGTACATATAAATACATACCAGCTTTATTTAGTTCCAATATATGAAAAAAAATAATAGGCTAATTTATTATAATATACATATATAAATACATATATATATATACATATATATAATATATTTTTTTTATATGCCACAACACAATATGCGGATTATTCCACGTTACTTTATATAATTATTATTTTTCTTATATGTTAAATTTTGTTATATTAAATTTTTTTTTTTATTATAATTTTTCTCCAAAAATGAGGTCGGAGCAAAGAAAAAATAATAAACAAAAATAAAATGTATTACTAATTTAATAAAAAAAAATTTTAATTAAACATAAAAAATAATGGGTTATTTTTTATAATTAAGATAAATAACAAATATTAAAATATATTTATAATTATTCTATACACTAAATATAAAAAAATATTACAAATAGTTCACATAAATATGTACAACAGTTTAATCGGATTACTCAAATGAACTATAAGGAAAACAAGCTAAATATGAATATATCATAAAAAGTTTGTATATCCGTTAAATGACGGTACGTAAATGTTCCCATTGCACACACATGTATATATATTATATTATATATTATAGTATATATTATAGTATATATTATATTATATATTATATTATAGTATACATATGTTTATGTGGATATGGCATGTGTAAGGTTAAAGGGTTTAAATAGTTTGGCCTTAAATTTTTTTCGCAAATTCTTCGAGTTGGTGTTTTATGGTGCCCATGTTTTTTAATAAGGCCTCAAATTCAGACTTATTAAAAAGTAGTATGCCTTTATTTTTGCAGCATATACATAAGTTTGGCTCCTTTTCATGAATTCCTTTTGTTCTGTTAAACACAAACAACGTCCTTCCATATGCTCCAAGCTATCAATTGGTCATTGTTTTATTGTGATTAATTTGGTAGGAAATAGAAAGAAAAAATGGAAAAAAAATAGATAAATAATAAATTCGCTTTTCTTATTAACATGCATTATAAGCGCAAACATAATATATCCACGAAAAATAACCACAAATGAATTTAACCTAACATTTTGACTTAACATTTTAACATAACATTTTAACATAACATTTTGACTTAACATTTTAACCGATTTTTTTCGAATTACCTTTTCGTCGTCTACAACTTTTATTCGATTTCTTGGTGGCCATCCATAATATGAATTATATCCTTTTTTTGATGTTTCCCTTTTAACAATTTCTCTAAATTTTTTTAATGATTTTTTTAAACTCTCTTTCGTCTTTATTTCTTTTAATACTTCATATTTTTCATATATATCTGGCTGTTCAGTATTTATCCCTCTTTTGTTTGCTTCAATATTATCCCTATCATATGTATTCAGTATATTGTTTGTTGTTGTAAAGGACCTCTTATTTATTATATCTACTAAAAAGTTAAATTATAATAATTATGGATATTTAAATGGGTTTATAATTTACAACGTATGCGATAAAAATATGCACACATGACCAATTCAAGCTATTATGCCATACTACATTATACTATGCTACGCTACATTATACTATACTATGGTACATGATACTATACTATGCTATATTTACTATGCTATGCTATATTAATTTTTTTATTCTCTCTGTTTTAGTTACCAATAATTGGCCTTCGTAAAAGGGAAGAAATCATCTTTGTGTAAAATCCTGAGTTTTTTTTTATTTATAGAAAAATAAGCATTTCTTTTTTTTTATAGCATTTCACCTTATTTTTGTGGTTTTATTATGTTAACTTAATTTTATTTAATTTATAAATAAAAAGGGATGATTTAATAATATTACACAACTAAAAAAAAAAACATGTTAGTTTTTCTTTCCTTTTAAATTTAATAAAGGTAACAAATAATAAATGTGTTTTTTTTTTCACTATTTTATTATTTTTATTTTTCATATTTGTTTAGAACAATAAAACAGTACAAAATATATATACACATAATATATTTTTTTTTTTTTGGAAAAATGTGGCAATTTTTCTTTTTTTCGAAATTTATAAATTAAAATGAACGATACTGTTTTAATCCTTAAACAAGAATTTACAATGTTTTAAAAAAAAAAAAAAAAAATAATAAATAAAATAAGCTACAATAATGAAATAGTAGAAAAATAAGAATACATATTGGTCAAAAGTATAATTAATATGACCAACAATTTAAAGAAAGAATGCAAAACACATTTTATTTATTTTATTATAAAAAAAAAATAACATAGATAACATAAAAATGCATTAATTAAAAAAGGAAGTAATAAAGAGTGATAGACAATATATACCTAGTAAAAATTTACACAAAAAATTATAACAATAAAACACTAAAAAATAGCGAATATCACATATATGAAATATAAATGGAATTTGCACTGTTATATAATATGACATGAAATATTAATACCCAGTTAAAGCATTTCATAGTTATCTTCCCTTTCAAATGCGCTCAAACTGTATAAATATTCTCGATTTTCGTCAACATTTTGACATATTTCCGATGTTGTGCTCTTCAATTCCGTTATATGCTAAAGAAGGAAAAATTAAAATTATATATTTAAGTTTGTAAATGAATGTATATATACATATTATTCCATTTTTTGTAATGGTTATCATATTTATGAACAACTTTCGAAATTTGAACGTAAGGATATATTTTCGGGTTTTCTTTTAAAATTTACCTGTTCATTTTTTTCAATCGTATTCTTTAAATTTGTTGTAAATTCTTTATCTGTATAAAGAAAATTTTGGACATGTCTTTTTTCTCTTACAAATTCTTCAATGTTTTGATTTATTTTTTGAAGTTGTGTATCTATGCTAAATGAATTAAAAAGATCCAAAATTTCAATAAGTTTGAATTTACTAAATTCATATTTATTTGAAAAAAAAGAAGAATTATTTTTTAATATAAAAAGTTTATCAAGTATATCTAATCTAAATAATAATCTTTGTATAATTCTTTGAGCTTTTATTTTAATTTCTGCAAAATTATTTTTTATTATATTTAAAATAAATAAAAGATTTTCATTATTTTTTCTAATAATTAACTTTCTTTTTTTAAGCATTTTAATATTTTTTTCGTGATCATTTAAAATCATTTTTATTTTATTTAAATCATATATAGGTACAATACAATAATTATTTTTATCTGGATTTTTTTGAATAGCTTTAAAGTATTTATTTAGCAACTCTTTAGACATTAAATATTCATGTTTATAAATATTATTACTCCATATCATGTTACAAAATGAGCTTAAAAGCACTGAGTTTAAAACTCGATTTTTTGATTCACTTACATCATCTTTTAAATACATAAAATTCATATTGTATGGATTTTTTTCAAATATGTATGTTTCTAGATATGACTTGCAAAGGTGAATTTTTCCAAGCTTCATAGATATTTCCTCTAAAATGTGACAAAAAGGTATATATCCGTGTGTCATGTATGTATGCATGTATGTATGCATGTATGTATGATGCATAGATAAATGCACATATCTATGTGTATGCACGTATGCACCCACATATGTATTTATGCATCATGGATTGGAACCATGCTCTCTTAATTTCTTACCACACAACTGCTCTGTTAGTGATTGCCTTATCTTTAGGGAACTATTAAAATTAAATTTGGTTTCTAATGTGATGTTTCCATTATTATCATTTTTTTTTAAATAACAATTTTCCGTCTTTTCTTGTGATTCATTATTATCTACATTCTTAGAAATATCATTATTCGATTTTGTGAGAGTGTTTAAATTGTCTTGGGACGAATTTATATTATTATTTATCCCATCATTTAAGTTGTTTTTAAAAGGTTGTTTTTCTCCTGCTATTAAATTTGTTTTTTCACTAAATTCGGTAGTTTTATTATTTGTTATATTAAAAGAGTTTGGAATAATGTTTGTTTTTTCATTTTCTAATTTATTTGAAAAATTAGTTTGTTGGCTTATTTGAAAGGTTTCATTTATTGTATTATTTCCACTTTCTTTATTTTTATCACTAAATGTGAACTCATTTAACATAGCCATATTTTTATGCATACATATGTATATGCATAAATTTCTTGTAAGGATATATTTTTCAAATTTTTAAATGGAATGCTAAAGTTACTAATTAACGATTCCTCATATTTCCCCCACTAAATTTTAATTATATAAAATTAAGAAAAACAAAATTATGCATATTCTTTATATTAACATACATATGCTATAGTTTGAGTTCATCAAAATTAAAATAAAAAAAAAAAAATCTTAATAACAAGACCAGCCTTTTTTTTACATATATCAATATTTTATATTTTATTCCAATTATTTACCAATAAACGAAATAAATTTGTTATAAAAAAAATTAAAATATGAAAATTATAGAAATATCAAGTTAAACTTATTAAAAATAAATTATTCGAATATCATAAAATTTATTTATATATTATGTTCATATGTATTGTATATATTTCGTATTATTTATATATTTTTTTTTTTTTTTTTTCAAAAAATTTCCATATTTTTAACTATAAGAAAAAATTTCCATTCCAAAGATGGAAAAAAAAAATTAAAAATTAACATGTTTATTCAGTACTGACTTAAGATGTTTAAATGTTCTATATGGTTATTATTTTATTATATTTTAGCTTTTCGCCTTTTCAATATAAATGGAGTTTATTATGCTTATATTTGTTAACAATACATTATTGAGATAGGGACAATATATTTTTATATTGAAAAGTTATACCTGATTTATAAAATGAAAAATATATATATATATATATTGGAAAATTATTTTAAAGGGTAATTCCTTTCTTAATGTGAAATATTATTATTCGCTTTTAATTATTTTATTTACTATTTTCATTATGTCAGTATAGAAAAAGGCGAAATAATTTAATTCGAAAATATTTATTTTTAAACACACATGTATAAAATATTAAGACAAATCTGATGAAATTATTTTAAATAAATAATTTAACAAATATACATAAAGAAGGTTTATTTTTATTTAAATGTCTGTTTATTTCCACTTTTTTTTTTATTTCTTATTAAATAATCAAATTGAAGGTGTCCATTAATATATACCCTCTTCTATACCCTTTCACATTACACAACAATTGTTAATAAACAAGAAAATCTATCGAAAATGAACACATGTATATATATGTATATATATATATATATGTATATATGGATGGAAACCCTTTTTTGGGGAAATGAAAAATGGGGTTATATAATTATTCCATATAAGACATTCATTTTGCAATTGCTCAAAAAATGCTTGAAATAATTCGATCAAATTAAAGAGCAAAATTTCACTATATATCTTTAAAAACAAAAGACAACATAAAAGGAACTAAATGTGTTAAAAGAAAACAAATTGGTTAAATAGGTTTATACTTAAAAATTGCTTTTTAGATTTGCCCCCTTTTTTGTGTTCAAAAAATATACGAATTTTTATTGAATTATATCAACATAAAAATAATGTACATATTATTTATTCCTACATATATATATATTGAGAGAAAATATAGTGGATGTTATTTATGAGTATATATGTATATGTATACGATTTTTCTCTTTTCTCCTTTCCCTTTTCTCTTTTTTTGCTCATTCGCCAAATATTTACACCACTCTTCCTTATTGTAACATTTATACAAGGACACCTTCAAAAAAAATAAATATATGCAAAATATAAATTGAGATAATGAATAAACCGCCAAAAAAACAAGACACAAAAAATAAGCCTATTTTATACAACAAATATATGTATATAAAAATTGTGTAAATTTTTATTTATTCAATGAAGGGCTATATGTAGTTATTTATAATTAATAAAATTATGCATGCAATTGAATACATGTAAAAAAGAGAAACTCCTCCATTTTATAATTTATATAGCTATAAAAAACAAACAAAAAATGGTTAAATGCTAATTTATATATAATATCTCTTTTATTATTTTTTTGTAGATTAATTTCTCTTTCCATATTGCACACATATTAACTTTCTACATGTACATATAATAAATTTTTTTGGGGTTGTAATAATTAGCTCGATATTTTAAACCCTTAATTATATTATTTTTACATGTAACTCATATTAATATATATAATGTCTTCCACAAAATTGATCAAATATATTTCCTAAATATGTTACAATATATATCCATAAAATACATACATGTAATATATTTAATAATAATTTTCTGATATAAATATAGACAGCTTTTTTATATATATTAAAACCATTTAAAAAAGTAAATTTTATAAATTTTGTTTAATTTTCTTTATATATATAATATATATATACATTTATATATACTCTTGTTCTTTTTATCGATTAAAAAAATATATAATATCCATTATATTTATTTTTTAACAATTAAAAATATATAAAATGTACCCCTTGTGCTTGAAGCAACATTTTTTATATTTAACTGTTGTATCTTTTTTTACATATATTTGTTCACATTCTTTGGGATGATATTAAATAATATAATTTTCGAAGAGAAATATTTTTAAATACTTTTTTTAGTGCTTGCATTATTTTTATGATATATATTAACATTCATAAAATATATATTTGTTGAGTGTTGGTTGCCAGTTTATTGAATTAGCTATATTTTTAAATACTAAATATATTTTTTTAAATTGGTTATGATCATATTCTAATCCGTATTATATTGCGTATGTGTATATATATAACGGAAAAAAAGGAAAACATTTAATTTCCTCAGACGCTATTGAATTAAATTAACTATATATCAGTTTTATATAAGAAAAGGTAACACACTCTCTCTCTATATATATATAATTGCAAACGTGTAGACATTTTTATATATGGCCAAATAGTAAATACAAAATAATTCCTCACTTTTATTCTCTTACATATATTATAATACATACATAGACACATAATTTTACCCATTCCCCATTTCTCTTATAGACAGAAACATGAAGCTCTTAGGAAATAGTAAATATATTTTTGTTGTGCTTTTATTATGCATAAGCGTGTTCCTTAATGGTCAGGAAACTCTTGACGAAATAAAGTATAGTGAAGAAGTATGTACCGAACAAATCGACATTCATATATTACTAGATGGTTCAGGAAGTATTGGTTATAGCAATTGGAAGGCTCATGTTATTCCAATGCTTAATACTTTGGTTGATAACTTAAATATTTCAAATGATGAAATTAATGTATCTTTGACACTTTTTTCAACAAATTCACGTGAATTAATTAAACTTAAAGGATATGGATCGACTAGTAAAGACTCGCTACGTTTTATACTTGCACATCTCCAAAATAATTATTCACCAAATGGTAATACAAATTTAACGAGTGCATTATTGGTTGTTGATACTTTAATTAATGAAAGAATGTATCGACCCGATGCAATACAATTAGCTATTATATTAACAGATGGTATCCCAAATGATTTACCTAGATCTACTGCGGTTGTGCATCAATTAAAAAGAAAACATGTAAATGTAGCAATTATAGGTGTTGGTGCAGGTGTTAATAACGAATATAATAGAATTTTAGTTGGATGTGATAGATACGCACCATGCCCATACTACTCTTCTGGTAGTTGGAATGAAGCCCAAAATATGATAAAACCTTTTCTTACTAAAGTTTGTCAGGAAGTAGAAAGAATTGCTCATTGTGGAAAATGGGAAGAATGGAGTGAATGTTCTACTACTTGTGATGAAGGAAGAAAAATTAGAAGAAGACAAATATTACATCCTGGATGTGTTAGTGAGATGACTACTCCATGTAAGGTTCGTGATTGCCCACAAATACCAATACCTCCTGTCATCCCTAATAAAATTCCAGAAAAGCCATCAAACCCAGAAGAACCAGTAAATCCAAACGATCCAAACGATCCAAACAACCCAAACAACCCAAATAACCCAAACAACCCAAACAACCCAAATAACCCAAACAACCCAAACAACCCAAACAACCCAAACAACCCAAACAATCCAAATAACCCAAATAACCCAAACAACCCAAATAACCCAAATAACCCAAACAACCCAAATAACCCAAACAACCCAAATAACCCAAATAACCCAAATAACCCAAATAACCCAAACGATCCATCAAACCCAAACAACCCAAACCCAAAAAAGCGAAACCCAAAAAGGCGAAACCCAAACAAGCCAAAACCAAACAAGCCAAACCCAAACAAGCCAAACCCAAACGAACCATCAAACCCAAACAAGCCAAACCCAAACGAACCATCAAACCCAAACAAGCCAAACCCAAATGAGCCATCAAACCCAAACAAGCCAAACCCAAATGAGCCATTAAACCCAAACGAGCCATCAAATCCAAACGAGCCATCAAACCCAAATGCGCCATCAAACCCAAACGAACCATCAAACCCAAATGAACCATCAAACCCAAATGAGCCATCAAACCCAAACGAACCATCAAACCCAAATGAACCATCAAACCCAAAAAAGCCATCAAACCCAAATGAGCCATCAAACCCAAATGAGCCATTAAACCCAAATGAGCCATCAAACCCAAACGAACCATCAAACCCAAACGAACCATCAAACCCAGAAGAACCATCAAACCCTAAAGAGCCATCAAACCCAAACGAACCATCAAACCCAGAAGAGCCAAACCCAGAAGAACCATCAAACCCTAAAGAGCCATCAAACCCAGAAGAGCCAATAAACCCAGAAGAACTAAACCCAAAAGAGCCATCAAACCCAGAAGAATCGAACCCCAAAGAGCCAATAAACCCAGAAGAATCGAACCCCAAAGAGCCAATAAACCCAGAAGATAATGAAAATCCATTGATAATACAAGATGAACCTATAGAACCCAGAAATGATTCAAATGTAATACCAATTTTACCTATCATCCCACAAAAGGGTAATAATATCCCAAGCAATCTACCAGAAAATCCATCTGACTCAGAAGTAGAATATCCAAGACCAAATGATAATGGTGAAAATTCAAATAATACTATGAAATCAAAAAAAAATATACCCAACGAGCCTATACCATCACCAGGTGATAACCCATATAAAGGTCACGAAGAAAGAATACCAAAACCTCATCGATCAAATGATGACTATGTATATGATAATAATGTAAATAAAAATAATAAAGATGAACCAGAAATTCCAAATAATGAGTATGAAGAGGATAAAAATAAAAACCAGTCTAAATCTAATAATGGATATAAAATTGCTGGTGGTATTATTGGAGGATTAGCTATACTTGGATGTGCAGGTGTTGGTTATAATTTTATAGCAGGAAGTAGCGCTGCAGGATTGGCTGGAGCAGAGCCTGCACCTTTTGAAGATGTAATTCCAGATGATGACAAAGATATTGTTGAAAACGAACAGTTTAAATTACCTGAAGATAATGACTGGAACTAATTTTAATAAACGTATATATCCACTTTATTATTCTTATATTACATACAAATCTGATATATGTTTGTCTTTTTTTTGCTTTTAAATATTATCTATGATTATATATATAATATACCTTTAAATAATAAATTCATAAATTCGCTTGTCTTTAAATTGTTTGTGTTTCTTTACACTTTCTTCCTTTTTCCTGTTTTTGTTCCTTTTTTTTTGTATGATTAAGTTATTTTAAATTAACAGTTTGATAAATTGTCATCTTTTTATGTTATTCATTCAATTATATATCCATTTATTTTCATATTTTTTTTTAACGATTTTTTTTTAACTATTTTTTTTTAACTAATTGTCTCGTTATAATATATATATTTATTTATACTCCAATATTTAATGGTTACAATTATTCTTAATATAAAAAAAAAAAAAAAAAAAAAAAACTTAAAAGTTAATAACATTTTTAGGTTTGTATATTTACACGGTATTTACTATTTTCAAAATAATTATGAATAAAACAAAAAAGTGATAATACATAATAAAATGAATTGGTAAAAAAATAGACAAATCCACCAATATTATCGATAAAAAAGAAATAAACAAAATGTGATTATTTTAAAATTTACAAAACATAAAAATAATGGTCTTAAGTTTTATGAACTAAAAAGTGTGATAAAAAAAAATGATGGAATGTTAAAAAAGAGAATATCTAAAGTTGGCTCATGATTTTTTGAAGTATTATCATCCTTATTATACATATCTGAAATTTTTAATTTTTCATATAAACTTTTCGAAAATTCATAATTTTGTATTTTCATATCTGTGTTATTATGTTTGGATTCATTTATTATATTATTTGTGTAAAAATTAAGATGATATATTTTTAGCATATTTGACAAATTGTCAAATTCGTTGTATTCTGTTTTTGAAAAAATATGAGCATTTTTTTTAATATTATTATTCTCTTTCATTTTACAAAAAAATAAGAATCGATTTTTTTTTTTTAAATCATTAAAATTAATTTTATTTTTAAGAGAAGCAATATCATTTTCCAATTTATTTTCATTTTCTTCATTATTTGTAGTTGCATGTGTCCATTTTTTGTTTGGAGCATATAAATTTATTAATTCTTTATTGCTTAATTCTTTATTTTGTAAATTTATTAATTTTGAGTATTGTATATATATTTCATCCATTTTTGTCTTGTTCATATTATTAGGAAAGGAAATAATATTCTTATTTGTATCAATACATTTATTTTTATTTTTCCTTTTATAAAAAATCGAATAAAATTCTAATAACGCCATTACCTCTACCTTTTCATAATTTGAAGTATCATATAATGTGAATAAATTTATAATGTTCCCTTCTAGTTCGTTTATTTTACATATTTCTTTTCCATATTGTATATTACCAATCATGTTTTCGTTTGTTTCTTTATTTATGTTATATCCCATTTTAGTTATAGCTCGTGTTTCCTCCATTTCTTCATCTGAATCTTTTATTTCAAGATTCTTATTCATTTTTCTTATATCAGATGCAGCATGTATATATTCACAAGAGCTGTCAGAGTAATTATCATAATTATTAACCTGCACAAATTTTTTTTTTTTTTTTTCAAAATTGTCTATAACTCCATCTATGTTCACATCATTATATGTCATTAATTTATGCTGGTCATATTTATGCTGGCCATATTTATGCTGGTCATATTTATGCTGGCCATACTTATTCTGACCATATTTATGTTCTAAAAAATTAGTACGAATTGCATCGAATTCCTTTTTTGTAATATTTTTTATACATGTCTTTTCCTTATCAAAAAAAGCCCCTTCAAAATTATTTTTGGGTTTATATATTTCTTTGATTTTTTTTTCAAATTCTTTTTGTTCTTTTAACTTAAATGAAATAATACGATTTCTTCTGGATAAAATATTTAAATATTCATTTTGTAAACGTTCATTATTATTTTTTTTGTATATTATTTCATGTTTTCTTACTTGATCAAATATGTCTGGTAATTTAGGTCCGATTTCTCGACACTTATTTTCTACACATTTGTTTATATTTTTTTCTACAAAATTAGATTCATAAGTTTTTTTTTCTTTGTGTTTTACTAAATTTTTTTCTTTTTCTTCTACTATTTCACATTTTAAATCTATATTTGTTTTAAAATATTTTATATCCTGGTTCTGATAATAATTAGGAGTCTCATTGGATTGTAAAGAAGATTTGCATTTATTTTGAGACTCAGTTTGTTTGTTCCAATTTTTTGAAAAATTACTTATATTACTATTGTTATAATATTCTTTATCATTTATTCGTAGTCCTATTGGTATACCGTCTATATAATTATGTTTTCTTAACAGTTCATAAGAAATGCTATCATTGAAAAAGGTAAAATTTATATTGTCTGTGTAACTATTTTGTTCTTGAAAATTATCATTGGTATATATATCCTCATATATATTATCATATTGATCTATATAATCATATATGTTTTTTGTTATTTTTTTTTTATTTTTATTATATATACTTGATATATAATTACAAGGCTTAAAACCTTCGTCGTCTTCTCTTAAAATTCTCTTTCTTTTTTTTTTTTTTTCATTTTTAATTTTTTCTAATTCTACTAATTTTTTATAATAAACATATAAATCATATTCATCATAATTTTTATTTTTTTTTCTTAATTCTTCTTTTACCTCATTTAAGTCAATATCACTAATTTTTGTTCCTAAGAAGTTGGCCATGTTAGCTTAATATCGATTTCATTTTATTCAAAATTTTGATAAATATAAATAAATTTATCATATATAAAGTTATAAAAATATAAAGTTATAAAAATATAAAATTATAAAAATATAAAAATATAAAAATTTGTGTATTAAAATTTTTTAGTGATAATACTAGAATGGACTACACGCATGGATCACACAAAATGTGATTATCAAAAAAGAAAAAAGATTGAATTATTTTATTTAGTTAATATTTTTTTTTTTTTTTTTTTGTGAATTTTCCGTATAATTAATATTTGGTAAATCCTTTTCTAATTTTTTGTACTTTAAAAAATTATGTAACAATTGTTTAGAATGTTGATAGATATTTATAAGAATATTTATCGATAAAAACAAGTTATCCTTTTTGTTTTTATTTCTGTTTATTACTATTTCACCAAATAAAAATCAGTTGCGAAATGAATAAATATTGCCATAATATATATAGGCTTACTGAGAAAACATGATAGACCATATAAAAAACGCATACATCCTTAAATTTATTTAAAATATATCAAATAAATATAATTGACATGTGTGTGAGTCAAATGGAAGAACATGATCCAAACAATGAATTATATTCCAAACTTGATGAATATATAAATAATATTGGGAATATTTCATACTATGATGAAAATACTAGTTTTAAAAATGAAAAAAAAGAAAAAAAAAGATATAACAATTCTCAGTTCAATATTAATAAACATTATTGTCATGATAGAGAAAAAACAAATGGAATGGTAAGATATGAAGATTTGTTTATAGAAATAGAAAACTATTATTTAATTTATAAACTTAATAGAAAATTTGAAGAGTATAAAAATATTAAAGAAATTGAAATAATAAAAAATAAAAGGACATCAAATTCAAAAGAAATCGTTAAAAAAATTCATGCCATATTAAACTACCATCAAGCTATAAAAGATGAATTAAATATACTAGTACAAAATAAACACTCTATTTATAAAACCTTTTATTCTATATTTTTAAATTATTATGATAAATATTCTCAAATAAAACAAATTAAATTAAATAAAAACAAAATAATAAATCATTTAAGACATTACACAAATGCTGAACGATTTGAAGCTATTATAAATAATATAGAAACTAATGGGTATCAATATTTTATAGATATATTTAACAGATTACAATTTGAGGATGATCAAAATAGTACTCATTCAATCAGTACTGATACTACTATTTCTAGTTCAGATAATAGTTATATTAGTGAAATTGGTAAAGCTGATAAAGCGGATAAAGCGGATAAAGATGATAAAGCGGATAAATATAGCATAGGTAGTAGTAGCTCATATGATGAAGTTAGCGAACTTTTGCAAAACACAGAATGGGAAATAGATCAATATGAGATGTCTAGTGATATAGAAATTGAAGATAAAGAAGGAAATGAATTTGGTGAAAATAGCAAAGAAATTGTAGATCTCATTAAAAAAAAAAATTTGAATATTGTGACAAATAAATTTCAAAATAAGAAATATAAAAAAAATATATATAGTAACAATAAATTGGATAGTAAAAAATATGATACATTTATAAACAATTTTCCAAAAAAGTTTTATAAAAAAAATGGGATAAAAAAAAAAAAAAATGTTAAAAAAAACGAAATTTATTATATGCTCCAATCTTCAGAAAAGGCTATAAAATTTTTTAAAAAAAATCCAACTTATTTTAACGCAAAAAATAAGCTAACCAAATATCAATATATTATTAAAAGAATACTAAAATATGTTATAAATATTTTTAGAGATGTTTTAAATAATACAGATTTAAATATTCCATATAAAAAAAATGGTGATGTCCAAAATAATATATATGATGTTATGCCTTATGAACAAGAAATAAAATATGATCATATAAATATGAACACTTCTAACAACAATCATATATTATTTAATCATCAAGTTCGAAAAAAAAATAATATAAATGAAGAAAATAATCACAATTCATCATTATTCCATACAGATAAATATACACACAAAAAAAATCAAGATGTTACTATTAGTTTAGCAAAAAATAATATAACCGAGATAATCCATCCTGATTCTAAAACTTTATTTGACATTGAAAAAAATGGAGAGGAAATCAAAAAAAGGGTATATACGGACGGACATGAAAATAGGTGCAACATAAAAAGAGAAGAGTGTGGCGAAGATGTAGAAAAGGTGTATAATAATGATGCAGCTGGTGGTGGTGATGTAAATGGTAATAATGCTGCAACGGGTGGTGGTGGTGAGGATAGAATGTGTAGAGATATACATGCAGAAGATGGGGACATAAAAAGCGATAAAATTAGTCATGAAAAGTGGAAATCAGGGTGTGTAGAAAATATTGTGAAAAATACGTCTATATTTCTTACAAATGATGAACAAGAAATTTACAAAATTTATAATAACGTAAATATAGTATATTTCAATAAGCATATAAATGTGATAGAATATTATGATAAATATAAAATAAAATGTAGTTGTTTAAAAGATATAATACATTTTATATATTTAAAATTCCAAGATGAAAATGATTTATATATTGATGAATATAATTCTTTAGAAAGCTTATATGTAAGTTCAAGATTAAAAATATTAAATAATAATTTATTAAAAAATTTTGATAATTTCTCAAAAAATTATATCCCTAAATATATAAAAAATATATGTTTATTAGCTATATATATAACAAAATTAGAAGTAGACTTATACAATTCCATATTTAACAATAATTTAAATACATCTATAAATATTATATTGAATAACATTGGATTAGCTATATATGAAAATGTTAATCAAACTATTTACCAATTAAATAATATCAAAATTATTAGAAAAATAATTCAAATATTATATTTAGATATTATTGAAATATATACAGATAATATATATAATATAATAAGAGATTATTTTAAAAAATTATCTAACATACTAAAAGAAAGATTACTATATATTATAGAAATGCATATGTCATATTATACAAAAAATACTAATTCATCTATTCCCTATATTTGTTTTAAACCCGTTAAAAAAAAATTTATTAATATAATTAGCGATTTTTTTGCAGCATCAAATAGAGATAGTAATACCGGAATGAATAAAGAAACTGAAATAAATGAAAATAAAAAATATGAAAATAAAACAAGTCAAAATATAAATATTAATAACGATAAAGAAAAGGAATCTCAATTTGAAACATCATCAAGTGATAGTGCAGGAAGTGATGATAATAATAATTATATGGAACACACATATAATATAAATATGTTAAATGAAAAAAATGTGTATAAAGATTTGAATTTTTCCAATTCTCAATTTAGTAAAGATACAACTTTTTCATTAACAGGTATAGATGTTAATATAATTGGAACTATTTTAATTTTAAAAACATTGAATTATATAATTGAGCAAAATATATTTATTGATATTTTTAAAGAATGTTTAATAAATTCATTTAATTCTTTAATATATATATATAAAGAAAACACAAAAAATAATGAAGACACTGGAAAAAATGATAATAGTACCAATACTATTAATATTGATCTATTTTTAATTAAAAATTTGAGTTTTTTAATTTATTTATTTTATAATGTTACTAACGATACAGATTATTTTAAATTATATCTAAATCAAGAATTAACACATGATTTATTATATCAACAAATAAATAATAAAATAAGGAAAGACAAAGAAATCACAAAAATACGAGATAGTACCAATATAACACAAGGTCAGGAATATTCTATATTTTATTTTATTAAAAAGGTTTATAATATATCTTCTACAGATGATATTCAATATAAAATATTATCATCATTTAATCAGTCCATCCACAATTTTATCATCACAATAATTGCTCGAGGTAAGTAGAAAAATAAAATAAAAAAAAAACAAAAAAAAAACAAAAAAAAAACAAAAAAAAATACATTTTTTCAGTATTATATCGAAATAAAAAATCACTTTTCGTTTTTTATGCATTAAAATGGTTCAATAATTCATATTTTGTCCACATTTTAATATACCTCTCGTTACAGTTTGCTTTCCACTGATTAACATTTTGTCTGTCGAATATAAAGACAAATTATCGGAGAAGGAGGAGAGCATAAAAAATGTGTTAGAAAAGTTTTTAAATGGTAAAAATGAGCAAGTTGATAGTCAGGACAATGAATCATCTAATTATATAAAAATTGATTTTAGTTATTTAAAAAATATAAATTTTGACTTATTACAAAGCTATGGTAAAAAATTTGAAGAAGAGAATGGCGAAAATGAAGAGAATGGAAAAAATGGCGAAAATAAAGAGAATGGAAAAAATGATGATATAAATATTTTAAAAACAAATTTAGACTCATTTAAAAAAGGTCTATATAAATTATTTCCTAAAATATATTTTTATGTTAAAATGTTTATTATCTCAAATACGGATAATCATTTCAAAGGAAATAATTTTTTTTATTCCCTTTTTAACTATATCATAGGGATATTGAAATATAAAATTATTTTTTTATTGAGGTAAGATAAAACATTCATGAATTGGGAATACAAACTTGTTATAAAAAATAAAATAAAGTTAGTTTATACTAAATTTTGTTTATCTTCTTTTTACTCCCCCTTTTTAGTGAAGTTTATTTATTATTAAGATATAAATATCCCAAGTATATAAAACAAATTTTTGAAGAAAAATATATTGAAGATATTTTCCTTTTTTTAAAATCAAATGATTATTCTTGCAATTTTGAGGATATACAAAAATGCTACGAGTTAAAAAAAAGTTATGATATCTTTTCTGATTAGCAATGTGAATTTTTTTTTTTTTTTTTTATCACGAATACTAAAAAGGGAAAAAAAAACAACGACGTAAAAATGGTGAACCAAATAATCTTAATTAGGGAATTCGAGAAATCGCACACAAAAATAAATGCTGGTATAAAAAATCGTGAATAGCTATAACTGCCAAATTTAATTACAAGCATAACACACACATATGCATATGCATATACATATAATACATATATATAACGGAGGCTGTGATAATAAAGGAGACGTGAACATGGATAGATATAGTAGTATGTAAATTGTGCCAAAAATGGTATGATGTAGTAGTATAAATTGTGGCAAAAATAGTATGAATATTCACACACGGCCATTCATTTACTACTTTGCACACAATGTTCGTTCCTTAATTAAAATGGAATATTTTTTTTTGTGATATTATAAAATAATTTTATTCACTCTCTTCAATATGATAATCAATGTAATATATTCCTCGATCTGATGAAAAAATAATTTTATTATTTTTGTATCTTATAAAATAAGGCCATTTAAAATAAAAAAGTCCAATAGGTAATTGGATAGATTTATAAAAAATATATGCTGATAAATTGAATATATATATTTGATTTTCAACTAATATGAATAACATATTTTCTGTTGATTTATAAATGTCTAAAACTTTTGTTTTTAATTTTTTAATTCTATACATATCAACAGCTTTTTTAAAATCAAATATAATTAAACGCTTTCCATTTTTTGCAACTATAATTTTCTCATCATCTAAAAATTTCCCATGACTAATAAATTTTGAAGAAAAGTCTACACAGAAAATTAATTCATGTTGACAATGTTCATCATTTATATAAATTTGTAAAACTCTTATATGACATTTTCCAAAATTATTTTTATAACATAATAAATAATTTGTATTAAAATCAAATATAACAATATTTTTTAAAAAATTTTTATAAAAATAACTCATATAATTATTTGTAATATCATATATAAATAAACTTTTTGAATTATTAAATAAAATCAAATTTTCAAAAGATATAGCTTGTTTATTATTAATTATTTCGATATCTATTTTTCTTATAAAATTATATGTTTTTATACAAAAAACATCAATACAACTTTCGTAATAAATATATATACATTTCTTGTCAATATAAATTGATTTTATACTATTAGGTCTGAACATGCATAAAATTTGATATTTTTCAAATACTTCATTTTTAATATTATTCCTATTTTTATCAAGTTGCTCTGATTTTACATCATCTATTGATACCTCCTCTGTATTTGTTTCTTTGTCTACCTTTTTAGTAATTTTGTGTATGCACACCTTTCCAGTAATCGTCCCTATAAACAGAGAAATCCATATGAATAAGAGGAAAAAAAAAAAAAAAAAAAAAAAAAAAAAAAAATACACATACATGCTACATAATACATACTGCATAATACATGCTACATAATACATGCTACATAATACATGCTACATAATACATGCTATATAATACATAGCAAGAGTGTGTATAACAACGCATTACCTGTACATATAAAATTATCATCCGTATATAAAACAACTATTGGATCGGATAACAAAGTTTGAATACAATTATGCAATACAACATTTTCGTTTTTTTGTTCAATGTTTATTATTTTGGGATAAAAGCAAAATTTCTTTCCCCCTTTAAAACATTTATTCATAAACTCAGCGTCGTTGTCCATTTCCATTTGCTTGGCTTTGTTTTCCACTTTTTCACTTTTTTTACTCTTTTTTCCTGTTTTTTCCCGTTTTTTCACTTTTTCTCCTATTTTTTCCTTTTTTTCTCCTATTTTTTCCTGATTTTTTTTATCCTTTTTTATTTGATCAATATATCTCCACAATGCAACTCGTTACATCTTTAATTTGCTCATTAAAAAAAAAAAGGAAAACGAAACAAAAAATTATGAAAACATAATGGAATGGCGTATTTAAAATTATACAACAAAAAAAAATGCGGAGATTTTCAAACTAAAATTTATTCAAATCATTCGAGTCAAATTCAATAATTAAATATAAACTGGTAAAAATAAAAAAAAAAATAAATTAATTATACATATTAAAATATAAAATATTATAAAAATGTTATAAAAATATTAAAAATATATTCATCATATGCAATTTTTTTTCTTAAAAAATTATCATTATTTTAAAGCAGCTGATAATTGCGTGGGAAAAATATTTTGTATGCATTTTATATATTTTTAATATCAACATGATAAGAGGAGAACTTTCGAAACTTGCAAAAGCAAACAAGGCACCAATTACCAAAATATTTTCAAATAATTTTAAATTATTAATGATTGTATATTTTTTATAAGAAGTTTTTTATTTATTCGTAGTATTAAACTTGTTTTAATTTGTCTGTTACTATATTTTTATTATATATATATAATATTTTTTTTCTAATTAAATACAGTCAAAAAACGTTAAGGGTGTAATGAATATCCATAAATACAACACAAAATGGTTATAGATATGCATGTGTAGGTACATAAATATAAATACATAATGAAAAAAAAAAAAAAAGCAAAGAGAGAAATGTTTGTTACAACAAATGCTAAATACTCTCTTAATATATCAATTATTTATTCATATATATATATATTTATTTATTTATTTATTTATTTAACTTTTAAAATGTTGTGTATATGTATACACTGTCGGTATTAGCATATTTATACTCTTACAAAATTGGCATTGAAATAAAAAAAAAAAAAAAAAAAAAAAAATTATAAATCTTGTAAAATATTATCATCATCATTCTCTTCGGTTTTAAGTTCTTTTATGAAAGGCTCAAGTAGATAGGATGTAAAATCAATAGAGTTATCATTTTCATTTAAATTTTTATCATACTTCCAAAAACTATATAAAGACAAATTAATTATATATGTTTCAGATAATTGTAAATTTTTTATGTAAATATGATTTGTATGAACATTTTGTTCTTCTAATTTTCTTATGATTTTTTCCCTTCGACAATGTTTAATGTCTTCTACATAACCTGAAAGGGGTAATAAAAAAAATAACGAAACAAAATAACGAAACAAAATAGCGATATAAGTATGTATAAGTATGTATAAGCTTAATTTTAGTTGGCTACCCACTTTTATAATAAGTAAAAAAAAACATTACCTGCAACCTTTTCCATATATCGGAAAAAACTTTTTTTTCCCACTGTCTCAATAGGAGTAGATTTTGAAAAAACTTTTTGATCAATAAACATGTAACATATTTCAAAAAAATAAGGTGATGGTAATTCAAATAACTCATCAGGGTTTTTATATTCTTCTTCTTTAATATTTATAAAATTTTTTATATAAAACCAAAATGGAAATTCTACATCAACATAGGTAAATGCTGATAAAGCAATTCCAAGATATATCGGAATCCACTGTCTTTCACCCGCTTTCATTTCTTTTACATCAAATCCCTTTAAATATGAAAAGAGAGCGTATGCGTGTGTACGTATGTATGTGTATGTATGTATATGTGCGTACGTATGAATGTGCATGTACGTATGAATGTGCATGTACGTATGAATGTGTACGTATGCATATGCGCGTGTGAACCTCAACAAATTCCATGGAAACGGAAGGAATATCTACCAAGGCTTTGGCAACGATGAGTTCTCCTAATGCTTTTTCATATAGAGACATATTTATAGCATTGTTTAAAAATAATTTAGCATATTGTAGATTTTGACAAGAATAAGAGCAATTAAATTTTAACGGCAAATATTCAATTTCGATATCTGTATTAATTAATGTTTTATTTATAATAGTAGGTCTACTTATATCAATACTTTCGATATATATATTTTCAAGATTATAAGATAAATCATTATTACCTATTTCAATATTATCTAAATATAAATATATATTATGTATATTTTCTCGACAATTGTAATCGTTATTTCTTTTTGATCTTATATATACACCATTATTTAATATATACTCATATAAATTATTAGGTTGAGGAATAGAATCAGAAAAAGCAATTAAGGTAGTATATATTTTATAATATCTATCATATATTGCTTTAAATATAATAGTTCTAATTTCTGTTTTATAATTGTCTTCTAAATTATCTAAATTATTTTCTAATTCATATATTATTGTTTCAATTTTATCAAGTAATTCTTCTGCTATTATTTTGGTATTCTCATCAATTTTTAAATTTCGATTTCCATATAACATCTGATTTCTTAAATATTCTATATAATAAAATGATATACATGCTTCTGTATTTTTATAAGGTAATGATGGGAAATCAGCTACTATATAATTTTCATTATTGTTATTAGTGGTACTATTATTCCCACTTTTATCTTGTTTATTATATGAATCTATCCCATTATAATTTAACCCATCTTCTGCATTATGTGCCCGTCTTGGATTTTTTCTATCTAAATTAAATAATGATTTTTTTTCATTTGTGTTTTCCCTTCCATTTCCTGTTGATGCTCTTTTTTTGGTTTTGTTTCTTTTTGTAAAAATTGTAAAAACATCATCCATATTTTAAAAAAGGAAAGATGTATCAACATTAGTTCCGACTTATCTATATTCTATATCTGTATATATAGAAAACCAAAATTTGGGATACACATTCAATGCAAGCTAAAAAATTTATTTCATCATTTCATAACCCGAGACAATAAGGATGCATTTTTATGATCATGCAACGGAATAAAAAAAAAAAAATAATAAAAAAAAAAAAAATAATAAAATAAAATAATAATAATAAAATAATAAAACAATTTTAATTCCTTTTAGTATACCATGTGAAATAAATACACATATAACCTCTTATCTATATATAAGTAAAAATATATGTTAAAATATTTATACAGATATGTAGATGTTTTATGCACAAATACGAGAAAAAATACCAAAGTTTCAAATAAGTCTTAGTAATATATAATTAATCCTTTTAAAATACAATTAATTTTATTTCATTTTTTTTTTATTTTCCGAACTTTATAACGATGCATTTTTTAACTTTTTTATGTGTGCCTTTCTATTATGAAAAATATGCGAAATGCTTGATGAAATTATTTTCGATAAAAGACAAGACAAGACGGGATAAGAAGAGAAAAAAGAAGAGAAAAAAGAAGAGACTCGATATATTTCGTTGTTTTTATATTATTAATATATCATCATTTTAATATAAAAATTGTTATAGTTAAAAGTTTATACATCTTATATAACTAACAAAATCAGAGACGATTTATATTATGTTAGATTTTTCTCTATGGAAATATAAATGAGCCAAACAGGGGGGAGGGGGAAATAAAAAATGAACATTTACTAAGAATTATGATAATAATAATAATAATAACCACTTTTGCAATGATGTTTTTTTTTATATCGAATTTAACGAATGCGGAAATGTTGGAAAAAGCTTGAAAGCTTTATAAAATTTTAAATACAAAATAAATAAAGCAAAAAAATAAAAAAAAATATAAATAATTTATATGTGATTAATGGAGTGTAGTAACTAAAAATGAAGGTATTTCACAAAACTATTTTGATATGTACACACATCTAACATTTCATTATTTGGCTAGCTTATGTAAGTTGAGAAATGGGTTCATAAAAAAATTGTCTTAAATGTATTATAATTTTGTTGGAAAATAATAAAATACATTTTTTTCCAAATTTTTATTAAAGGTAGCAAATAAATAAACAAGTAAAAATACATGCATAAAATAAGATGGGAACAAAATTCATAATTATTTCTAAGTCTTATAAAAAGTATTTTTAAAATAAAATAAAATTTGAATTTTTTGTAAAATATATTTTTATATAGACCATATATATGTTTGTTATAATCCTTATTAAAAAACATTTTTTAAATTATATTTTGTTAACATGTCCACATATATATATAATATCAATATAGGTTAAAAATATATTTAAGAGAAATTAAGTGGTTCAAAAGAAATTAGTCCACAAAAGAAAAATATATTTTGTTTAGCTTTCAATGAGCATATGCAACAACATATCTATAAATGCATGCATGTATAAAAGTTTTGTTTTTTTTTCAACTTGGTCATTAAGTGTTTTTGGTTGTTCTTATTAATTTTGTAAAAAAAATAAATAAAAAAATAAATAAATAAATATAGTCTATTCGAACATTCTTTTTTACATAATTTTTTACATCATTATTTTTTGTATCTTTAATTTTTTGTATCTTAAAATTTTTGTATCTTAAAATTTTTTTATAGCTTTCACATTTTACACGTGTGTATAAACAATGAAAAGAGCCAGTATATTTTTTTTGCTTTCCATATTTTTTATTTTTAAGTATACTCAATCAAGTGACATACCTTTAAATGAATTATCAGAAAGTAGAGAAAATGAAACAGATAACCATTTAGAAACCACAGATGTAGACCAACCTGATGAAAATGAAGCTGAAAATGAAGATGAAAATGAAAATGAAGATGAAAATGAAGATGAAAATGAAGATGAAGAAGATTCATTTGAACATTCCGAAATTTTTAACATCTTAAGAGAAAATAATGAAGATATTGAGGATTCAAATCAACCAGATGAAGTAAATGGTGCAACTTCAAATGAAGCAAATGCTACAAACCCTTTAGATGAAGTTAGAGATCCAAATAGACATCATAATGACCATAATAAAATAATATCAAATATAGAAAATTATGCAAATTTTGATAATATTGATACAGAAACTTTACAAGAAAGTATAAATAATATGATGGAGACAGAAGGTATGTCTGATATAATTCAATTTTATTTTGAAAATAGAGACGGAAATATAGATAATAATCAACTAATTGAACAATTACAAAAACTTAATAATAATAAAGCACTATTAAAAAATATCAGACAATTTTTAATTGATAATTATAGTGTAATAAAACGTTACAATCTTTTAAGCGAGGCACAATCATTCAAAAATTTTGAATCCTTAGCTGAATCATCATTGAAAATCATAGATCAAATGATTAATGGTGAATTGAATAAAGATACAGAATAGATGCATATACATATATTCGAGAATTTTATGTACGTTTTTAGCTAGTACGTTTTTAACTAGTACGTTTTTAACGACCACGTTTTTAGCTAGCACGTTTTTAACTAGCACGTTTTTAACTAGTACGATTTTGTGATTTCATCATTTTTTTTATTATTTTGTTTGTGCTATTTTTATATTTTTCGAACTTATTTCATAAATTTTGACTGACCATATATATGCAAATTAAACAAGTTGTATATCATATTTTGAATGTATTTTTCTTATAATTTTATTTTTTTTTTGAGTTCGTGACAATTTTGAAATGATATGTTATTTGACAAATCTAAAAATAAGCTTAAACATATATCTATTATTTATGTATATATATAAATTAATATTTATAAGAACTTAAAAAATTGTAAAGAAAGTTAGACAAAGACTATCCTTTTTAGTATATTTATTTATACATGAATAAATAAATAAATATATTAGAGGGTAAAAAATGGTACTTTATCCTTTTTTTACATTTTTATAATTCTTGCCAATTTTATTCATCCTTTCTATATGTACATATTCAATATATTACCATACTTTTATAATTAATTATTATAATATATAAAATAATAGGATTCTATTATGGGTTCTGTACTTTAATTAGGTCAAATATTTTTTTGTTAAATTTATTATTTAAAAAATAGAGAGAAAAAAAAAAGATGAATAAATGATACTACATTATAACCATACAAAATATTATCATTAGTATTGTTGGTTATATATGAAGAAGTCATATTTATTTTAAGAGTTACAGTAAAAAAAAAAAAAAAAATAATAAAATAATAATATATATATATGGCTTAAATACAAATTAATATATCATTCTACTATTCTAAATTTAAATAATTTTTCAAAAAAAATTTATTTGATACATTGATAAGAATTACAATTAAAAGTTTATTATATTCCTAAACAGGTTTAAAAATGAAAAAAAAAAATACAATAACAAAGTATAACCTTCAACATTAGGAATAAGCTAGAATAAAATATGTAAAATAATTCAATAACTTTTTTTTTAATGTTATTTTTACAAATTAGCTTTTCATAAACAATTATATATATGTATGTGTGTTTGATATATTATAACTTTCATGAAAATACCATTTTTACCATTTTTCATGGCTTTATAAATATTCTAGCTTTTTTTATATTATTATTCCCCTTTATTATTATATGATACAAATGTTAAGTTATTATATTTTATAATTATAATATTATACTAAAAAAAAAAATATTAGTATTATAGGCCTTATAACATGTTTCATATCGTTTGCTCAATTTAGAACAATATATTACCAACCTTCCCCCCCCCAAAAAAAAAAAAAAAATAATAATAAAATATACAAATCTTTACTTAATAAAATAGTGCAATAATCTAAAAAAAAATATTTATTCCTATTTTATGTTATGTTTTGCACGTAAGTATTCATTAATATATGAAAAGAGGCTCGCAAAAAGAAAGCACCAATATTTTATATATAAGTGTGACATAATAAAAATATTATTATTTTTGCATATTTAAAAACTAGCATATTTTTGAAAAAAAATAATATATATACTTTTTAATTTTAAAAATAATAAAAAGAAATAATTTATTATTTTGTGTACTTTTAAATCTTCTTATATTCAATTTTTCTTTAGAATTGTATAATTTCGTAGCTTGCATGAACAAATATAAAAATAAGAAAAACAAATAAAAATAAGAAAAAAAATAAAATTGATTAGCATTAATAATTTTGCAATCATTTATTTTATTATCATTTTATTATTTTATTATATATATATTTTTTTTTTTTTTTTTTTTATTATATTTTTAGTTTCTTCCTAGAAAAGATACTATAAATTTAATTAATAAAAGTTAAAAAATATTTAAAATAACAATACAAAATATTATTTTTTTCTCAATTTTGTAAAAAAAAAAAAAAAATGAAAGTTAATAAATATCTTTCCCCTTTAGTAGTATTAGCCTTGTATTCCGCTGTAGTTTGTGACTCGTCAGATTCGACTATAAATAATAACAACATTGATATACCAAATGATAAAAACGACATAAACAATATCGATTCAAACGACATAAATAAAATCGATTCAAATAATGATTTACCAAATGAAAATATAAATAACGAATCTGATGATGAAAATAATGAATGTGAATGTTGTGATAAAAAAGATTGTGACCATTCTAACTCAGAAAAAGATTGCTCATCTAATGATGAACAAAATGAAAACTTAACAGATAATAATGACGAAAATGAATTAAATGATGATACAGAAAATGATGATATGAATGATACAGATAATGCAGTTATAAATATATTAAGCCCAAATTATACAAACGATTTTTATAATGCTGTTATTGCAAATTTAAATGAAAATGATAAAAATGGAAATTATAAAAATAAATATGAAGATTTTAAAAATAAATATGATAATGTTATAGCTATTGATGAAAAAGAATTTGAAATATTTTCAAAATTAGTTGAAGTATTTATGAAAAATCATCAAGATTTTAGTTTTAATTCAAACTTTTTATATGAACTACTTACAAAAGCACTTTCTGATCAAGGTTTTAAAACTGAGTTTAAAGAATTCATGAATAACATGTATAATTTTGTTAAAAAAAAACAAGAAGGAAAACCTATGACTGAAAATGATAAAATATACATGACACTATTTGAAAATGTTTTATCCTTACTTAATTCTATGTAATTTAATATGTAAAAAAAGGGAAGAAAAATTTTATGAATATATCATTAGATATATATAATATTATTATTATAGTATTGTAAAACATTAGAATGTTGTAAACAATTTTGAATTAACATTTTTTTTTTTTTTTTCTTTCTTTTTATGTTTTTTATATACTATTCCCTTTTTTATGTCTTATAGATATTTATTCATTCTTCAATTTTGTAATAATATGATTGTTAAAGTATTTTATTATATTATTTTTTATTATATTATATTTTATTATATTATATTTTATTATATTATATTTTATTATACATAGTTCATTTCCGTTTCCCTAGAAAAAGCGTATATATTTATGATCGATTTAAAATAAAATTTGTTTTTTTCCGACATGCATACCTCGAAACACATACATGTATATAAATACCATAGAAGTTAATTATAGCTCTTTTAAAAACTAGTTAATTAAATATTTTAACAATTTTTAAATTTTTATTTTAAACAAATTATTGTGGAACATTGAAAATATAACTTAGTGGTATTATCACGTTCACTGAGTATATTATTCCCAAAGAAACCAACTTGGTACGTATGTTAGCCTATGCCAGCACATGCCAACTATATATAATTAATAAATGGCTATGTGCCAAGTTGAAAATACAAACTTGTTTAAACATGTCACAATTATTTCAGTGTACTTTTCTTATACATCGGCAATTGCAATTGCTCTTTTTTGACTTTCTATTTCCACTTTTGTTATTTTGATATAAATTAGTAAAACAATAAAAACTGGGATTATAATTAAATGTTTAAAAAGATTATTACTTTTTTAGTAACAAAAATTATGACCTGTACATGTATATAAAGATAAGGTAGAATAAAAAAAATGAAACTATTAAAATTGCCAATTCAATGAACAATGAAAAAATTAAAAACATTATTAAATATGTGTTGATTGAAAATAATATCAAGAAAAGAAGACTGATGATATCGCATAAAAATGCACCTAAAATTATAGGTGAAGATAAAATATTCAAAAAGGAGGGGTGCTAGCCAATTTAGCAAAAATAAAAAAATATATATTTTTCTAAAAATGTTATAATATAAAAATTGTGTATATTTGATAACAATTTTTTTTCATTATTTAAAAAAATATAGTTAAAAAAGGAAACTGTTTTGAAATAAAAATTGTTAATAAAATTAGAAAATAATTTCTAATAAATAACTGGAGCAACATGTGGACATATAAAATATTATCGATTTTATTACAGTGTGTAACACACTTTAAAATTAAAGCATGTGAAAACATATTTTAATAAATTTATTTTGCACTATTACCCATTTGTCTAAAAAATATGCACACATTATTATATACATATGCATATGCACATAATTATTTTTATAATTACCTTTGCAACACTTGCTAGATTTAATCAGCAATTTGGCTGTTTTTTTTTTTTTTACACAAATAAACATCAAATAGATAACAAAATATATATGATTTAGACCGTGTATAATGTTTAACTATGTAAATATAATTCCTTTATGTAAAAAAATTTAAGTTTATTTTTTATAAAAGGAAAAAATAACTGCATGGAGAAAATATGTTTTATTAGACAGATATAAATTATATGCATATACATAATTAAAAAAAAAAAAAAAAAAAAAGTATGTCGACCCAATTTTATATAAATCTATAATTAAAAAAAATTTATAATATTTAAAATAGTCATATAATTTTTATTTTTGTTTATTATTATGTATTTAAATTTTTCATTTAATTTTTTTTTTATGTAGAATTATTTACATTATTATTTATATTTTATACAACCAATACATTTATATATTTTTATTGATATAAATATATTTGAATCTATTAATATACATATATATACACACACATTTAGACAAAATGATGGCATATAAAAAGTTATGTTTTTTAGCTATTTTAGCATTATCCTTAAAAGCTGTGTCAGCTAATGATTTTTCAAATAATGACGATAATATTGATGATGAAAATGTATCTGATGTTATAAATATATTTAAAAATAAAAATCATGATTTATATAACAATCCTAATTATATTAGCGATATTAAAAAAAAATTCCAATTATTAAAAAATCAAATTGATCAAATGAACAAATATGAAAAAGGAATGTCATCAGGAGATATTGCAAATATCCTTGACGAGGATTCTGATGATGATTCAAATAATGACGAAATTGTTTTTGGCATGAGTGAGGAAGATTTAGATAATTATGATGATGACTTTTGGGGTCAAAATGCAAAAAAAATAACTCCAGTTCAAAAGGGCCCCGATGCAAATGGTGCAACCCTTGTCGAGGGAAATGACGAACCACAAGTAGGTGGCGGAGATCAAGGAGGTAAAGTAAATCAAGGAGCCCAAGTAATTAATGCAGTCCAAGGAGGTGACGGATTAGTACAAGGAAGTAGTGGAGACCAAGTGAGTGAAGATCCCGAACCCAATTTAGAAAAAACCGCCTTCTTAGGCGCCATTTTTGATGAAATTCTTAAAGAGCAACATCACGATGATGACGTACATAGTACCGAATACCATAGCAAATATAATTCTCTAAAAAATGAATGTGATTTTCCTATGAATCTTGAGGAGTACAATATTGCAAAAAAACTTATTTCAAGTTATTTTCAAAGTGGATCCACTGAAAACCCAATTTACTTATATGATATACTTCTAAAATCATTAAAGGATGAAGAATATAAAAAACATTTTAAAAATTTCATTTATGGTATCTATAGTTTTGCTAAAAAATATAACTATTTAAGTGCAACCAGATTAGCAGAAGCAAATAGCCAATTCATACCCAACGTATTAAAGGCCTTAGCTACAGTTGATCTTAAATAAATTATGTACACATAAAATACATATAAAACAGTTTGTAATTTCATACTGTTTGCATATATATATATATGTGGTTATTTAATAGATTTTTTAATATTTGGTTATCAAACTCATACATAATGTAAGTGGATGTATACACAAATTTATAAGAACGAATAATAAATATGTATTTTAAAAAATGTGTATTGTATCGCTTATGCGTTACTAACAAGCCTTCATATGCCCATATTTGTTTTAATAGTGTAATATATATTTTTTTTTACAAAATTGTGAAAATTATTTTTAAAACTTGATTTAAAGGCATAAATATAAAAAATAATAAATAAAATTATTAAGCACCCAATGAAAAATTATTCGAAGTTTGTATTTTTCTTCGGTAATATTATACAACTCAATTTAATATATTCTTTAAATGGATATTTAAAAAAAATTAATTTTTCTTTATAAAACTCTCTAAAATTGTGCATACATTGATCATTAAAAATTAAAATATTTGTCGACCCTATAATTTTATATTTTTAGTTAAGTCGGATCTTTAATTTTCCATTTACATACAAGTGCATACACACACACATATGTGTAATAAATATTGGAGATACGACGATACAATATTTTTGTAAATCTGTTTTTTTTTTAATGCGTCTAAAAAAATTAAAAAATTTAAATAAGCAAAAAATAAAACAAAAAATAAAACAAAAAATAAAAACTGGAAAAAACGATATGGGGTAATAAGTTATGTTTTTTTTGTTTTTTTAATTTAATATTATTTCAGTTTTGGTTATTTAAATGGTTATTTATATTTTTTAAAATTATAGTTTATTAAAATAGTAATAATTATTCCAGTATTTTAACTTTTGAACTATATATATATTTTTTTTTTTTTAAAATGAAAGGGAAAATCGCATTATTAAGTTCTTTGATTTTGCTGAATTGTTTATTAAGCGAAAATATCGATACACCAGAAGATCAGATAAATGAATTAACTGAAAAATTAAACAAGTATGAAGAACAAATCTCATCTAATCAAGTTTCAGAAGATGACGTTAGTGACGAAATTGAGGAATTAAAGATGAAGATTGAGGAGTTGAAAAAGGAGATCGAGGATTATGACGATGACGAGGTCGAAGGGAATGATGAGTCACCATCGGGTGGAGGAGGTGGATCAGTTAAGGTAACTGGACAAGATGGAGGAAGCGGAGGAGGGGGAGAAAAGGGTTCAGGTGGATCAGGTGGGGGAAAGGGTGGAGCCGGATCAGGTGGACCAGATGGGCAGGTTTTAGGTGGATCAGGGGGAAGTGGACTTAGTTCTCAGGGAGGTTCTTCGCAACAAGGACTTCAGGGGCCAGCAGGACCAGCAGGACAACGGGCATCTCAAGGAACTGGTGATCAACGGGATTCTCAGGGCGACCGAGCAGATTCATCCAGCGATAATGCACAGGTCGTTGGAATAAAATATCTCGACACTATTTACGACGAACTCCTTACTAATAGCGAAAATAAAAATTTAATCAACAACAATGAAAACCATAATAAATATAGTGAATTCAAAAAAAGATATGATAATTTTGCATTAACCCCAAAAGAATCGGAAATAATAAAAGATTTATTAACAAAAATGTTTGTAACTAATTCTGATAATAAATTAAATGAGTTGTTAGTTGTATTTAAAAAAGCTTTACATGATAAAGAATTTGCAGAAGAATTAAATAATTTGATATCTGGTATTTATGCATTTTCAAAAAGACACAATTATTTAGTAACTGAAAAAGATGAATATAGAGAGAAATATGAAAAATTATATGAAAACATAAGCAAAGTGTTCCAAACATCATCTTTCCAACCACCATCTACTCAATCACAACCCACTCAACCACCATCACCCAATGGAGAATCACCACCTACTCAACCACAACCCAATGCAGAATCACTCACTCCATCACAACCCAATTCATTACCATCTGGTCCAGGACCACAACCCAGTTCAGGATCACAACCCAGTTCAGAACCATCACTCGGTCCATCACCACCCGGTCCATCACCACCCGGTCAATCATCCCCCCCTCCAGTACCACCCGTTCCAGGACCACCATCCGTCCCAGAATCATCCAGTTAATTGGCACCCCATCACCACCTAGCTAATGTTTAGTCTTTTGTTTTCATTTATCTTATCCAACTACTTTGTTATAATTTAATATTTTTCATTTTATGAGGATGAATATAATAATCTATATTTTATCATACATTTATTTTTTATTACAACTCATCAACTATTTTTAAAAGAAATTTATTAAGAACCCATTTCAAGGTCCCACCTTATTTATTTTATATGATTTTCTACTTTTCTACTTTTCTACTTCTCCATTTTCTAATTAATTTATCTACTATTTTAAATATTTTTTGTATAAAATAGGAAAATGTTTAATAACAATTTTTATAAGAAAAAGGGGGAAAAAATATGTACACGCATTTTTGTGAATACGATACAAAAATGGATGAGTAAGCAAAAATCAGCTCATCTATTAAATGTATAAATGTATAAATGTATAAATGCATGTGTATCGGTTTATGCATGTAAATTGATGTGTAAACAAAAATGACAACATTGGGTTGGGCTAGTAAGTATGTATATATATATAACATAAATCGTATATAAAACTGGGAGGAATAAATTCCTCCTATATGTACACACACGTGTTCATGTATATATATTAGACATAATTAATAAATATATATAATAATAACATTTTTTTTTTTTTTTTTTTTTTTTTTTTTTTTTCACATTGTACTGTATTCTTCTGTAAATTTTTTAATTTGTGTTTCTATATCATTAATCACAAAGGTATATATATTATCAAATAATTTATCAGGTATTTTTAATTTATCATTTTTTTTTATAAAAATATAATTTTTCCATGTTTTTCCAGCTTCTAATTCGCTTGATAATTCTTTAATTTGTACAATAATTTTGTGAACATGAAATTCAGGTAAATTTATATAAAGTGATACATGTAAATTACAAGAAAATTCGAATATGTGTCTTTTTGTTCCTCTTATAACAACTATTTGAGCTTCTGCTGATAAATCTTTGACTTCATTTATTTTAATTTTATTTAAATATTGTACAGGTAATATTTCTGGATAACTTATATTTGTTAAATTAAATTCATTTTGGTTATTTAAATTTAAATAATCAGATTCTTCTGTATTTTTAAAACTAATATTTTTTAAATAATAATCTAATTTATTTTTTACCCATTTGGTCATATCTTTTTCTTCATATGTTGTACCTCCTGAATTCCAAGATGATATTGCTTTATTTGAAGTTTGTTGTGAATTCAAATCAATGTCATTTGCTTCTTCTATTTTTCTTGGTATATTTTTTTCAAATAATTTTTTATCATCTTCTTTTATATCTTTTTTAAAATAACAATAACCCATTTTTTTTGTTTCATTAATTATTTTTTGGTCTTCTTCATCGATTTCTAGATCAGATGAATTATGTGTTGTATTTGAAGATATAGATTCATTTTTTTTATTATATTGTTTTTTTTTATTATTTTTTTCTCTTTCTTTTTCTCTTTCCATTTCTTTTTCTCTTTGTTTTTTTTTTTGTTCTTCATCTTCTTTTTTTCTTTTTTCATTTTCTTGAATTTCCCATTCTTCAAAATCTATAATTTCTTCATTATTTTCTTTTTTTTTTTTCATATCTTGTTCATATTTTTCTTTTTTTTTTTGTATTATTTCTTTTTCTCTATCATCATATAATCCTGATGCTTTTTCAAAAATTTTAGAAAAAGCTTCTTTTTGTTTTTTATTATCTTCATTTTGTTTAATTATAACATTTTTTAATAATTTTTTTGCATCTAAATTTTCAGGATATATTTTCAAAAATTCTTGAATTTTTTCTTTTGCAACATCAAAACTACATCTATTAAATTCAATTTGACATAATCTAAACATACCCTTTTTATTTGTTTTATCAATGTTTAAAACTTTTGTTACATATTCATGTGCATCATTATAATTTTCCATATTATAATAGCATATACTTAGATTAAGATATAAAGCTATTTCAAGTTCTTTTATTTTATCATTTTTATCTTCCATATCTTTTATATATCTTAAACCTGTTTTATATTTATTAATACCATTTTCATAATCTTTATTTTTAAAATCATTGTTTCCATCCAATTTAGCATCAAGCGCATTTTTTATTCTTTCATCAAAACTCATATTCTTTATTTTTTCCTCTAATTCTTTTTCATTTTCTTCTCTTTTTTTCTTATCTTCTTCTGTACACACCATTTTTCAAATAAATAAATGTATAAATAAATAATGTATAATTTCCAAAAAGATGATATTATGTGTATATATAAATATATCAATACCTAATATGCTATCAAATATATATACACTTTAAAACTAGCATATACCTTTCTATAAAAAAAGTATGTATATATATATATGACCACTTTATACCTTCAATATTATTAAGTTTAATTATTTATTTTTTTTTTTTTTTCTTAATTTTAGTCACAAATTAATTTTGAATTTGTAGAATATGTACTAATATATATAATTTTATGTATAGCCTTATAAATTATAATAATAAAATGCAGCATTAAAAATATATATGTATGTATATATCTACATTCCTTAATTCGAATGGGCCTTTAATTATATATATTTAATTTAATTTTAAGGTTTATATGGAAATATTTTTTAATTACGTACTGTTAATTATCATAATATAATTTTTTTTTATAGAATGCGTTACATATTGGCAGCTATCGCATATACATATACATAATATTTATTTGATACGAAGCATAATATATGTATGTATATATATGTATGTATAGCATAATTTTATTATATACTATAACGCATACTTAAAATGGATCGCATATATAATTAGTATTGAAAATAGATGATAATATATATTTACAATTTTTTTACAAAAAAAATAATATACCATATTATTATTTTTTTCTTAATTTTGCCACATATACTATATTAATATGCCGTTGAAGAAAAAAAAAAAAAAAGATCTTTTATTATTGAAAAGGAGAAAAAAAAAAAAATTTGAAAAAAATATAAAAGTTAAAAAATGGAAAATATCTCATGTAACAAGCTATGCTTAATATAGATTTTTTATGCACTTTTTATTTAAGCCATTTTAAAATATAATCAATGATTTGTCCATTTTGTTTATTTATTTTACACAGCAGGAATGTCATATATATATAATATAATATATATAAATGTATATATAATTATACATACATACCAGTCTTACATATACTATTAACTGTGTTATCATTTTGAAAAAAAAATATATTACAAACCTTTTGTATAAGAGAGTTTTACATTTAGCTTTATTTAAAATTTTTTTTTTTTTTTTTTTTTTTTTAATATAAAAATTATCAACATTTTATATGATTAAAATAAACAGAGAAACATAAAAGTATTAGAAATAAGCCTAAGAAATTCGAAAAAAATATTATCTTTATTTAGTGAAAACATATAAGTTTTTGGAAAACGCTCTTTTTCGAAAAATCGCTCACATTTAGCTATTCATGTATGTGTGTAATTAATTATTTGTTCCAATTTTGTATGCCTTTTTTCAATCTGTATTTCTTTTTTCAAATTGTATGCCCTTTTTCAGTTTGTATTTCTTTTATCAAATTTGTATTTTTTTTTCAAATTTGTATTTCTTTTTCAAATTTGTGTATTCCCTTTCTTTACTAGTAAGCCGCGAAAAATAAGTATAGCCCCTAAGTTATAAGCATGAAATCATGTTTTATTTATTATGACATTTTTTGTATTAAAAAGGAAATACTAATGGGAAAATATTTTTTTTCAATTTTTTTCAAATTTTTTTCTCAATTTTTTCTCAAATTTTTCTCAATTTTTTCTCAAATTTTTCTCAAATTTTTTCCAATTTTTTTCATTTTTTTTCAATTTTGTCTACTAGAAGTGATAAGAATGTGTATTCTTTTACTAAGGCTTGTGTGCTCGCATAATATTTTATGCATTTTTTAATTATTAAATATATGTATTATAGTTTGTGCTTAAATAAAAATTCCTTTTTTCTTGATCAATTTTATATATATACAAAAATGTAAAAGGATATAAATTGGGCTCATATTAAAATAATGAGAAAGTGTAAAAAATGAATATATATGTTTTCTTTAATTATAATAATTATTTTATGCGTCCAAAAGTTTTTTTCACTTTTTATTTCCTTTAGTTTTCAGCATAGCTTAAATTGGTAAATTATATTATATTATATTATATTATATTATATTATATTATATTATATTATATTATATTATATTATATTATATTATATTATATTATATTATATTATATTATATTATATTATATTATATTATATTATATTATATTATATTATATTATATTATATTATATTATATTATATTATATTATATTATATTATATTATATTATATTATATTATATTATATTATATTATATTATATTATATTATATTATATTATATTATATTATATTATATTATATTATATTATATTATATTATATTATATTATATTTTATTTTATTATATTAGTACTATTTTATAAACATCTCAAAAAATAATAATGCAAAAGTAAAAAAAAAAAAAATAGATTAATTATATGCATGTGTCCTCTTCTTTGTGAAGAAAATTAAAATTAATTTTCAAATATGTGTGGGTTTCTTTATATTATAATTACACACAAAAATATTTAAGAGAAATGGGTAAATAAAAATAAAAAAACCAAGATATAAATATGCATTTTATTTATCTTTTAAACGTGGATATATAGGTAATATACAATGTAAGAGTTGCAAATTTTGCTTATTCATGATATTATATTTCCAAAATAAAACGAGATAAATATTCTTGTAAAGTTTACTTATTATTAAGTAGGAATATTTAGTCAAGTTTTATTTTTTTTTTATTTTTTTTGAAAAAAAATATTTTTACAAGCATATAATTATTGTGAAAGGAACTCGTTTTTTTTTTATAAAAAAAATGAACAATATGTTGGATAGTTTAAATCTAGAAAATATAGCTAATGTTAAAATAAAGGCATATAAAAATACAAATATTTATAATGATATACAAAGAAATGACGAAAATAAACAAGACAATTATTATGATGTATATATATTAACATATATAAAACATATCGTTAGAATAAAAGCAAATTTAGCGTTACATGGAGGATTATATAGTAACTATTTTGAAAAATGTGAAGAAGAATGTATTTCAAATATTATGTTTAATAATTTATTAAATAAAGATGAAAAAAAAAAAAAAGAAATAACAGATAAAAAGGGTAATAATTCTGATGAAGATCCAAAAAACGAAGGAAAAAATGACTTAAAATTTAATATTAAAGAATTACTAAATAAATTAATTAGATCTTATAAAATTAGAGAAAATAAAATTTTTTTAATTACAGGTATGTTAGGATGTGGAAAAACAACTTGTGTAAATTTAGCAATTGAATATTATAATAAATTTTTACAAATTGAAAAAAATATTAAAAATAAAAATCAAGTTAAAAAAAATGTCTTATTTACAGCAGATGAAAAACAATCATGGAATAAAAAAATATATAAAAAAACACCATATATAACTAAAAATTATAAAGATGATTATTCAACAAGTTATGAAACTACTTCTTCTTTATCATCCTCTAAAAAAATAAAAATAAATTTTGATGAACCATTATTTAATTTTACACCTAAAAAAAAAAAAAATCAAAAAAATTCAAAAAATGAAATATCACTATCTAACAAACAAGACACATTAAATAATTCCAAATTAAAACAAAACAATTATGAAAATAATAACAATAATTTACTTAATCAAAATATCGAACAAATTAATGATAATATTAAAAATTTATTTGAAAACAACGATTTGTCTCCTTTAAGAAAAAATACTAATATAAGAAATAAAATACAATTTGAGGAAATGTTTAAAGAACATACTAAAGATAATGAAAATAACACAAACACAGAAAATAGTCATAATTCTGATGAAGATGATTGGAATAGTAATGCTTATGAAAATGATGATAATGAAAATGACGATAATGAAAATGGAGATAATGAAAATGGAGATAATGAAAATGATTCAGGGTTTAATAAAAAATATCGAAAAATTGTTAATGAAATTCAAAAAGAAGAAAAAGAAGAAAGGTTTTTATATATTATTCGAATTAGTGCATATTTATATAAAGATGATTTACAATGTATCAAATCTATATATTCTCAATTATACAATTATATAGAAGAAGATGATAAGATGCCAACAAATTTATTACTAAATGATTATATTATAAAACTAGAAGAATTATTAATAAAAATAAATAATAATAAAAAACAAACAATATTAATTATTGAAAATGTAGAAAAATTTTGTTTACAAAATAAGCAAAATTTATTATACACACTTTTTGATCTTTTACATAAAAAAAGTATATGTATTAATATAATTTGTTTAACTAATGTTCTTGATATAACACAAACATTAGAAAAAAGAATCAAATCAAGATTTACATTTGAAATGATATATATATCTCCTATTTTAAATATTGAAGAAATTACAAAATTGGTTTATAAAGTTTTATATGTTAATCTAGATGATTTCCATCTTATAAAAAAATATTATTCAGTTTATTTTTCATATTTTGATTTAATCAAAATTCAAAAATTTCTTCAAATATATAATTCTACTATACAAAAAGAGATAGCGAACACTAAGCTTTTAAATCAATGGTCTTATGATATTAATTATGGTCTTGATATTAGACATATTTATCATACATGTGTTGATGCTATTTTATCTATATGTGAATATAAACATATACTCAATGGTAATTTAAATGTCTTTGAAAATAATACTATTTTAGATCCAAACCATTTAAAAAATATGTCACCAAACAATTCACAATCCAATAATAATCAAGATAATTGTTTTGTCTACAGTCAAAATAAAGACGATGATTTTTACCATAATGACCAATCGAATAGTGATCAAAATTTGGGAGATACAAACTTTGGAAATACACACGTTGGAAATACCCAATTTGGAAATACAAGTTTTGGGAATACAAGTTTTGAAAATGTAAATTCTGAAAAATTTGGATTTTTTTCAAAAGATAAAAAAAGTAATCTCGAGTATTTAAAAGAGAGACCATGCAAATTGGATTGCACACCAATCAAGCGCAACTTTAATGATAATGAAAAAAATGCAGAAAATGCAGAAAATGCAGAAAACGAAGAAAACATACAAAACATGCAAAACATACAAAACATGCAAAACATGCAAAACATGCAAAACATACAAAACAATTTCCATTTTGATATGGGCTTAGATATGAGCCCCCGTAAACTTAAAGAGAATATAAAATTAAAAAATAATGTCGAAAGTTATTATATACTAAACAATGTGCAATCCAAATTTATTAGAAGACATTATATTAAAAAAGTGTTAAGAGATTTATGTTTAATCGAATATATGATTTTGTGTGCATTTACCCGATTATATAAAAAAGAAATATTACCAAAAACTTTATATGTAATTATATTAGAAATTAACAAATTTAAACAAGCATATCCACAAGAACAAATTGTTGGGTTTTCTTTGGATGCATATAGAAGATCTTTTTTTAGGCTTGTTGATTTAGATATTATTATTTTATCATCTTATTCATTAAGTCATTTGAATATAAAAAATTTTAGTAACGATTCCTTTGGATTACATGAACCGACTAAATTTCCATGCTACGATATATTTTTAGAAAATATTGAAACATATAATTTAAATCACAATTTGATACAATGGGTTAAGCACACAACAGAAGTTATGCAATAATCGTTCGAACACGATTGGAGAGTTTGAATACGATTGGAGAGTTTGAATACGATTGGAGAGTTTGAACATTTTAAATATATTAATAAACAGCTATTTTATATACTATGCACTTTGTGTATATATACCCATTTTTTGTATTATTTATTCAACCCCTTTTTATGTTTTTTTTTTTTTTTTTTTTTTCCTATTTCAAAATTTACTAAATTTATCATGCACACACATATTTGTTAACTCTTTTATTTATGACTAACCATAGAAATTAAATTTATTTGTATATTATTATATGTCTTCCCCGTTTTACTTTTTCGTTGCTTTTAATTTCAATGAGAACAGAAACCTAACATTTGAAAAACAATTTCGTAAATTTTTAATTTGGGGTTTATACCTTAAACCGTTTTTTTTTTTTTTTTCAGTTGTGGCTAGCTTATTTGTGGAACGATTTAAAAAATGTTAATATGAAACAACTTAAAAAAAATGTGGATAACATTTTATTAACAATGTTATGATTAACATGATTGTGATAATGTGGATAACATTTTATTAACAGTATTGTGATTAATAAGATTGCGATAATGTGGACAATTATTTTACAAGTTCATATATTTGTGCAAACATGTGTGTAAATACAATTTGTACAATTAGCAAATTTAGCAAAATTAGCATACCTGTATATCATATTATTTTGCTAAATCATGTTAATAAATTATAAATTAATATTTTAAAGAGACAATTTTTTGTATCTTTCCATCATTCTTTTTTTACAAAAGTATTGCACGTGTTGGGGTATAATATGCTCAGTACACTCGAAAAATACCAAAAAATAAAGCCGCAAAAATAAAGCCGTAAAAATAAAGCCGTAAAAAATACAAATTTTTAATATCCATTTTTATGTCCCATTTTTATGTCCCATTTTTATGTCCCATTTTTATGTCCCATTTTATGTCCCATTTTTATGTCCCATTTTATGTCCCATTTTATGTCCCATTTTCATTCTCGCCCTTTGCGCCCTAATATGTGTATTAGCAAATGCATGCATAAGTATTCATATATATTTGGAAAAATACAAATCATAAAAAGGCAAATAAAATAATAATACACAATTTATTTGTAAAAAAAATATAAGCACATTCTATATATATTCGTGAAAATAATGGAAAATGCAAAAATACAGAAAATACATATTATGCATAAATTTAGTTTTTTTTAATTAATTTGATAAAACGCCCAATTAAAACTTTAAAAAATATGTGCTCAATTTAAATAAATACTAAGAGTCTTATTATATGAACGCAAAAAAAAAAAAAAATAAATAAATAAAACAGCTAGCTAAAAAAAAAAAAAAAAATATAAATATAATATACCTAATTTGATCGCTAAGTGATAATTTTGTAGATATGCTCAACAAACATGTCAGAGCAAGCAAACATATTTATATAAACATTTATATAAACATTTATATAAACATTTTATAAACATTTTTATGTATGTGTATAAATACATAGACGAAAAATACAATGAAATAAAGAAATGGTTGGTCAGTTATAAATAAATAGCCAACGCAAAGGTACTTTAAGTATTTTCGTGAATACTGGGGAAATCAAAAATAAAAAAGAGGAAAAAAAAGAGGAAAAAAAGAGGAAAAAAAGAGGAAAAAAAGAGGAAAAGTAAGAGCAAAAATAAGAGCAAAAATAAGAGCAAAAAAAGAGCAAAAAAAGAGCAAAAATAAGAGAAAAAAAAAGAGGAAAATAAGAGGGAGATACACAAAACGGTTAACACCTTTTAATAAGCATATACATAAAAACAAATTTATACTAATATTTTTTGGGTATTTTTTTTTAAGAAATAAAAATGCACATTTTCCCTGAATGTTGTATATGTAGATTAAGCTTAAAAAATAATTTGTGTGTTGAAAAAAATTGTGGTAATGTTTTTCATCATAGTTGTATAAAAAAATGGATATCCGTACAAAAAACTTGCCCATTATGTAAATGTGTGTGTTATAAAAAAAATTTATTATATATTCATTACGAAATAAATGAAGATAAAAAATTAAAAACTGATGAAAACACAATTAATAAAAGTAAAGATGAACTATATGCAGATCTAATAAAATTTGAAACAGAGCTAATAAAGGAACAAAATGAAAATGAAAAATATAGCTTAGAAATATTAACCTTAACAAATAAGAATAAAATATTAACAGATACAATAAATAAAAATAATATAAAAATAAAAGAAAATGAAATTGAAAAATTAAAATTAAAAGAATTAAAAGATGAATATTTAAAGGAAAAATTATTACTTACTACAAAAGTTGAAGAATATGATAAAGAATTAAAAAAATATAAAATAATAGAAAAATATTTAGACAAATTAAATAAAGAAGATCTAAATAAATTTAATTTGCTATTTGGATTAAATATATTAAGTTTAGAAGAACAACAAAATGTTATTTTAAATTATATAAAAAATTGTTTAGATATTCAAAAAAAACATACATGTCTTGTTAAAAATTTAAAAAAAGATATTAACGAAAAAAATAACCAAATTCAAACATTAAAAGAAAAATTATATAAATATAAATTAGATGGTGTAATAACAGATAGTAATGATAATCAAATATCAAATGATGAAAATAATTCAAAAACAAAAATTATAATTAAAAATAAAATCATTAGAAGAATTAAAACTATTGATTCAGAAAATGAAAATAATACACCAAAAAAAAGATATATAATTTCTTCAAAATCAAAAATATCAAGTAATAATATACAAACGAAAAATAATAATTTTATTCATTTCATAGATAAACAAATTAATAATTCTTATTCATCTGACCAGTTAAATAGTACTCCTAGTATCTCAAAAACACAAACAATTGAAATGGATTTATTTAAAGGAAAATCTGTTGAAAATATTTTTAATACCATTTCAAATAAAAAAAATATTTTAGACAATAATCAAAAAAAACCGACCATTATTATAAATACAAAAACTGATAATTGGAAAAATAAAACGGATATACAAGAAATTTATTCCATTCCTACTGACTCTAGTCGCGCGAACACTCCCCATAGCAACACTCCAATGAATAACACTCCAATGAATAACACTCCAATGAATAACACTCCGATGAATAACACTCCCCATAACAACACTCCAAATACCAATGTAAAAACAAAAGCGACGATTTCTCCCACATTAAAACGTATAAATATATATAAAATAAAAAAAAGCAAAAACAGCAAATTGCTTATTAAACAATCAACAAAAATAACGGATTTTTTTAAAAAGGTCTAAATTCAACATCGTGGTCTAAAATCAATATTTGGTCTAAAATCAATATTTGGTCTAAAAATGATTTGACTCACGCCACGTATGTATACAAAATGGATATAATACTTGCCTTATTCTGCCTTATTCTTACCTTCATTTTTACCCTCATTTTTACCCTCATTTTTACCCTCATTTTTACCTTCATTTTTACCTTCATTTTTACCTTCATTTTTACCCTCATTTTTAAGCTCTTGGGCAATTTTATATTTTCTCTGCTTGAAAATAGCCAAAAATTGCGCACTGCATTCTCCTTAATTTTTTTGTATAAGCTACATTTTTTTACCCTTGTTTTTGTAATATATTCACAAATATGTGTATGATATTTTTTTACATTTCCAAATATGTTAACACAACTTTGTAATGCATGCCGTTAAAACGGGGCTAAAAATGGCCTTAAAATTGGCTAAAAATGGCCTTAAAATTGGCTAAAAATGGCCTTAAAATTGGCTAAAAATGGCCTTAAAATTGGCTAAAATTGGCTAAAATGGCTAAAATGGCTAAAATTGGCTAAAATTGGCCAAATAGACAAGATAAATCACGTGAAATGGGTTTATTAAAATTCTTTCGATGGAATAAAATTACGAAAATTGAAAAAATAAGTTGAATAAAAATTGGTGTAACAAAAAAAAATAAAGCGGATATATATAATAGAAAAAAGTTTATGCACACATTTTTTTATCTTTGTTTTTTCCAAGGGATGGCTAGTTGAAAGGGTAATAAAAATAGTTCACTACTTATGCCTATTTTAAAGGCAATAAAAATAGTTCGCTATTTATGCTTATTTTAAAAGGCAATAAAAATAGTTCACTGCCTTATATCTTTCAAAGCTGGCAAGGAAAAAGCCGATTTTCGAGAATTAAAAAAATCAAGGAATGATATAAATTCCTTCCAAAAAAAATTATTTTTTAAAGTTTTTGAATTTCCAATAATAATAATTCCCTTTTTCATACGTGTTAATAAAACATTCATTCTTTTTTCATCATTTAAAAAACCTAAAGAATAATTTTCATTTGATCTTACAGTACTTACAATAATTATATCGCTTTCACATCCTTGATAACTATCAATAGTATAAACATTTTTATAAAGGTTATTATTATATTCTTCTTCATTTTTTTTATTTGGAATGTTAAACAAGTTAGACAATCTATTTGAATTGCTATTTATCACATTTTCATCGCCTACATTTTTACCGCTTACACCTTTACCGCTTACACTTTTAGGATAATCGAACAAACTACGATTATATATATTAGTTTCTACTTTGGTTGTATCATCTGAATATAATGCCGACTCGCTGGAATTAATAAAACATAAATTCTTTTTTTCATTTTTAATTGGTTGTGTAAAATGTGGAATGTTTCCAACCCTTACAAACGGCATCGGCTTCGCTTCGGCTGCTTCGGCTGCTTCGTTTTTTTCGGCTGCTTCGAATTCGTGTAAAATTTGCTGAATGTAATTTTTTTGGCTAATATACGGAGTTAAAATAGCTAGATTTGGTTTTATTTTTGATAAAGACATAATTTGTACAAGTTTTAAAATGATGATAGCTTCAAATTTATTTATGTATGATTGATTTATTTGTTGTTCAAAAATTTCATGGTTTAAATTTTCAGTATATGTATCAATAAATAAAATAGGTATTGAAAATTGTGAATATAAATTATTTTGTAATTTTTTTGGAATTTTATCATTTTTAAATATTTCCAAAAAATCAGACAATTTATTCGATTTTATAAAATTATCAACAATTTTTTTAGAAGCTATTAATTTATTATTATAAAAATAAAATGATATAAATAAATAAATTGGAAATATTAATCTATATTGTGTAAATAAATAATGACATTTTATATTTTTATATTGTTTTAATTTTTCAAATATACTAAAATAATTTATTTCATTTCTTTTTTTTTCGCTAATTATACTATGGAATGTTAATTGCTTATCATCACCAAATGCATAAATATAACTAACATTTAAATTTAAACAAATTAAACTATTATATTCAGATAAACTTGAAGCTTCATCAATAATTAAGTGTTTTATTTTTTTATCTTTTATTTTAAATGCTTGATATATAGTATCTATATATATATCTGATTTCTGATGTGTTATTCCTTTCTCTTTATTATTCTTATTTAAACATAAATTCAAATTAACTAATTTTATTTTTATATTTTCTACGGATATATGTTTACAAGTTCCAACAAATATATTGTTCTTCTTTTCTAAGCTTAGAACATAAATGAGAAATGATATCAAATCGCTTTTGCCACTTCCCGGCGCTCCTGATACGAAATAAAAAAAAGTCGTTTTATGAAGAAAAGACATTTGCTCGCATTCCAACAAAATGCAGCACATTCTCATGTATTTTTATTATTTTATTATTATTTTATTTTATTATTTTATTATTTTATTATTTTATTTTTTTTATTTTTTTTTTTTTTTTTTTTTTTTTACCATGAATGATATGGATTGGTGGGTTGTCACTCCCAACTAAGATCTCTTTTAAAACCTTTTTTTGATATATATCAAATTTTTTATAAAATTCACATATTTTAGTAAATTCTTGGGGACTATTTTTTAATTGTTTATATAATTTATTTATTATTTGATCTTGTTTTATTAAATCTTCATTTAAAATATTATAAGATTGCATATATTTTTTTTGGCTTTCTAAAAATCTATTTACAGCTTGTTGAATTAAGGAAGTATAACTTATTGAATTGTTTAACATATTTTTTTTTTTTTTTTTTTTTTGATTTTGTATTATTTCCTCTTGATTATTACAATATGTGTTAATGTCTACACGAGTATCATTATTTAATAAAAGTTTAGTAATTTCATTATTTAAATATTCATTTTCTTTTTTTTTTTCAAAAATATTTAAAATAGAATATTTAATTCGATTACTTATTGTATTTAATTGAACTGTTAAGGTTATGCCTTCATAAGTGATTAGTTCTTTTTCATGATCATTATTTTGTAGAAATGTCGAATTTTTTTCTTTTTCAAAATTTTCATTGTTTAAATTTTTTTGTCTATCTTTAATTCGATTAAAATAAGATTCAAAATAGTTTTCACAAATTTCTTGTTCTTCATATAGCTTTAAATTGTTAACATCTTCACCATTTTCACCATTTTCATTTTGCTTATTATCGCCTTGATACCTTTTTACATCCATATATATGACGCAAAAATCGTTTATTTTTGTTACATTTTTAACAAAGCCTAGAAAAAATATATGTTCATTTTTATTTGTACATTTAATTAATATAATATTTTTTTTTTCAATATCAATATTTTCTAAACAAATAAATTTAAATAAACTATTTTCCTTAGAACAATGTTTTAATTTATATGATTCTTGTAAATTAAAACTTTTATATAAATTTTTTAATCCTATATATTTTTCATAATACATATTAAATATATAATTTAAAATATATCTTCGAATTTTTTCTTTTTCATTTTGATTTTCTTGTTCTATTTCACTTAAGCTTGAATTTTTTATCATCTTCTTTATATTTCCATCATTCTCAATAAATGGTTTTTTTTTATTTACACATTCGAGAAAAGTTACATCATTTTCTTTACACACATTATTATTAATAATAACAGGAAATTTGTTTAAATCATTTTTATTAGAATTTTTATTAGTGTTATTTATTGATTGGGTAATTGCATTATTCTGTATAATGGGAAAAGAAGACGAACATAAAAATGAATTAAAAAATATAGAATATAAATTATTTAATACATTTATAAATATGTTTGATTTTAGTAATAAAGAAGTTAATATATTTTCAAAAAATTGAAAATCATTTTTTTTATTTTTTTCAAAAAATTCATATTTTAAAAATAACTTTTTTAAAATTTCAAAGTATACTTTTTCTTCTTTAATATTATTTTTTTCTTTATGATATAAAAATAGTTCCCATAATTTTGTTAATTTGGCATAGTTGATTTTTTCTTTTCCTTTTCCTTTTTCATGGTTACATTGTTTTTTGCTGTTTTTATTTTTGGTCAGAATTTCTTTTCGATATTCTACAATTTTTTCTAATTTTCCATCTTCACAATTTATTTTACTTTCCTGTTCTAATTTTTGTCTTAAAGAATTGATTGTGTTTGTAAATATTTTGATTTTTTTATTTTCGTCTAAATTGTTATTATACACACATATGCTTTTTCCCCCATTAATTGCCCAACATAATGAAAAATTAAAATAGTTATTTTTATCTATACTTAATTTTGTATTATTAGGTTTATATAATTTATATAATTTTAAATAATTTTTATAATCTTTTTTGTATATAATTTTTTTATTTGTTAATTCTTCAAATTTAGTAAAACAATTTACACCTTCATATATTTCATAATTTATGTCTTTACTAGAAAAATGTTGTTTTTTTGTTATTGTATTTATAAAACAATTCTTATAATTTTTATTCCACTTTATTCTACTCAATATATTCATTCTTGGAATTATAACAAAAGGGCATACCTATCATCATCTGTTTACACAATTTTGGAGTTACATTATTTCATCTTTTTTGCATTATTTAAATGCTTTTGTAAAATCTCTTATTAATTTAGTGATATTATGAAAAAAAAAAAAAAAAAAAAAAAAATACTCTTGCTATATTACCATTTTAACACTTGACATAATTTTTTATGACTGTTCAGAATATTTCAGTTTTAAGAAATTATTTTTATTTTTCGAACAATATTTTATTAAAACGGGCTAATCCATTTTGTTTTTTATTACCATTTCTTTTGTTTTATTTTGTTTTTATTACTATTTTGTTTTGTTTTGTTTTTTTGTTTTTTTTGTTTTTTTTTTGTTTTCGCTGCTTGAATTGCATTTGCTTTATGTAGCTCGTTTTGCGCTTCGCCTTAAATTATTTCTCACACAGCTATTAAAAAATAACAACAGCAATAATAATAAAAAAATGATAAAAAATAAAAAATAAAATAATATAAATAATGATATAAATAATGATAAAAATAATGATAAAAAATGATAAATAATGATAAATAATGATATAAATAATGATATAAATAATGATAAAAATAATGATAAAAAATGATAAATAATGATAAATAATGATATAAATAATGATATAAATAAGGCCTGCCGAAGTTATTAATATAAGATTGAAAATGAAAATTTGCAAATTTGAAAGGGTGTTTATTCAGTATGCTTACACACATAAATCCATGGATATAAGCAAGTATGTATATCCATGATACATATAAATACTGTTATTCATTTTATTCATTTTTATCTTTTATTCATTTTTATTTTTATCTTTTATTCATTTTATTCATTTTTATTCCCCTTCTCTCTTTTAAGGATTATTATAACCACGCATTCATAATATTTTATTTTACAAAATTGTTCATGTCTTTTCTCAAAAAAAATACTATTATTCATTAAACATGTTTATACAAAAAGGAGGTATCATTGCGCCCATTTGTTTTTATTGTTAATCATATTTATAATTTTATAAAAAAATATTTTATTTTTGCGAAAATAAATTAATAAAATAGTCAAGCAACTTGAGGTTGCAACGGGAAAATATGCAAAATAAAACATTCATTTTTTTTTCTTTGCATACATAACAAAAAGTTGTTACAAAAAAAAAAAAAAAAAAAACATACCATATAACGCAAAAATGTGATCATATTAAAAAAGTGTAAAACTATGCATCACAATTTAATTTGAAAATTTATATTATTACGATTATATACAATTATTTTATGAGGCACTATTGTGTTATTGTGTGCTTTTCTATATGCATAATATAGATAATTACCCACCTTCACATGGTTTATTTACTTCGTTTTTTTCGTCTTCTTCGTTTTTTTCGTCGTCTTCGTTTTCTTCGTTTTCTTCCTCTTCTTCGTCTTCTTCCCACTCACCATCCTCACTTTGATCTCCACTAAATGTATTTTCCATGTTACTCATTTGTTTAAATATAGTATCATTGATTAGATTATTTTTTCCAACGAGATATATTTCTGGTGCAATTGGATTATTATTAATCGTTTCATCATTATCGGAATCATCTTCTCCATTTTCTGACATTTTTTTATCTTTTGTATAAACATTTATTTCATCTTCATCATTATCACTATTATCTATTTCTGTGTTTAATTGTATATATACACATGGATCATCCCATATTTTTTTATCAGATGTAATTGCATGTAATGCAATAATTGATGAGTCTATAGAAATGTTGTTTAATTCGTTTAAAATGTGCATATAAAAATTTTTATTTTTTTCATAATGATTTAAATATACATTATTTGTTGTTATATCTTTAAAACCTGTAATTTTTTCTTTTTTATTATTCTCATCTTTATTTGGAACCCATATTATTCTTTTTTCTAAAATATACAATTTGCCTATACCTAAGTTAAGCTTATTATAAATAAATTTAATTTCATCCCCTTTATATAAAACAGGATTATTTCCTTCTTCATCCAACTTGTTTAAATCTTCCTCAGTCACACAATTTAAAGAAATTGGCATTTTTAATATATTGATTATGTATAAAAATATGAACAAAGCTATTTTATATTATACTACTTTTTCACAACTTAGTTGTTAATACTAAATTTAGGTTTTATTTTTGATATTTTTTATAGTTTTGATATTTTTATATTTTTATAATTTTGATATTTTCATACTAAACCTTCTTTTTAATTTTAACGTAGAAAAGTTGGAAATAAAAAAAAAAAAAAGAAAGACCTTTTAGTAATAATTTTATTTTTTCAAAAATATTTTTAACATTTAACCGAGTAACTATATTTAATTAGTTTTAAAATATTATTTTATTGAAAAAGAAAAAAAAAAGTTGCATATTTATAAAAATAACCATATATATCACAAGATAAATATCAACGGAATAATAATAGATAATCCATAAAATTATTTTTCAATTTTCTATTTATATACACCCCTCCAAATAGTATAATATATTCCCATATTTATTTGACACATAATTTATTTCCTTCATTTTGTTCTTTCCAAATAAATTATATTATTTAGCTAGCTAGCTATTTTATTTATTTTTTTTTATTTTATTTTTTTTATTTTTTTTTTTTTTATTTTTTTTAATTCCAAATTTGTTAAATAAAGTGATAATATATGGGTGTTTACTGAGCGGAATGATTAAACTAAATTTGTTTATAGAAAATTAAAAGAGGAGAGTATAATAAAATGATAGCTACAACGTTGACTTATTTGAAGATAGAAATATAAAACAACAGTGGCATTTCAAACTAATGTATGTATGTAAACATATATATTGCTAAAAAAGCTGTATTATTTTGTGTAAATTTGGAAATAATTAACATTCGCATATGTGCGCATACATATATTCAATATCTGTCTGTATTTATTTGATCGTTTAAATGAATAACACTATTCAAATCTTACATTGAATAACATCATATTTTATAAATGGAAAAATCAACACATAGTATATTTATTATTCATATAGTTTTGTAAATATTTTTTTTTAGAGACCAAAAAAAAAAAAAAAAAAAAAATGTGATAAAAAATGTGATAAAAATGTATAAAAAATTAAGGTGAACAAAATACACAAAAGTTATAAGTTTTTGTAATTTTAAATTATTTCAATCTGTTTCAAACTATTTAATATTCAATAAAGTGCAATATTTTTTTATGATTTTTTTATGATTTTTTATGATTTTTTATGATTTTATTTTATTTTATTTCATATTTTTTTGTATGTAAAAATTATTTTTATTTTACTAACTAATTTAAATGTTTTTCATTGTTTGCTAAAAATGTGCAAAAATAAAAATTGGGTTTTTTGAATTTCGAAATAATTACTCCCTCTAAAAAAAGGAAAAAACTTATTGATATATATATTTATGGGGAAAATAAAATATTGTTTTGTTAACACATAAATACATGTTAAATATATAACTCCCCTTTATTATATCATATAATTAAGTTTTTTTTTTTTTTATATTTAAATATTTTAACTATAAACATTTCGACTTTATTTTTGAAATGAATTAAAATATAGTATACCCTTTGAACAATTATATGTTTCATCTTTACTATATTATTTAGTGTGTTCGGTAAAAATATATGTCAACAAAATAAGCTAGCACATTAACATGTACATAACATTCATTCACATTTGCACACACACTAATATATTTCAAGTAGCTAGTTTACCATTTCACATGCACATATACGCCTACTGATAACTAATAAATATAAACCTTATAAATAAGACAAAGAAAATGGTGAGAACAAAAAAAAGCGTAACTACACATACCCCTATAAATACACATACGCATATGTTTAATATGCTTGCAAATAATCCAATGATAAATAAATCAGCAAATAACCAAATTGGGTCAAAATCAATAAATAAAAATAATTCAGGAAATATAACACACAAAAATATAAATAAAAATCGTATCCGAAGACCACATAGATATCGACCTGGTGTATTAGCATTAAAAGAAATTAGAGCTTATCAAGCAACAACTCAATTATTAATACCCAAAATACCATTTGTAAGAGTAATTAAAGAAATAACAAAATTATATGAATTGCCAAATAATCAATTTCGTTATACTCCCGAAGCTTTATTAGCTCTTCAAACTGCATCAGAAGCATATTTAGTTAGCTTATTCGAAGATGCATATTTATGTTCTCTTCATGCAAATAGAGTAACACTTATGCCAAAAGATATACATTTAGCTAGACGGATAAGAGGCCGTGATTAATATATTATCACCTATAATTCTATTTTTAAATCAAGCGTGGCAAATGCTTACTCACCCATTTACCCACATATTGTCCGTTTCCTATGCCAGCATTCGCAAATTTTGTCAAGACCATTTTGGATATACATACATGCATGCATACAATATGTGTGTGCTTGGGAAGCAAATGTATTATACATATATTTGAAATGTATGTATACTAGGACCAAAACAATTTCATACACAATAAGACTTAAAATATAAATAATGATATGCATATATTAATACTAGATATAAACAATAAAACTATCTGAATAGGGGGTGGAAATGGCAAATTTAAAAAAAAAAAAAAAAAAAAAAAAAAAAAAAAAATAGGATAAAGTAGAATAGGATGAACATTTTTTGATACTACTACGTTTATAATAGTGTATGTCTATAGATATTATGTTGTGCTCTGTATTTTTATTTTGTATTTTCCCTCCTCGTCAAGGGGAGGGATGGCATTTGACATATCCCCACAACCTCATTGTAGCAAATATGTATATACATGCATAATACAGCTTTTGTATATTCTTTTTATTTTTTTAATGTTGATCTTTATTTTATACCAGTTTAATTAATAACATAAAATAGGCAAAATATTTGCCTTTTTTTTCACATTTTTTTTTTTTTTGATTTTTAAACTTGTACTATATTGTTTGAATTATGCTATTTTTAAAGCACTTTGCAAAAAAAATGAAAAACTAATAATACCAGCAATTTTGTAATTATTATCGATAAGGTTATATATGTATACTATATATGTATACTATATATATATATATTTTTTTTTTTTTTTTTTTTTTTTTTTGGAGGGAGAAATAAAAATTGTAACGTATTAAGAATAGTAACGTATTTTCCCTTTAGCTTCTTCCTTTCAATTCTTATTTTTTTTTAAGTGGCGAATAAAAAAAAACGGAAAAAATTGTATATATAAAAAAAAAAAAAAAATAACATATTATTATTTATTGCATATATTTTATTTGTATATGTCGGTTTTTTTTTTTCCTACAATTGTTGTTTAAAAAAAAAAAAAAAAAAAAAAAAAAAATGTAGATAGATAAATAAACAAATATAATGTTATAAAAAAGGAAAAGAAGAGCAAATAACATAAACAATGTTTTATATGTCAGTTATATAAAACAATTGTTATGTATAACTTTTTTTATTTTTCAGAATAAAAGTGCAAACATATATATATATAAAATGATAAAAAAAAAAACAGGAAAAGATAAGAGTTTAAAAATATAAATGCATATAAAAATATAAATCATATAAAAATATAAATCATAACAAATATAATGCATAACAAATATAATGCATATACAAACGCATGTACAAATAAAGGAGATTGCGCATACATATTTAAGATTTAGTAAAATTTTGGAAAAATGAATAATTGGGGTTCGGATAGGCATTTCAATGCACGCCCAAGGAATGTATCTTTAAGCTTAACCGATTTTAAGTTTTATAAAAATGAAAAAAGAAAAATAGTGAATATGGAAGTATCACCATGCAAATCATATCTGAACATATGTGATTCTTTTGGAACAATATATATATATCAATTTTATAATAACACATTTATTTTTTTATTAAAAGGAGAATTATCGAATGATCTTGGTTCTATATGTTCATCTATATGGGTAACTAAAAAAAATAAAAAAATAAAATATTTATATTTATTTAATAAATTAGAAGATTATTTATTATTTATTGCTGCAATCTCTGGATGTATATACATATTTGATTTGGAACTTAAAACAACTATACATACAATAAATACTAATGGTAGTATATCTTCTTGTAAATTAAATAATTCATTGCAAACTATTGGAATAACAAATTTAAATGGTTATTTTAATATTTATAATTTATATAAAAATGAAGATAATATCATATATAATTGTTTTGACCAATTTTATGAGGATACAAAAGAAAATACCACATCTTACAATAAACACGATGAAATGAATCCTGAAAATTATGAAAATATTGAAAATACTGAAAATATTGAAAATAATGAAAATAATGAAAATATAAAAATAAAAATATCAAATGTGGCTTCATATATATTAGACAATGTAGAAAAAGATGAATCAAACATTGACACAATAGTTCAAAATTCTCTGGGAAATTCTCTGGGAAATTCTCGGGAAAATTCTCGGGAAAATTCCAACAATTTGACTCCTGAATTTTTTTCAAAAAATAAAAAAAAAGAAGAATACGAAGAAGATATCTTTAATATTTATGTTAAAGATCAATTCAAATGTGGTGAAAAATTAACATGTTGTTATTTTGTTGACATATTTAAATCTCGTAAATTCCTTTTGAGAATGCTTAACTCGAAAAATTATCACAAAAGAAGACGACTCATGCATCTATCCGCATCTGGAAAGAACCACCCCGACTCAGAAGCAGAGGTAGGCGAAGCAGAAGCAGAGGCGGACGAAAGTGATGTAGCAGAGGAAGAGGCGGACGAAAGTGATGTAGGAGAGGCAGAGGCGGACGAAAGTGATGTAGGAGAGGCAGAGGCAGGCGACGATGACGGTGACGGTGCGCTAACTCAAAACCGAAAGAGGAAAAAGAGTAAGAAAAGAGATATTGAGAAGGAAATTCGATCGATCGAAAAAACATATAGCAACTATAATCACTATGCATTAATAGGAAGTGAAGAGTCCAAAATATACAAATATAATATAGATAGTAAAATATGCGAAGGTGAATATGTTAGCATAAATAATAAATCAATAATTTGGGATGTCATGTATATATATAAGACAGATGAAGTAGTTGCAATAGATAACTGTGGAGACCTTATTATATTTGATTATAAATCATATTTAGTAAAATGTTATTTTAAAAATCATACATTTAAAGCAATATCATTAACAAAAAACGTTAATGAAGATTATATTTTTACAGCAGGGATAGATCGATATGTTATAAAATATGAATTGCGTTATAACAAAAACGGAACACAAAATTGGAACTATGCAAATAGTGATGTTGATTATAGTGATGGTGGCGATAGTGGCGATGGTGGCGATGGTGGCGATGGTGGCGATGGTGGCGATGGTGGCGATGGTGTTGACCATTCAAATTTTAAAGAGAGTAAAAATTTCGAACAAAATATAATGATTCAAAAAAATAAATTTTATATAAATAAAATAAAAAAAATAAAAAAATTAAATAAAAAATGGGTATTTTCACATAAACATTCTATGCATTTATCTGATATTAAAAAAATAATTTATCTTGAAAATGATATAGTATTAACCATAAGTGATGATTTAACATATTGTATATATGATACAAATAAAAATATAAAAAAATATTTTTTTATAAAATATTATTATGAAAACAACAATATTTTATTTTCACCAAAATTTAAAATGATCTTTTGTGTATACTCTAATCAGATCACCATTCACTACAACATTCACACTACCCATCAGCTTAGCGACACATCGATCGAAAATGAAGAGAGAGGAAGTGGCGATAAAAGAAGTGATGATGATGAAGAGAGAGGAAGTGACGATGATGAAGAGAGAGGAAGTGACGATAAAAGAAGTGATGAAAATCGCATCTCTGTAGATAATTTATCACAGCTAAACGAATGCAACTACAACCCTATAGCCAATATTGTATATGACAGTAATGAGCGGATATCGGAATACGGAATAAATAAAAGCTTTACAAAATTGGGGTGTATTACAAATAAAAAATTTTGTGTTTACAATTTTGACATGAATAAGTTGGAACTATATAATTATGATGTATCAGCTTTGAATTTTTACAAGATCTATAGTTTTACATTTTTAAATGAAAATGAAATTGTAGTTTCGTTATCCAGATATTTTGCAGAAACAAATAATAATAATGATAATAATGATAATAATAATAATAATAGTAGTAGTAATAATAATAATTTAGATGCCAATTTAATGTATTTAAAAAAATATATTAATTATTATTTATGCATATATAATGTTAAAAAAAAAAAAATTATAGAAGAAGTTAAAGTAGATAGAATATTTTATAATTTTAAAAATTATCAAAACAAATTAATAATATGTTCAGATTATATGAAAAATATATATTTGTTTTTTAAAAATTCCAAAAAATATTTAAACAATTTTATAATGATATGTGATTATAATATAAATATACAAAATATCAATAAATATTGTATTATATTTTTTATGATAGAACAATTTTTATTTATATTTTCAAACAATAATAGAATTTATGTATATATAATAAATTTTCAAGATAAAAATATTTATTTTTTTAAATGTATAAAAATAAATAGATGTATATTTAATCAAATTAGTAAAATTCAATTTTTAAATCTAGATCGTATTACCAAAGAATCTGAACACATTCAAAAAAATTCTGACCATAATTATGATATACAAAATATTATGAATTTAAAATATCGTTATTGTTTAATTATTAAATCGTATGATAAATTAATATTCATGGGACTAAATTTATTTGATAATATTTATGTAAACATAGAAGATGAATGTTTAAAAAAACAAATAAAAAAAAACACAAATTATTGTAGTCAATATTATTTATCTTCTTTAAATTTTAAATATAACTATCTTAATTATAAACAAATATATTTTCAAGATAATAATTTATTTCATACAATTTTTAATAAAATTAATACATCTGAACAAAATGAAAATAATAATACATCACTTTCAAATAATGAAAAATCGAATGTTACAGATTTAAACAATCCATGTGAAACTGTTCAAAATTATGATCATGATGTTTTCAAATTATCATTTAGATTTTTATCATGTATAATTAAAAGAGGTGTTATAGATATCCATTCTGTATATACTAGTGAAAATAGAATCACTATTTTAGCTTGTGGTTCATCATATTTATCTAATTCATTATTAGATGCTGCAGATACAAAGAAATATATTAAATAATTTTGAACAATTCAAATATCTATTCATGTTTTTAAAAAAGGCGATTAGATCCTATACATATTCCCATTTTTTTTTATTTTTATAACATTCCTAATTCAACTTTTTAATTAAACTACTTTTATAAAACTGTCCATTGCCCCCTTTTCATTCTGTTCATTTTGTTCATCTTGTCATTATATATATTTTTACTCTTATGTTACCATTTTGTCTTTTTTTTTTTTTTTTTAAAAAACCATGTGCATTTGCCAAAACGCATAACTTTAAATATCGGTTTGTTTTTAGTTAGACGATAAGCAGTCGCCAGTTGAAGCAATGTGAAAAAAAAAAAATAAAAAAATAAAAATAAAAAATAAAAAAATAAAAAAAAAAAATTCTATCATTTTGTTATTTTATTTTTTTATTTTATTTTTTTTTTTTTTTTTTTTTTTTTTTTTTTTAATTCTAGACCAAATATTTGTCAACAAGCTTGTATGCCTCATTTTCAACTATTCTATTAATTTTGTTTTTTAGCAAATCAGATAAATCCATTTTATTTTGTTCATTTTGGGTTTTTTTTAATGTTTGCAAAATATGATTAAAGCTTTTATTTTTTTTAACTTGTTTTTCTAAATAGTTAAAAATTAGTCTATTATTTTTTATAATATCATGCATATAATATCTATATGTGTAAAATGATATAACATATGCATCACTAAATAACAAGTTTATATTGCTATTATTATTATGATTTTCTATGCTTGGGAAATTTTTTATTTTATTTTTTATAAATGTATATGTTTCTTCTCGATTATTTAAATTATGATTACATTTTATGCTAAGATATTTTCTGGCTTCTTTTGGACATAAAAAAATTATTTTACATTTAAAAATAGATTGTAAAAAATAAACAATAATAGACATTATTTTTTCTTTTATTTTATTTTTTTCATATTTTTCATTTATTTTTTCAATACCTATAACCCATTGTTCAGTATTATTATTCTTACTTATTTTATTTTCATCATCCCATTTTTTTTCTTCTAAATTTTTATCTTCCTTTTGACAAATTTCGGATTTCCCATATGTTAATATATTATCTTCGTTTTGCTTTTGGATATCTTCGTTTTGCTTTTGGATATCTTCGTTTTGCTTTGGGATATGTTCGTTTTGCTTTGGGATATCTTCGTTTTGCTTTGGGATATCTTCGTTTTGCTTTGGGATATCTTCGTTTTGCTTTTGGACATGTTCTTTATTTGAATCATCTTGCTTTTTGGAATATAATTTAATAAAATTCAAAACTGTTAATATTTCTCTAATATTAAAACTTAAGGGGCTTTCTTCTTTATCATAATTATAATTTAAATTATGATTTTTTCTATTTATTTTTTTTTCTTCTTTTTTTGAACTTGATAAAAAATTTGGATCATATGAATAATTATCTTTTTTTATATTAATCAGCCCTATTTTTTTTATATTTTTATTTTTTAATAAACAATAACACAAATTATTATTACTTATTACAAGGCTTAATATGTTTATATTATTTCCTTTTTCTTTCATTCCATCTAAACATTGTTCTATATTTTTATTGCTTCCTATATATCTTACATTGTGTACCCATTTTCTACACAATATTAAATTTGTTAGTTCTTTTATAATTATCTTCATATAAATAATTATCAGGAAAATTATTTTGCCAATGCATAAAGATATACTAATCAATAGTACCTTACCTTTTCTGTGTTTATACACTTTTTTTTCACTTACATTTTTTTCACTTGCATTTTTATACTTACATTTTTTATGTTTCCATTTTTTACGTTTCCATTTTTACTACCCAGTTTTAGCTAAAACGACATGACCTCATTTTAACATATGCACAATATTTTTTTATTTTATTTCGATACATTTTGTTATTTATCATAATGCGAAAATATATAGTAATTTAAATTTTTTTTTTTTTTTTTTTAAATTATTGTAAACAATTTTAACTAATTTTTATATGAATTATGGGTATGTGTGAATTTACCCACAACTTGAATTTATTAATGTTTATCCCAACCTTGTAATTGTATTTACTATTTCGTTCATATTGTATAGAAATAAAATAGGCAGGTAGCCAAATGGTATAGCCAAATGACAGGTAGCAAACTAAATTTATAAACCATTTTTCCCCTTCCAATTTAAATGACCATGTCATAAGGAAATTGCATTTTTCATATAATACAATGTTCACACAAATTTACAATTATATTTTAGTATATATATATATTTCTTATGTTGTGAACTTTCGCATGGAACTACAATGAAAACTTTAAGTTGTAACGGAAAAATGAAAGTAAAACAAAAAATGAGCACTTGGAAAATTGCCAAATTAATATTTAACAAATTAGTATTATGCAATCGATTAAAAAGGGTGGAAAAAACATGAACATGGTGGAAAAAACATGAACATGGTAGAAAAAGTATGAACATGGTAGAAAAAACTAGTGCACACACAAAAATGGTATTATTTTTTATTTTTTATTTTTTTTTTTTTGGACCCTCTAGCCTTGCTTGATCTTTTCGTAATCGGTATACGTTAGACTGCAATTGACTCCCTGATATCTTTCTGTTTGAATAATATTCAAAAGTTGATCATTAATAGTGCCTCGATAATTTGCTTTTCTAATTAAATGAGTAATTGTCGTTTCATGATCAAAATTATGTTCTGTTGCAACATCAGGTAAAAATGTTGATGAATATCTTTTATTATTAATTGTGAAATTAATTTTTATTCCATGTTTTCCAATAACCCAATCATAAACATGTTCACATTTTTCAAAATTAAATAAATAAGTAATTGTAACTATCAAATAAGGCAAATCTTTTAACGTTATTGGGTTAAAGCGTGTATCATTTAGTGAGCTTTCTAAAGCATAATATTGTAATTCTGTCAAATCAATTTGACTTAAACATCCTATACATCCTTTTAAATCATATGCATTATATTCATAAGATCCAAGATCTTTTATATCATTTAATTTCATCCATTTTACAAAAAATGCAATTTTGAATCCTTTTTCATGTAAATCTTTTATAATTGGTGGAATATAATTAAATTTGTTTTTTTCTAATTTATTTTTCAATATATCAAAACACCATGAACAAACTGTATTTTTATTCTCCACTAATTTTGAAACAATTTCAGATTTATCTTGAGATATATTTTCATTTTCAACCATGATTGAAGGTGTACTCATTTTGTAAAAAGCGGGAACAACAAAAATAGTTAAATATAAATAAAATAAAAATAATGGCATAAGTTAGGTAAAAAATGTCAAAATATAGAAAATATCGAAAAATTTTGTTTTTTCAAAAAGTTCAATATTCTTTAATTTTGCCTCTTTTAGTAATAACTTATTTCTATTCTTCCATAGTAAATATATATAATAAAATATACTATCCCCACTTATTTTATTTTCCAAAACTTATTTATATAATTCCCATATTTGAAAGAATAAATAATACAATAAAAAAAACTAAAATTGTAGAACTTTATAATAATAAAAAATATTTTTATTAACACAAGAATGAATCGTTATATGTCCCACACTGTGCGCGCTTAATTATCCCGGAAATTTAATAGGCCAAAAAAAAAAAAAAAAAAAAAAATGAAAAAAAAAAAAATGAAAAAAAAAAAAATGAAAAAAGAATGGCACAAAGCTACTGTAACATATAATACCAAATCAAGATAAGGCCAATTATCGAAATTAAAAAAGTTTATAAATATTAGTAAAAAGGAAAAGATAAAAGTATTTTCGCGTATTTTTTAAAATATGGATTTTCGTTTATATCCAGTTCGGCCAAGAGCGATATAGTGTGAAAATTGAAAAATTTGGAAAAAAATTGAAAAATTTGGAAAAAAATTGAAAAATTTGGAAAAAAATTGAAAAAAAATTGAAAAATTTGGAAAAAAATTGAAAAAAAATTGAAAATAATTTCTAAATTTACAATTTTTAAGTTTACAATTTTTAAGTTTACAATTTTTAATTTACAATTTTTAATTTACAGCTTTGCGATTTTATGGTCCTCAAAATAACGCGCATACATATAATTAGATAAAAATAAAAATAAAAATAGTTGGATGTATTTTTTGTTTTCACTATATATGTAGTAAATATATACCAATCTAAGAACTATAAAGCAAACAATTTTTTTATAATGAAATGAAAAAATAATGGCGAAAATTAGCAAATTACTTACATTTTTTATAGCATTCATATTTCAAGCATCAATAATTAATAGTTTGCAAATATATTTATCCTTAAAACCTAATTTACCAAAATGTATAAAAGAAAGAATAAGTAAAGATACTCTTGTAGTTGGAAAATTCAAAACTCATGAAAAAGAATCAGTAGTTTCGATATTTATATATGATATTGATGTAAATGAAAAAAAAATAAATTCTTTAGACAAACTTCCTATTTTTGAAGCTATTGATGAACATGATATAAAAACAGCTTTTACAACATTTTATTCTGGTTCTTATTCATTTTGTGCATATAATAAATCTAATAAAGTTGTTGATATTTATTTTGAAATAAAACATGGAGTTGAAGCACGAGATTATACAAAAATAGCAAAAGCAGATCATTTAAATGAAGCAACTATTTTTTTAAAACAAATTTTAAATTCTATGAAAACTTTCCAATCTAATTTAAAAAGAATTAAGATATCAGAAGAAAAAGAAAAAAAATCTAGCGAAAAATTAAATGATACATTAATGTGGTTTTCAATATTAACTATTATTATTATTATCATTGCAGCTTTGACACAAGATTTTTATTATAAAAGATTTTTCACATCAAAAAAAATTATATAATATTTTTTTTTTTTTTTTTTTTTTCATTCTTAAAATTTCATATAGGTAAGGTAACTAATGTTACATACCTTTTCTTGATGATGTTAGGATGATTTTTATAATTCAGAAAATGGGAATCACCCATTTATTAATGCTACTATTTTTGCACCCCTTATTAATGTAGCTATTTTTACGCCCTTTATTAATGTCACTATTTTTGTATTCATTTGTTTTACTTGAAATTATTTTTTATTTTTTATTTTTTTTTTTTTTTTTTTTTAACATTTTTAAAGTTTAAAAAAAATTGCAAAGATTGCACAATAAAGACAAACACACGTTAAAACAAAAAAAAATGAAACAAAATAAATAAGCATGTGTAAAATATAGAGGTACTAGCATAGCTAGCTATGAATATATGACATAATCAATATAGCTTATTGTCTATACATATTTAGTTGCACACTTGGAAGAACAATCTCACTTTTACTTATATTATCAATTGCAAAAATGTTTAAAATATATGTTTGTTTATCATCTATAGTTTTATTAAATAATTTTTGTATAACATCATATAAATTATTGTCACGAGAATATCCTATATTTGATATGCTCGAGTTAGAATAAATAACTTTATCTTTTACTCCAATTGTTTGTATAGTTACATTAAATAAAAATTCAATATGTGTTATAAGATCATCTAAAGTAATATCATTTTGATTTTCGTTAATAATAAAAAATAATGATAAATTTTCTTTTATTTTTTCTATAAAATTTTGAACTTTTTTTAAATTTATTTTTATTTCATCAGTATATTTTTTATTTATATTCTCAAAAACTTCTTTTCCTTTATTAAAACTATTTATTACATTAATTCCAATTTCGATATTTTTCATTTTTTTTTGTAAATATGTAAAATAATTTATAACATCATCTATATTATTATTTAAATGTGTATTGGATTTGTTTTCTTTGTTCTCTTTTAAACAATTTAAAATATATTTTATATCATTCTGTAATATATTTATATATTCATTCAAAATTTTATTTTCCTTTTCCATTTTATAATTTAAACCATTTTTACTATTAAATACGTTTTCGTTTTGTATGTTAGCTTGATTAGTATTTTTATCATCATTATTATTTTTATCATCATAATTTTTTTTATCATCATAATTTTTTTTATCATCATTATTTTGTTGATCATCATTATTATTTTTATCATCATTATTATTTTTATCATCATCATTATTTTTATCATCATTATTATTTTTATCATCATTATTTTTTATCTTCTCTAAAATTTTTTTCACATGTACGTTAATATTTTTTAAATAAAATTCCACTTTTTTCCTTGCCTGTTCAGGTAAAATATCATCATAGTCTTCAAAAAGGTGAGGAGGGAAACCACACACACGGGGTTTCCTTTTTTGATTTTCTTCTACATTAGAATTATTTTTTTCTTTATAAAATATGTCAATATAAATATAATTCCATATTGAAAATTTCCCATTTTTTAATAAAGATAAATATGAATTGTTATAAGACATTTCATAATTTTGATTAAGTTGAGCTGACGTTAAAAAATTATTTTCCAAATTTATATATTGGTTATTTATTAATTTTGATATATTTCTGAATTCGTCATAATTAATATCAAAAAAATAAAATAAAATTTTATTACCCTTTTTTACATATACTTTGTTTTTGTGAATGTAAATATATGAATCTTTCAATTTGTTGTCATTAAATTTGTAATCTTTTATTTTATCATTTAGTAAGGAATATAATTTCGAAAAAAAATATTTTTTTCCTTCTTTTAATTTTTTATTTGTTTTGATATTATCTTGATTTATATTTTTTATATCATTTTCTTTATTTTTATTAATTAAGTGAAAATTTTGAATATTTTTATTGTCTTTTTTCATTTTAAAAAAAAAAACTAATTTGTAAAGTTCAAATGCAGCCAAAGAAGAAATCATTGAAACTACAGTAATTATAGATGGAATAATATTGTTACTTATTTTAAAAAATTCTAAAATATTAATTTTAGAAAAATTATAATTTTCATTTCGAATATTCGTTATACTGAAAAGTAAATTAAGATCATTTTTGTCTTCTAAGTTATATATAAGTGGTATAAAAAAATGAGTATCTTCTTCATTTTTGGTAACATTAGATTCGATTGATGTATCTTCGTGTTTTTTTTTATTTTTTTTATTTTTTTTTGTTTTTTTTTTTTCTTGAACATATTTTAAGGACATAATAAATGCGGGGTTATTAAACAAATCATATAGTTCATTTTTTATACTTGAATAAATTTCTGAATTCGTATTTTTTTTTATCACAGTTAAAAAATAAAACAATTTATTTAAATCTATCTCAATTTTATTTTTTTCAACAATTGTTTTTAAAGCAGTTTTAAATGATACATTAATATTTAATTTGTCATTTTTATGATTTTCTTTTTTATAATAAAAGACAGTATTTATCATTTTGGGATATATTTTAAGATATTGTTTAAGCACTTTTTTGAAGGTAATAATTGCAGAATTATAAAACAATAAATGTTCTTTATTTTTTTTATTAAAATAAATAGGTTGAGGTATTTTTTCAAGACTTTCAAAATATTTAATAATTTCATCGTCTTTACAATTTAACAAATTATTAATATTATTTACAAAAATATTATTCCATAAATTTTCCACATTTTGATCTAAATTGTTATTAAAAAATATTTTGGTCAATTTAAAAAAGTGCAATAAATTATTTATATTATCATAATTGCATAACTCACCAATATAATATATCGGATTATATAAAAAATTATTTATTTTTAAAACATTATCGAAAAAATAATTGTTATATACACTTTTACTAAATTCTATAATATGTTTGTGATTTCTAGGAAATGATGTAACTGTACATGAATTAACATTATTTTCATTATCATCCATATTTATATCATAATAGTTATTTGAATATGTTTCGCTACAAAATGGTACAACTATTTGACTACTACCTTTCATCCCTTCTATACCAGCTTCAATTATTGGAAATGCATTTATTAAACAAAATTCATCACATATATATCTTGTTTTTAAATTATCCAAACATAGGATACAAATCATAGGTTTTTTTTTGCCTGAACAGTCATAAAATATTTTATTTAATTCTTCGCTATTTTTGAAATAAAAATTTTTAGTATCCAAAATTGATTCATCTATCTTCATTTTTAAAGGGAAACAATTTATATCTTCATTTATTTTTTTTATATTTTCTGCAGCTACTTGGCATTTTGATTTTCCTATATCATTATCTGTAAATAAAAATTGTCTAGACAAATTTGACTCTTCAATAATGTCATAATCGATTATTCGAATAAAACCCGATTCGTTACATTTTTTCATCTTATTTGTATTTTCTTTTGTTTCATTAATATTTTTTTTTTTTTGAGAACAAGAAATACCCATTAAAGCTAGCAACTTTAAAAATTCGCAACCTAAAGCACCTGACCCAACAAGCAAAATATTCAAATTGTTCAGAAAATTTTGATATTTTTTTCCAAAAAAATTTAGCTGGTGCATATATTTTCCATAATATTTTTTTGAAATATTTGAAAAAGGAATTAAACTTCTTTTATCAAAATAAAATGTTTGATATATTGGTTTAAATTTATGCATAATTCCTTTTAATATTTGTTGAGTTACTAAAGATCCCCAAAACATAGAAAATGGTGGTAATTCAATATGAGCTGTTGATAAAAAATCATTAATCACCTGACTGTTCATATTTTTTTTTTTCTTTAGACATAAAATTTTAAACTTTTCAACCTCATTTAAATTTAAATTACACCTAATTCCAACATATCCTTTTTTATCTCTTACTATTTCATCATAAGATAAAAAACACACTTCTTCGTCACTTAAATCGTTTTCCTTTTTATTATTTAAAACTAAATTTAACATTTTATAGAATATATTAATAAGACTTATTTTATTATTTTTTGTTTTTTTTTTAATTTTGTTTAAATATTCTCCTAAAGTAACATAATTTAACCTGACTTGTTCATGTATTTTTCTAATACTTAGATTATTATTTATTTTATATTTATTAAAAATTTTTTTTATATTATCCACTTTTTTTTTTTCAATTTCTTTCCTTATATTATATAAAAAATAAATATTCCATTGTGTAAATATTTTGGAAAGTATTTTTATAAAATTATTGTTAAATATCAAATTAAGAATTTGTATATATTTATTAAAACCGTTACAAACTGACACTGTGATTTTATTTTCTTTTTTGGAGATATTTTTTATTTCACATTGTATATTCAATGTTTTATTTAAGTTCGATAGACATAAATTTATTTTATCATTTTCACTAAGATGAATATTTTCATAATAAGATAAATAATGCATAATAATATTTTCGTCTTTAAATTCAATTTTATTTATTACATATTTTTCATTATTAACACCATTTGAAAAAATAAAATCACCAAAATCTACAAACATTCTTCCAAATATTCCAACTGTATTAACAGCAATAAATTTTTTTTTTTTTAATCTACATATATTATTTAATTGTATATTAAATTGTTCTTTTTGATTTATTGATATAACCATGTCATAAATATTTAAATCATTTATGTTATCAAATATGTTATTTGTAATAGCTTTTATTTTACAATTATTATTTAATTTTTTCAAATTTTGTAAACATGCTAAACTTTTTTTTTCTTTATTTATCAATTTATTATCACAAAAAAAAAGATTGTCTATATCTTCATAAGTTAAAATATCGTTATCATATATACCAATTTCTTTTATTCCACATATAATTAAATTTTTACATATTTCACTACTTACCCCATTCAACCCAATAATCAATATTTTGCTTTTTCTTATTTTTTTTTCTTCGTTATATCCATGTGTGTATATTTGCCTAGTGTATTTTTTTTCGTTTTCAAAAAAATTTATTCCCACATCATTTATATCATCCTCTTCTCCATTTTCCTTTTTATTTTCTTCTTTTGTCCGTCTCACATTTTGATTTGCCAACGTGTGTGGTGAACGGTTTGTTCCATTTTCTACTTTTTTATTTATCACATTTAAGTTGCATAATTTATGCAAATTTTGAAAACGTTTTCCTCTATTTTCCCTGTTTTTAAAATGACATTTTTTTATAGAATATTCTGGAAAGTATATGGAAAATATTTGGCTTGTTTTATTTGTATTATAATTTAACGCATATATATTCGATTTATTATTTAATTTAATTTGTACAAATAAATAAATAAATACTAGAAAAATGTATTTAAAGAAAAAGCTCATGTTCACAATTTTATATTCCTTAACGTTTGTATAACATAAAAAAAGAACGAAAAAAAATTGAACAAATTTAGGCAAACAAAAAAATATTATTTTTATTAAAAATTCTCATTCTCCTTGTACTAATTGATGCACTTTAATTTCAGCAAAAAAAAAATTTAATACTTTTTTAAGAATAAAATTTAATATTATAATTTACATTTTGTGAATTTATTTTATATTTATTTTCTCGAGAATTTTTTACAACTATTCAAGATAAGGGTATTATTTTTTTTCATAAGAATATAATATGTGCAACTAACTAATTGAATATTTAATATTGTTCTTATATTTTTTTAAGCTAATTATTACACATGCTATATTTATTATTATCCCTTTTTTCTATACTTAAGCTAAGCTAACATTTTATACACCTTTTTTTAAATTTAAAAAAATATAATTTATATTCAAATATTTTATTCTCAAATTGTAAAAATAAACAATCTCTTGTATTTCCTAAGAAGACTCTAATATAACGTATTAAATCATATCCTTATTCTATTTTTTTTTTTTTTTTTTTTTTTGACTTAAAAAATATAATTTATTCATTTATGTTAGATAAAGTGGTAAATTATATATTAAGGTCAGATATAATTATTTGAGCCAACCAAACTATAAAACTCAAACTTTTCTAATATTATTATTTTTATTTTGTTTCTTAAGTTTTAATAAAATAGTAAAAAAAAAAAAAAAAAAAAAATGTTTAAAATGACTTGGAAAATTATTCCATTCATAAAAAATTAATATTAAAAAATTAAAAAAATTAAAAAATAAAAAAAAATAAATATATAGACATGATAATATAAAAATAAACAAATTCGTGGTTTCGATATCTATCATAATCTACCGTATAAAATCAAAACTTACAACTGAATAAATCTTTCCGCATTTTTTATTTCAAATGCTAAAAGGCAATATATATACATGTACATACACATATATATTAATTAAAAAATTTGAAACAATTAATAATAATTTTGTTCGTTACTAAAACGTTTTAAACAAATTAAAAATAATTTACACATATGGCATTTATTATTTACTAGTAGTATATTATAATTTTGCAAAGTCATATTTTTTTTGTTTTTTCTGTGTTTTACCTGTCTTCTTTAATATTTTGCCATAATATATCTAGCTTTTACAAAAGTATATTTTTCATTTTTATAAGTAAATTCACAACTTTCGTTTGAAAAAGGAGAAAATTTAATATAATCATTTATACGTATATCTAATGGTATTTTATTATTATGTTCATCATAATTTCCACTTCCAGTAGCTACAACTAAACCATCACATGACTTTTCGTTATTTTGTGATTCAGGCATAATTATTAACGAGTCAGAATTTATATTTTGATTTACTAACTTTATTAACACACGGTCATAAAATGGTGTAATATTTTCTGGGTTTACTTCCATAGATGAGTCATTTATTTTTCCCAATATTTCTTCGTTTGATATTAATAAACAGTCCTTATCATTATACTTCAGCTGTAATTATAATAATGAATTTTGAATAAATATTAGTAAAAAAAAAATAAAATTAATTTTATACATTTTGGCTAGTTCGATTATTTTACTTTCATATGTTGAAACATTATTATTCTACAATTTTAAGCATTTTATTACCTTATTTCCATCACTTGGATTAAAAATTACCAAATCGCCAATTTCAACGTCTATAGGCACACGTTGACTAAAAGCCAAAAATAATTAAAAAAATTAATTAAAAAAAATATCATAAAATTATGAACAGTTAAGAAAATAACTAGTAAATTATTTCCTGTGCATATATGTTTGTCTTTTTTTTTATAATATTTTTCTATTCTTTTGAAGGTTGCAAAGAAAAATATTATCACACACAAAAAAAAAGAAAAAAATATTATTTTCGCACAATAAATTAAGTATACTATTTTTAAAATTTTCTTTAATTTTTAAAAACTCAGCCATTGTGCGTTATAAATATATTTCATATTTTTTTTTTACCCATTTTTGGGGTTAACAATTCCCGTTCCAACAGCTAAAACTTTTCCGACATATTGATTTTTTTTAAGCTAAAAAAAATAATAAATACAACCATTTAATAATCGAAAAAATTATGTTACATGTACGTACATATTATTTATGTTCTTGTTCATATTTTACTGTATCTCCAATAAAGACACCTGCTTCGGTTGTATCGTGGGCATCATTCTTTTGTATTAAAATATATTCATTTATTGGTGAAAGTGGACCTCTAATTGTTCTATTATCTAGCTTATACTCTGTTGTAAATTTTAGTCAGGAAAATATATAATGTATATGCAGTGCACACATATGTGCATGTAATAATGTTTGCTTTTAAAAAAGTCATATAAAGCAATAAACTAAATTACCTGTTGCTCTTAACTTTTGTGGTGATCGTTTTTGAAGTTGTTTTGGAGCATTATTTACAAAGTTCTATGAACAACAAAAAAAAAAATCACTGAAAAGTTGAACAAAATATGGCTAGCAGTAATGCAGCTGTGCATACACCAATTATTTTCTCAGTTTTTTTTTCTATTTTTTTTTTCTATTTTTTTTTTCTATTTTTTTTTTCTATTTTTTTTTTCTATTTTTTTTTTTCGCTTATAGTTTTCGTTGGGCATACCAGACTGTTGCTTACGGCCAATCTTTTTGCTAAAAGTGTGCTTAAAAATGTAAGAACAAAGCCTGCTATTTTTATTGTTTTCATTTTTTTAATACATAGATATTTATTGTATATTCATATAGTTTATATATATATGTATGCTTATATCAAGTTATTGTGAATGTTATTTAAAAAAATTATTATACACAATTTGATAATTTTTCTATATGAATATATGCATATAATATTGTTTATTCAATTATTTTGATCCTTAGTTACAACAAAAAAACAGCAATTCCATTACAAGTTTTTACAAATGTGCCAATTACATTTGCCAATAAAAAAAATAATAAACATTTAGAGGGAATATAAAAATTAAAAAAAAGTATATCACATATAGAATTTATATCTTTTGATATGAAAGGAAAATTTTATACCAAATGCATATTCTACCATTTGCAATATATGGGTGCTTCAATTATATATATATAATAATATTAGCCCTTAAAAAAAAATTGAATTTTCAAAAATATGGCACTACATTTATAAATATATATGTAATATACATTTTTCCGACTATGTTTTTCCAATTTTTTTCATATATTCATACTAAATTTTTATATAAAAAAAGTTTTTTTTTTTTGCAAATGATAAAAATATAATTAAATTATAGAGCATTGAAAATGTTATTTAACAAACTACGTATTTGTAAGTTTTACTAATTAAATATCATGTATATGTATATGTATATATATTTATTTATATGTATTTATTTATTTATTTATATGTATACATACATTTTCACATATTTTATAGAAAGTTATTGAAACAATTTTAGTTTAATTACAAATCTATATAACACTAGCCATTTTATAAGGCTTTGAAATAATAACCAAGCATGTGCTTAAATATATTTACGGATAATTAACTAATACGTGTGTTTTTCAGCTAGCTATATGACCATTCAGGTTATTCGTATTCATTGGATATACTAATTTGTAAAATATCGGCATATTCATTTTTCAATTTTGCAATAACAAATTATTGCGTCAAATAAATACTATTAGTTTTTTATGTTCCTAAAAAGGATTAAACAAAAAGTCCAATTTATCAGAAAGTTCAAAACATTAAAAAGTGAAATAGCTAGCGTAAAAATTGAAATAAAAAAAAAGGAAAATAATATATGCACAGTTCAGAATATTTTTTGCGAAAAAAAAAAAAAAAAAATTCATACCATCATTGAGAAAATAGGACACGAATATCCAAGAAATACACACAAAATTAACTCACCAAAAGAAAAAAAAAATAGCGAAATGGCAACTAAAACTACATTTGACTATGTCCCGGATAATCCAAATATTGTTGAAGAAGAAGAAAAAATTTTAAAATATTGGAAAAATATAAATGCATTTGAATTATCCAACAAATTGTCAAAAAACAGAAAACCATATATTTTTTATGATGGACCACCATTTGCTACTGGATTACCACATTATGGTCATTTATTAGCAGGAATAATAAAAGATTGTGTAACCCGATATTTTTATCAATCTGGATATTCAGTGGAAAGAAGATTTGGATGGGATTGTCATGGATTACCTGTTGAATATGAAATAGAAAAAGAAAATAACATTAACAAAAAAGAAGATATCTTAAAAATGGGAATAGATGTATATAATGAAAAATGTAGAAGTATAGTTTTAAAATATTCTAATGAATGGGTAAATACAGTTGAAAGAATTGGAAGATGGATAGATTATAAAAATGATTATAAAACTATGGATAAAGATTTTATGGAAAGTGTTTGGTGGATATTTAGTCAATTATATAAAAAAAATTATATTTATAAATCATTTAAAGTTATGCCATATTCATGTAAATGTAATACACCTATATCAAATTTTGAATTAAATTTAAATTATAAAGATGTTTCTGATCCAAGTATTATTGTAGGATTTATTCTTTTAGAAAATTTTCCAACTTTCCCAGAATGTCTTGAAATTCAAAAAGAGATAGATGCATCTGATTCTCCAACTAAGATATTGAATGAAAAACCTCAAGATGGAAAAAAAGAAGAAATTGATTTTTTTAAAAAATATGAAAAATTATATGAACCATATTTTTCTCGTGTTAAATCTAATGAATTGAAAACATCTAATTTTGATGAAAATAAAAAAAGAGAAGATTTTTCAGAATCAACATCTGATACATCTAACAAAGTTACAGAAATAATTGCATGGACAACAACTCCTTGGACTCTACCATCAAATCTAGCTCTTTGTGTAAATGAAAATTTAATATATTTAAGAATTTTAAATAAAGAAAATAACAGAATATTTATATTTGCAGAATGTAGAATGGAATGGGTAATAAAAGAATTAAGATTAAAAATTGAAAATATATGTTTGCTTAACAGATTTAAAGGTAAATATTTAAATGGTTTAAAATATAAACCATTATTTAATCATTTTTATGAAAAATTTAATTTTAAAGAAAATGCTTATAGAATATTATGTGACGAATTTGTAACAAATACAGTTGGTACTGGAATAGTACATTGTGCTCCAACATATGGTGAAGATGATTTTCGAGTTTGCGAAAAAAATAAAATTATAAATCCAGAAAAATCTATTTTTATTGATCCTTTAGATTCAAATGGTTATTTTACAAATGAAATAAAAGAAGTTGAAAATATGTATATTAAAGATGCTGATATTGTTATTAAAAAAATATTAAAAGAACAAAATAGATTATTAAGTAATAATATGATTGTACATTCTTATCCATTTTGTTGGAGAAGTGATACACCACTAATTTATAGAGCTATACCTGCATGGTTTGTAAGAGTTAATAATTATACTGATAAATTAGTTAAAAATAATGATACAACATATTGGATACCTGCACATGTTAAGGAAAAAAAATTCCATAATTGGATTAAAGATGCTAAAGATTGGTGTATAAGTCGAAATAGATATTGGGGAACTCCAATTCCAATTTGGACAGATGAAAAAATGGAACAAATAATTTGTATTGAAAGTATAAAACAATTAGAAACACTTAGTGGTGTTACAAATATATCTGATTTACATAGACATAATATAGATCATATAACTATTGATAATCCTAGAGGTAAAAATTATCCCAAATTAAAAAGAATACCTGAAGTTTTTGATTGTTGGTTTGAAAGTGGTTCTATGCCATATGCTAAGGTGCATTTCCCATTTTATTGCTCCGACATTGCCAATTCCGAGATTGATATTTCTAAAGTTTCAATGGATCAATTTAATCAAATATTCCCAGCAGATTTTATTGCAGAAGGGTTAGATCAAACAAGAGGATGGTTCTATACTTTATTAGTTATTAGTACATTGCTTTTTGATAAGGCACCATATAAAAATTTAATTTGTAACGGTTTAATATTAGCATCAGATGGTAAAAAAATGAGTAAAAGATTAAAAAATTATCCAGATCCGATATATATATTAAATAAATACGGGGCAGATAGTTTACGATTATATTTAATTAATTCAGTAGCAGTACGTGCTGAAAATTTAAAATTTCAAGAAAAAGGAGTCAATGAAATTGTCAAAAGTTTTATTTTGCCATTTTATCATAGTTTTCGTTTTTTTTCTCAAGAAGTTATAAGATATGAAACAAGCTATAAAACTACATTTTCATTTTCTAATAAATATATATATGATAATAATAATAATATAATGGATCAATGGATATTTTCAAGTATACAAAATTTGATAAAATCTGTACATTATGAAATGAAGCAATATAAATTATATAATGTTCTTCCAAAGCTTTTGAATTTTATTGAAAACTTAACAAATTGGTATATACGATTAAATAGGGATAGAATGCGAGGAGTTATAGACGAAATAAATTGTCTTATGTCTTTAAATACAATTTATAAAACTCTTTATTTATTTACTTTAATGATGTCACCTTTTACTCCTTTTATTTCAGAATACATTTATAAAATGTTGCAACAGGTTCAAGGGTTTAATTTGGTTATGTCTTCCGATACTCACAAAAATGTGCAAAACGGGCAAAATGTGCAAAACGACCAAAACGGGCAAAATGTGCAAAACGGCCAAAACGACCAAAACGACCAAAACGACCAAAACAAAAGTGTCCATTTCCATATGCTCCCAGAGGTAGATGATAATTACACTATAAGATACGAAATAATTGAATTAATTGAGAAAATGAAAAGTGTAATTATTTTAGGAAGAATATTAAGAGAAAAAAGAAAGTGCCCTAACAAACGACCATTGAAATCAATAAAAATATTGCACCGAGAAAATAAATTTTTTGAAAATTTTGATAAAATTGCAAATTATATAAAAGACGAATTAAATATATTAAATATTGAATATTCTACTGATGTCAGTTGTCTTACCTTTAGTGTAATACCAAATTATAAAAAATTAGGAACAAAATTAGGAGCTAATTTAAAAAATATTCAAAATAAAATTAAAAATATGAACATGGAAGATATAAAAAATTATGAACAAAATAAAAAAATTATTATAGATAATATATTATTAGAAGATGATGATATTATTATAAATTTGAAACATAATCTAAATCTTGAACATATTGAAGCAATTAGTGAAAATTCAATTACTATTCTTATGGATTTTACCGCTGATGAACAATTAAATAATATGGAAAATGCTAGAGAAATATGTAATAATATACAAAAAATGAGAAAAAAGCTAGCTCTATCACAAAATTCACCAGTTCAAATGCATATTTTTATTCAAAATGAAACATTTAAAAATAATATGATTAAAGAAACGGAATATATACATAAATGTTTGAGAAGAAATTTAAACATTATAAACACAGTAGACCAAATGGAAAAATTGCAAAATAAATTCCACCAGGAAACTTTCACTGTCAGTGGTCAGGAAGTCATTGCCATCTTTACTCAAAATTAATATAAAAAAAAAAAAAAAAAATACATTAAAATACATGCACATGTTCATAAAAATATACAATTTACATGTACATGTCATGTATTATTGAAATTTCTTTGCCTACATAAATTGATAAGCAATTTCGATAATTCATTAATTTAATTTGTGTAAGATAAATATATTCTAGCAAAGTTGCTTATATATAATAGTTCATGTATTTTTTTTTTTTTTTATGTTCATCATTATAATTAAACTTAATATATTTATGATATAAAAAAATAATAAGTTTGTTTAATATAAATTTTTTAAGAATAAATAAATTTAATTTGTACCTTTTTATGAGTACATTTTTAATTTATGTTTTTTTTTTTTTTTTTTTTTTTTCAACTGTGTGTTATACCTAAAACACATAGACAAATAAAAGAAAATGAAATGAACAATTAAGATAGGAATAATAATGAATAAATAAATTGGTAAATGTAAATTACCATTTTAGTGAGTACATGTAGGATGTGCAAAAATAACATGAATTGGTTAAAATAGAATGGAAATGTAAAATGATAATCGACCAGACATTGATTGGTCCAACCTTTTAAGTCATAGATTAACGCTTAAAAGAAAAATATATATGCTTCTCAAAAATTAAAAACATATTTATATATGTGCTACAAATAAATCGTATTGATAAAATAAATTAAAAAAGAGAGAATAAAAAATGTACATAAGAAAAAAAAAATAATGATAAACAAGCTCATGAATAAAATTAAAAAAAAGAAACAGCATGTGTTTGCTGAAATAAACAGCATGTGCTTGCTGAAATAAACAACATGTATTTGTTTAAAGAAACAACATGTGCTTGCTGAAATAAAATGCATGTGCTTGGTATACATTCAGATAAAATATCTGTAACTACAATTTACAGGGGAAACATTTTATTGTATTATTGCTTCTATTAAATTATTACATTTCATTTATCTTTTATTTGACCCAAAAAATAAATGCATGTACATAAGAAAAATATTTAATATTAAAAAAATAATGCTGAGAAATAAATGTGTATATTTTGATCTGTATAAGGGCGAAGGTATCTCAACATTCCTTCAAACTCTATATACTAATAAATAAAATAATTTAAAAAAAAAAAAAAAAAAGTAAAAATATTTCCAAGTATATATAACTTGCTTCTTTTATTTTTAAATAAGATAAAATAAAATAAATGGTCGTTACAAGTACAAATAATAATTAGCTATATCATTGTCTGAACAATTGATGATTTATATTTAAAGGTATCTTCTATATTTGTATCTTCTATATTATTAAGTTTAAAAATTTTTTCTATAATATTTAATTCAATTGCTGTAGTATCCATCCCACAAAATGCAGACCAATCATTAGCTACTAATCCTGACCCTATAAGATCACTACCTCTATTTATGGTTCCAGTAACTAAAGGTATTTGCAAAAGTTCTGATAATTCTTCAATTTCTTGAGATGTTGTCATAGCATGTAATAAACCTCCATTATTTGTAAAATATGAATATGTGCCTACTAATAAATTTCCAGCTATAGATGTTCTAAATACCTCTATATCTAATACATCTTGTACGATTTCTTCAGTTTCTCTATCAATATCTGTATGTATTAAACCTACATAATCATTACATGTTATACAATTTCCTAAAGCTGATAATCTTTCTTCTACTCTTTTTATCTTAACATTGTCAGGTAAAGAATTTCTTAAATGTAATAATTCCTGATCTGTACATATACTTGAAACTAGTAGCCCTTTTCGATTTCCTACACATACTCGACCTATAACTCTTGTACCTCCAATTGTTGCATAAATTATTGGAATATGTTGTGATAATTCTGCTTCAAAAACACTAGAAAAATTTTCTGACCCCCCTAAAGCAATAAGACCATAAGAATTAGTTAGTCTCGAAAAAACACCAACTTCATTTGAATTTTCAAATTGAACTCTAATTGCCATTTTTTTTTTTTTTTTTTTTTTTTTTGAAATGAATTATTTTGTTTCGAGATTAAATGGTAGTTGCACAAATTTGAATATAAATTATCACCTATTTATAATATCAAAGAATATATAAATTTAAATTCCAATTATTTTTATGTACATATATTTTGTATCTTCTTTTTTATTAGTTTATACTTGTTAATTTTTTTTTTTTTCGATCTATATATCGTTCTGTGTTTTTATTTTTTACTAGAACAAGCAAAATCAATACTTATATATGAAATGTACAAATAAATATTATTCGAAAATTATTATCCCACAAAATATAAGGGAATTGTTTTTTTTTTTTTTTTTTTTGTTCGTTTTGTTATTCTATTAATAAAATTATCACCTCGATATTTAGTGATCTAATTAATATTCACAAGCTTTTACAAACAATAATATAACTACATAGAATTGTATACATATATAATAATATACATATTTACTACTATTTTTAATATGATAAACCTATAAAATACGTTATTATTACATGTTTTCTCTATAAAACTTCCATTTTTTTTCCAAAAAAAAAAAAAAAAAAAAAAAAAAAATATGTTAATATATATAATAAAAATATAAGGTAGCTAATCTTTAAAAAAATACTTTGTTCATATTTTCATGAATATTCTCTAAATTTTTTGTATGACTTGTACATAATATTTTTGTATAATAAAAATGTATAATAACGCTGTATAGTCATGCAAATTTACTATGTTAATAAAAAATATATATGTATATGTAGTTCCTTTTCATGATCATATATTTAGTGAAAAAAATACGAATTTTTTAAATGTAGCATAAATATTACATATGTGGGCTAAGGTACTAAATCTTGATAAATAAATATATATATAATAATATTATATATATTGCAATAATATATACTGAAGATTATATGTGCTATACAATTTATAAGGCACTTTTCCTGATGTCATTATAAAATATATTTCATTTCCCCTTGTTTTGCTTTTAGCATAAACAAATTTATTGTCATTTTGCCATTTTGTCATTTTGCCATTTTGCCATTTTGCCATTTTGTCATTTTGCCATTTTTATTTCTATTATTATTTGCCATTTTGTACAGTTTAATTGTTTAAAAAATATTGCTTGTTCATGTAATTTGTTATATTAACAGGACGTAGTCATATATTTATTTTTAACATGACCAAAAATTTATTGCTTTTTCATAATTTTACTATATATTTATAATTTTTTAATGCGTATTTTTGCAATACCTGGAATTTAGCAACTATTTGTTTATGCAGGCAAAATGGAGAATTCGAATAATAATTTAAAATAACAAAAATATGCAGTTTATTTTGGGGATTTCTACTCATTTGTTTAGTTATATATATATGTATATATTTTTTTTTTTTTTTTTTTTACTTGAAAATATTTGATTTATGACACATTTTTTAATAGCAACAAAAGTTATAGTATATACAACAGGTCTATGTTTTTTGAAGTTAATAAAAAAAATAATGAAAAAGGAAAAAATAGTTAACAAAATAAATATTGTCTTATCTTTTGAAAAATTATACTAACAGATTAAAGAAATGTAGTTTAATACATAATTGTATATAATAATAAATACAAATTGAAAAAAAAATTATGAACAAGTCATATATTTGACTTAACAATGAATAGATTATTTTTTTTTAAGAAAAATATTTTAAATGATAGCAATGTTTTTAAACATATAATTTATGCTTAATATTTTATTTTTCAAGTCATATTTATTTGTTTCTTATTATTTAAGCAATTTTTAATTATATACTAAATATGAAAATTGAAGGCCGCAAAATCCAAAAAAGGAAACTACCCTTAGGGTTTCGAAAACGATATCGAAGATATTATATAATAAAATATTTAAATAAAAGGTTTTTAAAAGATAAAAAAAGAAATGAAAATAAAAATGAGAATGAGAATGAAAATGAGAATGAAAGTGGGAATGAAGAAGAAAGCGATTGTTCTAGTGATACAAATGGACCCGAAAGTTTTGAAGAATTAGGCATTGATGATTGGTTAATAAAAATAAGTAAAAGTGTTCAAATAATAAAACCAACAAAAATTCAAAAATTATGTTTGCCTTTAATTATTGAAGGAAAAAATGTAATAGGGTCATCTGAAACTGGAACTGGTAAAACGATTTGTTATTGTTGGGGTATGTTACAAGAACTAAATAAAAATTTTTATGGAATTTTTGGATTAATAATATTACCAACACGTGAATTAGTTTTCCAAATAGTAGAACAATTTCATTTATATGGAAATAAAATAGGAATAAAAATTTTGTCATGTATTGGTGGGTTTTCTTTAATTGAGCAAAGAAGAAATATTTTAAATAAACCTCATATAGTTGTTGGTACACCAGGTAGAGTTAGTGATATATTAGATGATTGTATAGATGTAAAAAATTGTTTTAAAAGATTGAGATTTTTAGTTTTAGATGAAGCAGATTTACTTTTACAAAAAAGTTTTGAAGATAAATTAAAAATAATTTTAAGTAATATTCCAAAAGAAACATTTGGAGAACCACGACGAACTTTATTTTTTAGTTCAACTATTACAGATTCTATAAATTTATTAAATAAAACATTTCCTAATGATAAATTAATTTTAGTAGATGCAAATAAAAAGCAAAAACCTCTTAAAAATCTAGACCAAAGATATATATATATAGATTCAATTGCTCAAATAACTTATCTAGTATATATATTAAAAAATAAATTAATAGATATGTCAGGAATTATATTTACAGCTAATAGTTATAAATGTGAACTCATATATAATGTATTAAACTCATTAGGTACTTTTTCAGTAGAATCTATACATTCTTCTAAAGATCAAAGAAAACGTATGTCTTCTTTATTAAGATTTAAAAACGGATTCTGTAAAATTCTAATAGCTACAGATATAATAAGTAGAGGTATTGATATTCCTAAAGTTGCTTTTGTAATTAATTTTGATTTTCCAAATGAGATTATCCAATATATACATAGAATCGGTAGAACTGCTAGAGCTAATAGAAAAGGTTTATCTATCTCATTTATTGATAAAAAGGATTTGCAATCTTTTAATAATGTTAAAATAGCCATGAAAAATAAACTAAAACCATATATATTGAATAAAAATGAAGTATTGGCTGATATGCTCAAAATAGGAAAAGTTGTAAAAAAAGTAGAGATGATGCTTCAAGAAAAAAAAGATATTAAAAAGGAAAACGAAGATTTGAAAAATTCTATTTATCTCGATGAATGATCAAATTACGAATTTTTTTTAATTTTTATTTGCCCATTTTTACTTACCCATTTTTACTTACCCATTTTTATTTACCCATTTTTATTTTCATTCATTTTATTTACCCATTTTATTTTACCCATTTTTTAGTTTCCCATTTTGAATAAGTGTAGCCATTATGCAAAGCTTACCTACAAGTTTGTATATATTTTTTACTTTTTTAATTAGGATTAATTTTTTTTTCAATATTTTTTTCAATATTTTTTTCAATCTTTTTATTTCCAATAATATTGTTTTTGTATAAATTTATACTCAACACATTTATATATATATAACATAGATAGACATAATATGGATAGGTGTAATATTTAGCCATTTTTGAGACCTCATACATAAGCATGTGTACATGTTACACACGTTTGTACATATAATGGATTATATTTCACAATTTTTTAATTTGTAAAGAATTCGCTAGCTAACTTTCCATTTTACACACTCAATATTTCTCCATTTTTGCAAAATGCCCATGCTAGAAAAGGGGGGGAAAGGAAAAAGAAAAAAATGGAAAAAGGAAAAAAATGGAAAAAGGAAAAAAAGAAAAAAAGAAAAAAATGGAAAAAAGAAAAACAGAGACTTTTTCTGCTCATATAGCTATTATTTTTTTTTTTATAAATCCTTTTTTTATGTCGTGTGCATAAAAAAATATGCTTTAAATTGAAGCATAATTTTTTTTGTATTTTCATTTGATATTCATTTTTGGGGTAATTTCCCACTAAATTTGTGATGTAATATATTTTTCTTATAACTATATTTTTTTCTATTTCAATGTATTTGTTTTATTTATTTATTTTTTAATTATTTATTTTTAATTATTTATTTTTAATTATTTATTTTTAATTATTTATTTTTAATTATATTTTTTTAAAGCATGTGTAATATGAAAGGGTGAAATAATATCTCCTACAAAATATGTGCATATATATTATTTACGTACCAAATTGTATAATTATTTTTTTTCCCTTTTTTACTATAATTAGTTATTAACATAAATTGTTCGCCATTTTTAAGCCATTTTTAAGCCCTTCTTTTTAGTTTTTCCTATTTCCATTTATTCTCGCAAGGGTTATTAAACTTGATTACTCTTATTATTGTTACTACTTTTTTTTATTATTTTTTCATTATTTTTTCATTATTTTTTCATTATTTTTTCATTATTTTTTTATTATTTTTTTTTTGATGACCATGCTCGTAATTTTTTGTCAAAAATAAATGCCCAGTTATTGTCGCTGCTTTGTTTTTCAATTTTTGCTGTATATGTTACTAATTAATATTGTTAAAAATAATATAATTACAGCCTTTTCACACAGGCATCAAACAATAAGAGAAAGAAAAAACGCCTTTTCAAACACCCCCATAAATTATATATATTATTTAGGAGGAAATAAAATTATGACAAAAATGGTAAAAGAAAATAAAGGCAGTACAAAAAATGAAAAAAAAAATTCAATAAATAATACCCAAGATATCAGAAATTTTATGAATCTCAAAAAGGAGGAAAAAGATGAAGAATGTGACGAAAAAATAAAACAAGATAATAATAAAGAAAATATAAAAAACGAAACAATTGTTCAGAAAAAAAAAATCGATAAAAATAATAAGACAAAGCAAAAAATAAAAACTAAATCAGAAACGAATAAAAATGTTAATATAACATATCCTAGTATACCAAAAAGTATTGAAAAGAGATGGGAAGATTATAAAAAAATTATAGAATATGCAAAAACTACAAATGTTTATTTGGGAGCACATATATCTGCTTCCGGGGGAGTACAAAATGCCCCAATAAATTCATTTAATGTATCAGGAATGGCATTTGCATTATTTTTAAAAAATCAAAGAAAATGGGATAGTCCACCATTAACTGAAGAAAATATAAAACAATTTAATGAAAATTGTAAAAAATATAATTTTGATAAAAATTTAATTTTACCACATGGATCATATCTTATAAATTTAGCAAATCCTGATAAAGAAAAAAGAGAAAAATCTTACTTATCATTTGTAGATGATATAAAAAGATGTGAACAATTAAATATTAAATTATATAATTTTCATCCAGGCTCAACTGTTGGAATGTGTTCAACAGAACAAGGAATAAAAAATATTTCTGATTGTATAAATAGAGCCCATAAAGAAACATCAAATGTTATCATAGTTTTAGAAAATTCGGCAGGTCAAAAAAATTCAATAGGTTCAAAATTTGAACATTTACGTGATATAATATCTCAAATTAATGATAAAGAAAGGATAGGTGTTTGTTTAGATACATGTCATACATTTGCAGCAGGTTATGATATAAAATCATATGAAAAATTTGAACAAGTTATGAATCATTTTCATAATATTGTAGATTCTAAATATTTAAAAGCTGTACATTTAAATGATTCAAAATCGGATTTAGGAAGTGGGTTAGATAGACATGAAAATATTGGAAAAGGAAAGTTAACATTAGATACATTTAAATATATTATGACATCAAAATATTTCAAAAACATTCCAATTGTTTTAGAAACACCTGATATAACAAATGATGAATCTGTATACAAGTATGAAATTGAATATTTGTACAAGATGTGTGCAAAGGAACAGTGACACTATGGCGAAAAAAAAAAAAAAATAAAATAAAAAATAAAAAATAAAAAATAAAAAAATAAAAAATAATAAAAAAATATAATAGTAAAAATATAATAGTAATAAAACACCACACCGCTTCAATCATAACTTGCTTATACCCCTTTGTACACAAAAATGGTTTTTTAAAAAAAAGAATCAAGATCATTATATTGCTGATCACCTAATTTTATTAAATAGTCCTTAAAATTTTTTGGTAGAATTGGAACATTTTTATCGCTTTCACATTTTGTATAATAATATTTGGAAACAAAACGAAATGGCAACATCATAGATTCTTTATTATTTTTAAGAACAATATCAGGATTATCAACAAAAGGAATATTTTCTAATTCTACCTGATCATTTAAAATAATATGACAAACTAACACTGCAGTATTTGTAGTCATTTGCACACTTCCTAGATTTCTTGATATAGGAAATTCGAATTTTCTTAATTCTGATGTTCTATCATTTGATGGTACATTTCCCAATATACCACCAAATAATAAAAAGTCGATTTCATTTTTATCCTTGCATGTTAATACATCTTTTGCTTTCATATCTAATAAGCATATTTTATTCCATCCAAATTCATCTTTTAAATCACCTATAGATTTTTCATAACATTTTGGCTCATGTGATTTTGATATATCTTTAAAATTACCTTTAAATTTTGTAAATATTATATTTTCATCTTTTACAATTTCACAAATATGCATATATTCAAGTATGCACCATTCTTCAAGATCATCCATATGCTCTACAATGAATTTTACCCCCATTTTATTTAATCTAACTTTTGTTCGTTTTTTTTAATCTAACTTTTTGTTCGTTTTTGTGCGTTTTTTTTTTTTTTTTTTTTTGCGTTTACAATAACGCATGTGTGATGCTTACCCAAATATGCATATACAATATGAGCTTGTTTGTTTGTTTTATTTATTTATTTATTTATCTATGAAATGTTCTGACCTGTCATATTTTTTTTCATTTTTCGTTAATTTCCCCATAATAATATAGCTATTTTTTATGACATGTTCATATTTTTTCTATACTTTTGAATATACATGTAGCTAATTTACGTTGTAATTTATTTTATTTTTTTTTATTATTTTAATTTATTTTTTTTTTATTCCTTTTTAAAGTGGATAATAAAATGCATACTAAATTTTTTCACGTTTAATAAACAATTATCAAAAAAAAGAGAAATTCTTTACTTATTTTGTATTAATTGTATATATGTATTACATATGGATAAATATATATTTTTTTTTTTTTCCAAATTTTTTGCATGTTTATAAATTAATAAAAATTTGTTTTTCTCATTTAAAATGCTAAGTTAAAAGGGAAAAAAAAAATATAATAAAATAAAAATATATAAAAGTATGAACAAAGGAATAATAAATATGGCCATGTTTTAACTATGGATATAATTTAGAAAACATATGGACATATACATATAATTCAGTAGCATATGATATGTCTTATGTTTTAGAAATAGTGTTTAACTATTTGTTTGGTGAATAATTTTTTTTTGTTTTTTTTATGTACAAATTTATTAAATTAATAAATGGATGATTTGTATTATTTTCTTTACAATGAAGAAGAGCCAGAAAGTGTGAAGGAAGCCAAATTGGAGCTTCATAAAGTTTTGAAGAAAAATAGAGAAAGGCCAAATCGAGTAAATAAGCCAATGAAAGAAGCTGATACTGTAATTTCGCTAGTTGATAATCCAGAAGATATTAATAAAAATATAAAAGAAAAAAAAATAATAAATGATATATCAAATACTGAACAAAATGTACAAACTGATCATGTTAAGAAAAAACAAAAAACATTATCAAAAAATAAAAATAAAAATAAAAATACAGATGAAGCAACAAATTCACAAGGTAACGTATCAGATATTAGTATATATTCATGTTCTTCTGTATCATCAGGATCTGATAGTTCTTCGTCTATTAATTATTTATCCAACTTGGATAAAGAGAAATCTCTATCCTCTGTTAAAAACAAAAGTAAAATAATGTTTTATGGAAATAGTATAAACAATGATGAGACATTTGATAATAATCAATTTAATGGAAATAATAACAAACGTAAACGAGATGAAGAACAAAATAATTTGAATGAACCATGGAAAGAGAAAAATTCCAAATGGAGAAAAATAAATAATGAAGGAAATGGTAATGAAAATGAAAAAGATATATTACAATATTTTAAAATAAATTACCAAAAACTTACTTCATTAGAACAAAAATATTATAAACATATGATGAAAAAATTAAAAATAAGATATGATAATAAAAAGAAAATATTTTTTGCAAATGATAATTTTACAAAAACATTTTCAGATGTAATAACAAAAAATGGAAGTGATAATTTTAATTTCATAGGATACTTAGAATATTCATTTCGTTATTTATTAGAATGGTTAACACCAACAAAAGAAGAAAAGTTATTAAAACTCAAATCAGTAATAAAATTAGAAATGATTGTTAAATCTATTTATCCAAATTGTAAAATGGAAATATTTGGGTCCTTTGTCACAGGATTATCTATACCAAGTAGTGATATAGATGTATGTTTTATGGATATTAAACAAGCTGAAATTGAGACGTTAACTATTATTGGTTATGTGTTAATAAAATTGAATGTTTGTAGAAATATGAGAATAATAAAAGATGCAAAAGTAAAAATATTAAAATATACTGATAATGAATCAGGTGCCAATGTTGACATATGTATAAATCAAAAATCATCAAAAGAAAGTACAGATTTTGTAAAAAAAAAAATAAAAGAATATATATATTTAAGACCATTAGTTATATTGATTAAATTTTTTTTAAATTCAAGAAATTTAAATGAAACATATACTGGGGGTATTGGTTCATTTATGTTATGTTGTATGGTTTTGCATTTTTTACAAATCCATCCATTAACTTTTGATACAAAAATATATAATAATACAAATTTAGTAAGCTTAATTATAGAATTTTTTTATTTTTATAACTTAGATTATCCACTAAATGATAAATGTTCTGTTTTAAGAGGCTTAGGACATGTTATGCCTAGATATATGCGAAGTGAATATGAACGAAATAACAACAGATTATGTATTGAAAATCCAATAGATATATCAATAGATGTTGGTGCCAATTCTTACAAAATTCGATATATATTACATATTTTTAGTCATAATTTTTGTAATTTAATTACCTTAATAAAAAAATTAAAAAAACAAGGGGTCCCTCTTTTTAGGAATAAATATAACACAACTCGTAAGGGGCAACATGATAATAATTTTATTCAAGGAAATAAATTAAACCCCAATTCTATCTTTCCATTATTTTATGGCAATTTTCTTAATCCGAACAATATTGCTTTTACTAAAAGATTTAAAAATAATTTCCCAAATTCTTTATGGAACATTGATCAATTTGATTTTGCATATACACAAGAAGAAAAAAATAAATTATTTGAAATGATATGTAATGATATGTCATCTTATTTTTTAAACAATTTTGGGGAAAGTATGGATGCAGTAAATATATTCTCAACTATTGATCGAGCCTTCTTTTTCTCCTTAGATATTTTCAGCAATATATTTAAATGTGTTTAGTTCACAATATGTTAAACATGAGTCAGTTTGTAAATATTATCTCATTTGGCTTTACCTATTCGTTTAGTTTTGTCATAATGCATGGTGAAGATGGGGTAGAAAATAAGATATCATATAGGGTAGCAGATAAGATATCATATAGGGTAGCAGATAAGATATCATATAGGGTAGCAGATAAGATATCATATAGGATATCAGATGGGGTAGCAGATGGAGTCATTGCGAAATTATGTGGATTAAATCATTATATGCAACTGTTTGATTGTATTTGTTGTTTTCTAGTTACATGCTATTTTTCACTTCGTTTTTTTATCAAGTCGGAGTGGCTACTACATATGTATATGTATATGTATTTTTTTTTTTATTTACTTGTTTCCATTAACTCGTGACAATAACGTGTCGCTTCAATCGTGGCAATAACGTGTCGCTCCAATCGTGGCAAAAATATGTCGCTCCAATTATTGGTGCAAAAAGTTTTTAGCTGCTAAATGAACGTTTTGATCAAACAATGAACTTGTTATGATTCCATTTGGTTCATATAATGGATTTAATAAAACTTTTATATAATTTTCATGAACAAGCTCAAAAAAAGATTTAATATTATCATCAGAAGGTACATGCATATTTGCATTTATCGAATTATTTAATTCATTTTTATTTTTATATAATAATAATAATTTTATATGTCCAGGTGTGCAATAAGCAGATACACTATAATTGTTAAATGAATCTACAGTTTTTAAAAACATATTATTATTTCTCCAAACTAATTCATCTACTGAATCTAATGATTGATGAATAATAAATTGAGATAAATGTTCTGATATATCTTTTTTTCCATTTATAGATAAATCTGCTTCATATATTGGTATATCTCCTTTTCCTATTATTGTTAATACAAATACTTGATTTGAACTCATGATGTTATTTTCCGTATTTTTGTTTATATTATTTTTTTTGTAATATATACTTTTTCAAACTTATCTATCTATCTTTCTGTGAACATATATATACAGTACTTTCCTTTGAGGACTTATTTCAAAAAAAAATATATTTCTTCCCTTTTTTTTGAACTAGCTAACTCCATATATTATTTATCCATCATTTAGGTAATAATATGTCCTCAAAAAAATTAAATAAAATTACAATAATTATATCCCCTTTCACTATTTATTTTTTCTATTAAATTTTTTTTTTTTTTTGTTTTATCATTCCTATGCTTATAATTGAAATGTCAAGGAATTAAATGCCTTGGCCTCTCATTATGAATGCACATCCACTTCTTTACTAACCTCGTTGCAAAAATTGGACTCATATAACAACTTAAATATATAAATGTTTGAAAATGATTTTATAGAATAATAGATCTCATGAATAGCTAGTATTCTTTTCTTTTCTTTTCTTTTTTTTTTTTTTTTTTTTTTTCAAATGATAACTATTTTATGTAACCAGTGAAAATGAACCTTTATCGAAATTAAATGTTTAATATTAGATTAGGGTATATTTATTGTTTTGTCAAATTTAAAATTTTTCATATATACAAAAAAAAGTCAAACAATAAAAACAGAGAAAATATAAACAAACACACAACTTAAAACAATGTTACAAAAAAATAATGATAATAATAATGATAATAATAATAATAATAATAAAACGAACAATTTATGACAAATTCGGAAGGGTCTTCTTCAATTTAGTTAATCAACATTCGCTAGTTTTGGAACAAACTTTTTAATCTCTTTTTTCATTTCAAATTTCTTTGGTAATTTAACTTGTATTTTATTTTTGTCAATAAGTACTGCTTTTTTTTTTGCTTTTTCTAATATGCTTTTTAGATCAGGATCTTCATTACTAGATTCTACAAAAGAGAACAAATAAATTAATCATTATATGCAACAATTATATTTTTCATATTTATAAAAAAATAATAAATATTAACATTAATGGAAATGTTAAAAATTTAACGAAATCACATTCTTCCAATTGTTTATCAAATGTTGCAACTAATCAAATAATTTTCTCATGTACAAAAAAAAAAAAAAAAAAAAAAATGACATATTTTGGTTATTTTAGTTATTTTAGCTATTTTAGCTATTTTAGTTACTTGACTCATTTAAAGGTGGTGGTGGTTTCATAATTGGTTTTTTTAAAATCGGAGCAGCATCACCAAGTTTTACAGATAATGGTATTTCCTTTGGTGGAATTTCAGCTTTGCTTTTTTTTGCCTTAAACATAGATAACATTTTTTCTTTAATTGTTTCCTTTTCCGCTGTCTTGACTCCTATCTTTTCCGCTGCCTTAGCCCCTATCTTTTCCGCTGCCTTACCTCCTATCTTTTCCGCTACCTTACCTCCTATCTTTTCCACTACTTTGGCTTCTCCCTTTTCCACTGCTTTGGCTTCCTCCTTTTCCTCACTTATTTTGTTTTGCCCAATTTGACTTGCCTTTTCTATCCCCTCCTTATTAATTTGTTTACTTGCAAGAATTTTTTTTAAGTTATCTTTATTTGGTCCGATTTTCATTTTAAGAGCTGGCTTTAGTTTATTTACAGAACTTATTTTTTTTACATCAATTGGTGTTTTTTCTTCCTCCATTTTTTTATCCTCTTTATCCTCATCCGTTTTTTTATCTTCATCATTCTCATCCGATTTCATCTCTTCTTTTGTTTTATCATCTTTTAAAACATTTGTCTTCCCTAAGGACACCAACTTAACTTTCATTACTCCATCTTTCATAACTGGAAATTGTTTTTTTTCAACAGTTTTGCCCTTTTCAACGATTTTGCCCTTTTCAACGGTTTTGCCCTTTTCAACGATATTGCCCTTTTCAGCAGTTTTGCCCTTTTCAGCAAATTTGTTTTTTTCAGCAGTTTTGCCCTTTTCAGCAAATTTGTTTTTTTCGACAGATTTGTTTTTTTCCAATACCTTTTCATCATTATTTTCTTTTCCCTTCACACGAAATGGCAATTTCAATGGTGTATTGTTCTGATTCCCTTCTGTCTTATTTTTAGCAGCTTCGAATTTCATTGTCAATTGTCTGATACGACTCATAACTGATGTAGTTTGTTCGTTCTCACTTTTTGCATTGTCTGTATCGCTGCTCTCAGTAGTCACCTTCGATTTGTCTTCATTTCCCTTTGCTTCTTCTGCCGGCTTCTTTTCCTCAGATTCGACTAAGATAAAGAAAAATCGTGTAAAATAAAATGAACAAACGAATGGTGAGCAAAGTGTGAACAAACGAATGGTGGGCAAAGTATGGACTAATGATGAAGGAGTGATGAACTAATGATGGAGGAGTGATGGAGGAGTGATGGAGGAGTGATGGAGGAGTGATGGGCCGCCCACCATATATCGAAGATCTTACCATTTTTGTCGCTTTTAGAGACATAAGGTTTGAAGGTAACTTTTTGTCCACGCTTTCCCAATGTAGTCGTCTTATTATTGTTTGGTCCAATTTTTTCCAACTGGGGTATTGGTTCCTGATCTTTTTCATAAATAGCTTTACTTAAAACTGCATTTTTTTGAAAAACCTTTACGGTTTTATATTCAATTTTAGTATCAGTATTTACCATATTTGGATTATGAGTGTTAGTCAAAATTTGAGTAGCTTTTGATGGATTTAATTTGTGCATAATATTTGTATTTTTGTTATTTCTTTTTAAATTTTTAAAGACTTCTGCAGGTAAAATTGAATTATTTGGTTTCGGATATACTGATACATAAATTTTACCAATTATCTCGGGTTTTGATTTATTTAATCTTGAATATATATCCCAAGGTGCATTATTTATTAAAGTTTTTTCACTAATAAATGAACATCTTGATGTACCTACTAAAACTTTACCGCTTACATCATGAATATCTATCATAAAACTTGGTATATCACCTGTTTTTTTTTCTGGTAATTTATCTAATAATATTCTACTATTTATATTAAATGTTAGATAATCAATATTTGAATCTATATCTATTCGATCTTTAGGTCTTGTAACTCTTTGTGTATTTTGTATTGCAGATATTGCACTTTCACTATCATATCTAACGACACATATTATTTTAGGATTTCCATTTAAATATTTTATTTCTAAATTATTAATATTTATTTCAAAAGATTGTAAATCTTGAGAAATTAAATAACCATTTTGATCACTACTCATATTATTATTATTACCATCATTTGATATTTTTAAAACATTATGAACATTTTCATTATTTTCTAATTTATCTTGTTCTTCTTTAATATATTTTGAAAAAAACTCTTCATAACTATCATTATTATTACCTTGCTTGTACATTTTTATTAAATCTGAAAAACTGTTTTTATTTTCTCCACTGCTCATACTTTTAACCAAATCTCCATTATTGGTATATTCAATTTGATGATTTGGAACATAATCTGATGGAGGTAGCCAACCATTTAAATCTTCTGATGGAACTAAAGGAGGTATAGGGGGTATAGGAGGACTTATAAATTTACCATCTTTTAATAAACCAATTGATTGGTAATATAACATTCCATATAAAGAATTTATACGTGGGTCAAGGGTTCTACATGGATATATATAATCTAACAACATTTTCATTGTTTTTTTTTTTTTATTTATATTATCACTACTTTCAGCTGTGTCAGATGCTATTTGAGTACATACACCAGCAAATGATTGTACTAATGTATCTAATTGAATATATAATAAATCTATTCTACGTACAGTATCAATTAATGAACTTTGATTTTCTTTTATATTTTCTAATTTGTCTTCAAGTTTTTTAGTATACATATTATTTTTATCCAATGCTTCATATGCATTATATATTTCTTTTTGTAAATAATAATTATTTGATTCAGAATTTGTTCTTTTCTCTTTTTCATTTTTATATAAATTAAAATAATGTCTTATTTTATCCTCTAATTCTTCTAATACATGTTCGACAATTTCAGGTTCAGGTCTTAATCTTCCATGTATCGTATCTTGAGTTAAACTATATTTATTTTTCCGAGACACTTCGAAATCATTTAATGCATCCTTCCAAATGTGCATATCGACACTCTTCTTTTTCTTTTTCATTTTGAAACACAAATAATTATGTGTGCAAAACGAGGGAAGGGGTGGGACTATGATAATATTTATATATACCTTTACCTATTTAGTTGGACATAACAAATTTTTTATTCAAAATAAAAAAATAAAATCTTTCAAGAGTGTTAATTTGGAAAAAGGGGGGGGAAATTAAATATTTCGTGTGTAAAAAAAAAAATTTAATTATACATTTGAAAAGTAAATATTTAAAATATGTAGGTGGAAAATATAATTGAAAACATTTCGAGGTATAGACTTATTTTCTGAAAATAAGAAAATGTAACCATCAACATAATATAATTTGATATTTATGTGTGCATTTATTAATATGTAAAGATAAGTTTCATAGTGGAGCTTATCAAATAATTACATTAATTTTTTAATGTGGTTTTTAACAAACAACAATATTTAACAAAATGTAGAGTTAAAATAAAATTAACAAAAAAAAATGTTTACAACATAGTGGCCTTCAAAAATAGTGCCCTTATTTAAGTTACACACAAAATGTTGATAAGGAGGTGTAAAGACAAAACACAAAATATTACCCCCATATATATAAACATAAATAATGTAAGTAAATAAATAATGTAAGTAAATAAATAAATAAATATATATATATATGTGTTATATATGCATGTATAAATATACGTATACATACTTAAAATAACTACATAACATAATGTTACTAAAATATGTCCTTCACACTTTGAATTATTCGAAAAAATGGCCAAATGCAGTATATTTATTTGACAATTTTTTTATTTTTTTATTTGATCTTCTATATTATGTTGTTGTTAGAACAATTTAACTAAGCAACATATTATTTTTTTTTTTTTTTATGCACACGCACATAAATGCACACATATTTTTTCCCTTTTTCTCCGCTTTTTTATGAACAGTTAATAATATTATACTATTTTTTGTAAACATGTACATATTTTTTCCAATGTTTTTTTATTATTTAAAAATGTTTTTCTTGTATTTGGCTATTTTGTTCATATATAATTATTTTCTCCTACTATTTAAAATTTTCAAGGCCAAATATTGTTTGACCCATAAAAATGGTAAAAATATAATTTTTTTTTGCATTATTATAAACCATTTAAATTACATTCATAAGTGTTTGTAGACAATTATCGATATGTCTGTTGCTATAAAATAGCCAATAATTCCCCATAAGGTAGATACAAAAGTTAAATCATGTCTTTTAAACATTTCAGACATAATAGTAGCTGTAGTTGGTCCCCCAATATTTGCATTAATAGCTAATAGTATTTCATCAATATGGATAGCTGAGTTTTCATTTTTTGAACAAAAATTATTATATATATATGATAAAAAAAACACACAAAATAAATGAATAATTAACATAGATATTACTAATCCTGCCAATGGTTTAGCAATTGTAAATAAACTATTTATATTAATTAAAATTCCCAAAAAAAATAAATAATAAATAAATAAAAAATTTAAAACTGTTGAATAATATTCTATTGATCTAAAATATATATAACTGATTATTTCTATTATTTTGTGTGTGCATATGATTAGCTTACTCGTTTTACAATCACAATAACTAATAATATCATTTATTGTCTGAATTAAATAATCTATAAAAAATAAATATATAAATATAATGAAAAATAAAAGAAATGCTTTAATTTTTACTACATTAATTATATATATATCAATAATTTTGTTTAACAATTCATAATGGGTTAATATGTTTTCTGTTAAAATTATTATGAGTAGTATGGACAGAATGTCATATAATATTTTTACAAACATTTTATATACAAAATTATGCTCTTTATTTATATATTTTATTATATTTTTTTCAAAATTATTATTTTTATGGTTATATATAAAAGAGCCATATGTTATTTCTTTATGTTCATATAATATAAGTCTCTCTGTTTCATCATTGTGATTTTGATAATTTATAAAATCATTTTTTTTTTTATTTTGTCTAACTTGAGTAGTTACAAATTTTTGTAAATTTTTATTATTTGAATAATTCTTAAACAATGGTAATATCATAAGAAATAAATTTGTGAAAAAATCATCCAATATAAATATGCTATTTTTTTCTAAATTGTTCAGTTTTAACAACTCTGCAATTTCTATTAAATTAATATGACCACCTATGTAGGTAGAAATAAAACAACACACACTTTTTTTCAAATATGTATCTTTATTTTTTATAGTATTTATATTAAATATTATTTTTATTGTATAGTATGATATTATACCCCCAACAATTGTACCAATCATACCAAATATAAAAGCAATACCAAAATATACAAATCGACTTTGAATTAATAATTTATTTATTATATTTTTTTTTTCTTCATTATATATAATTTTATTTTTTGTGTCTATTAGCCAGCTAGCTATATTTTTTTTTTTTTTCTCTTTTTTTTTTTTATTAATAAATGAAAAAGTTATCATGAATGATATACATAATGTATAGGCTAAAATTTTGTTTAAAAATAAGTCTACACATTTTATGTCCTTAATATTAAATTTGCATATTTTATTAAAGCATACCCCTGAAATAAAACTCAATAAATAAATTGATATCAAATTATTATAATTTTTATTCATTTCTATAAATACAAATATAAGACTAATAAGTAGGCAAATTCCATGGGGATGGTCTTGTATATATTTAAACATTTCCTTAAAAATATTTATATTAATTGTGTTATTAAATTGAAAAACATGAATTATAACCACATGTGTGTATGTATCGTATCTATTATTTTTCTATCCCTTCTATGTTAATAATTGTTGTAATAAGAACTTTCCATGAAAAATCGGAAAGAACTTTTACGAATCTTTTAATCTATCTGTTTTTATACATTCGTATATGTGTTCATAATTTTTATTGCCACAAAAATTATAATAAAATAATTTCAAAATAAAAGTACCTTGCCAAACCCCACACTCACATCTTTAGAGCTAAAACAAACCATTTAATATTTGACCAATTTTTTCATCATTTAAAAAAAAAAAAAAAACAAAAAAAAACAAAAAAATAAACCTTAACATTTTTATAGCCATAATTATTTATGCATACATTTTTTTATATTATATTTTTCGAATATGTAGATATAGTTGATAAAATATAATGCATATTTTTGTACCGACAATTTTTTTCCAAAATTATAAAGAAATAATAGCTATTTTTTTTTTTTTTTTTTAACTATTATTTTCGTATTAATACATATTTATTTGCTTTGACATTTTTTTATAAGAATTCACAAATTTGTTACATAGATTTAAATTATAAATGTCTACACGTACATTCATACAACAATTTTTGCTTACTATAGCTTGGTTTTCTTAAAAATAAAAAATAAAATATTTTCAAACTTAGAATGTTAAAAGAAATTAGAAAAAACAGATATAAATAATTTACACACATTATATAAGCTTCCCCTAATACAACTATCTCATACATTTATAAAAAAAAAGAGAGCATGCCTTTTGCGAAAAATAAAACTTCCTGTAATAAGAATATACACATATATATACAATTAATTGAAAATAAAAAAGTTAAGCTTAAAAATTGAAGAGTTTAAAAATTGAAAAACCCATAATGTATTTCTGACCAATTATATATTGTCATAAAAATGAACGGCAATATATATTACTTTTTCAATAATTGTAAAAAAGGGAATAAAAAAATTTTTGTAAAATTGCACTTAACGTTCATATAAAATTCACGCACTTTGTATAATACCAACTTTTTTTTTAATATGAATTATTTCACATATTATGCTAAATTGTATGCATATACATTTTTATGTACATGTACATATCTTACTTCTCTTTTGTAAAAGATGAAAAAAATGAACTACTCTTAAAAAAATTCTGATAAGTTTATTCAATTTAATAATTCAGAATAAACAAATTTTGATTTTTAAAAAATGAAAAGTACTTTGAAGAAATTTGATAATTATTATTTAACACAAGATGTCGTTGATATTTTTAATTTTTTTATTATTATAGAGAAAAAGCGAAAATTAAAAAAAATACTTATCTTTCCATCTTAGCTAATTTAACATAATATATATTTTTCCACATGAATATAACTACTTGACAAAAGAACAACAAATTATTTTTATTTTTTTTTTTTTTTTAAGATGCCTTTTGTTGATAAAACAGACGAATTTTTTAAAACTGTTGAAAAAGTGGATAATAATTATAAAATAAAAAAAGATCGAGCTATAACCCAAGATACACAAGTTGGCGAATTTGCATCAAAAATTACTGAACTATTACAAACTGGAAATCAAAAATTATATAATTTAGAACGATGTAATTATTTCAAACTAGTATTATATATAAAACCCACGATTTTGCTATTTTTTTGCTATTTTTTTTTCATTTTTTTTTTTATTTTTTTTTTTTTTTTTTTTTTTTTTTTTTTTTTTTTTTTTTTTTTTTTTTTTTTTATAAGATGTCAAGCAAAAGGGAATATTTAACGATAAGACGGAAAAAATAGAAGAACTAACTTACGAAGTTAAACAACTAATTACAGATTCTACAAACACTTTAGATTCACTAACACACTACACATATAGCTTAAATATTAGAAATCCACAATGTCGAACACATATAGATAATATTATATCTTCCTTGAAAAATAAAGTTTTTGATTTTACCAAAAAATTTAAGGATGTACTTCACATTCGAAGCGAGGTAACATATTATGGAAAACGAGTCGTGGCGTTGCTTCTTGCCACTTCTTGCCACTTCTTTCCACTTCTTGCCACTTCTTGCCACTTCTTTCCACTTCTTGCCACTTCTTCCCACTTCTTCCCACTTCTTCCCACTTCTTCCCACTTCTTCCCACTTCTTCCCACTTCTTCCCACTTCTTCCCACTTCTTCCCACTTCTTCCCACTTCTTCCCACTTCTTCCCACTTCTTCCCACTTTTTTTTCCACATTTTTCCACCTTCCCACCTTTTCACTTCTCCCCAACTTAGCACATAAAAAAGCAAATGAGCAGAAGACAAATGTACTCATGCGTTTCAACCGAATCCGCATTCAGTAATGAAAATTATAAATTCAAACCTTTACATGATGATATAGATATTGAAGGGTTAGACATTTTTAAAACAATCACATAAATTTAACGATATAACAATATGTGAATAATTATATAAAAATATATTTTATTTGAATTATTATTTTTGCATAATTAGATTTATTAATTTAGTAACTTTTTATTATAATTATTATTTTTTTTTCTTAGAGGAGAGAAACAAATCTTGAAAACGAAAGAAAAATCATCATATTTGCATTCACGAGCTGATGCAATGGAAAATATACAAAAGGTTATAGGAGATTTAGCACATATGTTTCAAAAGGTTGCTACTATGGTAACTCAACAAGATGAGATGATTAAACGAATTGATGAAGATTTAGATATTTCGCTAACTAACACAAGAGAAGGACAACATTATCTCTTAACTTATTTTAATAGACTGACATCTACCCGAACTCTCATATTTCAGGTAAACTCTCTCATATACATTAATTTGGTTAATCACTTATTGTCAACCGATTCTTTTTGAGCCGATTCTTTTTGAGCCGTCTGTTGCTACCACACCATTTCAATACTTTACTTTCACTTGTGTTCAGGTTTTTTTCTGTATATTTATCTTGATCATATTTTTTGTGTTATTTTCATGAAACCCTCTTCGCACAGATTTAGCATAAAACCGAAAAATAAAAGTTGCATGATTAAATGCACAATAAATTATTTATTATATTTCTATTCGTATTATTCTAATGTGTATTTCTCTTTATGTCAACAACTATGAAATTGTTCATTACCTTTTTTTTTTTTTTTTTTTTTTTTTCGTATTCTATATATATATATTTTATTTCATTCATGATATACTTACACACATTTATAATTTCCATCACATAAACATATTCATGTTTTGTATAATTTTAGTTTGATTTAACTCAATTATTTTTTTTGTTCATATTTTTAATTATATTAATATATACTTTATTTTTTCTGCATTTTTCTGCACTTTCCTACATTTTTTATGTGGACAAACATAATCCTATTTTGGTCTTAAATTAGCATGTAAAAAAAAAAAAAAAAAAAAAAAAAAAATCGCCAAATACATAGCCAAATACATAGCCAAATACATAGGCAAATACATGGCCAAATGCATGGCCAAAATAAACCATTCCCTTTTGTATTCTCCTTAAAAAGTTCAAGCACAGACATTACTTGCCAAATTGGCATAAAAATAATATGCTTGTTCAATACACATGTACATACATATATTTTTACGATATAAAATTGAATGAAATGGTAAATATGTGAAAATTATAAGTCTAGATAATTTATATAAATATTATTTTTTCATACTAACCAAAATGACAATGAATAATTAGATATAAAAAATAGAAACTATAACAATTATCACATTTAATTTATGTATGATTAAATATATTATAATTTCTTATTTTAGTCGTTACGTTTTTATAAGTTTAAGTTGATTTATTTTTTATTTTTTTATTTTTAAAAATGCTTGAATTATATGCATATAAAATCATTAAAAAAAAAATGTATATGTGATAAAATAAAATAAAGAAAAGTAATAATAAATATGTTAAACAATTGCTGAAGCTGCTGATGATAATTTTGGCCATAATTCAGCACACTCTCTTGCAACTGGTCCAGTAATAGCTGACCCTTTCATTTCTCCTTTTGGATTTACAATAACACCAGCATTATCTTCAAAATAAATAAAATAGCCTTCATGTCTTCTCCATGCTTTTGATTGGCGAGTAATAATAGCATTTAAAACTTTTTTTCTTAAATCGGGTTTTCCTTTTTTTACAGTTGCTAAGACCATATCTCCTAGCGATGCTGCTGGTAAACGGTTAAGGCATGATCCGAAACCCTACAAAAATAAAATAAAATAAAACAAAACAACACGTAAATATAAATATAAATATAAATATAATTATAAATATATATACAATAATGATGCACTGAATTATGGAAATATATGACTCCGAAATTGGCATTTATTTATTTATGTGCTCAATATTAATGACATATCATTTATGCGAGATTAATATTTTTTCCCGTTTTATTAATGCAAATTTCGCATGAACATACATAAAAATGTGGAGATAATATGAACACGTTCATAATATAAAGTTTATTTCTTAACATGCGTAGAAATATGGAGATAAAAATATGGAGATAGTATGAACACGTTCATAAGATAGAGCTTATTTCTTAACATGCGTAGAAATGTATGTATATATATAAAAGTATTCAGAAGTTATTAATTATCGGCTATATTGTTTATCAACAAATATTTTTTCTGTCCTATCATTGAATCATCATAATAACTTTATATATATTATCCATGAGATTAAACATTTTCCCATGTAATTATCGCATGAGTATGGTTTATGTGCCTCCACACAAATATGTACATATATGTATATGCGAAATAAATAAATAAACATGTACATGTAAATATATAAGCAAAAATTACCTGAACAGCAATAATGTATAAGTTTTTTCCTCCACTATTATCACAGCAATTAATGAGAGCGCCTACCGGTAAGGATAGGGTAATTCTCATTTTGTTTTTTAATGTTCCTGCTCTTCCTCTCTTCATTTTTATTAATAAATTATTTTTATAAACAAATAAATAATATATATATTATATATATCGCATAAACGAAATGTATGAAATATAATAATAAATTATGCTTAAAAGTTATTCACTTTTTTTTTTTTTTAAATATATATCAAATAATCACAGAAAATATTTTTTTTATAATTAAAGAATTTCATAAGCATTAATAATTTGTTATGCTTTAATTTGAATTAAGCCGTTTGAATTATTTTTTATGTTTACATAAAATAAAAAAATATGTTCTATTTATTATGGCTATTTATCATTATTTTTTATGTACGGGTCATAATTTTTTTTTTATGTCAGGAAAATTAATACATATTTATACATATAATAAAAATGCAGTAAAAATATTATTTTAAGAAAAATTTTATTTCGCATATATATATATATATGGACTTTGGAAAAATATAAAGTATAGGAAACTGCATAAATTATGTTTTATAATATCTAACGGGTATTAATAATTATTTGGTTTGTTGCATATATTGTAAACTTGACGAATAAACATGTACATGAAAAAAAAAACATGTACATTTTACTATAAATAATAATAATAATATAATAATATAATAATATAATATATATAATATATATAATATATATATATGGGTAAAAATTAAACAAATTTATATGTATGATTGCTTATTATATTTGGCTAACAGTATTTTATAAAAAAGTCACGCATATAGAAATAGTGACTTAAGGGACGCTAAGCGTGCTTTTAAAATAATTCTATATATATATAAAAAAAAACAGGCATATATAAATTATTAATTAATGTATTATTATATATGCATACCTATTAAGCAATAAATAATGGTTAACTAAAAAAATCGGTAATTTTTTATATGTACATAATATGCAAATTTTTATATGTACATGTATATGCAATTTTTATATGTACATATATTACTATTTATATGATATGTAACTTTTGTATATAGCCAAATATGTGATTAAAAAAAAATGCATATAAAGGCACTGTATATTATTATATAATATAATTGCTTATATTTATTATGTATATTTTAATTATATATTTTTTTTGAAAATAAAAATAAAAGTAATATTTATTATGTATATATGGAAATGTGCTTTATAGGTACATTGCATAAAAAATTGTTGGAAGTTTACAATAAGCAAATTTCCGCTCTTTCCTTAACCCATTTCGTTTGTGTAAAAATAAAATAAACTAAACTAAAATAAGAATAAAATAAAATAAAATAAGAATAAAATAAAATAAAATAAAATATATAAGAGTAAACATAGCAGAATAAACATAGCAGAATAAACGATTTATTAATGGGCACAAATAAAGTTGCATAAATTTATGAACATTTTTGAGTTGCTCTATATGTGAATATAAGGTAATACATTTGAAATTTTATAATTCAACAAAATACAATTTTTATTATTTGCACACAGTAAAAATAAAAAAAAAATAAAAAAAAAAAAAATAAAATAAAAAAAAAAAAATAAAAAAATATAAAAATATAAAAATATAAAAATACGCATGTTCCTTTGTCCGATTTTTCACATAACTCTTTTGGTTAGTTTAGTAAAAAAATAATAAAAAAGGGGGTATCCAATATACGCAAATTAGATTTCACACATCGTATTTTATCTTTTATACTTCGTATTTTATATTGTATATTTTATACTTCGTATTTTACACTTCGTATTTTACACTTGGCACCAATTTGAATAACATCCTAAGCGTCTGATCTACATACATGGGCTGAGAATGGAACATATCGAAAAAATTTATATTAAAAATAAGTCGGATCTAGGAAATGAATTTTTTTATTTTTACAACTGGGTCAAAGAAAAATTTAACATCTCACTTGTAATTAGCGAAAGTAATAGTTTGAGACATAATATAGTATTAGAATTATCAGATGGAAATAATCTATCTTTAAATGAACTTAATTCATGTGAAGCTATATTTCATTTAATTAGCAATGATAAAAATAGTAAAAATAGTAAAAATAATCAAAATAATAAACACATTTGGAATAACGAATTTGAAAGTGAACAAGATGTTGAAGAGAATCCATTTAGAATTAGTCAAATAGAAGAGTTAAAAAATTTTTTAAAAAACATTTTATTACAAAAAAAAAAATTAGAAAATAATTTTTATGAAAGAATTGAAAAAGAAATGATGAATAAAAATAATAATATATTTTCTAAGGATAAATTAAGATATATTGATTTTTTGTTATTTTGTATTTTGAAAAAAAATAAAATAGAAAAAATAAATAATAAATATGAACATTTGAATAATTGGTATTTACAAAATAATATTTCAGTAAAAGAAGAATCTATGAATTCATTTACTAATACAAATTTTATTCATCAAATAATTGAAGATGATTTAAAAAAAAAAAAACATTCATATGTTATAACTCGTTTCCCACCTGAACCCAATGGTTATCTACATCTAGGGCATGCAAAAAGTATATGTTTAAATTTTGGATTATCTCAAAAATATGGAGGTCAAACACATCTAAGATTTGATGATACGAATCCAGTTACTGAAGATATAAGATATATAAATTCAATTCAAGAAGATGTTAAATGGTTAGGTTTTAATTGGAATGAACATTTATATTATGCATCTGATTATTTTGATCAATTATATGAATGGGCTCTACAACTTATAAAACAAGGAGATGCATATGTTGATGACCAAACTATTGAAGAAATCAGAAAAAATAGAGGAAGTTTAAAAGAACCTGGTATTAATTCACCATATAGAAATAGATCTATTGAAGAAAATCTAGTCCTTTTTGAAAATATGAAATTAGGAAAATATAAAGAAGGTGAAAAAGTTTTAAGAGCTAAAATTGATATGTCTTCTGGAAATATAAATTTAAGAGATCCAATATTGTATAGAATTATGAATAAAATACATCCTAAAACTAAAAATAAATGGGTTATATATCCTATGTATGATTTTGCACATGGTCAATCTGATTCTATAGAAAAAATTACACATTCTATATGTACATTAGAATTTGAAACACATAGACCATTATATGAATGGTTTCAAGATAAATTAAACATTTTTAAAACAAGACAAATTGAATTTGCTCGATTAAATGTATCATATATGGTAATGAGCAAAAGAAAATTATTAACATTAGTAAATGAAAAGTGGGTAAATGATTGGGATGATCCTCGTATGCCTACAATTTCTGGAATGAGAAGAAGAGGATATAGTCCAGATGCAATTAAAGATTTTTGTAATAAAGTTGGGGTAGCAAAAAGAGAAAATATGATATCATATGAACTCTTAGAATTATGTGCTAGAGAAGATATGAATAAAAAAGCTATAAGATTATTTTCGATTTTAAAACCTTTAAAAGTTATTATTACCAATTTTGATGATAATTTATATAATAATACTAATTATTATGAATTGACCGCATTAAATCATCCAAAAAATGAACAAATGGGAATCAGAAAAATAAAATTTGAAAAAGAAATATATATTGATCATGATGATTTTCAAGAAAATCCTGCATCTAATTTTTATAGATTAGCTCCAAATAGAACTGTAAGACTTAGATATGCATTTTGTATAACCTGTAATGAAGTTATAAAAGATGAATCAACTGGTAAAATAATCGAACTTAGATGTACATATGATCCCGATAGTAAAAGTGGTAATCTAACCACATCTAATAACACTACAACAATTGGAGAAAATATTAAAAAAGTAAAATCAACAATACATTGGGTTTCTGCAAAAAATTCACATAAAGCTGAATTTAGAATGTATGATAAATTATTTTTAAAAGCTAATCCTGAGTCGGATTATGATGATACTCATGTTGAAAAAATAATGAAAAATTTTACATCTGAGTTAGGAACGAGTCCTAATAATGATAATAATAATGATAATAATAATAATGACGGAATTGCAATGTCAAACGATTTGGATAAAACATATCAAGATGAATATTATTTAGATACAGAAAATAAAAATGATGATCAAGAAAAATTGAAAACTGATAAAGATAATCAAGTGGGATGGAGAAAATATATTAATAAAAATTCATTAATAGTGCATCACGGACTTGTTGAAAATTATTCGAAAAATTGTAATATTGGAGATCCAATACAATTTGAAAGAGTTGGCTTTTTTGTTAAAGATAAAGATTCGACAGACAATGAACCTATCTTTAATCTAACCGTTGAACTTGTTGAAAATGCATCTATAAAAAAAAACAAAAAAGAAGATCTTATACAAAAAGAAATGGATAAACTCAAACGAGAACAAATTGCTAACATGCGAAAAATGAAAAAGGAACAAAAACGGCTTAAGGACCAAGCAAAGTTAGAGGCTGCGGAAAAGCAAGCAAGTTAGAGGCTGCGGAAAAGCAAGCAAGGTAGAGACTGCATAAAAGTGAAATATAAAAAACCGACTCCGCTTTTCATATATACAAACATTATCCTTTTATAAGTCATTTATTTGACATTTTTTTTTAGCGTCCTTCGCATATTCACCATATATATTTTTTCATTTCTACAAGGATTGTCATCCTATATAAAATAAATGCATGTCTAAATAATTTCAAAATATATTACTTGTTCATGCATTTTGTTTTTATCATAATTTTGGAAAATATATTTGAAAGTGCAATTCGTTTTGATTTCGCAAGCAACAATAAAAATGATAAATGTTTCATTTTTATTTTTATTTACATTTTTATTTTTATTTACATTTTTATTTACATTTCCATTTTCATTTTTTTTTCGTTTACAATTTTAAAAGCCAAACTCAACCTTAGTAAAAAAAAATTATAAAATCACCTTAAAAAAATTATATTTATTATTATAAGTTTAGTCAAAAATATAAATACACATATGCTCAAATGTAGAATAAGTTTGTGATTTTTTTTTTTTTTTTCAAAAGTATATAAATTATATAATGGTTATAAAAAAATTAAGAACAAAATTATTCACTTGTATTTTTTCTTTAAATATATAAATATTCATTTTAGTATTTAATTTGTGAATTGCTTTTATATAATTCTGTTGAATTTTGACAATTTTAATATCCATTGATTTTAACAAATATATATATTACCAAAGTAATAATAATAATAATGATAATAAATATTCTATAGTCCTAATATATATATTTGTATAGCTTTCGTTTTAATTTTTTATTTCACCAACCCTCTTATTTTTTTTTTTTTTTTTTTTTTCACATTTTAGCTATTTTTTGGAAAATTATTATTTTTTTTTCCTGACTTTGTCATAAATATATTTTTTATGTGCATATTAGTTATTTTGTTTTAAAAGAATATTATATAAACATTTTTAGTGTCAATTAAAATATGCCTTATCATATAAAATAAACAAATTTTTTGACTATCAATTTCCAGGATTGATATATTTTGGGGTATATATAATACAAGAATTTATATAAATATTCACCAAATTCGAATTTTCTTTAAAAAAAAATGAATATAAAGAATAAATGTTTATTTATTTATAACACTGTATCCTATTTATTGTGGATATGTGTGTTGTATGTTTCGGTAGAGTATGCTTTATATAATGAGAAACGCCCTATTACTAAATTCTGGGGCAAACATAAAAAATTGATAGCTATAACTCAATCGTTATCCATTTTTGATGTGCTATTTTCACTTTTTGGTACACATAATTTTGATAAGCCTTGATAAGCTTTGATAAGCTTTGATAAGCTTTGATAAATTTGGATAAATTTTGTTAAATTTTTCAAAACATGTGCATATTTTTATAATTTTTTTTTATAGGTTTTATAAAATCGGATGTTAAAATAGTGGTGACTCAAATATTCAGCCGTTTTTTTATTGTTCATTTAATTTTTAATTATTTACCAAACAATAATAAATGGATATTGTCTTGTTTAATTCCATGGGCAATTATAGATATAATTCGCTATCTTATATATTCTCTCAATTTGCTAAATATAAGAGTTGGAATATTAACATCCTTACGAAATAAACGTATGCTTGATTAAAAAAAAAAAAAAAACTTTATAACCAAATGGCTATATTTGTGTGTACATATATATAAAAACAATGGACAGACAAAATGGGAAAATTTTCCCATGACTCAAAAAGTTGCGACTTACATGTGTTGATATGTATTATGAACATATTTGCCCTTTTCAATTTTATCATTTTGCTGCCTTATTTTGCTGCTTTGCTTTACAGTTCCACTGATACTATACCCAATAGGAATTGTGTCCGAAGTTGTATGTACACTGACTAGCCTAAAAAATATCCAATCAACTCCCTTTTTAAGATCATTCCCCTATGCAATGCCCAACAATTTGAATTTTCAAATTGACATTTACTATTTTTGTATTTTCGTTTTGTTCCTTTACATTCCCGGAAGCATATTTGTTTATGCAGCAGCCATTAGGTAAGTCTTTGTCATTTCCTATCTTAGCTAGCCATTTTAAGCTAGCTATTTTTTTATTTATTTGGCTATTTAGCTAGCTATTTTATAGATTTGTTCATTTGCACACATTTTTCATAGCATACAAAAAAAATGTGTGTGCACATTGACCTCATTATTTTTATTACTTTCCCATTTTATTAGAAAAAGCAGAGGAAAAAACACGACAAGCGAAAAAAAGATGAACTAAGAAAATAAAAGAGACACCCCCAAAAAAAAGGCTTTCACATATATTCTTTTATTTTTTATGTTATTTTTTACAAGTCAAAATATGTTTTAAAAACAAAATTATTATAATATGAAATACACTTTTAAAGATAAACAATTGATAAAACAAAACAAAATGAAATAAAATGAAATATTAAAAAATTATCACCATATATTTTGCATATAACTTTTAATTACAAACAATGGGGAATATAATAATGTACAAATTATTTATGAGACAAAAATACTAAAAAAAAAAGGAAAAGATGAGAATATATAAAAGAGAAATATACACACGTACATACATCCATACATATATATATGTGTGCGTGTGTTTTACTTTGTATTTACTTTGTCTTTTTTTGGCCCAATTTTAAATAAGATATTATATATTTTTCCCCGAAATTAATTAGGTCATTATTTTGATGTTAGAATGTTATTCAATGGTAGGTATGATATCTTCCTCAATTTGACTTTCCTTAGTTATAACATTTTGAACATGTTTATTATCTAGCCATAAAAATAAGTCTTGTTTTTCACTACTATCACTTGAATATTCTTTGATTTCATCATTAATTATATTTTTATCAATATTTGAATTTATTTCTTTTTTATAAATATCATCCATATTTGAATAAAACCATTCAAATTGACTATCATTTTTATCTTCTTTTTTTATATTATTATTTAGTTTTTTATTATTTTTAATTTCATTTTTATCATCTTGTTCAGATAAAGTACTATCGAATTCTTCTCGTTTTTCTATAATTTGATTTTTTGTTATTTGAGAATATTCTAGTTCTTTTGAAATTATATTTTCATTAAACTCACCAGAAGAAAGATTTGATATTTGATATGGTTTTTCATTTTTATCAAACTTTTTTAAAATGTTAAGAATTTTTTCAATTAAATATCCTTTATCTGAATTATGTAATTCTTCTATTAAATTTGAAATATAATCTTCATCATTTTCATTTCCTTTTTTCATTTCATTTATTAAATTATATAATAAATTTATTTCTCTTTTATCCATATTTTCTATTTCATCATCTAATATCTCATCTTCAATTATTTCATCATTTTCATCTCGTTCAAATGTACTTCCCCTTCCAAATGTGCTTCCTCCTTCTGTTGTGTCTTCACGTTCAATAGATATATTTCTTTTTGTATCATCAATAAATTCATTATTATTTTTTTTAATTAGTGCAATAGAATTTCCTGAAAAATCGATATTCTTGGTAGATATTTTATTATTACAATCTGTCTTTACATTTGATTCGGTTGTCTGATTCTGTTCACTGATGGGTTCGTTCGCTTCGTTCGCTTCATTTTTTTCGTTCGCTTCATTTTTTTCGCTTTTTTCGTTTGCTTCGCCTTTTTCGTTTGCTTCGCCTTTTTCTTTGCCTATGTTGTCAGCATTTAAAGGAGTAGACCAATTTTTAGTGTTACTTTTACGAATTAAACTTTGATTTTTTTTTTGTAATTTTTCATTTTGAATTTTTTGAAAATAATCTTTTAATTGTTTAACTGTTCCAGCTCTTTCCATTTTAAATTTAGTATATGAATATTTTTCATCATTTTGTTCGATAGATATAAAATTAATATTATTTAATTTATCTCTTTCTTTAAATTGACTTTTATTTAAATGTTTCCATGTTTCATTTTTTATTTTACTTTCATAATCTTCATATTTTTTTTTATATTTATAAAATTCATCAAATGATCTATATGTAACTTTATTATTTTCATTTTTATGTCCTCGTTTTAATTCTTTATTTCTTTTTTCTGCAATTTCTTGTTCTTTTAAAATTATTTTTTTTCTTAATTCTGAAAAATAAGAATAGGATTCTGATAGTTCATTATCTTTGCTTATTTTCCTATCCTCTTTAGTTTGTTCTTGACTCACTATGCTCATTTCTATTTTTATTTTAATAATAAAATAAATAATTATATTCTTTCCACTTTATATAATATCTCTTTGTGTTAATTATTAAAAAAAAAATTTAATAATTATAAACTGGAAATGGAAAATCTTTCATTCTCTATTTCGCTACTGGATGGTTATAGTTATTTGTGAATCATCCATATATACAATAATATATTGTGTGCAGGAAAATATTATAAAAAAAAAAATAAAATAATAAAAATAAAATAATAAAAATAAAAATCCAAACAAAAATAATAAATATTTTCGAATTATTCAGTGTTTTGATGTTTATTACACTATCGTTTTCCGACACAACATTTTTTTTTTTTTTTTTTTTTTTTAAATCAAAGAAATAAATTTTTTTTTTTATTTTTTATTTTTTTTTTTTATTTTTCATTTTTCATTTTTCATTTTGTTTTACATTGTTTTTGTTACCCCGTTGCCCCTTTTTGATGATTAACAGATTCTTAAATTGTTGTTTAAAGAACAAACAGAACGAAAAAATAAATATAAAAAATAGAGGCACAATTTTTGTAAGATGTTTAAAAAGTTATGTTTGTACATAATGGTCATAAATAATTACATATATATATGCACATCGGTTAAGTGTAATATTATTATACAAGAAAATTATATTTTTGTTAAATTATAAAATGAAGACAAATAAATTAAATTTACCTATTGTTTATTATTCATTTAATTATAATTTCATTTTCCACTATCATATATATTATTGTTACTATCTTTCCAATTTTTTATCACACATCTCCATGGGTCATTCTCCTTAAATCAATGCTTAACTGACATCTTATTGGCATCGCGCTTATTAAAGCGGGGGGTATACGCCTATCTATGCACATCATATGGCATCTGTTTGTATATACACATTTTCGTACACATTTTCGTACGATGTAGTGTGTGTGGGGGACAGTTTCTCTAATATATCAAAATGAAACGGTAATGCAATTTTTAAAAAGAAAGATGTACAAACTTAATTACAAAATGTGGTTATGCATAAATATGAGCAAGGGAAAGTATTCCCATTTGAGATTCCACTAACAATTTTTTCTATCAATGAATATGTTGTATTTATGATAATATATCGAAATCTGGTAAATCTTTATCATAATCAATTATATGATAAATATTACGATTATATATATCTCCATTTTGTGTTATTGAACCATTTATATTGTTGTTTTTATCATTAGATTGTTTTATATTATTTTTATTTGGAAAATTCATCAAAGGTACAAATTTTTTATTTATACATGGCCATGGGGTATGACAATTCGAAGCTATTTTTCTTTTAGTAGCTTCACTTGAATTATTTTCGAAAATTATATTTTTACATTTTCCATTATAATTAGAAGAATTAAAATTACAAATATATTTTTGTTTTTCATTATGTTTTTCTTTTATCCAATTATATGGACAATCATAAGACCAATCCATTTGACAAAATGAATTATCATCTTCATTTTTTTTACATTCCCAATTAACTAAACATTCTTTTTCAAATTTTATTTTATCATTTATTTTTAAATTTTCTATAGATAATTTTTTTTTATTACAAAAATTAAATGATGTTGGTGCTAAACAATATCCATTTTGTTTTACCCAATCAATTGGACAATCTTGTTCATAATTTTTTTGGCAATTTTTTTGGAAATTTTTTTTGCACACAAATTTGGTTTTACATATATCTTCAAATTCAATTTTCATTTTTTTTGTATAATATTGAAAATTATGTTTTCCTTTACATGGACCTTTATATTTTTGATTAGGTATACAATCATATTTATTTATTTCTTTCCAATTTTTTGGACAATTTGAAAATATTTCATTTGATTGACATTCTTTATAACATTCCCAATAAGCACCACATGCAACACTCCAATCATTTTTTTCTGAACTGTTCATGTGATTAAAATTTATATTATCACTATTACACATACCATCATATATTTTTATATCAGCTTTGCAACTATTATCATTTTGAACAATAAAACCTATAGGGCATGGTTCACTGTAATCTCTTTTTCCATTTGGACAAATATTATTTAAATTTTTACATTCCCATTCTACATTACAACTTAATTCAAAATTCATTTTATCTTGTTCAGAAAAATATGTAAATGATTGATATTTTTCACAAAATCCATCATATTCATTATTAGCTGTACATGTAATAATTTTTTCATTGTTCATAATTTTTGGGTTTTGTTCCCAATATTTTGGACATGGTAATGTATAATCTTTTTGACATGCTCCTATTTTTTCTAACATTTTATTTTCATCTTCATGTGCTTTTTTAACTATTTTCATTGTGCTTTCATTTATTTCATCTTCGCTTATTTTTGGTGAATGTTTTACAATATTTTTTAAAATTCCATTTGAGCTTAATATATTTTCTGACTTACTATCATTTTTATTATGAACAGTGCATGTAAAAAAAAAAAACTTATGCACACACACAAGTGTAACTAGTAGTACAAAGAAAAGTCGTATCATTTTCGAGTGGCTAATATAGACGTCAAGCTAATTTAAGCAATGCCAAATAAGTTGTACAATGTGAAGCTTAAAAAATTGTAAAACAACAAAAATTGTAAAACTATAAAAATTGTAAAACTATAAAAATTGTAAAAATATAAAAATTGTAAAAATATAAAAATTGTAAAAATATAAAAATTGTAAAAATTGTAAAAATCACAATTTGAGAAAGCTAGTTAATACAATGACAAAATAGGAAATACAAAGGATGGATGTGTAAAATAAAAAATTAAATATATAGACAGCATTTTTCTTTTAAGGGGATATTACATATCTCCTATAAAATACACAAAAAAAATATATGTCGTCAATAAAATTGTATGAAATATATTTGTATAATTTTTAAAACAATTAAAAATACATGTACATAATATATGTGATTGGAAAGTATGACTAATTGACCATCAAATTAAAACCCAATACAATTTTATTTTTTATTTAAAAAGTGAAAATAAATCTCAAGAAACACATTTCCACATTGAATAAACAAACATATACATGTGATATGGCATTTTGTCCATTTGGGAATTCAAATTATATAATATAGAATGTATATACATAGAATAGAAGAATAAATAAATAAAAATATTAATAATTTTTTTAAGTTATATTTAAGGTTTGTTTTAAAATAAAAAATGAAATAAACATTTGTTAATGTCTATTATGTATTGTCCAAAAAAAATTACTAAGAACCATAAATAATAGTTCTCACAAAAAATTTAATTAAATAAGTTAAAAAAAAAAAAAAAATATATATATATATACACATATATATATACATATGCATGTACATAAATGTATGGTCTACATCCTTCCAATCAAAAGTCAGTTTTTTTTTTTTTTTTTTTTTTTTTTTTTTTTTTTTTTTTTACATTTTTGAACAAATTTAATTAAAACAAATTTATTCATACCCAAGTAATATCATTAATAACATCAACGAAACAATTCCCCATTTAATAGTTGGATATTCATTAACCCATATTGTTAACATTCCGATATATGGTGCATATCCAACTGATAGTCCAAGAACATGTTTATTTTCTAACCAATATTGATGTGTATCATATAATCCTCTATCATCTATATTATTATTATCTCCTTTTGATAATAAATGATATTGATTATCTTTTGTTTTATGAATATTTAAAATTCTATGAACAATAGGAATATCTCTCCCATTTATTTGATATACCACAACATCACCAGCATGTATAATTGGTGGGTTGTATAAAGCTAAAGTATCTCCTCTGTAATATCCTGGTTCCATACTTCCACTTAAAACAACAACAATAGGTGATTCACATCCTGCAAATGAATATGTATAAATAAAATGGGATAGAAATATTATTATTTTTTCATTTTTTTAGAATAATTTTCTAGTATAAAATAGTAGTAGACTAAATAAATACATATCTATTCAAAAATCTATTAAATAAAATCTAGTATAACTAAATGAAAAAAAAAAAATGACTAGGTATATCAAAACAATCATTCATAAATATCCCTATATTTATGTGCATAAATTTTATAATATGTATAGTATGTATTCTGTTTTATTAACCTGTAGCTACTACTAATAATTTCCATATCATAAAAGCATTTAGTAACAAACATATAACATTTAATATGTGAGATATACTATCTCTTGGGTTTCTAAATGTTTTTTTAAGATCTAATATTGCCGAGTTATATTGTTCTTTTATGAAATCCATTATAATATCAAATCTTTTGTTTGTATGTATATGTGTGTTTTTTTTTTTATGAAATATAAATTTTACTAAAAAATTAAAAAAAAAAAAAAATATGCAATTCCTTTTGTATTCGGTATTCTTATTATTTGCGGATAGTTGCAATTGCAATATAATTAAAAATGTATAAAACATATATATAATATATATATATATATATTAATTTAATATTGTATTAATTTAATATTGTATTAATTTAATTTTGATTTCCAGCTATTTATATTTTTGTTTTCTTTTCCTTTTAAATATGTTATACATATCGTTATCTTATAAATTGTGTTAACCATATATGAAAATGTGCTTAAAGTTATTTTTATATTTCACGCCCATATAATCAAGTCAAATTATTGTGCCTAAAATGTATTCACATATTTTTCAAACATTATTTTGCATTATTTCGCATTTATTTTAAATTCTAACAAGTTTACCGATTATTATAAGGATTTTATTTTTATCATTTCCATAATTTGGAACATAATATTTATCCAAATTTTCATACATATTAGTTTTAATTATTTCAAAAATTTAGTCAATTCATCTACTCTATCCATGTATAGCTAACAAAATAAATACATTGGATTGGTCAATTTTTTATATAATTATCCTACTTAGGATGTTTTAAAAAAATTAGGGTATACATGATATAAAATGGTTATATTTTATTAACATGTCATGTAAAAATAGCTATAGCAATGGTAATAATAATGATAATACTTAGGATGCGGGAAGTTATTTTTTTTTATAAACAGCCAATATGTGTATGATGTTCATATGATGTTGTGTATATATATGTATGGTGTGTACATGCACAAAAATATAATCATAATAAAAAAAAAATGCAATAAAATATATATCACTAAAAAAATTATGCTAACAATAATAATAGTAGTAATAACACGTCGGTATTTTGAAACATAATAATATGAAACATTGACACAAAAAAATACCACAATATTTATAAGAAATTATGTAAATTCTTTAAAAATACCCACAATCGATTCAAGCAATTTCATTATTCATTTTTGTGTTTTAAAAAGGGAAAATAAATTTTCTGAACATGGAATATTATATATGCTTAAATCGAGCTATATTTACAAAAAAAAAAAAAAATAAAGCATTTTTTTGGCTAGTACAAAATTTCATAAAAATAAAAAATAAAAATGATAGACGTCTATTATTTACACACATTATAGTTACTCCATGAAATATTAAATATACATGTGTTGCATAAACTAAGACATATCAATTCTAATATATATGACAAAATTAATTATATGAAATCTGATAATTAACAATATTTAAGTAAAAATTATTAAATAAAAATTATTAAATAAAAATATTTTAAGGATATTTTTTTTTTTAAGATTTATCAAAGGATAAGTGTAATTACTGAATTATTTATTTGGTGTTTAATATTTAAAAATTTATTTTTGTAATATTATTTTATTATGTATTTTCATTAAGTGAATAATATATATTTTCTTTAGGTGGTTTAAATTTTTGTGGTGGAATTTGTTCTTCTTTTGATATAGTTTTAATAAATAATTTTTTACCAATTTTTCCATGTATTAATAAAACATTTTCATCTGTACATTCTATTAAATAATTCAACTCATTATCCTCTTCTAAAATATATGGATTGTTATCAACAAAAAGAATTTTCTTCCCATCTTCATATTCTACAATAAATGAATTAGTTTCTAAAAATTCCAAGTTTTCCAATAAAACATGTTCATTACTATCTTCGTTGCCATCTTCGTTACTATTTCCATCATTACTTGGAACACTTATAATATCACTATTATCTACATCATATTTTTCATAAATATCGTCCAAATCAGATATATTTAATTCGCTATCATCTGTTAAACATTCTTGATTATTGTTTCCGTTCATTATTTTATTTTGTTCTTTTTCGGCTTCAAATAAATCATTTATATTTTTCTTCTCTTTTATTTGTGTATATAAATTTTCATCAAAAGACCATGAGATAACAGCACTTTTATTTGCCCCTGCTTGGGATATTTCACTTTTTCCCCCATCCTTTTCGCCACCATTTTCGCCACCATTTTCGCCACTCTTTTCGCCACTCTTTTCGCCACTCTTTTCGCCACCATTTTCGCCACTCTTTTCGCCACCATTTTCTGCTTCCTTTTTCTTTTCGATATCAGGACATACCTCTAAAAATTTTGGAAGCTTAAAAGAGTGATATTCGCCTTTTATATTTAGTGTTTTCTTGTTTGTTTGGGGGTTTCTATTTATTATAGTAGTTGATTGAATTTCATCATTTATAATGTTATATTTTTGTAATTTATTTTTTTCATTATTATTTTTTTCTTTATCAAAATTTTCATATTCCTTTTCTTCGATCTCCTCATCAAATTTATCCCTTATGGATTCATCTGACATAGAATCATCAAAAAATGACATTTTGGCATTATATTTGGCTTTCTGAAAAAAAAAAAATTATTTCAAACAAAACAAAACAAGCTAATATAATTGTATACTATTTAAAATATGTTATCCTTCTTATTAATTAATTTTTTATGTATATAAAATCGTATTATATATATATATATATACAACTTTTTCATTTCGATAAACCTTCCAATTCAGAAGGTAAAAAAAATTAAAAAAAAAAATAGCTTTCTATATACAATTATTTTAATTGTTTATAAATAAAAAAAAATATATGTTATGTATGTATATGCAAAATTGAAGAATGGTATATGATTACTAATTTTATGGCATACTGTTGTGGTCGCTATTTCCGATATGGTGAGAAAAATATGCTGGATATATGTATTGCATTCCTTCCATTTTTGTTAATAATATAAATTGTACTAAAAAGATCAAGATAGGTTGAAAAAAAAAATAAAGAAATTATTTTGGATATTTTTTTATTTCGTTTATTTTAAGAATATTTAGGAGGTCCATCCCTTATTTTTTTTTTTTTTTTTTTTGATAATTAGGTAAAATGGGATATCACAATATAGCTACTTAAATATATATGCTAATAATATATGTATAATATTGTATAGCTATTTTTACACATTTGTTCTCATTCGCTATGTCATAATATAAAACTTAAAAATAATAATTATTAAATAATAAAATATTATTAATGTACATAATTTTATAAAAAATATGTTGTTATTATTATTATTATTGAAATAACAACGAAAAATTTAAATCGATTTCCTTATCAATCTTTGAAATGTGATAGATTATAACAAATTATATTTTAAATATAATCGAGCTAATTTATAATTAAGCAAAATAATAAATTGATATATATATTTCATAAAGGTGTATAACGTATTACTATTTAATATATTTTAGTATATAACGAATAAAAAGTTAAAATTATGTTATTTTTTTTACATATGAAAAATAGACTTAATTATATTATAAAAATAATTTCAGTCTATTTTTATCAACAAATGGAAGAGTGTTATAATTAATAAATTTTTTTTTTTGTTTTTTTGGGCGTGATACAATGTTTTTTGCAAAACAAAAAAAAAAAGATAAAAAGGAAAACCTAACAATATGTCATAGAAGGTTAAAATAGAAATTACATACATCCATAAATATTTATGTATATATGTGAAAATAAAATGAATTAAACAAATTTGTTCATTTTATTGTTATTTTTAAAATATGCATTATTTGTTATGTACTAATTAATATTTTTAGTCTACATATATTTTTTTATTTTTTTTTTTTTATCAAATCCTATTCTTCATCATTTCAAATATAAACATATTACAGATTAGGAATATTTAAAAAAAAATTATATAAAAATAATCACCAATTGATATACATTTCTTTATCGGGACATGTCTACACAAGTGTTAGTAAATATGAACATGTTCATATATATGTTATTTATTTTTTTCAAAAAAAAAATAATAAAATATAAAAAATGAAACATTAATTTTATTTTTAACTAGCCTGATTATAGAGAGATTGCAGATTTTGACAATGATATTCTCACCAAATTGAAAATATCAAGTAATGAATAAATAGACATGTTTACAACCATTTGTATATTTATAAGTCCCATTTCTTATAATATATTATATTACTTATTCTTACTTTTTTTTATGTACACGTTCATGTATATAACCATTTATAGAAACAGGAGAATGTTCCTCGATAAACAATATCAAGTTTGTATATGAAACAGTGAACGATTTAAACAAAATAGACAAATTTATTCATGATGAAAAAAATTTTGAATATTACTACATACCACCATCTATCATAAGGTAAGTAGGATATTGTAAAAGTTCAAAAAAAATCGGTTATGCAATTTTTGGTGAAAATAGCTATATTATGTACACTTAATTTTTTTTTTTTTTTTTTCATTTTTTCCTGACTTGTTCATGCAGAAAATATAACGAAATTAAAATATATGAATTATACGATGAACAGATCGAGTGTTTAAGAAATGCTTTTGAAAATGAATATATTGAAAGTAATTTAAATGATAAAAAAGATGATATAATATACGATGCTACGCATGTTCAAGATATAAATGAGATATTGAATTCAGAGTTTTTTTCTGCCTTTGAAAATTTTGGAGAAAAAGGAGAAATGGTAAAATGTTTGGACAATAATGTAATGCCTGAACATGTTCAGGAAAAAAACATGAACGAAACCCAAATAAAAAATATACAGAATGATAAAGAATTTTATAAAAACTTTTTATTCAGTATGCCAACAGGAATGGGAAAAACATTAATTTATGATATTATAATTATTCGATTTATTTTATACAAAGGATATAGAGTTATATTAACTTTACCAACTGTATCACTAATAAATGAAAAATATGATTATTATGAAATGCTACTAGGAAATAGCACAGTATCATTAAATATTAAAAAATTTAATAGCTTTAATTTTACTGGTTATTCTTATAGTCTATCGACTGATATAGCTTTATGTACATATGAACAAGCTAATATTATAATTAATATTATAATTAAAAATAATTTAAAATCCAATTTTATTTTTATTATTGATGAAATTCACTATATCAATGATTTGCAAAGAGGGTTTTTCATTGAATCCTTATTAACAAAAATTAAATATGCCCAAAAAAATTACAATCATATTTTTAATTTACGAACATATGGTTTCTCTGCAACTTTCTCCAACATCGACCATGTAGGCTATGCAAATATATACCCCTATACACACATGTGCATATTTTTTATTTCCATACGTGTGTCCAATTTACCTTGCCCGTTCATATTTTTTATTTTCATACATGTGTCTAATTCGCATTGTCTGTTCATATTTTTTTATGTTCATATTTTTATTTTCATACATGTGTCCAATTTACCTTGCCCGTTCATATTTTTTATTTCCATACATGTGTCTAATTCGCATTGTCTGTTCATATTTTTTTATGTTCATATTTTTATTTTCATACATGTGTCCAATTTACCTTGCCGTTCATATTTTTCTTAATTTCGCTGTTTTGGTCAGATCGGAAAATGGCTGGAAGCGAAGATACGAGTAAGTAGCAAAAAGACACAAAAAATAAAATACCTGTATAAAATAAAAAATGTGATGTATAAAGATATAGAACAAAAATATATTGAGAGGACATTGGATATGCCATATGTGTTAGATCCAGATCATTTAGGATATATATTAAGTGAAGAATTAATTTTAAAAAGAAATGTATTAATATTTTGTTCGACAAAAAAACAAAGTGAAAAAGTTGCATCATTTATTAGTAATGTAATTTCATATTATTTAAAAAATAATTATTTTAATATAAGTATTGAATTATTAGAAAAAAGGAAAAAATTAATAAATCAATTAAATGAGATAAAAGATATAAATATAAACATTTTAGAAATAGAAAAATTAATTATTAATGGAATTTTTTATCATCATTCTGAATTAGGAAAAAATGAAAAAGATATTATTGAGAATGCCCTTCGAAATAATATACTATTTTGTCTTTGCTGCACAACAACTTTATCTGTTGGTGTAAATTTTAATGTACATACAATAATTATAAGGAATATAAAAATCGGTATTTCATTTTTAACAAAAGATCAAATTATTCAAATATCTGGAAGGTGTGGAAGATTAAAAAAAAAAAATGATGAAAATAATAATTTTACTATAAAACCTTTACATTCTAATAATAAACAAATCAATGATAGTTTCTATAATGAAATAAAAAAAGATGAGCTTACAAATAAAAATAATTGTTATATAAAAGATTATGATACAAATTGTGATGGAAAAGTAATAATATTTTTAAATGGTAAAGATGATGTAGAATATTTAAAAATGTTATTTCAAGATGATGGAGAAAAAAAGACAATAAAAAGCACAATGGAAAATTTTGATTTATGTAAATTTATTATAGAACTAATAGAATTAAATATAATAAAAACAAAAAAAGATATTATATATTTTTTTTTTTTATATGCACTTAAATTTTGTAAATATGGTATGGAAACTGATCAAATAAAAGATAAAGATTTTCCTGAAAAATATAAAGAAAATATTCTACTTGAAATTAAACAAATTTTTCAATACTTATTTGATAATAAATTAATTATTATACCTTATGAAAAAGAACAAAATTATTATTATTATATATTTGAAAAGATTTATAATGTTAATTTATATAAAATAGAAAATATTTTTAATTTTAATTTTTTAAATCAATATATTAATATAAATATTATGATAAAATCAAATTTACAAGAAAAAATTTGTCTCTTTAAAAATTTATGTAATCATTATAAATCAAATAATATATTAGACCAAGAAAATGAAAAATGTACAATACCATTTATAACAATTTTATCTATTTTTAAAGATACTCATATTAATAAAAATATATTTCCAAATTTATTTGTCCAATTTATTAAATATTTATTTCTTATTAACATAAATAATAAACAAAATAATTTTTATGTATATGACATTCTTGAGGAAGATGATGACCTGACATGTTCAGAAATATCTCCTTATGTTCATTCGGCTCCTACTTCTTTAGATTTTATTTTTAACTATTCTATAATTCATATCACATATGTTAAAGGTATAGCAAAACAAAATGACAATTATTTATTACCTCATTTTTTATTATTTTAACTATTTATATGTTTTTTTTTTTTTTTTTTTGAAGGGTTTTCTCCGGATACGCTTCTAATGATTTTTGTATTTTGTCTAGGTTCCGACATAAACTTGAAAATTAATTTCGAAATATACGAAAGTGCATTACTTCAAAATAACGACCAAATTAATGCACTCAAAATTTTCAAATATTTAGACCTTAATCTGGACATATTACAAAAATACAAGATGCGAAAAAATGAAAATTTCAAGGAAGTTTCTGAGCGATTCCTCAAGGGGGAGTAAGCAAAAGCGGAAAAAATCGCACTTTAAAAAATATCACTTTTTAACCCTTACTTTTTAAACCCTCATATTTCTCTTCCTATTTTTTATCTTCACTTTTTAAACCCTCACATTTCTCTTCCTATTTTTTATCTTCACTCCAAGAATAAATATCGAAGAAATATCCCAAACATTTGAGTGGGTAAAGATAAAAAGGTTTTACTTTAGTCTTATTATTTACGATATTTTTAACACTGACTTTTATACCGTTTCACGAAAGTATGTTAAATTTTATCAACTAAAAAATTGTTTTATTGGCTAATTTTGTTAAAACAATAAATATGTGTGTAAGTTATCAAGTCACAGGCTAATTTGCTCATACAACCATAATTTTTTTCAACACCTTTTCAGATATAAATTAAAAACAAAAGAATTAAAAAATTTATACATAAAGAGCTGTTACAATCTTTCCTTTAATTGTAAAGTTATACGGAATTTTAAAAGTTCATTGTAATAGAAAAAAAAAATTAACACGATAAAATAGTTAACACGATAAAATAGTTAACACGATAAAATAGTTAACACGATAAAATAGTTAACACGATAAAATAATTAACATAGATAGAAAAATTAACATAGATAGAAAAATTAACATAGATAGAAAAATAATTCATATTCATTTTTATTCCATTTTTTTATAGAAGCATTTTTTGTATAATTTTAGAAAATTTATTATTGAAGATGAAATCAAAAATTTCCCCCCACATTTTTTAATTCCCATTTGTCCGATTATGTTATTTCATTTTTACCTGTTTTTGTTTTTATAATTTTATAATTTTACAATTTTACAACTTTACAATTTTACAATTTTATAATTTTCCGATTTTTTTTTTCAAAATATGAATGCATGGTTGTACATGTGTATGTTTGTAGATTTTAATTTACATGAACATACATGTATATTTGTATAAAAAAAAAAAATAGCCAAATATATCTACATTTTTACATGACCAGACAGGTTAATTTGTGTTAATTTTTATTTTTTTTCTTGTGACACACAAATTAATAAAAACTGTACAGGTATTTTTAAATTTTTTTGAATTTTTTTTGAATTTTTTTGATTTTTTTTGAATTTTTTTTATTTTTTTGAATTTTTTTTATTTTTTTGAATTTTTTTTCCATTAGTGCTAGCCATTTTGAAAAACACGAAAAAAATATATAACAGTATATACAATATTTATATGTTAAAATGTTGTAAATTTCATTGAAAAAATAGTAGAGAATAAAAATAATATGATTTATGTGTAATATATATATATACAATTTTTTCATTTGAATAATTATCAAATATGTGTGTGTCAAAAAAATGAGCAAATGGGGTTTATTAGCAGGGGAAATTTTGTGGCCCAAGGAATTTATATATGTTATTGAAAATGAAGGTTGTAATAATAAATTTGGGCATAGTTATGTGATAAAATATAATGGAAATATAGTTCAAAAAAATTTAAAAAAATGTTTAAATAATGTAGATAAAATGATAAATGCAACTAAATCTATATGTGTAAATTTAGAACAACAAATAGATGAATATGATCCAGATAATTTAAATTATGAAAATAAAATATCAGACGAATCAAAAAATGCTAACCAAATATTACTTAGATTATCAGAAAAAAAACAAGGGATGAAAGAACAACTTTCAAAAATAAATACAATTCAAGAAAAATTTGATATATTATTAAAAAATGAACCATCTTATAACTTCCGATTAGATTTTCCATATTCCAATTTTCAAAACAATCCTTTAATCGAAAAAATAAAAAATTCATACTTAAACACAAAAAATGAAATTTATAACAATTGGGCAATAACTCATACTAACAGCCCCAGTCAAAATTATCAAACCTATCAAAATGGTCAAAATGGTCAAAATTACCAAACCTATCAAACCTATCAAAATGGTCAAAAACGTGGTGACAAAACTAAACGCGATGAAAATAAAAAAGGATATAGAAGCTATATATATAATATAAAAGTTATAGAATGTGACGAAACGATAGTAGGGGGTCACGAATTTATATTTTCAGAAGACAGTTCAAATAACGTAAAAATTAACAAGTTAATTAAAGAAGGGAAAGATATAAAAAATTCGATATATGAATATAAGGAATATTGTAAAGATATGGATAATTGTGAAGAAAACGAAGAGTCATATTTTGAGGAAGAAGAAAAAGAAAACGATTTGAATTACAAAGACGGAAAAAATAAGAGTACAGGAAATAAAGATTACGAAGTTACATACGAAACGTTAGGTGTGGTCCCATATAGTGACATAATTATATTAAATAAAAAAGAGCTTGATAAAAAAAATAAACAAGTTGCAGGGTTTGTAACACCATTTATGATAAATGGTAATATTAAAAAAATGATTAAAAATATAAATCCATATAATAAATATAAATTTAGTGATGAAATGGTATATAAAAATTTATGTAACATTATAAAAGTTATGAATTATTTACAAGAGAAAAATATAGTTCATGGGAATATAAAACCAACTAATTTATTTATAAGTAACAATGGTTTTAATATTTTAATTGGAAATTTTGTTCCCAAAATGAAATTAACAAATTATTATTTTTATGTTATAAATAAAACAAGGGCATGTATGAAATATATTTCACCTGAACTTTTACTTTATATAAAAAAAAAAACAAATAAATTAAAAAAAAATATAAAAAAAAATAAAATAATTAATATAGAAAAGTATCTTATAAAAAATGACATATTCTGTTTAGGATTATCTTTTTATTATATTATATCAATGAATGAAGATATTTTAAATTATATAAATGATTCTCGAATGTTTCAATATAAGGTTGATCATCTTCAATCATATATAAAAAAACCAGAATTATTTTATCTTCTCAAAAATCTTTTAATATATGATCATATGTATAGACCTAACTGGTCTGACCTATCTAATATCATAACACAAATAAATAAAGAACGAATAAAAATTTTCATCTAAATTTGTTTCAGTTCCCCACCCCCTATGGATACAATCACATACATTCAGTTTAGCGTACGAAAAAAGGGTAGCCAATAAAGGGGTAGCCGATAAAGGGGTCGCCGAATTTGCATAATTAACAAGAGGCTTGAAGATATGTAATTATTTATTTAAGCAATGTGTGTTAGTGTTCATATAATGAAAACATAAACAATTGTGTAATTAAATTTAAACATGAAAATATTTAAGATTTTACACGATTCATAAATGCCAAAAGATGGGTAGGTAACAAGATATATAGATAATAAATGGTTGAACAGGTTGAACAGGTTGAAAATGTTGAAAAGGTTGAAAATGTTGAAAAGGTTGAAAATATAATTTTGTGTGTATTTATTAAATATAAAAATGAGATAAAATATATACAACATTGTATATATCCATTATTCCTTAATTTGAATTGTAAAAGAAAATAAGATAATAATATTTTTATTATCACAAATATAGCATATATATGAATAAGAGCAGTATAGCTAAATGTGTGTCAGCATGGTCGATTACAATAAACATCCATTTTGTGCAAAAAAATGCATATACACATGCATATGCATATACATATATACATATACATACATATGCATATGCATATACATATATACATATACATACATATGCATACACTTCCAAGTGTGTACATTTTATGAGCTTTTAATTTTGATCATAATTTTGTTCGAAATTTTTTTTATTTTTAAAATTATTAAATGGTTTTTTATTAAAATTGTTTTTATCTCGATTATTGAAATTGTTTCCAAACTTTTTTCCGGAAAACCCTTTTCCTCCATTTCCTCCACCTCTTTTCTTAAAAAAGCCACCATTTCCATTATTGTAATTATTTCGATCACCTTTATTATTACCACCAAATCCTGAATCACCATTAAGAGATGTAGATGGGGTAACTTGTACATAATAATTTTTCCATAAATATCCATCTTTTTCTAATGCTTTTAAAGCTCCTTGTGGTGAATCAAATGTGATTTTAACTTTAGTTTTTTTCGTTTGTGTATTATTATTATTATTATTATTATTTCCGTATACATATATATTAGTTACATTTCCATATTCACCAAATAAAGATCTAGCATCTGTATCATTGAATTTTGGATTTGATGTATATATATATATTGTTGGAGATAATATTCCTTCAGATATAATAAGAGGAACACCTTTAAATTTTTCCTTATTTTTAAATAACAACTTTTCTTTAATATCATTTTTTTGACAAAACAGAAATGCACAATTATAGTAATTACTTATTCCTAAGATAACTTCTTCTTCGTTATATGATTCACCTAATAAATTTTTTATAAATAAATTTAAATCTTCATAATTTTGATCTTTACTTATATTGTTAATTGTAACTATATATCCTTTTTTATTATTAAATTGGTTATTGTTTGTTTCGTTATTTGCCATTGAATCTATTCCATTATTTTTTTTTTGTTTTTTATTTTTTCCTTTATCAAATGAATTATCATTTTTTCTTTTTCCTTGCCCATCTTCTTTGTTTTGGTTTCCTGACAAAATAGATTCTGTTTTATTATTTTTGAGTGGGAAAGTTGATTTAACTTCTGTTGTTTTATTTTTTTCATCTTCTGAATCAGAAGAAGAATCTGATGAGTCAGAAGAAGAATCAGATGAATCTGACGAATCTGAGTCAGCTTTTTTCTTTTCCTTGGTTTCTACTTTATTTTGAGCGGGTTCTACTTTATTTTGAGCAGGTTCTACTTTTTTTTGAACGGGTTCAACTTTTTTTGTTTCTTCCTCATCAGAAGAGTCAGAAGAATCTGATGAATCCGATGAATCTGAATCGTCTTTTTTCTTTTTTGGGGCTTCTACTTTTTTTTGAACAGGTTCTACTTTATCTTGAGCGGGTTCTACTTTATCTTGAGCGGGTTCTACTTTATTTTGAGCGGGTTCTACTTTTTTTGTTTCTTCCTCATCAGAAGAATCTGAAGAATCTGAGGAATCTGAGGAATCTGAATCATCTTTCTTTTTTTTATTACTTTTCTTTTTACTATCTGCGTTAGATTTTACTTCAGACTCTGCTGCAGTCGATTCAGTCAATTGGGTATTTGCCTTTACATCTTCATCTAAAAATGGGAAAAATGAAAAAATAAAAAAATAAAAAAATGAAAAAATAAAATAAATTGCATAAATGTGCATATCTATAAGAATGTTAGCGCAATAAATGAAACAAAACAGTGTCATTGGGTTCGTAAATTTTTCAATTTTTTTCATTTTTTCCATTTTTCATTATGAACAAAATAAACATGTAAAACGCCACATTTGTGATGCCATAAAAAAATTATAATTTTTTTTATTTTATTTTTTCAGAGATCTTGGTGAAATGATATAAGATATCATCATATTAGAATCAGATACTTTTTTTTCATCATAAAAAATAAAATAGCACACAGTTTAGAATCACACAAATGGGAAAAACAAAGTATAGGAAACAATATGTAAATGTAGAAAAATAAAAATTCTTGTTAATTTTGTCTGGGTAATGGGGATACTAACCTCCTTGGATGTTTGAATCAGTAGCTTTAGAATCCTCCTTAGTTTCTTTTTTTTTAAATAAAGATAATGCCATTTTATTTTAAAAATGAATATATACAAACTGCTAAAACTATATATGATAATAAAATATACTAAAAAAAATAAAAGAAAAATTATTTGGCTACTTAAAATGTTGCTTATATATATATATATATATTTTTTTTTTTTTTTTTTAATTCTTTGGTTTTATAAGAAAAAATCAGCAATTCCAAAAATGTTTTACATTTATAAATATGTTATTAATAATAATGAAATTAAAAGTTGGTAGTTATTTTTGTAATATCATGAAAAAGTAAAAGTAAAAATAAAGTAGAAATAAAAATAAAAGTAAAAATAAAAGTAAAAATAAAATTAAAATAATGATATTTTTTCTTAAACTTAATTATACAAAATGATGTTATCAAAGTGATGTTACCAAAATGATGTTATAAAATGATGTTACAAAATTAGTTAATTTTTATTTTTAAATTGTAAACTAATTATAAATTAATAATGTATAAAAATATAATTATAATATTTGTATTACATTTAGGGGATAAATTTCAAATTTATGAATTTATTTGCTTTTTTATATACATAATGTCGTAAAAACATAATAAGCAATAAAAATAAAATATGATATACAGGAATCAAATATACCCATATATACATCATTATAGTATATATATATATATATAATATAATATAATATATAATATATATTTATAGGCATACATGCATACTGCTAATTATAATCACATTTCGAATAAATATCACTATTGAATTAAATTAATAACACAACGCATTGCATTTCTTTGTTCTTTTGCTATTTTGGTTATACATATGGATTCAAAAATGTAAAGAAAAAAATATAGCTAAAACAAATATTTAAGATGGTGCTATATATTTATATTTTCTTAAATTTTTTTTAATCTTAAAAATTTAAGGATATACTATTTCACATAAATAAAATAAACATTAAAAAAAAACCATTTTATATTTTGATTTAAAATATTTTTATTATATCGTTGAAAAGTAGCCAACTATATACAAAATAAAAGATATACAAAATAAAAGATATACAAAATGAAAGATATACAAAATGAAAGATATACAAAATAAAAGATATACAAAATAAAAGATATACAAAATTAAAGATATATATAAAATAAATGAGATATATAAAATAAATGCTTGTCAGCCATGTTGTTGTATTCTTTCTCTTGTTAAAAAATTCGATATAATATATCTCGCCATTTTAAAATTGTTCATATATATTTATTTATATCGCTATATGTATAGCCATTTACTTACGTATGCAATAGCAAACAAAAGATGTTACTTTCATGTAAGACGTTTTGCATTGTTAAAACATATGCAATAAATTAATTGAAGGGGGTGTCATGTTTTTTATATTCGACTAAAAACAAACTTAACAGTAAAAAATGTTATAAACATGTGAGGGTTGGAAGAAAATTATGTACATACATATGCATATGCAACATTTTGGCATGTTTTGTACATGTTTAAATGCCATGAAAAAAGGTTACATATTTTTATAATAAAAAAACGAATATAAATACATACATTTTTCAATGTATATATTACTTGTGTATTTTGTAGAAAACATAATCGCACACATATAGTAAGTATTATAATAAATTGTGCGAAATGGCTAGAATATTTCTTTTTTAATTATATAATAAAATATATATATTTTTTACTTTTTATATACTAAAAAAAATATTTATTCGATTTTTTTTTTAAATATATTTAAAAGTTTAAATTCTGTATTTCTGGGTTTTGACACTACAATACATTTTCCTTCTTCCAATTGTGTAGTTGGTGTTTGAATTCGAATGTAAAATTTTATGCTATTTGTTATTATAAAGGCTATAAAAAAAAAAAAAAAAATATATATAGCTAGTCTAACAAAAAAAAATAAAAATAGCTAGTCGAACAAAAAAAATAAAAATAGCTAGTCGAGCAAAAATAAATATATACACAGTAATATATTATATGTATAAAAATTACCTGTTATATTAAAAACAATAAGCTGATTAAATAAAACAAAATTAGCATTTCCAGTATTTTTACGTAGCCATGTATTCAAAGTAATTGAAAACATATTAAAATGAATGACCCAAATAGATAGCTAAAAAAAATGTAAAAATGTAAAAAAATGTTAATTGGCACAGTATTAGGAAAAGTGCATATATATTATGTAAGCTCAAATGTTTGTTCAGTTTTTTACTAGTTTTGCGAATGGAATGGTATACAACGTATTTTCGTAATCTATAGACATTAATATCTGAAAAAAAAAATATATACTATATATGTTTTTATATTTTACAAATTGTTAAATATTGTTATTTCCAAATTAACTTACCAATACGTATATTATATCGTTTACTACTATGTTTGGATGAAATACAAGCGCAATCTGAAAAAAAAAAAAAAATGCATAAATGTACACACATTATATGAGTCAGGCATATTACATGAATCAGATATAGTAGTAGCACTTCTCTTTGTTTTTACCGCGATCATAATTTTTAAGTAAATAAGGGGCGTTTTCGATAGACGGAAAAAAAGTGGTATGGGGTAAAGGAAGATATGAAACTGGAGGCAAACAAGGGGAAAAATATCCATAGATATGTGTGTGCACACAAATAACATAAAAAATATAAATAAAATAAAAAATATAAATAACATAAAAAATATAAATAACATAAATAAAAACGTATTTGATCTTACATGAAAGAGAAACAAAAAGGAATAGTAATAGTTCTTGAACATCTAGAGAAGGGGAAAAATAACGAAACTATTTGTAAGCCCAATAATATCCATAATTGGCTTTTCATTTTTTATGAAATAAATTTTTAAAGTATTACCGTCGAAAAGATATACCAATAATTTCCCAAATTGGGGATCAGGTAAAAAATCTTGTATTCGTTTATCAGTGTATTATTTAGAAAGGACTGGGATAAAAAAAAATAAAAAAATAAAAATAATAAAATAAAAAAATAAAAATAATAAAATAAAAATAATAAAATGTATAAATAATAAAAGATATAAATGTAAACTGTGTTTATATATTTTCAGACTATTTTCTTTCCCATTTTCTTTCCCATTTTTTCTTTCATTTCTTACAATTGACTTGCCATTCATATAATATGATACAATTATTAATAAGCCATAAAATATACAAGTAAAAAGTAGAATTATAAAATTTTTGAACAAGATAAAAAACAGTTTTTGAAATTCAATCTGTTTTTTAATATGAGAAATAATTATATTGTCTTTAATAAAAATAATAAAATTATTTATCCCAATAATTATAAGTATAAAATGAAAAGATGTTATATAAATAAGAATTGAATTTAAAACAATTATACAAAAAAAATTAATAAATAAAATAATCTTGTTTGAATTTGTTGATATCCTTAATATAGTCAAATAAAAAGACATTGTTATTATCAGCAACTTAAAATTGTCTAAAGATAAAAATACATTTGCTAAAATAGTAAGAGGATTATTTAAATAAATATTTATTAACAAAACAGGATTAATTAGTTTCCATCCATTTTGGCTTGTTTGTTCATAAATATAATTAAAAAAATCTTTCTTCTTTTTTATATGTTCAATTATTAGAAATAAAAAAATAGCTATGAATATATCTGTTAAGCATATTAGCATGAAATATCGAAATTCATGATAAGGGAAAATATCTATCACATTAGATTGTCTATTTATTTTTTTTTCTGATGTTTTTATTCTGACCTTGTTCATAATATTTTTTTTTTCATTAAATATAATAAAATGTAAAAAGCTTAAAAATATAGGATTTATTCGTAATACTAAAAATGAATATATGTCTTTATATCTTTTCCTTAATATATAACTATCATATATATATTTCATATTATATATATCTGAATTAAATGAATAATACATAGAATCACTTTTAAATATATTTTCTTTTATATTTTTATTATAACGTTTATCCATTTGAAAATATTGTTCTAAATTTCCATTTAAATAATTTATACGATTGTGTTCCCATGTTTTGTATTCATTATTGTTAAGCTTAGATTTTTCTAAATTTGGGATATTTTCTTCTTTTATTATACTATTTATGTTTATAATTTTTTCAATATATTCATAGTTTGACCCTTCTAAAATGTTTAACACATAAAATACGACTACTCTTATAATTACACATATTACTAAACTAGCGAATAAGCCATTTTTTTTGTTTTGTATTTTCATACTTATGTTCATTTTTAGGATGAATAAAAAAAAATGTACATATACATATATATATTAAACTATACATGAATTAGCAATATTTGTTCCCGTTGTGTATAGCTACGCGATGGGGAGGGGAAAATAAAAAACCTGCACAAAGGAATTATGCTCAGAAAAAAAAAAAAAAATGTGAATTAGTAATTAGTTATAAAATTTAAAACACATTTAATAATTCCATTTTTGCAAAAAAATAAAAATAAACATAAAAAAAAAAAATAATAAAATTATAAATGTGTATATCGGTTGCTATGTTATTTTTCCCTTCCGTGTAAATATTTTATTCTTTTTTATTTTGCGCCAATATTTTAACCTTGCAGCATTTTTTTTTTTTTTTTTTTTTTTTTTCTGAACGGCAAGGTATTTTTTTCTATAACCAAGCACCTTGAGATTAAATGGTATATATGCTAGTATCATATTATATAGAGAAAAGGATATAAAAATAATTTGTCATTTGTGTATGAATTTTTTTCCCTTTTTTTTTTTTTTTTGAATTAAATTTGGAATTAATTTCAGTAGTAGATCAGGTAAATATCTACATTTGTTGTTTTAGAAATAAAATAAATATAAAATAAACATATTTAATAACTAAATTGAAATAGAAAAATTAAATAAATAGTATGTTGTGCCTAAAAAAAAAAGAAGTAAAATTAATAAAGTATAATATTATTTAACACAAATTTGTACATATACAAATATCATAAATATAACAATTTATTCTATTTTTATATATTAAACCGATTATTAATTTTTAAAATTATAATTAAAAAAATATCATAATTTATTTTGATTGGTAATATGTAATAACACATTTTAGGATACAAGGTATCATTTATATTTTTTTCTTTCAATACATACAAAATCAGAAATAGGAATATTGCTAGGGGTGGGGGTAGAGAATTGGATAAATATTATGTTTAAATAAATTACAACTTTTTTTTTTATATTCATTTTAAAAAAGAAAAGCATAGTAAGTACTTCCCACTTATTCCAAATTTTATTTTAAAAACAAAAATAAAAGGAAAATACACTCCTTTGTAAATATGTGCATATTATAGAAGTGGATGCCGCGTTAAACCCCCTGAAAATATAACTTAAAGTGCATGTGCACATATACAACGCATACATACATACATACGCATACATACGCATACATGCATACATATACATGTGTGTGTGTGCGGATTTATTCTCAAGATAATTTATATTTTAAAAAATGATGAAAACAAGATCCCGAATTTTAAATTCTCTGACAAAGAATGGGGTAGGGAACCAACTCATGGGTTTTGAAAATTATATTAATAATTGTAACAATGTTATGAACAAACGAAATATTAACAGTTTGATTCAAATAAATGAAAATGAAGGGAAAGGAATTAACATAAAATATTATATTAAAAAAAATGTAAATTTATACAATCAAAATAAAATCAATATTTTTAAAATTAATAAAAAAAATTTTGCTATAGGAATATTTGAACGAAAAAAACCACATATGAATATTGGCACAATTGGTCATGTAGATCATGGAAAAACTACATTAACAGCAGCTATAACTAAAGTGTGTTCAAAATATGATAGAGGCACTTTTAAATCATATGAAGATATAGATAAAACGCCGGAAGAACAAAAAAGAGGAATAACAATAAATGCTACACATGTTGAATATGAAACAGAAAAAAGGCATTATAGTCATATTGATTGCCCTGGACATTTAGATTATATAAAAAATATGATTACAGGTACATCTCAAATGGATGGATCAATATTAGTTGTGTCAGCATATGATGGTTTAATGCCACAAACTAAAGAACATGTATTATTATCAAGACAAATCGGTATTAATAAAATAATTGTATATTTAAATAAAATAGATATGTGTGAAGATCAAGAATTAGTAGATTTAGTAGAATTAGAAGTTAGAGAATTATTATCTTTTCATAAATATGATGGTGATAATATTCCATTTATTAAAGGTTCTGCTTTAAAAGCTTTAAATGATGATCCATCTGAATATGGAGTTCCATCTATTTTAAAATTATTAGATGCATGTGATAATTATATTGATGAACCCAAAAGAAAAATCGATTTACCTTTTCTTATGAGCATAGATGATGTATTACAAATTTCAGGAAAAGGAACAGTAGCTACTGGACGTGTTGAACAAGGAACTATTAAAATTAATGAGTCTGTTGATATTTTAGGAATAAAAGAAAAATCGATCAAAACTGTTATTACTGGAATTGAAATGTTTAGAAAAACATTAGATACTGCACAAGCAGGTGATCAAATTGGAGTAATGCTTAAAAATGTAAAAAAAAATGATATATCTAGAGGTATGGTTGTAACAAAAATACCAAATATGAAAACATATAAAAAATTTGAATCAGATATTTATGTTTTAAAAAATGAAGAAGGAGGAAGAAAAAATCCATTCTCATCATATTATAGACCACAAGTATATATACGAACTGCTGATGTAAATTGTGCTGTTATATTAAATGAGGATACACAAATAGCAAATCCTGGTGATAATATAAAATGTACTATTGAGCTTATGTATCCTTTAGCTATTAGTTCTGGTCTTCGTTTTTCATTAAGAGAAGGTGGAAAAACTGTAGCTTCGGGTATAATTACTAAAGTTTTATAAATAAGTTATTTATTTTTCATTACTATTTTTCATTACTATTTTTCATTACTATTTTTCATTACTATTTTTCATTCTATTTTTCATTACTATTTTTTTTTTTTTTTTTTTTTTTTTAATATCTTTCACTACATGACTTGCCCAATTTGCCAATTTTTTGGCAAAATGATGGTTTAGTTTTATTTTCCACTTTTTCGTTTTTCATTTTCATTCGATTTTAATTAGTTTATAACTATGAGACACGAATTGTATGGCACTTAGTAAAATAAGAAAAATAAGAAAAATAAGAAAAATAAGAAAAAAATAAGAAAAAAAATAAGAAAAAAATAAGAAAAAAATAAGAAAAAAATAAGAAAAATATACACGTACATGTACGTATAAATGTGCATGTGCATGTACATGGCATACGTGACGGTGGGGCCACTTGCCACTTGCCACTCCAAACTTCGCCCTCAAATGAAGAGACGCGAAAAGTCATCAAGCCTGTATCGCTCATGCGTATGAGGACAAATAAAAAGATCATCAGGCTTAAGAAACATAGATATAGCTTTTTCAGAAAATACATGACCAGTGGGTGTAGTAAAAGGAGGGTTATTTTCATCCATAATTTGATTAGTATAAGGACATAATAAAAAGCTTTTTGTTTTTGGAATGTTAGGAATTTGAGATATAACAGGTTTTAATTCATCTATACATGTTGGACAATTTGTTGATTTTTTTTTATTTTTTTCACATTGATCTGTTTTTATAACTGATATTCCAGATTTTAGTAAAAATTCTAATAAAGGTTTATTCATAGTTCCTATAATATCTGAATAAGCTAGCTTAAATATTTTTAATATTTTTTTCCATCTTTTTTTATTAAATTGATTTAATTTTTCAATATCAGTATAATTAACATTTATATAAGTTATTACAAATTTGACATCATCTGATATAAATTTATCATTTCCAAAAATAACAAAACGTTTTAAATATTCCAAAGCTTCAAAATATTTATTTTCAAAAATTAAATAAATAACATGTTGTAGATGTAATTCAGATTCAATATTTGAATTCATTTTTTTTAATTGAGATTTATATTTTTGACACCATTCTAACCCAGGTTGAATATTATACATTCTTAATTCTTTTAATATTAAAAGATATTCTTTATATATATATGCATCTGAATAATTGTCTAATTGATATCTTTTACAAAATATTTCACTAGTATTAAAAAAACCATATCTACAAAAATAACCATCAATTAGCCAATTTATTCTTTTATCATAAGAATCAAAATTAAAATTTCGTTTTAAACTTTCGACTTGTATATCTTCCTCCTCATATATATATTCTAATCTACTATGAAGTTTTTTTATAACCTGACTAACCATTTTTTTTGAATTTATAACTTTTTTTTTTAACGCATTTAACTTTTCAATTATCGTATTTATTTTAGTTAATTGCATTTTTTCATTTAAATTTAATAATTTTTTTTCTATAAATAATGTTATTATTGTAAAATTTTTTTCCATTTCTTTTTGAATATTTCGAAATACGTTCATTATAGATTTTAATGGAATTTGAACAAAATATTTGTCTATAACATTTATTACCATTTTTTTTTTTTTTTTTTTTAAATCTTTTTCTTTTTCGATTTGTTTATTATCACACATTTTTTCTTTTATCACTTTTTCCTGATTTTCTGTCTCATTTTCTAAGATAAAATAATTCATCATTTTCCATGTATCTACAAAATTATTATCTTCATTCCCTGACTTATTTATTTTTTCGACAGTTTCGGATTTTGTATTTTTTCCATCAAAAATTGCATGTCCTTCAATTTGGCTTATGCTATTTGAATGACCAATATTTGATTCTATTTTACTTTCCAATGCCATTATAACATTATTATTATTTTTTACAATATTTAATTGTTCATCTATTTTTTTTTCAATATAATTTAACACCTTTTCCCCTTTTGACGACACTCCTTGATCGTCTTTTTTTTCGCTTTTGGAGGTTTCATCTTTTACTTCATCTTTTACTTCATCTTTTACTTCATTTTTTACTTCATTTTTTCCCTCATCTTTTCCCTCATCTTTTACTTCATCCGCTTCGCCCTTTTCAATATCCATCTTTATTTGATTGTTTTATAATTTTTTAACTTACCTTCTTTTACCGCTCTACATTGAGATAACGGTAAAAAAAAAAAAAAAAAAAAAAATCTATATATACAAAATATGATATATCAAAATTAATTACATAGAATAATACATGCATATACATATATATTATTTCCAAATTAAAAAAAATAGGAAATAAAAAACGAAAAGAAAAAAAGGATAGCTCAATGATTTATTTAAAAATAAATTATATTTTTAAAATGCAAAGTACGCACTGATTGCTCATCATATATGATATACACACTCATTAAAAAATCCTTATTTTCAACGATTGCGAATGAGAAAAAATAAATAATTAAAATAAAAACAAATAAACTAAATAACGAATTTGATAAAATATTACTGAATAACCATATAAACAAAAATATGTGCACACATGCCCATTTACTAAAGTTCCAGTGGAAAATTAAATCTCCACCTTTTCAAAATTTGGGTATTGAAATGGCTAACTAGCCATAAAAAATGAGGGGGGAAGATAGCCAAAATAAAAAAAATATAATGAAAAAAAAAAATAAATAAAATGAAATAAATGAACAAATGAAATAAATGAACAAATGAAATAAATGAATAAATGAATAAAAAAACGCTGTTCGAAATAACCCTTCGGAAATGGAAAAATTAAATGCATGCACATAAGTATGTTGTATCATTTATATCCGAACAAATACGGTTTCTTAATTGGATACAATTATAACGAAATATTTATGGATATAGAAATATAATACCGCCAAATATCATATTTTAAAGCGAATTATTAAAAAAACCTGAACTGTACATAAATTATTGAGAACATAGGAGGAACACACATACATATATATGTGCCTTTAAATTGACATACATTTTTTAATGGAAAAAAGGTTAACAGATTAAATGAAAAAGGATATTTTAAAAAGTCTATATTGAAAAATAAAATGAAAGTAATAAGATAGTATGGAAAATAATCTGAATTGTTAATATGTGCAGCTTTTTTTTTTTTATACAATCTAGCTATCAAATTTTTAATGACAATCTTAAAATCCATAGATAGAGTAATTTTTTATATTTGATTTCAGCATTCTTTGTATTATATGGAATATATTTATATATTACATTTTTAAGGTGAATACATATTTATATTTATTGATAAAGTAATATGATACTTTTCTTATACATGCCTATATAAGCGTTTGAAATAAGAGTATGAACGGTACATATATAAAGTGTAAAAATATGACATGTACATATAATTATAGATATGTATATATTATATGAATGCATTTTTTATTTCCCCTTTCTGTTCATAGTGCTAACACAAAATAAGTAATATAATATGTATATAAATATATGTGCATATGTTTTTTCTTCAGTTTTTTCTTCAGTTTTTTACAATATTTATAAAATTAAAAATTATGCATAAAATAAAAAATACAAAATACAAAATTTGCAACTAATATTAAAAATGCACATTTTTCCTTTTCGCTATATAAGAAATGTGCCAAAAATAAAGATAGTTTTTTTTTTTTTTTTTTTTTTAATAATAAATTTTTTACCGTTATTTTATTGATACAACATTGTATTTATTTTTATTTCACTCCTTTAGTGAATCATTTATTTATTTTTTTTTTTTTTTCAAAAATATTGGAAATGGAAAACAATTACATATATCAAACACGCATATTAATTTATTTATTTATTTATTATACAACATGACATGATAATAATAATAATTGTAAACGATTTTATTTGTGTAATTAAAAAAATATATATTTATTATATATTAGCAATGCATACACGTTTAATTAAAAAAAAAAATTCTTATAGCACAAACATGTTAAGTATAGTATGAGCAATGATCAAATTATAAAAATAAAACTAAAACATAGAAAATTAATCTAAAATATTAACAATAATATTAAAATAATTTATAATAATATTTATAACTACCAAAATAATATTACAAAATAAACCATAAAAATAATCACAAAAAGGAGAATAAAGGGATTACGAAAATAATAACAAATTGTAAGGGAAAAAAAAATATAAATAAAAAAGTATAAATAAAAAAATATAAATAAAAAAATATAAATAGTATACTTTGTTATATTTTATGCATACGTGCGTACATGGTATTGGTGTGCTGTAATATTTTTATAACATTGAAGTGACATATAATACAAAAAATAACAGTATATATATAACTAGTAGTACATACAATATAAATAATGTAAATTTGTTATAAATAAATCGAAAAATCGGAAATTCACACATACATATAATATCTGCATGTAATAATTATTTATACATAGATTTATAATTGCACAAATATATGTACACTATTTATAATTATTCCCTAATATTTTATAATATTTATATTTTCATTCATTTCACAGGTAAAAATAATAGCACATTGCAGGTATAAAGTTTTTAGGTTTTTATATAATTAATTTTGTGTGTTAAATAAAAGATAAAAGATATTTTCGGAAGAATATAAAATATATGCATATGTAGTAATTTAAATAAGTGCTAATTTTGGGCGCAATAGTAATTATAAATACATGAACAGTTCATATATTTTTATAACAAAATGAAGGTAATAAACGATTTTTTAAGAACAGTTAACGATCCAGAAAAGTTGAAAAGGTATTTATCAGAACATAGTTTTTCAATAAAAGTATACTCATTATTTTTAGTACTAGTTTTTATATTTTATCATTTATTTTCCGATGGAGACTTTTCATTTTTATTAACATTATCATCCATAATAAGTATGTTTTCGTTTTTGATGGTTTTCCTAAAAATCGAAGTGAGCAAATCATGTGCAGGCGTATCTTTAAAAATGATGGAATGTTATGTTATATTAAATACAGCTAGATTATTGTCTATTATACCTTTTGAAGGATATTTGCCTTATGATAAAAGTGGAGATTGGCTATACCAATTAGTCGAAGCGATTTCATTATTTACTAATTGTTGTGTTGTATATTTATGCAGATATAAATATAAAAACACATATGATAGTTCAAATGATATTTTTAATAATATGTTTTTAATAATTCCTGCTTTTGTTATTTCCATTTTTATTCATCCCTCCTTGAATTCATTTTTTCCCGCTGATGTAAGAAATTGAAAACGCAAATATACAGCCATCAAATGTGGTTATCTCTTCGCTAGCCTGACAATGCTGACAAAAGTGGATATTTTAACATGTTTATATTTTCATATTTTCATATTTTTATATTTTCATATTTTAACATGTTTATATTTTCATATTTTCATATTTTCCCCCTTTCAGGTATCCTGGTCATTTGCCCTTTACCTTGAGTCTGTTTGCGTGCTACCACAATTGTCTATGTTTCAAAAAGAGGTAAATAAGAGAAAAAAAAATTATGACCATATATAGCTAGCTAGTTTGCACACACATTCCTTGTTCATATAATTTAGCTCAAAATAATATATTTTTTCTGATTTGTTCAGGGAAAAGTGGCAGCATTTACAACCCATTTCTTAGCTTCTCAAGCTTTATCAAAAGTGAGCATCGAAAACTAAAAAGAATGAAAAAAAATTATACCTTCCATTTTTTTAATAATGTCTATACAAATTGAGGTACTTCTTTTTTCGTAGGTTTTATCCTTTCTTTTTTGGATTGTATCATATAAAGAATTGAATTCATCCGATAATATTGTAAGAGAACATAATATATTTGCACTCCTGTGTATGTACATATGTATGCATGTATAAATATGTATATACATGTGCGTATGTATCGATTGTCCATTCCTTTACATGTTTATAATTAACATAAATACATGCACAAGCGATAATGTTCATATTTTTATTATTTTATTTTATTATTTTTTTTTTTTTTAATAGATTAAATCATACGTAGGAGTTTGGGTTGTCATTATGCAAATAGTTCAACTTATTTTAATGGGAGATTTCATTTATCATTATATTCGATGTTTAAGCAAGGGTGTTTCATTTGATAATTTATTAAATGAAAATGTTTAAAAAAAAAAAAATGGATATATTATTTAAAAGGAAAATTTGTTTTCTTTTTTAATTTCACTTTTATTGTATGATTTATTCCACAAGCATGATAAAGAAAAGCATAATCAAAAAAATTATAATATTAATGAAACAGGATTCTAAATTTTGTTAATATATACGTATATCTTTCAGTGGTATATGAAGATTTTGTTATTATTATTATTATTATTATATATGTGCATATGTATGTATAGGTATATATACCTACCTAATTTATTGTTCCTTTTTTTTTTTTTTTAACGTCTTATTTTTAATGGGCGATTTTAATTAATACATTCATTATATTGAGAAATATCGATTTATATCCAATTATAAGGGAAAATAAAAAAAAAAAAAAAAATACCATAAAATATAGATGCCCAAACCAAAGCTTGGATAAAATGCGGATCCTATATTATCAAGATTTAATAAAAATTATACATATTTTATTGTTACTATTTTAATTTGCATTATACAAAACACACCTATATGTATATAATATGTTCATATATATTGGTGATATATTTATACATTTTATAATAATGGAATTTTTTTTTATTGTCTACACATTTATATAAGCATTTGGTTGTTTGTTTCATGTTTCATATATCTACAAAATATTTATTTGTTTTCCTATATCCTCTTTTTTTTTTTTTTTAATTTAATATTACGATTTTTTAAGAACATATTTAAAAAAAAAAAATTTATTTTGGGACGTTTTATATTTTTTAAAAAATATTATGTGAAATTAAATAAAGCTATTATATAGCTAAATGTACAAAGTCCTTAATTATGGACAGCAATAGAAACATATATTTTTAAATTTGGATACTAAAAAGGCTATAGTTTTTTCCTATTCATATTTTTATTCAACGCGATTTATTATCTTATAAATATATATTTTTTTCTTCTTTTTTATAATATGATAAATCCCGAAAAATAAACACGTGCATATTTTTATAATATCTATATATATACTTAAAATTCATATATACAATATATGCATAATGCAGTTGGGCGAAGAGAGCGTGTGAAAATATCGTTTAAACTTGATTTGTAATATATTAATTAATATCATTATTATCATTTAGTTGTAATATTTTTGCTTTTTTTTAATATTGTGTTTCTGAAAAAGTTATAATTTATAAGAAAATCTAACTTTTTAATCATCGAAACATTTCTTTTGTTTTGCTTTTTTATTTTGCTTTTTTATTTATTTATTTAATTTTTTTTTTTTTTTCCGTATAATTATTAATTAGTCAGGCAAAAATATACATATTTATTGCTTGTACATATTTATTTTATAATTATTGTCATTGTTTAGAATAATAAGGAACATATTTGGATATTCGAATTATGCATATATGTGTATATGTACATTTAATAAAATGCGTTAAAGAGTCATATGATGAAAATATATAAAACAGTTTATGTTAAAAATGTTTTTAGTGAAAAAAAGATATGCTTCCTTTTTTAATAATGTTTATAAATTCAAACTTTTCAATAATAAATTACCAAACGAGCGATATGGCAGCATTAGCAGTTTGGTCTGTAACAGGTAGCTCACCAAAAAAAATTAAAAAAAATACATGACAAAATAAAATATTCATGGTTGTATCGTTTATGGTTCCTTTTGTGAAATATTAACATATTTTACTTATTTTATATTTTACTTATTTTATATTTTACTTATTTTATATTTTACTTATTTTTTATTTTTTATTTTATATTTTATATTTTTTTAAACCCTTAAAAGACGCTTTTTTGCAAGTAGAAACTTTTATGATATATTGAATGTAAAAAAGAGTAGCAGCAAAAATGAAATAAAACAAGCCTATAGAAAATTAGCGTTAAAATATCATCCCGATAGAAATCCTAATAATAGAACAGAATCGGAACAAAAGTTTAGAGAAATTACAGAAGCTTATGAAACATTAAGTGATGATAATAAAAAAAGTATATATGATAGTCAATTAAATAATGGCTTCTCTTCAAACAGTTTTGGAAATAATTATAGTAACACCTCAAATCAAAATATGAATTATAATTTTAAAACGACAAAAATGACTGATGAAGAAATTGAAAATGTTTTTAAGAATGTATTTGGGAATATGAACATTGATGATATATTCCGGTCTAATATATTTAATGAGGTAAAATGGGAAAACATAAAATAGGAAAATATAAAAATAGGGAAATATAAAAATGGGAAAATATAATAATATTGTATCTATCCATTATCTAGTTTATTTGAAAAATGGGTTTTTTAATAAGTGCCTATTTAATATACTTGTGCATATTTTCACATTTTCAAAAATAATTTTTTTTGTTTTTCTTTTTTCCTTAGAATCATTTTAAGACAAGGACAATGAGAAGCAACATATTCAGCAACTTTGAATCAACGGGTAAATTTTTTTTTTTTTTTTTCTTAAATATTCGATTATCTTTATTTTCATCTTTCCACCATTTTCACCATTTTCACCATTTTTCATCTTTCCTCCCTTCACTTTAGAATCCCATGGAAGTGCCAATTCAAACATAAAACGTATGCTGAATGACCTGTTCTAATTTCTATATAATAGGCTCTAACATATTTATTACTATTTTACGTTAATTTTCGATACATAAATATGTGCACATACATTTTTATGGCCCTTTAAATTTCTTAGAAACAAACATAAAGACAGAAATAATACCACGCGGAAATAAAATAATTGAAAAAACCACAAAAATTATTATTTACAAAGATGGGAATGTGAAACAAGAAGTTATAGAGCGGGAGTTGAACAACAATCGAGGTTCATAAATAAAAAAAAAAATAAAAAAAAAAAAATAAAAAATAAAAAATAAAAAATAATAAATCAATAAAAGCATAGAAAATGCAATTTTTCCATATACATTAATTTGCATATATTATAATTAATTAAAAATGCATAACAACGTTTTTACTAACAAATTGGTGAATATATGTTTTCGTATTATATTTATGCGATGTTTTTTCAATTGTTTGGCTACCTGACAATTCTGTTGGCTAGCTATTATTTTTTTTTTTTTATTCACATTTTATTTGTATCATATCATACCATTTTCAATGCACAAAAAGCTACACATGGCAGTGGCAGTTGCGTCTGCCTTCATTGTCTACCATTTATTATGTATTTATTTATTTATTATTTATGCATTTATTTATTTATGCATTTATTATTTATGCATTTATTTATTTATTATTTATTTACTTACGTATATGCCACCACCTACTGTTTCCTATTCGCCTTTTCCACTTTCCGAGACTATAAATTCCCGAAACACTTTTTTTAATTTTTAATAGAATTTGAAGGAATCTTTGATTATTTTTCAAAATTTGAAAATAACAAAAAAAATGTAAATAACTATAATATGCATAGATCGACGTTAAATAAAAATATAAATAATTTATCTCAAAATAAAGTATCAAAATATATTTTAAATTATATGTTTGGAATTCTTTCCATTGCAACTAGAAAAATACTTGTTAATTTCACGATTAACATAATTAGAAAAATAATACAAATTATAATATTTATGTTTAAAAGGAGATAAATTCAGATACCATTATCTTTTGAGGGATATCTTAAATAAATATAATTTTTTATTTTTTTACAAATTTTTTTGTATTATATTTCTTCGTTTTTTTGTTTTAACTACGCACCGATTTACATGACCATGTGTGTATTTTCTTTTGTTTAGCTATTTCGTCATTATAATCCTCATTTTGTTTTTTATATTTTTTATATTTTTTTATATTTTGAATAAACTTATTTTATATCAATTAATTTGTATGCTACCATCAAATGAACATAATATTTTTCTAAACATATATGGAGGAAAAAATTTTGTTTTTTTCATCTCCTCGTAAATTATTCCCTTTACCATTTTGCTCTCCTCGTTATTCCATACAAGCTAAAAAAAAAAAAAAAAAAAAATAATAAAATGATAAAATAAATATATATATATATACACCCCGTGATGCACATTTTAAAAGTAAAATGGCAAGAATGGTTGTGGTTGTATCATATAATAATAGGAAGGATTGTTATAAGGACTCGATTTTGTGAGTCTTACCTCCGAAGTGTGATAAACTTTTCGATCTGGATATTCGATACACCATGTTATATAATATTTATCATAAAACCAATAACCAGTTAAATTATCAGATGTTTTTACTGTCCCATTTTCATAAATATAAATATAAAAAGATTTTTTTTTTTGAAATAGACAATTATATGTATTTATTTTCCAAAGAGTATTTTTTAATGGATGAATATTATTATTATTATTATCTTGATCGTTTTTTAAAAAATTATTTATTTTTTTTTTTATTAAATTTGTTAATTTTCTAATTTCTATAGTACTATAAATATTTCTCTTTCTGTATTCATTACCCTTTAAACATACGCCAGTCAAATTATTGGAAATTTTATTACTATTGCTATTGCTATTATTTTTTTTATTTTTTTTTTTATGATTGATGTTAGTATAATCTGGGCATTTTGAATATTCTACTAAAATTTTATTAAATTTCTCGAAATTATTTCCATAAGCTTTGAGCGTAAACACATAATTTTCTCTCTCAAAAAAAAATAAAATTAAAAAAAAAAAAAAAAAATATATATATGGGTATCTCATTATTTGGTCAGGTAATTTTGAAGGATATAAAACAAAACAAATAAATAAAAGTATGTAGAAGTATCAAAAAAAAACAAAAAATTATATTTTATAGATCTATTAAAAATAAAGACAAAAATAATGTAAATATTTAAAATGTTGTATAAATATATGTACATATTTTTTGCACACATGTGTATATTGACTATATAGCTAGTTTTCCATTTTTAGTAACTTTTTTTATTTTTTATTTTTTAATTTTTATCTAAATTTGATCCAAATTCGAATCAGATTCAACCCCATATGTATCTATATATTTATTATTGTGTAAAATTTCTCCAGATTTTCTTTTTAATTCTTCATCTCTCAATTCTTCCATATCTTCATCTGATAAACATGTGAATATTTTATTAACTTTAAAACCCTCGTAATCAAAAATATTTTTTTTTTTTAATGATTTTCGTTCTTTATTTATTTCTTTAATTCTTCTTCCGTTTTTATCATACATATGTTTCATTGCGTACTGATAATTTTTTTTTCTTTTTATTTCTTTTTGATCTATTTTATGTGCTTTTAGTATATTTATTGGTTGTTTTATTTTATAGCCATTTATATTTTTATCTTTATATTTTAAACAACTATCTTCATCATTTTTTTGGTCTTCTTTTAATTTATCACAATAATAATTATTATATTTATGTGATATATTATTAGTTCCACACCTTTTGTAGGCCATAAAATTATTTATGAAATATGATTTTTTATTATTTATGCATTGTATAACATATAAAAATAAAAAAATAAAAACACATTTTACCATACATGAATAGCTTGCTTTTGTCATTATTTTATGAACAGTTCAGAAAAAAAAAAAAAAAAAAAAAAAATTAAAAAAATAAAAAAAATATAAAATTATCCCATTCTTATGCTTCGTATTGACTGTTTAAAAGGCAAACAAAAAAGTCGCATATAATGTTATAACTATGCATATTATAATTATGGTATTATAACTATGCATATTATAATTATGGTATTATTTTCGTTTGCTAATTTAGAATTGTGAACTTCTCAATACGTTGTAAAAGTGCCAAGCATTTAAAAAAATGTAGCTCTTAATCGAATAAAAAAAAATAACGGAATGAGAAATATTTTTGTTGGTTCTTTGTGTGAGGATGGGGATTTGTTTTTTTCATGTTTTTAAAAGTGGCTATAAATAGTATGTGTATATATTTAAACAAATAAAAGCATAACAAAAAATTAAATAAATAATAAATGAATAAATGGATAAATGAATAAATGAATAAATGAATAAATGGATAAATGGATAAATGAATAAAATTAATAATTCAGCAAAAGGACGAAAGAAAGATATTAACAAAAGGATATTTTATATGGTATTATTTATGGTGTTAAAAAATAAATAGCTGTCCCCTTTCCGTATTATATAAAGGTTTTTTATTTTGTTTTTATTTTGTTTTTATGTTTTCATTTTTAAATGCCTAAAACACAGCCTAAGTGTTAATATTACTAGTTCATATTTTTTTTTATCTCTTTTTAAAAAATTACAAAGATTTTTAAAATGCATCAAATGAAAATTTTAACGCATCATTGGCCCCTTTAACTTTATGGTCTTTTAAATTTGGAGAAGCTTCATACACCTATTAAAAAATGAAAGAAAAATAAAAGCAAAACCAAAATAAAACCAAAATAAAACCAAAATAAAAACAAAATAAAACCAAAATAAAACCAAAATAAAACCAAAATAAAACCAAAATTTGTCCATATTTATTTACATGATTAACATTGTGTGTATCCATGTAATAATATATTCGTAAATTATGAAAAAAATATTATACCGTTGCAACTGCTTTTCTTGTGTAATTAGTGCCTACGCCTTTAAGCCCTGACAAAAAAAAAAATAAAAATATATTTTTGTAAAATAAATTAATATGTATTATTTATTTGTTTGTAAGCTGTTTATCCATTAATACCTATATAAAATATTTTTGTCGTCTCTGCTCCGTAATTTTCGCAAAAATAAAGGGTCAAGTAACTTACGTTGAATAGTGATGTTACCTAAAGGGGGAAATAAAACATGAACGATAAAAGGGGGAAATAAAATATGAACGACAAAATAGCTAGCTCAAAAAAAAAACTCGAAAATTTTTTAGTGATTACTTTTAAGGGATATTCAACTGCACCATGAAAATCTTCGGACAAATCTATTTCTTGAATACATTTAAAATCGTTAATGCTACATAGACAAAAAATCGAGAAAAAAAAATCGAGAAAAAAATCGAGAAAAAATGAATTGTAAAAATATGGGGAATGCAAAAATGCACACATGTATTCGCTATATTCCAAAATGTATGTTCAATATTCTTTTTCGTTTCTATTACTTTTCAAAATCTATATCTTCTCTATTGGAAAATATTTTCATTTTTTTTGGATACGTTCCTTCCTCACCACCAATTAAAAATAAACTTGAGATCTAAAAAAAAGTTTAACAATAATTAACATAAATAATTGTAAAATTGTAAGAAAATATTGTTCGTGTTGGTTTTTTTTAAAATATATTCATTACCTTGCAAGGATTGGTAAAAGGAATATTTATTATCTTAAAATAAAATAAATAAGAAAAAAATGGTGAAATATATTATATATACATAATAAGGGTATATGCTTATTTACGTATCTTTTTATAGAATAAATGTATTCAGATAAAAGTTCAGATTTTTTTATTTCTTTATTTTTCTAATTATTATCATTATTCGTACCAATTCGTGATCCGCATCACTCTCACAATTTGGCGAAGATAATCTGTCTTCATATGGTTTGAAAATCTTTTTGCATGATCCATGTATCTATTTAAAAAGTGGGAATAAAAGTACGTGAATGATGTATATGAGATAAAATAAATATCATATAATCGTCTCCTTGTTATATTACAATTTTTTTGACATAATAAAATTACCTGTTCATTTAAACAAGTAACTTTTTCTATATCTATATATTTTAATAAAAATTCTCCTCCTTTTAAAACTTCATCACTTTCCCTACATCCACAACCTTCATGATGAGATATTGGCATTTTTAAAAAAAAAATAAAAATTATTCTTATATAATTGAAAAAAACAGCATTTGATGGAACTGACAGAATATGCTTTATTCAGTTCTATTAATGTTACAATTTAATGCGGCGTAATATTTTTATGATTTATATTTTATGCAATATTTTTTTTTTTTTTTTTTTTTTTTTTTTTCAATATATTTGTAATATACAAAAATGTGCATATTATATTCTAACTTGTTCGTTTTTATCTAACATAAAAACATATAGACGTACAATTTTAAGTGTACAAAATGGCTACTTCAGCCAACTAAATATTACATATTTTATGATATATAAATTTTTTAAACTAATTTTCAATTTAATCGTAGCAAATATAAATATGCATAATATTATACAGTTAAACATAAAAGAGAAAAAAGTTATGATAAAATCAAGTTTAAAAAAAAAAGGAAAAAAAAAAATAGTGGCGCGAAAGAATAACATTAAGTGCATATAATATCATATATATCAATACTGCTTCAAAAAATATGTAGTAGGAATAGGCTATATTTTTTGATAAAATTAAACTGCTCTGGCAACAATAAAAAGTGGAAATATAATGTATATTATTAACTGTTCAGAAGAAATAGTTAAAGCGTTCATAATTTTTTTTAGTGTTCATAATTTTTTTAGTGTTCACAATTTTTTTAGTGTTCACAATTTTTTTAGTGTTCATAATTTTTTTAGTGTTCATAATTTTTTTAGTGTTCATAAAATGTAGTATACAAAATAAAACACAATGGATAAATCAAATTAAAATGTAACAAAAAAAGAAACAAACAATTGTATAGAATATTCATTCAAATAAAAAATGATCATACAACTTAAAAATAGAATATGCGCAACACATATTTAAGGAAATTCAATAGAGTTATAAAAAAAAAAAAAAAACTTAGCGAAATATATAAATATTTAAAATGAAAGTATGCAAAATACGAACATGTAAATATTCGAATATTTAACAATACAAATATTTTAAAATATGAATGGTATTTTTTTTTTATTTGCCTTTATAAAATTCATAATATTTTGATCTTCAAAAGATCGATGCCATGAATATGTATGTTTTCTTTCATTTATTAATTTTTCGTTTTTTTGATTTTTGTCTTTTTTTTGGTCAACTAGGATGTTTATTTTATTTTTTTTTTTTAAATTTAACATTTCGCTATTTATTTTTCTTAAAGAATTAGCTATATATAAATCAGTTGTGTGCAAAACATTTAAATGTTTTAAACATAATGTTCTCATATTATAACAGGAATATAAATCGTCTATATCATCGTCTGTAAATGATGCCTTAGAATATATATTTAATAAAGACACTTTTGATGAATCAGATAAACATTCATGAAAAAAATTCAAATGATAAAATATTCGAGCTCTCCATATTAAAAATTTTTCTAAAAATTTATACAAACGATTTTGTAAGCAATAATTAATACATTCATTAACTTTTTTTAATACACATTTTATATTAACATGTTCATAAATAAAATAGTTGTTCATATTTTCAACTTTTTTAGCTGTATTTTCTTCATTTAATATATATGATAAAAATCGCTTTTCGTACATTAAATTGTCAATTTTATGTTCTACATTTTGGTTGGATAAAAATGTTTGTTTATCACAATTATTAATGTTTTGTATATTTAGCAAATCTTCAATATCTTGTTTATTTATTATTTTTATATCATCATTTTTATATTTTGTTATTTTTTGAACTTGCCTATTATTTTGAAAAAAATAATCTTTTACAACATTATTAGGATTTACCATCAAAAAGCAACTAGCTTTTGTTATGTACAGATTGGCATGTAAAAAAAAAAAGTTTTTTTTCATATAATTTTGAATTTTATTTAATTTTAATAATTTTATCATAAGATTAGCATAATTTATTACATTGTTCATAAAAAATATTTTATAATTATTTAAATATAATATATATAAATTTTCTAATAATAATAAATATGTAACTTTACAATTTATATATGGAATATTTTCCCATTTATTTAATAACCTTTTTATTAATGTGTTAGAAATTTGGCATTTTATATCATTTTTTTGAGCAATGTAAAATATATATCTAAAAAAAAAATCATTATTTATTTTTCTCTCTTTAGCTATTTCTTTATATTTCACTTTATAAAAAAATTTCCTTAAAATTTTCATTAATAATGTGTGAAAAATTAATGAATATATATATGAAATTTTATAATTTTTTATTATTTTATTATAAAAATAAACTAAATTAAATAAACTTGTTATATTTATAGGATTCAAATATAATGATTTTTTAATGGTTTGTAATATTTTATAACATTTATCATTAGTTAAATGGCTATCCAATTTTTTATTTAGCTCTGTTATTAATTTTGAACATTTTTTATGTTCTTGAATAGATTTAAAATATTTATGTCTGCAATCATTTTGAATTTCAAATGAACTATTGTTTTTATCATATCCTATAATTAAATGTTTATATCGTTTTTTTTTTCTTCCAAAACTATTTATATATTTTACTACACTTATTATATCCTTATTATTTCCCATATTATATATATCTTACATTATACATGATGTATATGTTTGTTCATTTATTTATTCACTTTTTTGATAAAATACCAAACATAAAGAAAACCAAAACTATATATTTTTTGTGATTTATCAGGTCAGCATCATTTTTTTTCAAACAATGAAATAATTTATATAAGCACAAATAAAAAATAAAAAAATAAAAAAAATAATAAGATAATTAGGGGTGTTATTTTTTCAAAAATAGTAAGCCAGTATGATTCGAAAAAAAGAAATAAATGGCCGATAAAATAGTAAATGCTATAAAATAAATATGTGTGGAAATTTTAAAAAATGTTAATAAATTTGGAAAATAGTGATATAAGAATGTAATACAAATACCTTAATTATTATAGAGCATTGGCTGGCACCAGCTCTCAAAATAATGAAAAAATAATGAAAAAAATAATGAAAAAATAATGAAAAAAATAATGAAAAAATAATGAAAAAATAATGAAAAAATGAGAATAAACATGCTAGTGCAACTAAACAGATAACTTAATTGTGCTATAAAAGTGAAGTAAGGTAAGTTGCTCATTTTTAATATTTAGATTTTGAAAAACAGTTTGCATTTGAATAGTTATAGGAAAGATATCAGATTTGTGATCTACATTTTGATGATATTTATTTTTTTCCATTATATAATCAACTATATTAAAAACAGATAAATAAAATCGTAAAAAATTGATATCGTTCATAAAAAATAATGTATTATCATATATTATATTTTTTTGTGGTTTTATACAAATAGGAAATAAAGTTGTCATGTTTAATAATATAATTAATATTGTTTCATGTAAATATTTAATTGAATTAATAAATGATATATCTTGAGATAATTTATTAATTTGATTTAACGAAATATTTATATCCGAATTTGAAAAATTATGAATTAAAATATTATTATTTATGAACAGTTCATATATTTTTTGAATTAATAATTTTAATAAATATTTTTTTTTTTTTTTTATAAAACATTCTGTCCACAAAATATATATACATATATAATATATACTTTGTGATAATAAATTAATTGATGATAAATAAGTATATTGAATTATATAATTTTTAACAATTAAATCAACTAATTTGTTATTATATATTTGTAATAGTACTAAATTTTTTAAAAGAATTATTCCGTTTTTTTTATTACCACATTTCGCATCGCCACAATTCGCGTCACCATTTTTGGCTTGTTTTTTTTCCGGATTTTCAAAATTTGTAAAAATTGTAACACACCTTTCTACTAAATCGTTAACAAAATTTGTGTCCTCATTTTTTAAAATTAAACAAATAGCTTCTTCTGAATAATTTTCTTTTTTTAGGCATTCCATAAGTACAGTTATTTCACCAATGCTCATATTTTTTATATTATTTTTTAAATGTGGTAAAAACATATCAAACACATTTTTAAAAAAAAAATAATTTTTAAATACAACTTGGCTATTATTCTCTTTACCAATTAATTCACAATTAAGAGAAATATTATTAGAATAAAAATTTGTTTCGATATTATTTTCATCCAAAATTAGATAATAATCTTTAATAAAAGAATGATATATTTTTCCAATAGCACTTAAAAAATTTATCATTAATATTTTATTTTTATAAATTTGATCTGTTTCTAAAATTTGATTTACATAATAGTTTATCATATAATAATAATTTTTCCAAAATAATTTATTTTCTTTTGTTTTTATTTTAGAAGACAAAATAGCTAATGATTCTAAGATGGTGATCATATTATTTATTAGCATATTTTTTTGATATTTATATAAATAATTGGATAAAAATGTTATGAAACTTGATATGTCTATGTATAAAAGTTTTGAAAATAATTTAATAACAATAGAAACAATATCAATAAATTGTTTATCATCATATTCTTGTTCATTTTTAACTTTTTTTATTTTTTCACAATTAACAGAAGGAGATAGTAATATATTTTTTTTTTTTTTTTCAAAATATTGAATTAAAATTTCTTTGAAAGATTCTAAAAATATGTTAGTAATTTTGGGAATCTGTTTTTCAGGACTTATCATTATATATGCTGATAAAATTCTAGATAAATTATTTATAGAATTAAAACGATTGAATTGGATTATTTTATTTAAACATGAATTTTCAAAAACATAATCTTTTATTTTCAAATTTTTAAAAGCTTTAAAAATATAAGAAAATGTTTTTTCATTAAACATAGAAAATGTTCTTAGAACTCTTAATTTTATACATTGGAATAAATTTATATCATTCATTTTATAAATTGAATAACAATAAAATATGATAGATAATTCTATACTATTACATGTATTTATTAAATTTATTATATTATCTTTTATTAGCTTAAATAATTCATTTATATTTTCTTTAATAACCACCAAATTTGTATCATTTTTCTCTCCATTTTTTTCATCAAAACAGTTCATTACCAATTCTTTGTGTGTAGCTAGTGTTGAACATAATGATACAAGATTTTCTTTTTTTTTGCAAAATGGTAAATTGTTAAAAATTGAATTAAATATATGAACATTTATTTGTACAATAATTTTATAGTTATTTTGTTCGTCTGGGATGCTGGGCCCGGCTTCTATCTCTTTTTCATTTTTCCCATTTTTCCCACTTTTTCCACCTTTTCCACCTTTTGATAAAAAGCGGAAAGAGATCTGCAATAATCTAACAAGGTGGTGTAAAGAAATTTTTTTAAAAATATGATTTTCATAAATTAACGATTCTAATAATTGTATTAAAATTGGAAAAGTTAAAAAATTTGTATCATTATAAGCACTTAAGATATTTATTATTTGTATAACATTAAAGTGTTTTTTTAATTTTAAGATATGATTTTGATATAAAATAAATAAATTATATTTTTCTGTAATTTTCAATTTAGATATATTATAGAGTAATAAACTTAAACCTACAAGACTAAATTCAGAAGGCTTGTTATTTTCGATTTTTTCAAGTAAAAAAAAAAGGAAATTTTTACTTTCAAAATTTTTACTTTCAAAATTTTTACTTTCAAAATTAAAATAATCTAATTTTATTAATGAATTTATTAAAAGGCTTATATAATGTGGAGAAGATGGTTTATCAAAAAATTCTTTTTTTTTTTCGTCTATTATTCTTTTTTTAATCTCTTGTAATAAATATATACTTTTAATATTTTTTTTACATAAAAAATTTATCATAGAACATATATTAATTAGATCAAAATCTTTAAGTCTTAGAATACATCTATTTATTATTTCAATAAAAATTCGATTATTTTCATATTCAGTATATGATAATAATGTTAATGAATTTGTAATTATTTTTGGACTTAAATTTTTTTCATTTATTCTATACATTATTTCACGGCAATAAATATTCCATAAGCCTAAATCATTTTTTTTTTCTTTAAAACTTTTTTTTATTGATTCATAAAATTCGTCATTTCCATCAGGTATAACATGTTCATAATTATTCCCATTTTGGGAATTACTTCTCGCATTTTGAGAATTACTTCTCGCATTTTGGGAATTATTTCTCCCATTTTTGTTTCTCTCATTTTTGTTTATTTCTAATATTGGTCTGTTTTTTTTATATGCCGAATTGACTAGCTTCGAACTGTAATTAAAATTTTCTGACACCCCAATTTTATCGATGGAAAAAAAAAAGTTTTTACAAGTTGACAATTTCCTGTGATACCCATTCCACAAACGTAGGGTTTTTATCTGCATGAAATTCTTCATGCCTTTTGAATTTTCTTACTTTTTTTAAAATCAATCATTTTGAGCTTTTTTTGAACTTTTTTTGAACTTTTTTTTACCTTTTTTTGATTTTTTTTTAAGAAAAATTGTTATCAATTATTTCCTATGATATATCTCTCACAATATATTGAGAAAAGGTATTCAATATAGTATAAATAAAAATTATTCATTAGATGTAGTTTCCTTTTTATATATGTAAGGTTAATAAAAGTGCGTTTCCTTTCTCCTGTTTTTATTTTTTTATTTTTATTTCCCCCATTTAATAAACAATTTAATTGGAAATAAAATGGGGGGGTATACTATTGTAGAAATGTATTTACCGTTATTTAATTCCATTAAAATATAAATATATTATTATTATTATTATTATTATTAATTTTTTTTTTTTTTTAAGATAATTGGTAAAAAGGATTGAAAAAAAAAAACCATATAATTATTCTAAATTTTTTTTTTTTTTTTGGAAATAATAACACCGAGGAACTACCTACACTAATTAAGGAATATTCGTAATTATATATTTTCTGTCATTTTTTGAAATTAATTTTCTCCAATTTTTTTGGAGAGTTTCATATTTGTCCATATATTTACTATTTATGGTAAAAAAGCAAAAAATGAAATAACTTCAAAAAGGGAGTAATATATGCACACATACGCATGTATATATAATATGGCATACATACAAACAAACAAACAAACAAACAAACCCTTATAAACGTTTTATAAATGTTCTATAAACGTTTTATAAACGTTTTATTAATGATAATTATTTGATATACTGCGAAAATAATACTTCTCCTTTTGTTCTCTGTTTTTTTTGCATGCACCAAAAATGGTAATGCCATTAGTGAATGAAATAGTATATACACATACATTTGCATATTTATGATTCCCCCTTTTTGGTTTTTATCATTCTTTAAATCATATATAAATAGCACACACAATTTTTTACTTTAATAAATGAACGCCAATTTTCTCAATTCAATTACACCTTCACAAATATAAAAAAGGCGAAGTTGCAAAAAAGGCGAAATTATAAAAAAGGCGAAATTATAAAAAGGCGAAGTTATAAAAAGGCGAAATTATAAAAAAGGCGAAATTATAAAAAAGGAGAAATTATAAAAAAGGAGAAATAATTGAGCAATACTGTTGTCTAATTTAGTGACATAGTTAAATAATATTTTTATTTTTTATTAAATAAAATATATATCGAAAATTTCGTATATTTATTATTTTTTTAATAAATGTTTTACACACATTTATTTTCTACAAAATTATATGAACATGTCAGATTTTTTTTTTTTTGGTCATAATTTTGTTCGCTGTTCATATGGGTCTTGATATTGTCTTTTTGATTTGGAGAAAATAAATAAAATGGTGAAAACGTACCAAATAAAAAAAACATCAGAAATATTGCTCTGTTATAAGTCTACAATTAAAATATTTATTAACACATAAAAAAGGCAAGAAAAAAAAAAGTAAATATTTGTCTTAATTTGTTTAATATATTTTACATTTTAGCTGTTTGTTCATGTTTTTATTTTTCAAAAATAGACATTTTTTGGAAGTGAAATTATTTCTCCATTTAAACACACCCATTAAAAGTATTAATAAAGAGAAATTCATTATTTTGAAAAGGAAAATTATGTCTATTCATTTATGTTTTATTTTCGTTTTTATCTTCATTTTTATTTTCATTTTTATTTTCATTTTTATTTTCGTTTATTTTTATATTTACACACATTATTATTAATCATTAATTAATGTATTTAAAGGTATGTACAAATATGTTGTACCCATAAATACGAATAATTATATATTTGTTATATGTAAAAATTATATAAATAGCTTTAAGTACACAAATAAATACATTGTCGCATATAAAATCATATATACAAATTTGTGGAAATATATAAACTTTAATCTACATTAATATCCATCATATTTCATTGAATTAGCCAAATAAATATTATAGCTTGCGCATTGCCATATATGCATGCACATATACATATGACTATTATTGAGTAGTATACATATATGTATGTGTCCACCAATTTATAGTCGTATTTCTTACTTATCTTCATTCCAAATTTATTATATATCATTTATAGACGCAATTTTATATATAGTGAAAAATTGAATAAGAAGAAACGCTTAGTTTAAAGATTTTGTAGTTAAAGTTTTTTTTTTCGTGTTTTTTTTATTATTATATTTTTTAATTATTTTTTTTTTTCAATGTGCCTAAATAATTAGCTATATATACATAGAATATTTCCACTGTTTAAATTTTTCAAAAAAAAAAAAGATTAGCATTAAGATTACATTTACATTATAGAATTCATGTTGTATTTTATTAATTAAAAAAATTCATTTAAATAAAAAAAGCGTGAAATTTTCGCGATTGCTATATAGAAGCAAACACATTGAATGTGTATATATATATGTGTGTATATATATATGTGTGTATATATATACGTGTGTATACATGAGTTATAGTACTGTTTGTGGCATTTATGTATAATTCCACATGTATATGCCTGTAGACAGTATATATACATTTAAATAAGACAATAACAATATAAATACGTGCATAATACATCCTCAAATATTCCGATTTTTATTCTTTTAAATATGAAATTTCTAAAATTCGCTATGCTTGGACAAAGTACCATTATATCTAAATTTGGTATTTTGTTTCTTTTTATAATTTTAATATTATTTTCAGATAGTTTTACAAAAAATAAAAAGTTTGAATATTTATTAAATGCACAAATAACTAGCAGAAGAGTATGTCATTTATTACAAAAAAATATATCAATACTGGAAAATTTGCTTATATGTAATTATTTTTTGAGCAATGGTTTTCTTCAAAATGATTGGAGTAGTTTAAATCAGAGCGTTGATGTTGGAATAAAAAAAAATGATGTGTATGAAACGAACGCAAACAATAATATATCGATAAATAGAAAATATAATTTTACAAATCAAAAAAACATTAATGAACAGAATGATGAAATAGAAAACAAAATAAACAAAAATGACTATTCATTCAACATAAAATTCGATACCAATAATAAAGGATTAACAGAAAATGTTTTGAAAAAAGCGAGGATAGCATTTAAACAATTAGATCAAAATAATAACAATTTTGTTGATTTCAGTGAATTTCACAAAAATAGAAATATATTACACCAAATCCCTAAAGTGAATAAAAATATTTTAAATTATTTATTTAAAGAATTTGATATTGATAATGATAATAAATTAAACTATGCGGAATTTGTGTCACTAAATTCTTATGATTCTACATTTTTAAGCATATATCCTATTTTATTTAATGATAAAAATGAAATCACAAAAGATGAAATATTCAATTATTTGGAAATATATTTTTATGAATTTTTAGAAAATGTTATAAATGATCATATATATTTTTATACAAAAAATCATTTTGTTTATCAATGTATAAATAATTTTTTTGTGTCTAGTCAAAAAACATGGGATATGAATAAAGATCAAAAATTACAAATAGAAGAATTTGAAAACTTTCAACTTGCATTAATAATAGAAATGGAATATTTAACAAATTTCTTACATTTAGACATTAATATGGATAAAAAAGTTGATATATCTGAATTAGTTTTTTATATTATCAATGATATAGATATATATAATAAATTACATGCTTATATAGTTGCATTAGACAAAAAATATATCAATGATCAAAACCAAAAAAAAGAGAATATTATACAATATATGAGAAACCATTTAAATATTGAAAACAACATTATCTTTCATATTCAACTTTTTATGCATTCCTTTGACCATAATAATGACATGGCACTAAATTATGATGAATATAAAAATCAATTAGAAACATTATCAGTTTTGGATAAAGTACCAGATATTATTTATTTTAGTTGACGATTTTATAGAGAACAAATTATTGAGTGTGCAAAAAAAAAAAAAAAAAAAAAAAAAAAGATTGTGCAATATTTGTAGTATATTAATTACCTGCACGTTCATAAATTTGTTGACTTTTTTTTTTTTTTAAGCCTTGATAGTATATAAAAAATGCACACAAAGAGAAAGGGATTTTATTCGATATAGCTTTTTTTTCTTTGTAATTTTTTTTTTTTTTTTTTTTTTTTGTTTTAATTTATTTCACATGATAACTTAAGTGTGTGCAATATGCAGATAAGTGAATATCATAGTGAGGGGTAGACCTATTATGAGGTATATCCAACTATTCATATTTATGGTTTATTGAGTATTATATAATTTGAATGAAAGTTTTTAATCTTTTATTTTATTTTGTTTGATATTATAGTCTTTTGCATGATTTTATTTGTTACGTTTGTTTATCTTATATTTTTTTATGCCAGATTTTTCATAAATTTTAACTAAATAAATTTTAATTTTTATTAATAATGTGTATAAATACCATATTTTATAATTCACTAATAAATGGAACAAAAAGAAAAGTTTATATTAATTTTTTTTTCATAAGTAATATTAACCAAAGGTAGGCCTCCTACACCTTTTATAATAAGTCTGAGATTGCTCATATATTATTATGTATGTATAAGGGTTTGGGCTTATTAATATTGCATGTTGAACTATTGTATGTTTTAAAAATTGGCATATATAGAGAGAGAAACTTTGAAGGGGGGAATAGTATTACATATAACGCCAAATATATACATATATATAGCAATGGGAAAGAGCATATGGAGATATATTTTTATTTTTCAAAATTTATACCAAAATTGGATATTATATTATATCATATCATATTATAATATATCATATCATATTATAATATATCATATCATATTATAATATAATATGTTAAAAAAACAAATTATTCTCTTAATTGTTTATGTACAATTTATTTGTATGTGAAATTCAAGATATTTCAAAAAAAAAAAAAAAAAAAAAAAAAAAAAAAAATTGTATTGTGTTACTTCTCTATAATTAGTAACTTTATTTTTTATGGATAATAAAATGGTAAAAAAAAATTATATATATTTTTCTATATAAAATAATATTACTTAAAAACATATTTTTTAATATGACACTTTTGTATAATAAATTTGTTATGCCATTTTTATATTTTATGCCATTTATATTTTATTATGCAATTTGCATATTTTGCATAATTTTTTTATAATATATTACACGTGCATACTACTACCTTAACTGTGCATTTGTGACCAAGTATAATATATGTATGTGCGACATTTTATAATTTTTTTATTATATTGTTTACAAAATTGTATATATATTAATGGAGTTATTATATCCATGTATTTTTATATACGTGATGTTTTGGAGTTTATACTGAAAAAATATATATAATATATACTGTTAAAATAGTGAAGTGAAACCGTTTTTTTTTGTTGCATGTCAATATTGTATACTTATTAATGCATTATATATGCAATATTATATGCAATATTATATGCAAATTATATGCAAATTATATGCAATATTATATATATATAATAATAATAATTATTATTATTATAAGACTATTTACTGGTATAACATATTATTTTTTTTATTTACAAAATTAAACTCATGCCCACAAATAAAACCGTTTTTTTTTCCGGTTTAAAAAAAAAAAAAATTTTTAAAGTGTTATACATCCCATTTTTAACAATATTATTATAATAGCAATAATAATAATTTTGTATTATACTAGCTTTGAAGTATTTTCGGGATATTTAATAATCCACGCGTGCATAAAAAATATATATTAAAAAAAAAAAAGAAGGAAATAAAAGCATTAATAATAATTCATACATATTATTATATATATATATATATATATATATGTACAATAATTATAGAATATAAAAACCTTCTTAAGTATTTTTTCCACATATCCACAAAAAAACGTTATAAAATATTATTATGCGTTAAACACCAAAAAATATATTTATGGATATTTACTACATGTATTACATCATATATATAATTTAAATGGTATGGTATATGTATTTAGCAAAATTGTAATATATCGAAAAAAATAAATTTTTACTTAAGGAGTATATATATATATATATTGGGGGGGAGCAGATTAAAAGCATCTTTTTTTTTCCTTTTATCCTGCCTTCCATTTTAGGCATCCATTCATTCATTCATTCATTCATTCACTTGTCATATATTCACTTGTCACATATTCACTTGTCATATATTTACTCACTATTTAGTCTTAGATGTTTATTCACTGTTAGTGCTTAGATGTTTACTCACTATTAGTGCTTAGATGTTTACTCACCATTTTGTCCTTCGAGGAAATCCTATAAATTCCAATAACAATTTTGGCTGTTTTATTATTTTTTACAATTTTATTTTTTTATTTTTTTTTGTATAATTGGAAGTAATAAGCAATGTCAACAGTTTGAATTATGGGATTCTTAACAAATGATGAAAATAAAAGTGAAATAATTAAAAGTAGTGAAGATCTTGAGATATCGAGAAAAATAAATGATATATATTTGAATAAGCATAATAATGATGGGGAAATAACAAGTTGTGATAATAATTCAAGTTATTATCAAAATGGAAAAATACAAAAAGATATTAATAAAATAACAGATATTTTATCGGATAAAAATTATGTTAGTGAAACGGGTAGTGAAGATGTTTCTAAAATTGAAACCACATCTAATGACCTACTTTATAATGTAAAAGACAAGCTAAACTGTATAATAAATGGTAATAATAATGATAATAATAATGATAATGGTAATGATAATGATAATGATAATAATAATGGTCATAATAATGATGATAATATAATCCCGAATCAACATGAAACTGATTCTGGGGAAATAAATATATCGATCAATTCTATATTTGATAAGCAAAGTGAAAACATATATTCTACCAATATTGTTTCTGCTATTGATGATGCGAATATGGAAACACCAAAAGATAGTAATACAAACGAAGATGGGGAGGGCCTCGTAAATAGCAAACTGAGTGAAGCGGACCCAACTAGCAACAGTGGCGATAATAACGATAATAACGATAACACAGATGATAATGGTAATGATAATGGCAATGATAATGGCAATGATAATGGCAATGATAATGGTAATGATAATGGCAATGGCAACAATGCAATAAACAAGAGGCTTAACAAAAATATGAAAATATTTCGAGCAGCCCCATATAATACGAACGAATATATTTACTCAATTAAAAAAAAAATAAAAAAAAAGTTCACAGAAAATGATTATTTATTTTGTACAATTAATAAATTTTTAAGAGATGGACTGAAAAATGAATGCATTCCTTTATTTGAAAGATTGCAACAAAATTTATTTTTTTTAGTATCGCTTGCTAATATTTCGCATGGCAATTTAGACGAACATGAAGACAGCACATCTGATTATTAACATAACGAACTAAAGAAGAAAAAAAAAAAAAAAAAAGTGTTTTAGTTTAATTTGTATATATATATATGTATGCATCATACGTATAAATATGCGGATATTATATATTAGGCAAATTTGTATTCCTTTTTCTATATATGTGTGTACTAGCCCTTTAGTTTTTTTTGTAGCAATATTTGCATGCTAATGTTATCTTTTTACTTAGTAAAATTGTAATGTAAATTAATATGCATCTAGTTAATAGTATATTTTTTTTTTTATATTTTTTTATTCATATATTTATTTATGATAATAATAATAATAATATTATTATTCCTTTGTACTATTATATGGCTTATTATTACAATCAATGAAACGTCTGGATCTTGACATTTCCTTTTTGTATTGTATGCAACTTTTATTTAAATTTTTTATTCATTTCTTTGTCAATTAGCAATTTTTTTTTTATTATCATATAGACATTCCTCAAACATTTATAATAAATATTTTAGTGGAATTTTTTTTTTTTTTTTTTTTTTTTTTTTTTTTGGGTAAAAGTGAAATGCTTTTAAAAAATAGTAAGCAGTTTTTTTTATTAAAAATTTAATAATTTTTTAAATATCCAAAAATCAAAAAAATAATAAAATAGAGCAATAATGGGCATGCGGAAATATTAGGTATGTATAACCACATACACTAGGTGATAAAATGTGTAAAAAAATGGAAAATTAAAACAAAATAAATAAAAGTAGAGGTAAAAAAGTAGAGGTAGAAAAGTAGAGGTAGGAATAGAGATAGAATTAAAAAAAAAATAAAAAATAAATAAATATATATACATATATTTGTATATATATTTATATTATTTTGGTATACTATTTCTTAGATTGAAGCTAATTTGTTCTCTACTTTTGAAAAAAAAAAAAAAAAATTTTCACAAAACGGGATGTTTATAATATATATAAAAAGATATTTTTGCATATTAATATTTATGAGAATATTTTATAAGATTCGAATTAAAATAATTTGATTTATTTATTTGATCATTTTAAAAGTTTTTATATGGTAAACCAGTAACCATATTGGTATCAAAGTTTGTGTAAGGTTTTGTCGAATTATTATTATATCCCATTTTTTTATTAAAATAAGGATACTCTCCTTCACCTTTCATTCCATTAAAAGTATTATATGACATAGTTTTGTTATTTAAATAATCGAATTGTATATTTCCAACTCCTCCACTAATAGGACCATTATGAGAGATAAATTTATTTTTTTTATTATTGATATATTGTAAAGTTCCTGCACGTGTTAATGGCATAATAGATGTTCCAGATGTAGATGTATCTGCTTCTGATCCATTTATAATATCATCTTTTTTTAAAAGACCTGCCTGAATCATATTATCAATACTATAATGGCTATTTATCATAGGTTGTAATTGTTGTTTATTTATATTTTTTATATTCTCATCTACACTAGTTATTTCAGTATTTTTTTCATCAGAACGATTATATTCAGTAGCAGCAATAGTATGTTCTATTTGTGTTTTATCATTATTAACTTCACTTTCTGGAATCGAAATATGTCTTCCAGTTTCTGGATGTAGTGTCGGAGCAGATGGGGGAGCAAGTGTTGGGGTTCCATTTTTATTTGTATTATCCATATATAAATAACATAATAATTGTTTGTGAGCATTTTGCTTATCTAAAAATTCATAATTAATTTTATATGAATTATCTGCTATAGCTTCCCAATAATGCCAAACTGTTTTTGGAATTCTAACTTTTAAATTTATTATTTTATTATTTTTTGGAGGAATATTACATTTTAAATATGCAAAACCTTGATCATATAAATTTCTTAAATTAACATCATATAAATTAGTATTATTAAAAGCTTCATGAAGTGTATATTTTTTTGCTTGAATTAATAAATTATCTCCCCAATCAACTAAAAATTCACATTCTAATGTAAACAAATCTCTTAAAACCATGCCTCCTAATTTATTAAAAGATATTTTTATATAACAAAAATTGTTAGATGTGTTTTCATCTGGGAATCCATTACTTGGATATATACCAGAAATTTCAAAATAAGGTTCATCCATTTCATTTTTTATTGTTGGTAAGATAATGTTATTATCTTCTAATATTAGTATATCCAATTCTAACGATTTTTTTTTTTCTGATTTTTTTTCTTTGCTCACTACATTATCTTCATAATATTTTAACTCCTTGTTCACGAAATTTGTCGCCTTTTTAATCAAATCTTGGTTATACATAAATAGCGTTTTTTCGAGCATGGCTTGCTTCTCATTGTTCTCCACTTCGATTCTGGGCGGGTAGGGCCTGCCAATAAGCGAATAAGAAAATAAGCCGAGTTTGAAGATTAGCCAAGTTTGAAGATTAGCCAAGTTTGAAGATTAGCCAAGTTTGAAGATTAGCCAAGTTAAACAATAAGCAACGTTGCCAAGTTTGACAAGTTAGCCAAATGAACGTTCACAATTTCTTACTCGTTACGAACGGTGTTGTAGTAATACAACTCGGGGATTCCGATTCTCCACATGACTTCTTTCCAGCAGTCTGTAAGGGGAGGGGAAAAATGGGAAAAATATATGCAAAAATGGAAGAAGTGGAAAAAATGGAAAAAATGGAAAAATGGGAAAAATATATGCAAAAATGGAAGAAGTGGGCAAAATGGAGGGGGTGGAAGTGAACAAAGCGGCGCGACTTACAGATGTTCCTCTGGTAATGCTCAGTAGCAAACTTTTGCTTCAAAATGTGGCGGCCACAAGCGCGGCATAGAGTTCGTTCGCTTTGTTTGTAATAGAAATCGATTCTTATATCTCCTATAAATTGATCACCTCTAGTAACAGTCCGTACTTTTATTATATCTGTATGTGGAAATTCCCATAATTTTTCAAACAAGTCATCAACTAATAAAACAGTTTTAAATCCGGTTACTCTTTGATTTATTGGTCGTATATTTTTAAATAATTCTTTTGGTAAACCATCCATTTTATATGTTTTCCAATTAGGTCCACTTTGTAATATTGTTAAATCTTTTAACATATTTTTTATTTCACTAAAATGTAATTGTGATACATCATTTGTATTTTTAGATTGTTTAAGATGTTTATACATTACATTATTTGAATTATTGGGTTCAGAATCTTCTTCAGGTCTCGTTGTTTCTGAATTATTTATGTTAAAATTATTTCTTTTTCTTCTTTTTCTTATTTTTGATTCTTCATTATCTATTTGTTCATTATCTATTGGTTCATTATCTATTGGTTCATTATCTATTGGTATTTTTTGTTGCCTCTTAAATTGATTGGTAGCTCCATAATTGCTAACTCCACAATTGCTGGTTCCATAATTTGTATTTTCATAACTGCTATTGCATTCATAATTATTATGATTGTATGTATTTACAGGATTGTAATAATTATTATTATTTAAATTATAACTAAAATTATGTATCATCATATTTTTATTTGTAATAAAATAATCATTTCCATAACCACCCATTTCGTCTTGATCTATATGTGGTGTTTCATTTGATCGTTCAATATTTGTATCTGCTAATGAATATGTTTTATCATTATTTTTTTCGGTTTTAATATTTTTACTATTATATTCGTATGTATATTTTCTTTCCATATTATGATAATTTAAAGTTTCATCATTAGGTAATATACTCTTCAATAGATGTGATTTTCGAGTATTCCTTAATTCCTTTCTTTCTTTTATATTATTTTTTTCACCACTTTCGCCACTTTCACCACGTTCACAACTTTCACCGCTTTTTTCAACACTATCACCGCTTTTTTCAACACTATCATCATTCTTTTCGACACTATCACCACTTTTTTCTACAGAGTTATTTTTTTCTACAGAATTGTCATCTTTTTCTGTAGTATCATCATTTTTTTTTCGACTAAATAAGCGTGATAGAAACTTTCCTCCTGTTTTTTCTGTTTCATTTTTTTTAGAAAAAAAGAAATTTGTGTTAAAAAAGAATCCTCCACTTTTTTTATTTTGTGGAGATTCTTCGGATTTGATTGTAACATCATTTATTTCGTTAGAATCTGAAATATTTTCTTCTAAAGAATTAATATTGGTTTCATCTTTTAGATTATCACATTTATTTATTTTTATTTTAGGAACATTACAATAACCTGAATTATCATTATTATCATTATTATCATTATTATCATTATTATCATTATTATCATTCATATTGAATAAACGTTCTACAAAATAATTTAGATAATGTGTTTTAATTTTTTTATTTATCAATAAATTTTCATAACATGTTACAAATATATGATTTGAATCAGAAAGAATGGAATCATTTGCATCTACATAATCAAGAATATTTGATTCATTTTCAACTTCTTTTTCTGTTTTATCTAATGAGGAATCAATGGTGTTTTTATTTTCACATCCATTGATATTTTCTTCATTAACGGTATCATTTTTTGTATGAAAAGAATTTAAGAACCCGTTGTAATTAAATTCATTTTTTGGGTTCATAGATGTAACTTTTTGACGTAATTTTTTTTTGTTGGGTATTTTAAAATAAAGAAAATAAGTTGACATGGTAGCAGTAGCAGTAGGATGAGAGTTAGCGTTTTCACAAAAATAGTTAAAATAGTTTTCATAAGAAATATCATCATCACTTAAATATTTGCAAAAATGTTTATCTTCATTACATATATTAAATAATTGTTTATTTTGCTTATTTTGTCCATTTTTCTTATTTTGTTTTTTAAAACTATATCTATATATACAATCATCATCAGATCGGTTTCCATTTTCAATATTATCACTAACATTATTAGAATCATTATAATTTGAATAAAAATATTCTTTTGTTGTTCCATGTTTAAGATGAAATGGTAAATAATTAATTTTTTTTGTAAAATTATTATTTTTTATTTTTGGAATTGAAGATATAATAGGTTGATTTGAATTTTTATTATCCATTTCTAATAATAAATCTTCATTTTTAACATCACAAAAAGATTTATCATTAATGGATTCATTTTTATTATTTAATAAAATTTTATTTTGTGTATTATAATCATATTCAATGCTATCATTTGTATGTAGATTAATATTTTGTTTTTTATTTTTTTTTAATAAATATCCATAAATTTTGTTTGCATTATATTTATACCACATTTTCTTATTTTTATAATAATTATTTTTTAATTTTATATAATTTTTTCTAACACTAGAATTAAAATTATAAAATTGAATACTTTCTCCTTTAGCATATATATATGACATATTATAGAAACAGTAATGATAATAATAATTTGGAGATTCTTGATTTTGATAATTATCACATTTATTTTCTATTTTATTTGGATGATTGTTATTAGAAGTTAGATCTATAATATTTGTAGTTCCAGATAAATCAATAACATTTGAATAATCATCTAGAATAACTGTATCTTCTTCATTATTATATGGAGCATCATGTGTTATTTCGTCTGCATCTGACTTATTCAAATTATGACTATTATTAATATCTACATCATTTAAATTGTTTATAGAATTTTCTTCGAACTTTTCCTCTTTTGACACGTCATCTTTGAGCATGTCATCTTTATACATTTCCTCTTTATACATTTCCTCTTTATACATCTCATCTTTATACATTTCATCTTTATACACTTCCTCTTTATACACTTCCTCTTTTGGCATTTCCTCCTTTGGCATTTCCTCTTTCGATATCTCATCTACTAGCGCATCTGTTCTTTCAACTTTTCCCGATTTTTCAGCACCTCTTTGGGTTCTTATTCCCATTCTTGATCTTCCAGTTCTTCCTGTTTTGTTGGCTCTTACAGATCCTCTAGTTCTACCTCTGGTTCTTCCTACCGAATTATTAGTTGTTGTAGCATCTTTTGTAGAAGCAGATGTAGAACCTGTTCGTTCTCTTCCACTACCTCTAGCTCTTCTTCCTCTACTTCCTCTTCGTGTATTAGAACCCATACCACCTCTTTTATTTTCTTGTGCATCTAGATTAGTTTCTTTGGGAGTTTCAGAGTTGTTATAACCAGGTTCTAAATTCATATCGGTTCGATATCCATGTGGATTAGTTATAGAATTATTTACATTTAAATATAAAGGATTATTATACATCATATTATGATCTGAGAAGTAGATATTTGCAGATTCATTTTCAATATTAGTATGTGGCCCAATAATTGATGAATCACCAGAATAAATATTAACACTACTACTATTTGCATTGCTATTTGCATAACTGTTATTATGCATACTACTATTAGTACTACTATTAAGTGCATTATAAAAATGATGAGATATATTTACAATAGGTTGTTGAGAAGGTGTTGATGTGTTTCTACGATTTTGATAATCCCATGGATCTTCTTCATCATACATATTATAATAATAATTTCGTAATAGATGTGATGGTATATTATTTGTTTTATCCATATCATTTATATAATTTATATTTCGATTATCTATATTTGTAGAAATATTTGGGGTTAAATTTTTCGAAGATCTTAATGTATTATTTCCTTGTATATCTATAAAGGAATTATTAATACTTCCTCTAGGAATGTTATTTATATTTATATTATTTTTATTTTCAAAATTAATTTTATCATCTTTTAACTGTTCATTATAATATATATCATTATAATATGTATCAAATTTATTTTTAACATGATGATCATTCACATAAAATCGATTATTATTTAGATCATAACAATTATAATTTTTTTTATTATATAAATTTTCGGCAGACATATTTTTTCTATAGTTAGCATAATCATTATTATTATATAATTGTTGTATATTATTATTACTTAAGCTTTTTTTTGAATCTGTTATTTCATTTTTATTTGGTAAATTGGTATTATTATTATTATTATTATATTGTTTTATTTGATTTATATTATTATTTATAGAATTGTATCTATTTGAATCTCCAAATTTTTGTATATGTTTTATATCAATTTGCCCATAATCAGATGTTAATAATTCCATTCCTGAATTTATTTTATTATGATCAATACTAATATTACTTGTGCTATTTTCGGATTGTGCATCTATACTATTTCTATGATGTTTATCTAACATAATATGATTCATTTCGGGGTTTCTATTTTCAATAATTTCATTTTCTAAATTGTTATGTGTATATACATATCCATGTGGCATCATTTCACAAAAATTAGAAGTTTTATTATTAGGTTGCCCATTTTCGTTATTTATTAAATTTGAATCATAATTATTGTTCATTGTATTTTCTCCTATACAATTATTATTTATTAACATATTTTTTTCTACATAATAATTTTGAGGCTCATAATATCGATCTTTATATAATTTATATTTTCCGTTTATGTCCATATCTACACAATTATTAGCATTATTATATGATGTTATACTATTTTTTTTTGACTTATTTACAACATAATTATTAAAATGAATATTATCCATTTTATTTTTATCTTTCCTTTTCCTTGATAATCTATACACGCCCTGTTTTTTTGGTTTATTTTTTTGATTTTTTTTTTGGGGTTTTTTTTTTTTTTGATTTTTTTTTTTTTTTTGTTTTATTCGGAAACTGTTACATTAGTTGTTATATACTTTTAAATATTAGATAACTGATTATAAGTCTGTTATCTAAATCTTAAAACAATTGTGTTTTCATATTTTTGACATTTCTATTTTTCTAAAGAGTTATATAATTCAATAGTTGTTATATAGAATTGTACCAAGCCATTCGAAAAAAAAATAAAAATAAAAATTGGGAAATGCACATAATACCATATATATTGAGATAATATATTTGGGGTAATATGTTGTACTATTGTATACTGTTCACAAATATGTTTAGTAATAAATTGCTTGATATAAGCAAAATATTAATTTTGAATTAAATATAATTTAGATGTAACATACAAATTTGTCCATACAATATGTAAAAGATGAAAATATAGCACAAAACATATATAATAAATTGAAAAAAATATCTAGATTTCGAATAAAACAATAAAACTAAATAATAAAATACGAAGATATAAGAAAAACAAAAAATAGAATCATGTATATACTATTATATATGCGCGGCATATGTGCATATTTTTCATGGAATTACCATCATATAAAATATGCTTATAAATATATACAATAATAGATGTAACACTATATGTATAAATTACAGATGTAGTGGTCAAATATAATAACAATGAAAATATATTTATTAGGTACATAGATTCTATACATTTATAGAAAATAATTTACTTGATAAATAACCAACGAAAACTTACACTCGATTAAGTATGTATATATATATAGAGAGAGAGAGAAAGAGAGAAGTATATATATGGTAATATATATGGTAATATATATGGTAATATATATGGTAATATATGGTAATATATATATGTAATATATATTGTATTATCCAGTTAAAACAAAATTGAACAATTAATTATGCAATAATGTAGTATATTTATTTGTAACATAAAAAATTATAATAATAATAATATAATATAAAATAAAATAAAATAAATAAAAAGTAATATACATATATATATTAGTAGAGCATGGTACTATACATGTAAATGTTACAATTAGCGAATTATAATAAATAAAGTAAAATTAATAAAATTAATATAATTAATAAAAAATTAGAACGAAAGGATTGTTTTTTTCTAAAATGACATAATATAGGGTTACTCATTATATATATATAATGTATATATATATATATATGAAATATATATAAAAATATATATAAAAAAAAATATATATATAATATATATATATATCAATAGTTATTTAATTAATATCATCTCCATTTTTTTTCAATTTTTTATTCATACATATTTATAACTATAAAAAAAAAAAAAAAATATATATTTTACTATTATAATATATATTATAAAGAGAAATAAAAATGTAAATAAAATTTCAACCTCAAATAATAATAACCGCCATATATGAATAGAACAATTTTACTTATAAAAATATATTGGTGTAGTTAAATATATAATTATTAATTTAATAAATATTGTAACTAAAAATCTGGAATATTTAATTCCTCCTACATTATTATAATATAATATATTTTACAATCTTTTAGTAATATATTTTTTTTAATAATTGTTTGTATATATATAACACTATATATATATATATATAGCATTATATTAACATTATATTAACATTATATATACATTTAATACATAAAAAAATATATACCCATCCCTTATTTCGAATATATGAAAATGAGTACACTATATAATGAGGGTAAATTTAGTATATGCACTATTTATTATAAGAATGCGTTTATTATTATTGCAACACAGTTGCGTACACGACTCTAATTATTATATAAAAAAAAAAAAAAAAAGATTGTATTTTAAAGGAATTTTTTTTTTTTAAGATTTGTTTGCATGCTAAAAGAAGATATGCATACAAAAAAAATTTGTATTTTTTTCTAAATTTTAGAAAAATATTATTTGTGTGCTTATTAAAAAAAAAACGTCTTATAGAAAATATATGTCAAAGTAAAAAAATAAAAAAATTTAAATAAAAAGTAAAAAATAAAAAATATTCTAAAATTACATTTTATATGATATACTATTTATTGTAAATTTATACTTTTATAAATCCTTTCCATATATTTTTTTTTTTTTTTAACGTTTTTTTAAAAAAAATTCAAGATTATTTTTATTTATGTTTTGCATGCAGCGATTTATATATTTTTGTGTATACGACTTGTTTTGTTTTGCTTTGTTTTGCTTTGTTTTATTTTATTTTGCTTTGCTTTATTTTGCTTTGCTTTATTTTGCTTTATTTTATTTTTTTATAAGGTGCTTAAATATATTCCGAATCTTAAGTATATACAATTGTTTGTTCTATTTTATATATGAGTTGCCAGAGCCTACATAGATTTTTGTTCTTTTCTGTATATTAAATAAAGCGGGGTAATATTGGGGCATTATTTATTTAGATGTATATAATGCTACCATACTAATAGATATAACATAAAAATGAATAAACAAAAAAATATTATTTTTTTTAATAATTCTCAAAACAACGAATTTGTATAAAAACGGTCATAAAAAAGATCATAAAAACGGTCATAAAAAAGATCATAAAAACGGTCATAAAAAATATCATAAAAAAGATCATAAAAAAAATCATAAAAAATATCATAAAAAATATCATAAAAAAACGGTCAAAAACGATCATAAAAACGGTCACAAAAATTGACCAAATATGTTGTAAATTTGTTACATATTGATATATTATATATATAATTTTTTCGCCAAAATCTAAATATATATAATTTTTTTCTCTCTTAATTTAAATGCTACAAACAACATATAAGCCACTTACTGTCGTTCCATTTAATGATCAGAAATATAACCCACTACTACTATTCGATATCTTCAATATACCGAAAATTTGAATAATTTTAATACTAGAAAAAGGGAAAAAAAAAAAAAAAAAAAAAAAAAAAAAAAAAAAAAATATTGTTTTTTATTAGGATTTTAGAATTCCATTTTTTATTTTTTAAAAATAAATATATACTACTATTCCTGGTTTAACTTATGTTTTGATAGAACAGTTGGTGGAGAAAATTATTACATATTTATTATTATTACGGTTTGAAATAGATCCGGTTTGAAATGGATCCGGTTCGAGATAGATCCTATTTGAAATGGATCCGGTTCGAGATAGATCCTATTTGAAATAGATCCGGTTCTGTTCATTTTTTGGGATTTTTTTTTTTTTAACTTTTTTAGTGTGAGCAAATTAAAATGCACAAACTCGAACTCGTCTAAGCAATTTCGCACTCTTTATCAAAAAAAAAATATGCATTTTTAAATTATGCATTGTTCGACTCCTTCAATCTGTATGTACATATATTATATGGTTAAACTTCATATATATTTTAAAATTAACCACAAACGTGAAAAGACAAACACTACATCATATACATGCATATGTATGCATATAGTTTATAAATTTATTACTAAATAATACAACTCACATCCATAAATTTCTGTTATTTATGCACTGCTCTAGTAGCTGAAATAACTTGCACCCCATTTTAGAAAAATTCAAATTACCAATGAATTATAAAAATCTGAATATCTATGATTTATTAAAATAATTAGCAAGTCTTTTGATATTTTCATTTTCTTCATTCCATGTTTTTTTTCTGTATTAAACAAGTATAAACATACATGAAAATAAAATGTATATTATAGTTAAAAAAAAAAAAAAAAAAAAAAAAAAACTTTGAAATATTTATATAATAAATTTTATACTTAATTTTTATTTACCTATAAGACATTCTAGTTTTAGGAATATTTGTTTTTTCTGGGATACTTGTAAAATTTGGTGAATTCTTTTCTCCTCCCTTTCCCAACCAATGTCTTTTAAATGATGGTTCATATCCACTGAAATAAATAACAACATATTACATGGGCATGTATGTGGGTATGCAGATGGCTGCCTGCTTTATTTCATAATAAGCCATATATTTCCTTACCTTTGAATTATAGAATTTCTAGCGATTTCACACAAATCCATTGTTGTCAACCTCCAAACATGCTTGAAATGGAAAAACGAATATAGAATATACATAGATGCATTTATATAATGTTTGGCTTGTAAAAGAGTACATACACATCTATCTATTAGCACACAATACTTACTGCACAAACAGAATATTCTTCTAATAATGGCTCGGTAGTGAAATGAAACATCAAAGGATCGTCAGTAGATAATGATACATTCAATCCAATCTTAAAAAATTGCTTAAATGGATTTTTTTCTATAAATAAAATGAAAAAAAATTATAATAATTTGGGTTAAATAAATGTAATGAAAAATTGTATATTATATAATGGATAGCTAAATTAAGGAAAATCATTTTTCAAAAAAAAAAAAAAAAAAAAAAAAAATTCTCTTTACCTATAGATAAAAATAAGGCGTTATTAGATAAAGGAGACATAGCTAATCCTATTTGTTTTAAATAATATAAATATAAAAGAACAGGGGATTTTCTTAAAGCTATTCCATGGTTTATTCTGTTAGCTAATAGAAACATAGATGCTAAATGACTGATGTTTCCGACCTCTCCACAATGGGGTCTAAAAAGAAAAGAAGTGTATGTAGAAGTAGGATATACATTGTTATATATATATATAGGTTATAAATAAGAATAAGAGTGTACCTAAAAGTCAAAGGCCTCAATTTCCTAGCAATCATAAAATCGTTCAATGCTCTTATATTAGCATACATATAATAAGCGTAATATGAATAAGGAGGGTTAGTGTCACTAATATATTTATCAGGACTCGGAAGAACACCACCTTTTAATGTATATTTGGAAATAATTGATTCATCATCTACACTATCCCATCCAACTATTTGTTGCAAAAATAAAAAGATTTCTTTATTTTGTTCAGGATTTTTGATAGCTTCAAAACAAGGTTCAAATATATTTGATAAAAAATTTTGAAAAGAATATATTAATTTTCTTTTTTTATAAATATGATATAATCTAGGTATTTGTATTATCCATCGTACTCTAACACTTGTTAGATTATTATTTAGAACCCATTTAGCTAACTTGGTCCATTCATTTTTATCTTTACCATAAATAGATATACGCCATTCAACATGTTGATATTTTGATTTTTCTAAAATATTTATTTCTTGTTTTGTAATTTCTGCTAAATATTTACCTTCTATATAATTATCAGTTTTTAAAAATATATCTCTTAATAATTTTTGTCCAAAAGGATTATATTTTTCGTTAAAAAGATCAAATCTATGGAAACAATTTCCTAATGCATGAACATCTAAGTTATCAACTGTTGCTTGATGAGCAGAAAATTTTAATTCATCATCAAATAGCTCTTTTAATTTTATTTTTTTTCCATTTTCATTTACATATACAATTGTATCTGGTTCTGTATTATATTTTTCTCGTATGAACCTTAATAATGATTTTTGCTGCATACATGCTGAATGATGTACATGTGCATCCACTTTCCTTATGTTGTAAAAATCTCGATGTTTTATATTTGCAGTTTCTTTTAATTCTAAAGGTCCATTAAACATTATGTGAAAATCAAATTTTTGTTCTAAATATTTTAATCTTTGATAACAAAAACTTTTACATGCTGGATCTTGAGCTGTTGTCATTATTTCTTGAATTGCTTCTAAATATTCTGCTGTTGTTTTTATTTCACTATGTCCTTTTATTTTATTATTTTCATTGCACTCTTCCGCCTCTGTAAAAAAAAAAAAATATTATTTAATCAATTAGGACATGCTCCGATTAGGTCGCTATAGGAACATCATACAATATGGCTATATTTGAAACGCAGCGGTATTTATATACACTGGTTTCGCAGAAAATGAGAAGTGATCAGGTAAGAAGTGAGCGGGTAAGAAGTGAACGGATAATAAATGAACAGGTAATAAATGAACAAATAGGGAGGGTGAGTACTCTGTGGTCCAACGTCGGAATCGGGGTCCCAATGAACAAAGAAAATTCCTTCCACACAATTTATAAAGGCATTACAATTTTTTAAAATTAAAGCATTTTTCAGATCATATAAAGGCTCAGATGATTTTAAATGATCAGTATCTTTTTCTTTATCCTCTTCAGACAATGTATTACTTCTAACAAGTGTCGTATCAATATCGGGATATTCTTTCATAAATATATCTCTTAAATTACATATTTTCAGTATTTTCTATAAATATAAAAAAAATATATTTCATAATGTAAAATATAACTTAATTTATAAATCGTGATAAATTAGAATATTTAGAAGAAAATGAGAAACAAATATTTAAATTTTTTTTTTCTGATTTATACCTTAGCAACTTCAGACTCTTCTGGAGACACTATTCCAGTAGAAGATAAAGTAAAACTAAATCTATTTAAACATTTTAAATCGATAACAGAATTGTCAACTAATTGTGTTTCGTCATATTTAATACTTCCATGTGTAGACTCAATTATTTTTTCATGAAAAAGGCTCCATCCTTCTTTTGAGTTATTTGAATAGTCCGGAATATTGCCTTCATTTTTTTGATTACTCATTATTTTTATATATTTATAAGTATATAAAAAAAAATTTAAGACATATAAACATATATATTTATTATCAATTTTATGTTCGTCTGTTTGCTGGTTCGCGTCGATTTATGTCTTTCACTGTTTTTTATTCTGTGTGTAATATTAAAAAAGAGAATAAAGGTGCACCAGGAAATTTCGAAAAATATGTACAAATTTTAAGTAATATGTACTATATAATATTTATTATTTATCGGAAAGAAAATATTAGACAATGCAGTAGTGTTACATATGCATGTGTGTCTTTTTTTAACACATATATATGTATGTATGTAATATGTATGTAATATGCATGTAATATATGTGTATGTATATGTATATGCTGCCTACCGTGTCAAATTCCTATTTTATTTTTTATGATTACATATTGTTGTATATGAATAGACTATATTCATATAATAATAAAGTATAAATATTTTTAATCTTTCATTTTTTTTTCAATTTATAGCTTATGTATTAATATCTTTTTGTAATTAAAATTTTATAAAAATCATATTTTTTTTCATATAATATATACACCGTAGCCAAATTGGAAAATAGAACATATACAGTGTGCAATATATATTATATATTTTTTGGTAATAAAATAAAATGTATGGTACAAGCAAAATTTTAAATACTTAAAAAACGTGCATAACAAACTTGGTATGAAATTGAAGACTTAGGTTTGTATATAAAAAAAACAAAAAAATATTCATGTATACTACTACTATATATATATATGTATACCTAACATAATGTAATAATTTTACGTGTATTTTTGCAGTTAGCCATTTTCATTTTTTAAAATATTATACATAAAATTAATAATAAAAAAATAAAAAGTTTAAGTTGTAAAAAATTATTACACACAGTACAACCACAACCAAAGTATACAAAGAATGAACAATAACATTCAAACAGAAAAATGGAAATAATAAAACATGCATATAATATATATGCTATATTCTTTGAAATAATATAAAGTTGTTTTTTCCATTTAATTTAAAATTATTTTTCAGAACAATTTAAAATATTATATTTGGATATTTAGCTAGAAATTGCAATATTTTTTTTTTTTTTTTTTTTTTTTTTTTTTTTATCGCTAGAATTAAGAGAATAATGTCGTACATAGGTAGAAGAGAAAATGCATATATTTGTGTAGAATATTTAATCTGAAATTATGTTCCCATATTTTATTGATATTAATTTTTTGTCCTATATATTATAAATAAAAAAATATATTTTCCTTATTTTGTATTGTTCACAAATCAAATGTGTGTGTACAAAAATATATGTTCAATTAATTATATAATAGCTATATGCATATATTTGTATAAATATTTTATAAATTCATTTTTAATTAAGAAAATAAACATATTTTTTAGTTCATAATAATTAGGAAATGCTTATGCAAAAACTATTTACGTCCTATTTGAAATAGGCATGTACATATTCCCATTTGAAATATGTATGGTTGTATAGTATAAGGTTATGATCTTTTAATAAAAAAAAATTAATTTTGGATAATATGTATATATACGCATTTCGTATTGTAAAAAGACATATATGAATTATAATGGTAATTTATTTAAAAATTGATTTATTGTAGAATTTAAGAATGTCTCAATTTGATTGTCAATATTTATGTAAATATATTATTAAGTTTTTAATTTTTTAAATTTTAATATTTTTCCTAAGATTAAATTGCAAAAAATATATTTACTGGATTAAGGTGAAATGAGAATATATATGTTCATTATTTTCAACAGTATGACAATATTTTCTCATTATTTTCATCAAGTATGACAATATTTTCTCATTATTTTCAAAGCCTTATGAATACCTCTTTTAAGTGTCAAATAAAAAAAAAAAAAAAAAAACAGAAAATAAATCATAGACAAATATACAAAGAATGCAAATTCCTTATATATTATTAAAATTATTTTTTTTTATTTGTTATACATTCTAAACAATCATGTGTAAAATAAATTTCACAGTGATGCATCCTTGTGTGAATTGTTTTGATTATATTTACACAAAAGAGGCTAATCCCATAAATTCAAAATAAAATCACTGCATTTTATTATATTGCGAAGCATTATTTTATTTAATATATACATGTTATTTGCACTGATTCGCCAAATTACAATAATAAGAGGCTGGACATATATTTCTGTGTAGCACAAATAAAAATAAGAAGCATAAAGAAAAAATATATATTGTATGCAGAATAAGCAAAAAATTCAAATAAAAAAAAAAATCGCGAATATCCCGCAAAATAATCAATAAATGTAAAATATGCAAAAAAAAAACGAATTAAGAGGATCTAAAACAATTTATTATTTATACATAGTAGTAAAACATTTCTTATTAATTTTTTTTCCCGGGACTTTGTATTTTCCTCGTTTAGCATTAAGTATAAATAAAAAAAAAATTAAGAGAATTTTTTTAACACATTTTTATTTGGGGGGGTAATTAAAAAAATCATAATTTTTCAAATGACATATACATGCTTTAGAATATGAATGTCATATCTAGCACATGGATATAAATACATATTTAAGAATACATATTTAATACAAATTAATTTCGTTTATCTCAGTTTTTCTATTTTGAAAGTTTTTTAAAAAGTGGCTATATTTTGTTAATTTTATTATCTTCTTCATTCATAAATAAGAGAATTCATACGAAATATATTATTACACAATAATAATATGCACATACACACGAATATTTTCACAAAATAATAAGGAAAAGATAAAAAGCCTACACTTCTTTATGTATGTTTAAATGGCACATAAAAGATATATATGTGTGTGTACATATTTTTAGAAAAACAAAATGATGGATGTAATAGCTGAAAAAAATAAAAGTTATGATTTAAATAATGCATATGAACCTAAATATCCCGAAGAAAATGAACCCAATGAAAATACCAAAGTTGATATAACACATGAAAAGTATATAATATGGAGAAGGAATACCCCATTTTTATATAGCTCGCTTTTAAAACATAAATTAGATTGGCCTTCGTTAACTGTTGAATTTATAAATGTTGAAAATTCTTTTAAATCAAAAACAGGATATTTTACTAATAAAATATTATTAGGTACACACACATCCAATCAAGATTCTGAATATGTATATATAGGTGAAACAAAATCTCCATTATATTCAGCTAAAGAAGATGTATTACAGTATGAAAATTATACTGGCTTTATAAATAATAAAAAAAAAAAAAGAGGTCATCCATTACCATCTTTTGAAATTAAAGCAAAATTATTACATCCAGGAGAAGTTATAAGAGCAACACATTTACCAAATAATTCTTTTTTTATAGTTACACAAACTTATAATGGAAATATATTATTATTTGATTATACAAAACACCCTTCTTTCCCTTCCGATATAACGACCTGTTATCCACAAATGATATTAAAAGGGCATGGAAGTGAAGGTAGTGGGTTATGTTGGAATATAAATAAAATATATGATAACTATACTAATGTCGGTGATAATAAAAATACAAAGAATAACATAAAAGACAATGAAAATGATACAGAAAACGCAAATGATGAAAATTTTGGTGAAATAAATACAAGTAATTTACTATTAGCTTCATGTGCTTCAGATGGAAGTATATGTCTTTGGGATATTAACAAGGGAACAAAAAGTAACGAAGTTCCAAGAACATATGGAATAAATAAAGTAGGAAAAGGTGCAGATTATAATATAAAAATATATGAAAATACTCCAACATTAAGCCCTTTATGTACATGGATAAATAAAAATGAAGAAACGACATTAAATGATATTTTTTTTCATTCAAAATTTAATAATGTTCTTGGTGTATGTGATGATAATGGATATATGAGCATATATGATATAAGAAAAAAAAATTTTTTTACAAAACCAGAAATTAGTTATAAAGATCATAATCAACCAATGAATAGTTTTTCTTTTGATAATTTTTCTGAATATATTTTTGCTTCTGGATATAGTGACGGTTTAATATCTATTTGGGATATGAGGTGCAATAAAGAGTCTTTACTTAAAATTGATTATCACACACAAAGTATTAACAGAATTAAATTTTGCCTGATGCAGTCAGGTATTTTTGGAACATGTTCAGATGACGGAACTGCGTGTATTTGGGACATTTCCAGAAATTCAGAAAATTATGAACAAATCAAAAAGTTAGAAGATGATATTTATAACAATCCTAAAAAAATACCTAAGCAGTTATTGTTTGTGCATGGAGGACATATTGGAAGTGTATATGACATGTCTTGGGCAAACAGCACCACCTTCCTCGCTGCTACAGTTGGTGTTGACAATTCTTTGCAAGTATGGAATATGAATGAACAGTTCATGTTTCAGTGAAAGAAACTAGCCAAAGTCAAAAAATTATAGTATAGCTAGCTAAAAAAAAAAAATAATAAAATAAACGACTTTACACACATTTATGTGAAAATATAAGGAATTAGCATTAGAAGGGAAAATAAGTATGCATATATATTTATAAATGAGAATACCAAAAATAAGCTTTAATTGATGGTCATCAAAAAACATACAATTAGAAATTTTAACTAACATTAAAGCTATTATTTATTTCGTAATTATTTTAATAGCATCTTATTTTTATCTTTTGAGGAAGGAAATAAAGACAAAGATATATTACATTTTTAATTTTTAAAAAATATTATTAAATATGGTGCTTTTCTTTTCTGGCTTAGACACACTGATTTGTGTAAATATTTATATACGTGTGTACGTATGATTATGTGTTCTTTTTCCAAATAAACATAAACACTACTTGTATATATACATACGTACATTTCTATAATATCTCTTGATATATTAATTTAAATAATAAAAATTATATTTTATATGCATCCTTCATATTTTATTTATTTTGTAATATCATAATTTTTTCGCTCTCAAACCGAGGAATATTCATAATGCTATATTTTATGTTATAGACAAATATATATTATTTATATATTGTTCTTTCATCATTATTTTATTACTTAATATTATTTTTTTTTTTTTGTTAAAGCAAAAATAAAATACTTTATTAATTTTAAAATTTTTTACTATTCGTAATATCGATATTGTTAAGTAATATTTTTTTTTTTTTCACTCTCTTCTCCATTTTTACAGTTTCAATTACAATAATACCTTTAGTAGACATGCATATACGAATATGTATTGGAACAATATTTTTGTATTTTTATGCATTATATAATTAAAAAAAAGAAAAATATAACTATGCACATTCAAATATTTTAACGCAATATCAAAAATATAATTAAACATAGTTTTTAAGATTTTTTTTTCTCATAATTCTTACTTAATTTTGTTGAAGCAAAGGCTTCATTAAATAAAATTTAAATAGGCTTTGGATTTTTAATTTTTTTTGTTATATGAATAAATATACATATAGTGTGTGTGCATATGTATATAGGAAATTTTTTTTTTTTATTTTCCAAATTATAGTATTTATTAAAATGACGGGAAATGACGATGTAGAACATATAAAAGAGAATGACGATGCAGAGCATGTAAAAGAAAATGATGATGTAGAGTATAATAAACCTGAAACTCATAAAAATTTTTGGAAATCTTTTGGGCTGGATAATAAAGCTGGAAAATTACTTTATAATTTGTATGGGGAAAGTTGTAAAATTAATCCAGGCCTAATAGGTTCTAAAAAAACTGTTAAAAAAAAAAAAGAAGAGGACGAAGAAAATCAGAATGAAGAAGAAAATATCCCCAAATATAAAATTAGTTACCCTATTTTTAAAAGTTAAAGCATAAACGATTATAAAATGGAAGCATATGTGCATAAAATAATATGTGACGTAAAGGGAGTGTATATAATAGATTGCTTACGATGTGTTAATATTCTTAGTGTTATACATTCTTAGTGTTAGTGTTATACATTCTTAGTGTTATTGTTTTTTTAGAAAAAGTCGAAAAGGAATATGAAGTTGACAAAATACCACATAGAAAGCCATTATCCAAAATTTTGGAGGAGACAAAAAATTATGAAGCCTTAAAAGATTTACCTATATATATTGGAAAAAATAAAAACGAAGAAAAAAAAAAACTGAGTGAAGCATTCCTTGAACAAAAATGTATGGTTGTACCACCGAGATGTGCACCTATTGTTTTAACAGAAGAAGAAAGGAAAATAATAATAAAAGAAGCAAGAGATCAATTTTCAGAATTAGGAAATACTAATACAAAAGAAGAAAAAATAATTGACTCTCTTAAAAATCATAAAAGTGAATTAACAACTGAATTAAACCAAAAAATAAATGAATATAAAAGTATAATTTTAAATGAACAGAAAAAAAATAATGCATGCAAAAATATCGGGAATGAAAAATTGGAGCATGTCAAAATACAACTCCAAAATGAAATTGATCAATGCAGAATGAATATTAAAAAAGTGAATGACATTTTAAATTCGGTATAGTTATCATATTAACTTTGTTTTATGTACACATATATAATATTTCATAATCATTTATGTATATTTGTATATTTGTATATCTACTTGCATGCACACACAAATATAGAGAGAGATCTATATAAAACCTTTTTTTTTTTTAAAGTAAAAAATTTATTATTATTTAAAAGTAAAAAATTTATTATTTATTTAAAAGATGAATGGAACCAAGAATAATAATGCAATGATTTATTTTATCTGATTTATAATTTTTGGTGTATAGATATTTTTTTTCAAACAATTTTACAGAATATCTCTACATTTTAATTTTTATATTTCTATTGATTATAACATTTTTTTTTCTTTTCTGCATGGTGCCCATTAAATTTAAGAATATTTAAACTTATATTTTAATATATATGAACTGCGTTTTTTTTGATGGAAAAAGCTTACCTATTTTTGGAAGCATTTCCTATTTCCGTATTATATTAGTTGGTAAACATACAGATTATATACATATGTGTGTGTGAGAAAAAAAAAAAAAAAAAAAAAAACTGAGAATATATTTTATTGGGGCTATGGAAGGTATCCATGTATAACTGCCTTGTGTACATAGAAACGGTTTATTGATATCACTATTATCATTGTTATTATATTGTTTAATTATTAGTGTGTTTGTATTGTGTAGTAATTCTTTAAAGTATTATATATATAAGGCATGCATATACAAGTATGTGTGTGTATTTTCCCTTGGGCTTATTTTGTTATAACATTGAATGAAAAGCTATAATTTTTTTTTCATTTTTTTTTGTGAAAAAGATTTATCATCAATTTATACACAAACAGAATAATCAACACATAACCGAAGAAAATAAAACAAAGAAATGTACATATATACATATATATTTTTTTAATATTTTTTTCTTAAAATTTTGAAAAAGTTATTGGAATTATTTTATATATATTACATACACACATATGCATTATTTTTAATTTTTTTTTTTTGTATATACTTTTGTATTTTGTTTTTCGCAGTTAAGAAATATATACATTTATAAAATTATTTTAATATGTATATAGTGCCGGATTTTTATTTATAAGAATATTTTAAATTGTATATGTTATCATACTGTTAAAATAAAGAATTGCAGTAAACTTGCGCAGTAACAATTTTTTGTACTGCTTAAACTTTTATTTTATTTTATTTTATGATTTATTTTATGTTTATTTTATGATTTATTTTTACTTTTATTTTATTATTCATTCTTGTTCTTTTCTCCTTTAATTCGTTTTATGACATTTTTGTATTATTATCTTTTTTTTTTTTTTTTTTTATTAAAGATAATAAGTTGTCTTTTTTGAATTTTGAAGTAAGATTTGTACGATTTTATTTCGTTAATATTTTTTTCATTAGTTTAGGAGTATAATCTTTTACCCTATTTTTATTTTTTTGGATTTTGGTATACATTTTTTTCAAAAACAAAATACTTAAAAAGTGAATAAAAAATATATGTGAATAAAAAGTATATGTGAATATATAAATTAAAATAATATAATGGCCTATATGCATACAGGCATCAAATGTCATTAATTTGATTTAGTTTTCTTGCGAATATAAAAATATACAAAAAGAAAAATGGAATTATAAATTTTTTTTTTTTTTATTATGGAGAATATTTTTCCAAAACAATGTATTATGTTCAAATATGTAATACATCCTAATAATAATTAACGAAATCATAAGCAACTATAAACAGGTTATAAAAAATTATATAAAAGTATAATCCAATATAAAACACACAACAACACAAATCTATTATCATATACATTCATATACAACACAATTGCAAAATGCACATATCTTTACATATCAATATAACTGGCTTCAAGCAATTATAATTAAATAATATCATTTAAAAAAAATCAAAAAAAAAATACTAACAATAATATAAAATATTCTATAAATAACAGTTTGTATATACACCAATTTCATGTGTCTGATTTCCAAGACAACTTATTTATATGCTCAATGTACATTCCTGTAATAGGGAATCCAATAAATTAACAAGCCATTTAAAAAAATAAAATAAGCGCTATATTTTTAATATAATATAGTGATATATAAAAAATATAATAAAATTTTATGTTCAAATAAGTTGTATAATGGAGCCTACGAATAAATGTGTTGTTGGGACAAAAATATTTATTAAGCATAAAGAAAAAGTAATTAAAAAAAAAAAAAAAAAATAAATATGTATTATTATAATGTGAATTGTCAGCTTGTCAAACTAGTATGTAATATTTATAATATTTTATAAATATGTTTTTTTATAAATATGTTTTTTTATAAATATATTTTTTTATAAATATATTTTTTTCGATGCTTCATATAATATTTCCTTCAGGTATGGATAAGTGCAGAAATTATAAAGGAAGATACAGATATTGTTGTAAAAACAGATGATGATGAAATTGTGAATTTAAAAGAAGGCGATGAATTTCTTCTTCGCAATACGGGTAAGCTACTAATATTGTAGTACTTTTATTTTGGCATGTATTATATTTTTTTGGTTACAAGGCAATACAATTAATTGTGCATGGTTCTGCTTTATTCTGTGTAGTAAATTGCTTATTCACACATCTATATATGTGTATATATATATGTATGTGTCTACACTTTTCAGATATATTCAATTCTAATGGCTTGTCTGCACCCCCAGATTTAACAAAACTGACGCATCTACATGAAGCATCAGTTTTGCATAGTTTAAATATTCGATTTGACATTGATGAGATATATACATTTACTGGCCCGATACTTATTGCAATAAATCCGTTTAAACATATTAAAAATTTATATTCAGATAATATATTAGAAAAACATATTCAACCTATAAAATCCAAGAGCCCACATATTTTTGCTACATCTAATAGTGCATATTTAGGAATGTGTAAAAATAATAAATCACAAACAATATTAATAAGTGGTGAATCAGGTGCTGGTAAAACAGAATCAACAAAATATGTAATGAAATTTTTAGCATGTGCGGGTTCTGATATAAAAAAAAGATCTCTAATAGAATCACAAGTTTTGGAAAGTAATCCTTTATTAGAAGCATTTGGTAACGCTAAGACATTGAGAAATAATAATTCTAGCCGTTTTGGAAAATATATAGAATTACATTTTGATATATGTAATAATGGATATGTAAAAGGAAAATTATATGGTGCAAAAATATTGACATATCTTTTGGAAAAAGTTAGAGTATGTGATCAACAAGAGGGTGAAAGGAATTATCATATTTTTTACCAACTCTGTAGTGCTGTTCAATATTATAAAAATAAAAAATTGAATTTAGAAAATGATGACAATAATTATGATGATGAATATTACTATTTTCCATCTTGTGATAAATTTAAACAAAAAGAAAATGTGAAACAAATAAAAATAAATTTGAAAAAATTTAAGGATCATCTAAATTTTCGATATTTAACAAAATCAAGTGTTTATGAATTAAATGATGTTAATGAATTAGAAGAATTTGAATCAACTGTATATGCTATGCAAGTAGTAGGGATAGAAGAAAATGAACAGAATCAGATTTTTAAAATTTTAGAAGGGATATTATATATTGGTAATATATTATTTAATAATGATGATAACAAAGAAGAATCAAGTATTTTAGAATCTACATATGAAGATTTAAAAAATGCAGCTTATTTATTAGATATAGATGCAGATACATTAAAAGATGCATTATGTTATAAAACTATAATAGCTAATAATGAACATTACAAAAAACCAGTTACATCAGCAATGGCTAGTGATATACGTGATGCATTAGCTCGAGCAATTTATGGTTGTTTATTTTTAAAATTAGTAGAAAGAACTAATGAATCAATAGGATTAATAAAAGATGTAAATTTATTTTGTGGTGTTTTAGATATATTTGGTTTTGAATCTTTTCCAGTAAATTCTTTTGAACAATTATGTATTAATTATACAAATGAATGTTTACAATATTTTTTTAATAATTTTATTTTTAAATGTGAAGAAAAGTTATATATAGAAGAAGGAATCAAATGGAGTTCTTTAGATTTTCCAGATAATAAAGATTGTGTAGATATATTACAAAATAAACCATTTGGAATATTTTGTATGCTTGATGAAGAGAGTTTTATACCTGGTGGTAAAGATAAAACATTTTGTAATAAGATTATATCAAAACATGTTAATAATAAAAGATTTGAATCTATAAAAACAGATCCAAATAGTTTTATTATTGTACATTTTGCTGGAAAAGTTATGTATAATTCATGTGGTTTTTTAGAAAAAAATAAAGATCAGCTTTCTGATGATGCACAAAATGTTTTATTAAAAAGTCAGAATGAATATATACATAATTTATTTAAAAAATATTTAAGAAGAAATTTTGAAAAGAAAAGGTTTGCAACAGTTTCTAGTGAATTTAAACAACAGTTAGATGTATTAATGACACGAATAAATCAAACAGAACCACATTTTATTAGATGTATAAAACCAAATTCAAAAAATGTACCAGATATATTTGATAGACATTCTGTTAATGAGCAATTAAAATATGGTGGTGTATTACAAGCTATCAAAGTTAGTAGAGCCGGATATCCAGTTCGATTAACTCATCAAAATTGTATAAATGAATATTACATATTATTAACAAAAGATGAAAAAATAAATTTTAGTAAATATTATGGTGATAAATCATTATCTGAAAAAGCTAATTATATTTTATCTAAATTAGAAAATAGAGAAAAAATACAAGATTATATGAAATCACTTAAACATATTAGACAAAAAAAAAATCAAGAAAACATATTTTATGGATCTGTATTAAAAAAACAATATACTAAAAATTCAAATTTAATAGAAAAAAAAAATAATACAAGATATGAAAATAATACCCTTAATGACATAATTGAAGATGATAAATTTATATGGTATGTTGGTAAAACTTTATCTTTTTTTAAAATTGAAGCATATAATATTTTATTAACTATGAGACAAGATTTTCGAAGTTTGAATGCAATAATAATACAAAAAAATTATAAATGTTATATTGAAAAAAAAAAATACAAATTATTAAAAAAAAAAATTATTACTATACAAAGATGGATAAGAAATGTATTAACTATTTTAAAAAAAAAAAAAATAATAATGATAAATGCACAGGAATTAATATGTTCATATATATATACATATGCATTAAGAAAAAAATTTTTATATAAAAAAAAATGTGCTATTATTATTCAGTCAGCTTTTCGAGGATATTTAATAAGACAATCATATAAAATATATAGAACAAATTATTATGCCAGTAAAATACAAGCAATGTGGAAATGTAAAAAAGAAAGAATTAAATATTTAAAATTAATAGAATCAACAAAAAAAATACAATTAAAATGGAAAGGAATATTAGCTAGAAGACAATTAAGAAGATTGAAAGATGAAGCAAAAGAAGTTGGTGCTTTACTTTCAAAAAACCAAATTCTAATGGATGAATTAAAAAATGAAAAATCTGAAAAATTTGAAATCGAAAATAAATTGCTAAAAGCTTCTGCAAATTCTCAGAAACTAACAAAAAGGATAGAAGCACTAGAACAAATTAATAAAAATAATGAGCTGGTTATAAAAAATTTGGTAGAGAAGGTGGAAAAGCTCTCACTAAAGCAAAAGGGGGAGATCGCAGAAAAAGGTGCAGGAAAAAATGCAGAAGAAAATGCAGGAAAAAATGCAGAAGAAAATGCAGGAAAAAATATTAGTGATAATAACAAAATTAGTAGAAAACAAGATTCTGGGTCAGACCATAATTTATTCAAACTTTTAGATAAAATAAAAAAATTAGAGATACAAAATGAAGAATATGTAAAAAAAAATGCTTTACTAAATGAACGATATAATAAGCTGTTGAATATATTTTCTTATTTTAAAGGAAAGCATAATTTAATTAATGATTCGAATGAAAAAAATATTCCCAATAATATGAAAAGAGAACAATTAAACATTATAAATAGTATGCTTTATAATGAAATATACGAACAAAATTTGATGGGAAATAAAATAGATATTAATTATGGCTCTTCTTCAATTGTAAAAGATAAAAAAGAGATGTCTGATAATAATAATATAACAGAGTTTAAAGAACATAAAAATTTAACAAAAATTGGAAATAAAACGAGAGATGATGTTATAGACATTTTAATATGTGGACCAAAAGGAGTAGGAAAAACAAGTTTGATGGAAGATTTATTTGTAAGACTTGGTGATGAAAATAATTTAAATATTTTAAGAAAAAAAAATAAAAAAAAAGAAATTGGTAATATTAATCATCCTAATTATAATACATATATAGTTAATCATAAATTGTCTCAAATAAAAATAGTAGATTGTGGTTATTCAGATAATACAAGTTCAGAAGAAATTCTTTTTGAATATATAAAAAATTCAATTTGTATTATTATTGTATTTGATTCTACAAATAAAGAATCCATAATACCAGCTTTACATCTATTACAAGAAGCATCACTTATTAATGTAAAAAAAAGTACAAAATTATATTTATTAGAAAATATTTTTAATGAAAAAATAAATTTAAATCCAAATGTAAACGATGTTTCATATGCACAAAAAGTTTCCAAAACATGTAACGCTACTTATATTCGAGCTTTAGATATTTATGATATATTAAATGATTATGTGAATCGAATAACAACAAATTCTACTTATTTTTTAAATAATTTTATATCCGAAGAGACTATTTCAAAAAACATGTTTATCAATTCAAAACATTTTCACACACATGATAGTAGTAACAATGATAATAACATAATTGAACACTTGGATAGAAGCAATTCGCGTTGGTTTCAAAACGAAAATAGATATAAAGAAAATATTAAAAATGGTAATAATTGCATACTTGGTAAAACAGATGAATATTTTCACAATTTTGATAAATTTGATAAATTTGGTAAATTTGATAAAATTCAAGAAGGTGAAATAAATTTATTACGACATCAAAGTAGCACACAATCAGTTAATAACATACAAGATAATAAAGATATCGAAAATAAAAATTTAATTTATATAAAAAATGAAAATGATATATATCGAGAGAGTTATGATAAATATTCTACAAACAATCTTGGAAAAAAAAAACAAATTATTCAACTTTTAAGAGAATCATTACCACATAATAATTATGTTTATAATAGTAAAAAATATAATACTGAATTGGGAAAAGGGTTACAACCTGTTTATGAAATTATGATAAAAGATAACACACCTATCACATATTTATGTATAGGCCAAAATTCTATAAATAAAAATTATACAATATTAGCAGTAGGATGTAAAGATGGAATCATATATATATATAAATGTTTTAGAACCAAGATGGAACAAAGCGATACTTTTCAAACTCGGGGTCAAGAAAATGAAACGATAAACAATTCCAATCATGAAAAAGAACTAGTTAGAAATCGAAAAAAAGGAAACTTATCGAATGAGGAAGTAAATAATAGTGAATTAAGCAATCCTGAAGAAGAAGAAGAAGATGAAAATAATACAATTGAATATATTAACGAGACTATAAAAGATGAATCATCATTTACATTATCAGAAGATAATTCAATGTCAACAGTTTTATTATCAAAATTATTAGGACATAGAAAAGCTATAACATGTTTAGTATTTTCTTTTTCAGAAGACAAAATAATATCATCCTCTATTGATAGAACAATAAAAATATGGGAAGTAAGCACAGGGTTTTTATTAAAAGTATTTTCTGACTCATCTGCAACATTATCTGTATTATTATTTCCAACAAACTTAGATATATTTTTATGTTCAAATTGTACATCTCTTTTACGGATGGTTAATTTAAATAGTGGTCAAGTTTATCAAAAAATCAAAGTTGAAAGTGAAATAAGAGCATTAGAAATGGATTATACATGTTTAAATATATTTGCTGGATCTAAAAATGGAACTATATATTTATTAGAATGTTTATATAATGAAAGAGTAGAAATTAAATTTCGATTTCTTTTTTCCTTATTACCAATTACTTGTATTAAATTTGTTCCAAGAAAATATATTCACACTCCACCAACTATTATTGTAAATTCTTGTGATAATCATATTGGAATAATCGAATGTGTATATGGAAACAAAGGAATTATAACAAACTTATCTGTTAAACATAGAATAAGAATAAATCATGCTCTTTTACCAATTAGAAGTTGTTACACTAAATTTGGTGGTGGATGGCTTGTTTCAGGATCCGAAGATGGAAACATTTATGTTTGTTCTCTTCTTCCACAATCTAATTATAAACTCATCCTTTTGAAACATCACAAGGTGAGTCTCGAAATGCGTCGGCCACTCTATCGTACATTTATTTGCTTTATTTTGCTTTATTTTGCTTTATTTTTTTATTTTTTTTATTTTTATTTTTTTTTTTTTAGGCCCCAGTCATGTCAGTTGTGGTGAACGACATAGACACATTGATGGTCTCAGGAGATTCGAAGGGGAATATAGTTTTTTGGAGGAGATCATTGATATAGCATTATAATATCATTATTATTATCGTAATTATAACATTATTATTATCGTAATTATAACATTATTATCATTATCATTATTAGATTTTTCATTTTGCCTTTCCTTTTGAATGACCTCTCAAAATGAAGTACCAACTGAGGCTCGGTTGTTTTTCTTGTGTCGTGACTTGGGAACTTGCCCAAGCGAGTATTGCCAAATGAATGCCAACCAAATGAATGCCAACCAAATGAGCACCAACCAGTGTTGTGGAAATGTTAGTGGTCACATAGTATGTGCGTTTTGTTTATTTGTATTTTTTTTAATTAATAAAATAAAAAAAAAAAAATCCGTTAATATATATGTAACTTTGTAATATTGTCCATGGAATATATAATGTTCATATTGGGGACAAATTTTTAAATATTTCATTTATTACTTAAAAATAAATAATATTTTCCACAATGCTAGGTTTTCACAATAATAAGAGAAATATAAGTTTACATTCGTATATATATGTGTATGCATTTTTTTTTTTTTTTCTTAACCTTTTGTGAAATATATTTAATCGATTAATTTTCATTCATTAGATATTTTACGAGTAAATCGAAAAAAATTAAGTTACAAAATATATTTTTTTCATTTTTTTTTATTTTTTTTTATCAAAATTATGACATGCGTATATTATTTATATCTGTGCGATATATACTTTGAAGTATATACTTAAAATTGTTATATATTTTTTCAACATTTGTATGAAAAAAAAATAGCATAAAATTGTTTGCAGTAATATATATATATATATATATTTGCACGGCATATACAATTTTACAAATTTTTATTTAATATTAATTTAAGAAAAAAAAATCTTTAAACAATTTTAAAGAACAAATGAAATATTTTTAATTTGATAAATTTCCTTTTTTTTTTGTAAAAAAAAATGCATGTATATATTTATTTTTTTTTAAAAACATAATTATATAACATACATATATAGATCTATGTTTTTAAATAAACAGTTGATTGATGATGTGGGTATTATTTGAAAATTACAAGATTTATTATTTTCAAAAAAAGGTTATATCTTGAATTTGTTTAAATTGATGTTTAATATTTTATTTATTTTTTAAGTATGAAATTATATTTCATATCAACCTAGTAGTTATCCTTCAATCGCTATAACATTGGGGAGTGTCATTTCCTGTTATTAACAGGCATTGCAAATGGATGCATAACCATTTTGATGCATAACCATTTTGATGCAAAACCATTTTGATGCAAAACTATATATATACATATCATCAGACAAAAGCAACATTGGTGATACATATAAAATAGGTCGGAATGTGTTTTTTTCCACAATTTCGAAAAATAAAAAGTGAAAGAAGTATGAAGGGGTGCCATTTTCTTGGCTTACAAGTTTGTACAGAATGAATAAATAAAAATATAAAAGTTGAAAAATAATTAAGGAAAAATGGCGAACAATATAAAACTTGATGAGCTAAAGACGCTTATCCACCATAAAAGCATGAGAAAAGATTTTGTAAAAGATGTAAAAAATAACTATGAAATAAAAAGTATAAATTTTGGTATTATGGGAAAAGAAGATATAATAAGATATTCAGAAGTGAAAATATTAAATAGAGAAATGTATAAAAATAATAGTAATGGTGTTCCATATCCTTATGGTGTATTAGATTTAAGATTAGGAGCCCATAAAAGTAATTCTATATGTGAAACATGTAAAAAAAAATTAATTAATTGTTCAGGACATTTTGGTTATATAGAATTAAATTATCCTGTTTTTCATATAGGATATTATAAATATATTATTCATATTTTATATTGTATATGTAAAACTTGTTCTCATATATTATTACCATTAGAAAAAATCGAATTTTTTTCTAATTTAAAAAAAAAAAAAAATATAGATGATTCACTTTTTAAAAGACAATTTTTTAAGAGAATATTAAGCATATGTAAAAAAGTAAATAAATGTTATAATTGTGGAAGTCCACAAGGTGTGATAAAAAAAATAATAAAACCAAGTTTGGATCAATTTATGAAATTAAAACATATAGTTAAGGTAAAAGAAAATGGTAAACAAGTTATAAAAGAAGAAGATTTGAATAGTTTATATGTGTTAAAATTATTTAAAAATATAAACCCATTTTATATAAAATTATTAAATATTGAAAATCCAGAGAAACTTATTATTACTACATTAATAGTACCACCAAATACAATAAGACCATCGGTAATTATAGATGAACATGGAACAGCGGAAGATGATTTAACATGTATATTATCAGAAATTGCACAATTAAATAATACTATAAATAGCCAATCTTCTAATGGATATCAAACAAATCAATTTCTTGGAAATATAGAATTTTTGCAATTACAAGTTACCAGATTTATAAATAGTGATTCACCAGCAGTTTCTCAATTATTAGCAACACAAAATATTTCTAAACCAGGTAGAGGAATATGTCAAAGATTAAAAGGAAAAGAAGGTAGATTTAGATGTAACTTATCAGGAAAAAGAGTTGATTTTTCAAGTAGAACCGTAATTTCACCAGATCCAAATATATCAATAGATGAAGTTGTTATACCCAAAATAATAGCAATGAGATTAACATATCCTGAAACAGTTAATAAATATAATATAGAAAAATTAAAAATGTTAATAAGAAATGGTTCAAATGTTTGGCCAGGTGCTAATTATGTAATTAAAAAAAATGTTAATATGAATTATGATGAAAATGGAAAAATTGGAAATTCTATTATTGATATAGTTAAACGTTATGTTAATAAAAGTAGAGAATTAAATACAAGCTTTTCTAAAAATATAAATAATGAACAGAATCAAAATAGTAGTAATAATAATTTGGGAGCAAACAGAATTAGTTTAAAATATGCAAATAAAAAATATGTAATTGATCAACTTAAAATTGGAGATATAGTAGAAAGACATATTTGTGATGGAGATATTGTATTATTTAATAGACAACCCTCTTTACATCGTATGTCTATTATGTGTCATAAAGCTAGAGTTATGGATTATAAAACATTTCGTTTTAATGAATGTGTTTGTAGCCCTTATAATGCAGATTTTGATGGAGATGAAATGAATTTACATGTACCTCAAACTGAAGAATCTAGAGCAGAAGCTTTATATTTAATGAATGTAAAACATAATTTAATTACTCCAAAAAATGGAGAAGTTATAATTGCATTAACACAAGATTTTTTATCTGCTTCATATGTTATTACAAATAAGGATACATTTCTTGATAGAGATTTATTTTGTTTATTATGTTCATATTTTTCTGATGCTAAAATTGATATAGAATTACCTGTACCAGCAATATTAAAACCAAAAGAATTATGGACAGGAAAACAACTAATAAGTGTTTTAATAAAACCGAATAAAAATGAAAATACAATAATAAATTTTGAAATGAAAGAAAGAGAATATTCAACAAAAAATGGAGATTTAAAATATTTATCACGAGATGATTCATATGTTTGTTTTTATAAATCAGAATTAATTTGTGGATCATTAGGAAAAAAAGTTCTTGGTGCATCTAAGTATGGACTTTTTTATTATTTAATACATAATAATTCAACTCAAATAGCGTTACAAATAATGAATAGATTCTCAAAATTAAGTAGTCGATATTTTTCAAATAAAGGTATGACAATTGGAATTGATGATGTAACACCATCTCGTGTATTAACTGACAAAAAAAGAGATTTACTTTTAAATGGATATGAAAAAGTAAACAAAGAAATAATACTTTATAATGAAAAAAAAATGCAAATACAACCAGGATGTACATTAGAAGAGACCTTAGAAATTAAGGTAAAAAGCATTTTAGATGATTTGCGTAATGATGCAGGTAAAACATGTAATCAATATTTACCATATTTAAATAAACCATTAATTATGTTTAATTCTGGAGCAAAAGGTGCATTAATAAATATAGCACAAATGATTGCATGTGTTGGGCAACAAAATGTATCGGGGCAAAGAATACAAAATGGATTTATTAATAGAACATTACCACATTTTAATTTTCATTGTAAAGGATCAGAAAGTAGAGGCTTTGTTCAAAATTCTTTTTATACAGGATTAAATCCAACTGAATTTTTTTTTCATACTATGTCAGGAAGAGAAGGGTTAGTAGATACTGCTGTTAAAACTGCTGAAACTGGTTATATGCAAAGAAGGCTTATGAAAGCATTAGAAGATTTATCTATACATTATGATTATTCTGTTAGATCTTGTGATAAACAAATTATACAATTTATTTATGGGGATGATGCATTAAACCCGTCATATATTGATAGTAACCATACATATATGGATCAATTTGATAAAATTTATAATCACATAATTTCAATATCTCCTAGCCATACATTATTTTTGTATAAACCCAGAAAAAGGAAACAATTTAATTTATTAGAAAGCTCCAAAGGGGTAGAGAAGGGCAATTATGTTATTAACGATTCAGGCGAGAAAAAAAAAAAAATAAAAAAAAAAAATAATAATAATAATAATAGTGATAGTGGTAGTGATAGTGGTGGTGATGGTGGTAATTCGCTGGAGCCGTTTGGTTCTATTCCGTTTTCAGAAAATGTTCAAACAAATTCGTCTTTTTTATCCAAAATAATTAACAAGATTTCAGAAAAGATGAAAGAAGTTAATAAAGATAATATACTTATACCTTTGGAACATGATGTAGAATTTGTTGGAAAAATAATTGGTGGAAATGGTTGTGAAATAAATGAGGAAGGAGAACAGACAGATGACCAAAGACAAGACGAAAACAACATAATATTATCTCAAAAAAATCAAGCAATATTACCACCAAATAAAGTCAACGAAATAGCATACCATCTTAATCAGTATAGAAATATTGTCGAATGTGTAAATATATTAAAAAAAAATTCTTACATTAAAAATGACATAAATAGTAATAGTAGTAGTAGCATAATATGTTTGAATGAAATGGAACTAAAATATTTAAATAATAAATATAACAAAATGAGTAAAAATATTAGAAAAAAAATCGAAATTGTGAATAATATTTATAAAAAAGAAAAAAATAAAATAAATAGAATAAAAGAAAAACTAAAAGATGATTATTTTTACCCATCAATGGATGAATCAATTTTTATTAAACAATTAATGAGGATTGTGACAAAAGAAAATAACGAAATGGATGATATAACAACAGTAGGAAATAAAGATATATTATCTAAAATACATTTATATAAAGAAGGAAATAATAAAAATAATATTTCACTTAATCAATATATACAAAATAATTTTAATTTGAATAAAAATATAAAAAATGAATATATAGATATATTTGATAAAATAAATGAATGTGAATTATTATATGAAAATAAATGTTACAAACAAATGATTAAAAATGTTATAGCGTTTGTTAGTGTTTTTGAAATAGTGTGTGATGTTAAACAACATTATATATTATTTCCTTATGAGATATTAAGATGGACTAATTTTTTATTAAATCATGTTACTGAAACAATTCCTTTAAATATATATTCACATACAAATATATCCAAAAAAGAAAATCCAACACATCAAAAAAATACAAAAACAATGAAAATATATATTGAAGAATTAAAAAAATGGTTATTATTAAAGGCTATAAATATATACAAATTTTTTAAATATAAAAAAGGTGTTGAATTAATTAAAAAAAATGATTATTATAATTTTGTAAAAATAAATGATAAATCTAATTTGTATGATCCATCATATAGATCTATGATATATGATTATTCTTTTATAAATTTAAAACAGTTATATATATTCATTTATTTTAACATTTCAAAATATTTCAAGTATATATCATCTCCTGGAGATGCAGTTGGATCGATTTCTGCACAATCTATTGGTGAGCCAGGTACACAAATGACATTAAAAACTTTCCATTTTGCTGGAGTGGCTAGTATGAATGTTACTCTTGGTGTTCCTCGTATAAAAGAAATAATAAATGCATCAAGTATTATTCAAACACCAATATTAAATATTCCTTTACGAATAAAAGATAATTATAATTTTGCTTTAATGATGAAATCAAAACTTGAAAAAACGTCAATAAGAGATATATGTGAATACATAAAAGAAAATTATTGTTCTAAAGGAATATATATATCTATAAAATTTAATGAGGATCTTATACAAAAATTATTTTTAAATATTAATGCATATACTATTAGAGATATTATATTAAAACAAACACATATTAGCAAAATCAAAATTAACAAAATATATATAGATGTTATAAATGATTATAAATTACATATTTCTATAAAAAACGATGAATTTATATTTTTTCAAATTGAGTCATTAAAAAAGGGCTTATTAGATTTATTAGTATATGGTGATAAAGATATCAAACGATGTATAATTAAAAAGGAAGAAATTGAGGTAACAGATGATGAGTTAGAAAATGGTGATCCCCATTTGGATACCCATTTGGAAGATCACATTTCTAATCTTGATGTTGTTCATAATGAAAATGTTAACAATAATATAGTTGAAAAAAAACAATGTATAAAAGTGGAGAATGTAATGGATGTATCGAACACCCAATTGAAAGATAATGATAATTACGAAAAATTATTAGAAAAGGAAAAAGTAAAAACTGAGGAAATAACTGTAAAACATCACAGTGAAAATAATACCATTTTTTGTGGTGGCAAATCAAAAAATGATGAACAAACGATAGACCTCAGTACAGCCAATCTTGATAACTTAAACTTTGATGAAATAAATGTTGAAAATATAATTAATGATAAAATTGAAATGTATGATGAAGAATATTATGACACATCGAATGATTTAAAAGAAAAAAATAATTATTATCAAAAAAAACAAAAAAAAAAAAAAAAAAAAACACAATATTCAATATTAGTCGAAGGAAATGCCCTAAATTATATTCTTGGTTTAGAGGGTGTCGATTTCAAGCATATTATATCAAATCATGTGATTAACGTTTTTCAGGTTTGTTCACGAAAAAACACAAAAAACATCCTAATAATACAATTTTATTTACATTGCTATACTTATTTATTTTTTCATATTTTTGCACAGGTATTGGGAATAGAAGCAGCAAGAGTAACTATAATAAATGAAATTAAAAAATGTATTGAAGCATATAGTATTGATATAGATATAAGACATATCATGTTATTAGCTGATATAATGGCCTTTACGTAAGACAATTATAAAATATAATATATGTGTGAATATTTGTCTATATATTTTGTCAGTTAATAATTTTACAGCCTGATTACTCCATTCTTCTTTTGTTGCACTTTCATTATATTTGTATATATTGTATATATTTGTATATTTTTTTTTTTTTTTTTTTTTTTTTTTTTTTAGAGGAGAGATTTTAGGTATTAACAGATTTGGTATACAAAAGGCCCGTCAAAGCACATTAATGTTGGCATCCTTTGAAGAAACAAACGAACATTTATTTGTTTCATCGTTTTTTAAAAATAACGACGAAATTAACAATATTAGTGAAAGTATAATAGTAGGAAAAAATATTCCAATCGGAACTGGTTCATTTGAGCTCCTTTATGATTATAAACAGTAAGTTACATATTAATATTTAATTAGAAAATTGTATATATTTTATATATATATGAAACATTTGTGTATTATTTTTTCCCTAATTTGTAGGCCCAATGAACAGAGAAATTTAACTTTACTTGAAAGAGCAGAAAGAGAATTGAAAAATAATTAATTTTTTTTTTATTGTGTTGTGTATATTTTTACACCTATAAATTTTTATATATTATTAATCTCAGCCTTTGTTAACCTTTTTATTTCTTTTGTTAACCCTTTTTATTCATATATATTTATACATATATGAAGTTATCACTTATTTGCTTGCTACATACATATTTTCCGTTATATTTTTTTATTTTGTAATTTTTTTAAACTTGGAAATTATCATAATATATATATATTCACCACATAACAACTTATTCGTATATTATTATTATTATTGATATTTCTTTATAACATTATAGTTTTGTTTTTTATTGTGTTATAAATAACATTTATCATTATTTTAAAGAATTGTGTGGGATCTTATATGTGTGTATAGAGCATAGGAACATTCTTAAATGGTTTTATTTATATTACACAATATATTTCATGAGAATAATAATAAGATTGTAATATTTAATACAAAAGAGGGGGGGAGTATACTATATTAAATATATTTTAAATTATAATTTATTTGTTTTATTATTTTTTTTAAGTTTTTATTTAAATAATAAGTAAATCTATATATCACAAAATTTTTGTATCATCATTCAAGCTTGCTATTTTAGAGTTATAATTAATTCGGTTATTTTTGCCATAGTTTTCAGTTATTTTAGGTATTCATATTTTTCTTATTTTTTAATTTTTATTTTGGTTTCAATTTTTGGGAATATTATTGTATCATAAAGTTAGCTAATCTTGGACTCTAAAAAATATTTTTAGTTTATCAAATTTGCATATAATTTTCAAATATGTAGCAGAGGTTTCTGGGAAATAATTTTTTTTTTTTTCATGATTTATTTTGATACATGTATGGATGGGGTTACATAAATATATATATAAATATATATATATAAATATATATTTGATTTTTTAATTTTTTCTATTCTATTTTGTAAGGATAATTTTTACATAAATCCGTTGTAGAATGATTCATAATAAAAACGAGAGCAATGGTTATATACTTACAATATTGTGTAAAATAAAAAATACAAAAAAAGTTAGTTGTATATATGCCCAAAATATGGCATTTTTTTTAAACTAAGAACCAAACAAGGATTTGTAGCCATTGCTATATAGCTAGCATTTTATTTATTTATTTATTATTTATTATTTATTTGTTATTTGTTATTTATTATTTATTTTTTTTATTTGTATATACAATGACAGACTACAAAATAGCAGAGATGTCTATAGAAGAAATGAAAAGAATTTGCAGTGAATTAATTAACTCAAAAGAAGAGGAAATATTCAACAAACTTAGTCTATATAATGAACTAGATAATAAATTAAAAAAAATCCAGCCAATTATAACAAGAATAAAACTAAGAAGGAATGAAACATGTGAAGAAAAAAAAATATATGGAGAAAAGATGATAAAAAATGTAGATATATTATTAGAACGATATGAGATCATTTATAATATATTTGAAGAAGAATTAAGCGTTTTTAAAGAAAATTATGAAATTGAAAAAAAAAAACAAATCGAACAAAAATTATTACAAGAAAAACAAAAAAAAAAAGACGAAGAAGAATTGTTAAACAAAGGAAGAATAAAAACTAAACAAGAGGAAGAAGAAATTCAAAAAAGAAATGAAGAAAAACTAAAAAATTTAAAAAAAGAAAAAGAACAATATGAAAATAAAATTAATACTATTGAAACAATTAAATCATTAATAAAGGAAAAAAGTAACTTTTTTTATGATCAAATAGTAGCAGCTTGTAACAAACAAGATGCTATAAAATATATATATACACAATTAGGCGAATCCCAAGAAAATATTCAAAATCATATTAATAATATTACTAAAGAAAATGACGAAGTAAATGTATACTTTACAAATCCTATCCATTTATTAGATTGCATATATTTAATTTATAAAAATAATAAATTTAAACCCTTTAAAGAAGCAATGAAAAATATTATTGAATATTTAGAAGAACTTGTAAAAAATATAGGAGATGAAAAATTAAAACTAATTAATCTTATGAATAAAACATTTCAAAATAATATTTTATCAAAAAGTGGTACTATATTTATATTTATTATAATTGGGTATGTTCTTAAAAAATCAGAAGATATTGAACATGTATTGAAAAAATTGAACAGAGAAATAAACAACGAAAATATTTATATATATTTAGAAGAACCCGATATTACTATAAATTACGATAAATGGGAAAAATGGTTCAATAACATGCATGCATCTTTAGATGTATTATGCACATTTTATAGACATCTAAATAAATATTCAGATGTACCTGGTGATGAAAAAGTGAAATCTATTTTTTTGTATTTAAAGGAAAAATTTTCAGCTAACCAAACATCGAACATGGCATAAACGAAACAAACAAAAAATTACGAAAAAATTACGAAAAAATATATGAAAAAATTACGAAAAAGTATATGAAATCAAAATTTTGAATAATAAATCTTATTGTGTATACTCACAAATATGCATGTGCTATTATTTTTCCTCTTTTAATATTTCGATCAAATTGGCTAATTCACTAAACTTTGCGAGTATGTGATAATCAGCCATTTTATTCGTTATATACGTCTTTTCTATATTTATTTCAACAATTTTTTTTTTTTTTTTGCTGGCAAAATAACATAAATTAGTAGCTGTTGATACAGTGGAAGATGTTCCGATAACTAATAGCAAATCGCATTTTGTTATTTCATCTTCAGCTTCTTTTAATAAATCTTTTGATATAACTTCTCCAAATAAAACAATGTTTGGTTTAAATATTCCACCACATGGACATTCAGGTGGAAGTTGATGCATAAAATGCGATGTTTTTTGTAACATTATTTTATTTAATTGTACTATTTTATTACATGTACAACATAAAGCTTCGAAAACATTACCATGCAAAGGAATTACTTTTGTATTTCCACTTTCTTCATGTAACCCATCAATATTTTGTGTAATTATAGATTTTAAATATCCTAAATTTTCTAATTTTGATAAAGCTACATGTCCAGGATTTAATCCTATTTCATAATCCGATGATATGTCTTTTATTACTTCCCATATCTTTTCTGGATATTTCCAAAATCCCCAAATAGTTCCATATATTTTTGGATCATATTTACTCCATATAGAATCATTTGATCCTCGAAAGCTTGGTATGTTACTTTCTGCTGATGTTCCAGATCCTGTCAAGGCAACTATATACTTGCTTCTTTTTATTATTTCAGCAAGTTTCTCCATTGTAATATCTTCCGTATCCTTCTTCATGGCATATATCATTAAATTTCCCATTTCGTTTTCTTCAAACATTCCAAATATATCTTCCATTAATAATAATACAATATTATGGGTTAATATATTGAGAACATGACTCTTTTAACTATATACATAATATTTATGAGTTAATGTTATTTACGGTTGTATCAATAAGAATTTGTTATCGTTATAAATTAAGGGAAATATTCGTGTGTATTTATTTATCTATATATTCATATTTATTATGTACAATATGCATTGTTACTTCAAAATTTAGATAGCATTGTATTCATCCTTAATAACAAACACATTTACATTTTTCAAAAAAAAACATCATACGATAATATTTCATTAAAAATGAGAAGTTTTAAAATTTTATTAACAGCCTTAAGTTTATAATGAACTTAATAAAAAATATATTATTGATGAACAATTTAATTTTTATTATTAATTTAAAAAAAATCTACATTTAAAAGGGAAGGTACTCATCATGTATTTGTTTGTTATGTATAAAAGTTTTAATTTATAAAATTTTATTGAATAAGCTTATATATCGTTATTAACACTAAAAATGTATATTTTTTTCTTAAATTAATATTAAAAAGATAAATAATTTTTTAAATGCTAATAAAATAATAATAATTATTATTATAGTTGCATTGAAAAATGTAAGTATATTTAATAAGACCAAAACATGGAAAAAGTCTATTGAAATTTTAATTTATTCCTACACATACAATTATCATTTATTTATTTAGAAAAAATATATATTTTTTTAAAAAGGAAATAAAACAATTATCATATATTATTTTCCCCATAATTTTTTTGTCCATTTTTTTTTTTATAGCCAAAAAGAAATAATTATTGGATTAATAAAATATTATGAACAGCCAGGAAAAAATTAAAAAAGTACACTATAATTATTTAATGCTATTATTTTAGCTAAATATAAAAAAAAAAACGTAAAAATCTTAAACACCTTATACTTTATACATACTTTTTATGGAATGGAAAAAGACATTTTTACGTTTTTGATATATATTCAATAGGTAAGAAAATTGAAAAATGTAAATGTACAATGACCTCCAATAATAAAATATGCACACAAATTAATTTTTTTTTAGCTCATTAAACCAAATGTTCGTATAATTAGCTAGCTTGAATTTTGTGTTTTCATAAAAAACCATAAAATATTATAAAGCTTTTTTTTCAATGAATATAGCATATATATATAACAATATAGTAATGCATATTTTTTGGTGGTTGTGTACCAATCCGTTTATTCAACAAATTCAACACTACTTAACGAGAAGCTGCCTTACTGGCGTTGAAAACGTTGGGAATATGGAATGGCTCTTCCAAGAACAATTACTACTATAGTAATAATTACCCTTGTAGCCTACCAAAAGATAAACAACAGGGATAACTATTCCTATAATAGTTTATTCAAGAACGATTTTTTTAGGTTAAAAATAAATAACGATATAATGTGAGTTAACAAAATTAAATCGTTGAGTGTATTTTAACCAGATTTCCATTTTATGTATATAATAATGTATATACACATAATTTATACAAAATATTTCTATGTTTTAAAATAAATATTTTGCATTTGGAAATAATTGCTTCATTATTAATTTTTTTACATATATAATATGGCCCTTGACAATATAATATACATATATATATATAATTTTGCATATGAAAAAATACATATATAAATACATATTATTCCTTTTACCTATTTAATTTTATATTTTTTTTCTTTTTCATTAAAATTAAGATCTTTAATGTTACATTTTTTCGCCTATACTGAAAAATACTATATTTTTAATTTTTTATTTATTTATTAAAAGTTGAAAAAATAAATTTTGATAATTTATAATAATATATGCGCATATATACAAACATATGACATGCTAAACTTTGAATGCATGCATTATTCATTAGGTATTTTTTTCAACATAGATATTGTACCACTCGTTATGAATGTATAATTTATTATTTTGGGGGGGAGTTATAAGAAATTGTATAAAACACAATAAAATAAACTTTTAATTTTTATAATTTATTTTTTATAATTTTTATGAATCAATTTCAGGAAATTTCAATATTATATGTATCCATTTTCTTTACTTTATTATTGCACAGAAAAAAAACATAAATTTGTATGGGCATCATAAATAGTCATAATATACTTTTTATTTATTTTTAAAAGACGTTACTCCTATGCATATAATTTATGTTACCTATTTTTTAAAGCACCATTATTTTTTTTTATTAGTAGAATATATATATATTTTTTTTATTTATTTATAACATATTCTATATACGGAAAATTAGATCATATCACATGCTTACAGACAATTTTCCAAGGCGTATGCTCTATATATTATAGACGTCTATGTTTACATATTTTAATGATAAAATGTAAATTTCCGGAAAATGACGAAAATTATATATCATTCTTATCAAAAAAAAAAATACATAAATTATTTTTTTTCATTTTGTTACAACAAAAAAAATGAATGAAGACATTTTAAAAGCACTAACAAACAGAGAATTGAAAAAGGTTAAAAAATAATTAAATTTAAACATAAAAATTCAAAAAAATATATTCATTATATTTTTATTTGTAAAAGTTTTAGTATTTCATTGTTGCATACAAATCATATGTTCAAATTTTATATGTAGACGATTTTAGAAAAGGCACAAAAGGTTTTATCAGAAAGGAAAAATATTATAAATGAAAAAAATACAAATCTTCTTAATGATGTAGAAACGAACGATAAAGATAGCATACATTGTTGTAATGAAAACTATGAGGAATCTGAACTAGGAAATAAGGATATTATAAGTCTGGATGATAAAAATAATTTAAACCCAGAAAATAAAAATATACATTTTTTTAATCTCCAAGATTTTTCAATGAGATATTCAAAAACGGTTTATTTAAATAAAATTAAACTTTTCATGAAAATTTTTTCAATGTCACATTTTTAACTTTTTTTTCTTCATTTGTGTTTTTATGGATATATGTACTTGTTTATTTATATATAATTTAATGTCTCTTTATTTTACATTTTTAAAACATTCTCATTCAGTGTAAAATAAACAATTTAAATTATGAAAATATCGAATATGAGCTTTTAGTATCCTTCATGAACACTTTCAACAATAGTAAGAGTCTTACTTTTATCTACACATTTATTTTTATTTATTTAGTTTAAATGTTCATATTGATATTAATATATATATATATTTTTTTCTTTTTTTCAATTTACATACAAATTTTTCTTTATACAGAAATAAAATTTCATCTAAAATTAAATAACAATGATATGCATGAAGACAAAGAAAATTCTATACTTCACAAAATGGTGAAAATATTTAGTGATAAACTTATAATTTGTTGTACAAACCCTATAATTATGTTCACACAAAATAATGACAATAATAGCTTATTTGACAAAGAGATAATTTCCCAAGTTAGCAGTTTTTTTAGTAAGAGAGGAAGAGAGGAAGAAACAAAGATGTATGCGTGTGTGATAAAAAAGTGCATTTTCTCTTTATTTTATTCCATTTTTTCTTCATTTTATTCCACTTTTTTATAGACCAAATCGAAGAATGCGAAGATTTCGAAAATTTATTTAAAAATTGTCTAACTACAATACTGGAAAAAATTTTTAATTTCAAGCCCAATGGTAAATATTCCTAGTTCATATAAGTATGCATAACAAGTTATTGTAATTTTGGTTAATGAAAAGAGAAAATATATTTCATATTTGCAATAAATATATTTAATAGTGTTATAAAAACAAAAAAATTTAAGAGATATTTTATCTTGAATTTTGAACATTTTTTGTTTTTAATTTTATTTATTATATATTTTTTTTTTAATAAGCTGATGATATGGCTACCTGGGTTTCCAGACAAGCTTTTGTGGATCTTGTAAAAATAATAATTGAAAAAAGTGCAAAAAGAAATGAGCAGTGTAATATAATCAAAAGAATAAATAAATGCATATATTTTTTATATGGATATAAATACATTGTTATATTAACTTTTTATGTGTGCATTAATAGGTATAATATATACAGCCAATATAATAAAAAAAAATTACACAAATTTAGGATTTTTTCAAGTTGATAACGTTGTTGTTTTAATCGAAATAATCCAATATGCAATAATTAATTTATCAGAACATAAATATAATGAGGTATGTCATTATAACATTTTTATTTTTACTCATATTTTCTCGTATTTTTACTCATATTTTTATTTTTGTGTAGAAATGCATTTCATTTGTAAATGAAAAATGGTTCGAGAGTCTCCAAGATTTGGTATAGTCATAACAAGAAAGAAAAAAAAAAATTTTCCTTATTATTTTTAATAAAATATATGTTCATATTTCAAAATACATACACATACTTATTTAGATGATATCCTTAAAAAATTGCGAGTGGAAAATATTCCTAAATCAGTTAATTGTTATAGAAACATTCCTTTGTGATAAAAAAAGACAAAATACCCAAAAAACTTTTAACGAATTACATAAACAACAAGTTGAACTTTCAGCAATTAAAAATAGCTCGTATTCCAAATGGTTTAAAATTGAGTTACCCCTTTCAATGAGTCTATTCAAAGGTGCTTAGAAATAGGAATAGTAATGATATATTAAGATTTATGGAAATATTATTATTTCTACATATATATATATATATATATATGTGTGTGTGTGTGAGTTCAAATTTGTGCGCATAACAGCCTATTTTTAAAATGCATATGTTTTTTTCTTAATGCAATGAAAATATTTGTTTAAAATGTGTGACTGTTTGAAAGAAAGGCCAAAACGTGAGCATTCTCAAGATTGTATACATGCGTTATGTACATATTTATGTATGATAAAATAGTATAAAAATAAAAAAGAAAAATATTGTAAAATATATTTTAAAAATCTTCTATGGATTATTACAAACAGCTTTTATTTATATGTAATAAAAAAATTATATACGTGTAGCCCTTTTTATCACTTTCAAATTGTTGCACAAATTCGTTGGCATTTTTTTAAAATTATGATATCATAAACAATATAATACGTCTTATACATATAAAATTATTTTATTTTTAGTCATTTTAGCTTTTTATTTTTTTTTTTTATTGTGGATGGTCTATTTTTTTCATTTTTGTTTTTGTGTTTATAATTTATTTCTTAATAATGCAACTGAAGGGGGATTCCTCAATTTTGTGTGTGATATAAAATATATAAATTAAAATTCATATTATTTATATCTTCAATTTTATTTATTATGTAAAAAAAAAAAAATGGAAACGTGCTGGATAATAAATATATAATATGTATATATATACAATGTTGATGTCAAAGTATAAATTCGGAGGTATAGCAACTTAAACTACAAAAATTTTGTAGAGAACAAAAAAGGCATATTCCATTAAGATATAAAAAGTTTTATTTTTTATTATTTTTATTATTTTATTATTTTATTATTTTGATTATTTTGATTATTTTGATTATATTTTTGCTACTAGAAAAATTGCAAAATTCAGAAAAAAAATAAAATATATAAGTATGTTATAGCATATTAACACTCCTATAATTTTATCGTTATTGTATTATTTGGTTTGATTATTTCATTGACTTATTTTTCCTTTTTTTATTTTAATTTTTTCCATTTTGCTTTAAAAAAAAATATACACTTTAAAAAAATTATTTTTGTGAATAATTCCTAATAAATTATTTTTATTATATAGAGATTATAGCGACAACGAATATTAAATATATAAGCCGTATATCATCATTTAAGGGTTTTTATATACAATCACATATATATGCCCCAATATAATATACATAATATTTATAATTATTATTACATAAACGCATAATATACATATATGTATAGCTATTATCAAGCATGCAAATACCTTTGCATAAAATAAAACGAAGAGAAAATAACAAGCATTGGATATTTATAAATATATGCTAAAATAAAGTGTGTGTATATATATATATTATGATTATTTGGGGTCATGTACATATTTTTAAAAGAACCAAAGGATGTTCAAAAATATCAGAAGAATCTCACACTTTGGAATATTTACAGAAAATAATAAGATAAAACAAATAAATACTAACTTTCGATATTTAAATGATACAGTTTTTAAAGATAATGGATATCCTGTAAATAGAATTATATATCCTAAAAAATTTTATGTAGAATGTATAAATAGTAATAATAATGATATTTATACTACCCATTTTGTAAATGTGGAACTAAAAAATAGAAACAATAATATATTTAAAAATGTTATTATCAATAAATATATATCATCATATAATAAAAATAACTATTTAAAATGTTTAGAAAATTTTCATTCTATTTCGAGAAAGCATAATCATAATGATGGGGACTTAGGCTCAAATGAAAAATGGACAAGCGAAAAAGACGAAACAAAAAAAAAAAAAAAAAATGAACAAACAAGCTATGTTGATAAAAATTATATCAATAATCATAATAACACACTAAATAATAATAACAACCAAATATCAAGAATAAACAAAACTCATAATAAAAATAATATTTGGGGGAGAGGGAAAAGTTATTTGAAAAATGTTCATTCTATATTAATTACAAAAAAAATAAAAGAAATGTTAATTAATTTCAAAAGTAAGCATAGCTATAAAATAATTGTAAAAAGAATAGAAATGGAAAAAAAACTTTTTATAAATATTTTAAAAAAATATAAAATGAAATCAGATAGTTTAAAGCATAATTCAAGTGAGGAAATATATAGAAAAGCAATAATGAATACAAAAAAAAAAATATCTATATTTCTAAGAAGAAATAGTAATAAATCTTTTATGGACATATATTATGAAGAAAAAAAAAAATATAAATTAAGAAAAGAAAAATTATTACAATCACAAGAAAAGCTTATTAATAAATCAAAAATAGCTCATTCAAATATTAAAAACTTTTTTAAAAAATATGGTTATGTTGGTTTGGGAACATATTTTTGTGTTTTCCTAATAACATTTTGTGCCTCTTATTTTTTTGTGCATTTTAAATACATATCATTATCAGATTTAAAATACTTATCAGAAAAAATGCATTTGAATAAATACATTGATGACAATTTACATAAAAAAATTGACTCTTTGTGGGGAGAGCTTATATTTGCATATATAGCATCAAAAATCACTGAGCCTCTTAGAATAGTTATAACAGTTATAATAACACCATATATAGCCAAAGTTATCAGGATAAAAAGGGGAAGTAGAATAAAACATGGCTAATCTTTTGTACATATAATATATATATGTGTGTGCGTGTGTGTGTGTGTGTTTAAAACGGGTGGAAACAAGTTGATGAAACAAAATATCATGGAATTACACATACGGGTATAGTTTTATGTGTATTATTTTATATACTTTTTGCAAAATATTCACAAAATAATTAAAAAAATGCAATCCCATATAATTAATGTAATTTTTAAAAATTGTAATATTTTTTGTATTCCTTTTAAAATCCTAAATTTATATATGCAAATATTTTTTTTAAACATTACATAAGCTTCGAATACTTTTTGATTTTGTCTATTTTCTTTTTTTATGTCATATATATATTTTTTCAAAATGAGTACAATATATGTATTTTATACATGCGTATATTTAAGTATGTATATATATATATATATATATACAAGCTTGTATATATAAATAAAATATAAAATTTAAATACGTGTTTTTTTTAATGTAAATTAAATTATAAATATATTTGTGTATGTTATTTCCAAACAAATAAAACATTATAAATATTATTTAAAAAATAATAAAAAAGTATATTAACAAAAAATTAAAATATAATAAATAATGTAGAAATAAAGGGGACATTAAAATAGCAAAACTAAGATATGTTGATCAATTTATTTCAAATTATAAGGGTTACAAATGCATGGGAAAGGTGCTTATTTTCAGCACTTGGTGAATATAAATATATATGGATATTCTCCTATATATATATATATATATAAATTTGAAATATTATTAATATGAAATTAAATATAACACCAAATTTTATGAGTAATAAAAGTTCGAAGAAAATATTACAAGTTGATAAATACATCGTTATGGTTTCATTCGAAATTTATATTATTACAATTTTCTCATATCCTTTACCATTTCTCGTCGTTTTTATCTATGATTTATTTCGTTTCATTATTTAATTTTTAATTTTGTATTATCATAATTATTATCATCATTATTGTCATCATTATTATCATCACTATTATCATCACTATTATATATTTTTATTTTATGCGTGTGCATGCTACCATTATGGGTAGAACAACAGTTCGCCCAAAATATTTTTATTAAATAAATAAATAAACATATATATGTATACATATACATATGGAAGTATACAAAATGATATTGTACATAATAGGAAAGCATATGGTTCTGCTTTAATTTTGTATATATATGTATCCACAAGTTCATAATAAAAGTTTTTTTTTTTTATAACTACAAAGAGTCACCATGTTACACATTTTGAAAAGAAAAAAATTGTATATAGTTACAATTTCTTAATTTTTATTTCTCAATTTTTATTTCTCAATTTTTATTTCTCAGTTTTTATTTCTTAATTTTTATTCCTCAATTTTTATTCCTCAATTTTTATTCCTCAATTTTTATTCCTCAATTTTTATTTCTTAATTTTAGTGCCTATTTTTGTATTTTTATATTTGTAGATATAAATATTTAAGAAAATTTGACAAGAGGATAAAGAAACGAACAATCACTTTAAATATTTTTCATAAACTTTTTATTTTCATTTATTATATGTATACAAAAGTTTAATTAATTTTTATCGAATTAACATAAGAACAATTAACTCCATCTCCCTTTTATCAAAAACAAAAAAAACATAAAATCGCAATTTTGTTCGAGGTGGCAACTTGTAGTAGAGTTATGGAAGAAATGGTATTAGAACAAAAAATATATTATAAATATATAAAAGATAAAAAAAAAAAAAAATAAATAAATAATAAAATAAAAATAATTTACAAAATAGTAAACACACAAAAAAAAAAAATAATATTTATTATATCCTGTTTTTCTTAAAAATAAAATAATTGTACAAATTTAATTAGATTGTGATGAGATAAAATTTGTATTAACATAAATATTTGTTTATTTCATTAAGAAAATTCTGTATTTGTTTGTTATTGTTTTGTAAATATAAAAATCAAATTAACAAAAAAAAAAAAAAAAAAAAAAAAAGAACTAGTAACAGATCAAGAACCGAACAAAAAAAATGCCCTTGTATTTATATACATTGCAACTATATGAAACAGTGTATACTATCAAATTACACATATATTGTGGAAAATTCAGCTCAAGCTATTAAATTTCAAAATCGTGTTACAAAAAGTTGCCAATATTTCTATTTTTATTAAATTTTTTTTTTTTTTTCTTATATAATGTTTCCTTATAAGCTATATAATAATATATTTATTTATATATAATATATTTATAATGGTTACACATATATTAAATTATTGTCTACACATTAACCATTTTATTATATATTTATTTTCCATAAAAAGTTTTTTTATTATACATATTTTTATGAATTATATATAAACTTAATATTTAATTTTAATATATTTCAATAAATTGAAAAATTTCAATTTTTTTTGGTATATTATTATTTATTAAATTTTTACACCTTTTTTCCATTTTTCACACGTTTTATGATATTTCTTAATTTTTTTTTTTTTTTTGGAAAATGGCAGTAAAAAATAAAATGCACATAAATGAATTAAATTCAACCTTTTTTAAGGAAAATTATAAAATTAAAAAAAATGTAACTGAAGTTGAACTTATGGAAACTATTGAAAACTTAAGCGATGATTCAACGTCAAATAACGAATCTTATGATGACAATAGTAATAAAAAAATCACTGAAAAGACAAATGAAAAATTAAAGAAAATTAATAATAAAAATAAATCAGATGAAATTAAAGAAAGAAATATATATTATTCAAATATTCCACAAATATATGAAACATATGAATCAAATATAAAAGACGAATTCCAAATGGCAAATAACAATGAAAATCAAGAAACAAGTATTATATCGAATATTATAGCTGTGTTATATATAATAATAGCAGTAGGTAAGTATTTATATGATTTTATGTTTATACATTTGTGTGTGCAATTATTTTATGGGTTTTATAAGAATATGTTACATTTTATTTTATCTTAAGTAAATTTTATATATTAATACACACACACATATATATATATATTTTTCTGTATATTCATATTTACACACTTTTTTTTTTGTTCAGTAATATTATTACACATGCACCTAAATGAAGATCATATAATAATAAAAACAATTAGCACACTAAAGCTAAAATATGTTGACTTAATAAAAAGTGTGCCCATATTTTCAAATTTAATGAATACAGTAACAATAACGGTAAGGGAAGAATATACATATTTTTCTTTATATGCACATAAATATTTCTAGTGTAATATATTTATAAAATTCAAAAACGTTTGGCTATTTACACACGTTATTTTTTTTTCATATAATTTTCCTTTATATTATCACATTATTTATAATTTTTTTTTTTAACAAATTTCTTTTTATTTCAGAATACAAAAATTGATATATTTTTAGATTTACTAAAAGATAAGTCCACAATAACAAAACCATATGTAGAATCGTTAAAGGAGTTAAACACAGAATTTTCAGTTTTATTTATTGTTTTAATTCTTTTATTTTTCACTGCAACATTTATATTACATATAATGCATAGTATTATGACTATGAAAATGGTAAAAGATAATTTAGAAAAAGGTTCGATAATATATGTTACAAACAGAATGACAATGGAAGAATACGACGATAAAACTTTCACATATAGTGAATTAGCAAAATTACATGATGATAAAGATTATATAAGTTTAAAAAATAAAAGAGCTGGAGAAGGTATTGAATCATGGAATTGGCAAATAAGAAAAGTTAACAACAAAAACAATGATAAAGATATTTGCAGTGATATTGAACTTTCAGATGGCGAAGAAAATTAAAACTTTTTTATTTTAACAAAATGCATAAGCATATGTCAACATAATTTATTTATCTCATACATTTAAAATCAATTTTATTAATATTTTTATATTTTGCCAACAAATATGTTAACTATATATTTGTATATAGAGGTAAAGAGCAGATCGCACAAATCTATATACACACATAATAATAAACAAAAAAATATATAATAATAATAATAATAAAATATATTATGAAATAATTACATTATTTCAAAATACATTTTTAATAAAAATTTTTCCGTGTTAAATTATTTTTAAATTAAAAAAAAATATACATTATATAATATATGTATATATATTAAAAACATAGATTGTCCAAAGAGTTTTCTATATATTATGTATTTTTATCATGCATCTTAACATGAAACTTCATATTAGTATAGTGGACAAATATGTTGTATTATTTGTTTTTTTTTTTTTCCATATTTATTTATACTATATTTATTTTCTTATTTTTTGTATAACTTGTTGATAGTTCTTAATGTTTAAAGTGGAAAATTATTGTATGCAAGCACATGCATAAGTATATATGTAATCATACCTTTTACAATTATATAAAGCTTTCTTTCTGTATATATATTAACGTGAATATAATATACAAATTTTTAAACATTTGATACAAATCAACTTTTATAACATTCATTAATATCATAAAGAAAAAAGAAAAATATATTATACACTAATGTAAGCATTGTTATGATATATATTTTTCGAATGTTTAGACATAAAAAATAATATTTATATATTTTTATTTATATTATTATGTTAAAATAAAATGCATATATGTATTTTTTATTATTTTTTTAAACACTTAAATGTTGTAATCTATATATGTTTGTTAAGTCTTCATATTTCATCGCCACTAAAACTGTAACATAATTCGTACAATAAAAAAATAAAATAAAATAAATTAAAATAAAATAAAATAAATAATAGGGTGTTAAAAAAAACGATATTATTCTTAAAACTTGCTAATATTAAAACATCAAAAAAGAACAAGCCAACCTTGTTAAAAATGTACAACGTCAAAAAGTTTCCATTCATATGTTTTAGTAACAATATATATATTTTTTTATAACATGGTGAGCATATTATATATATGTGTTGAACATGTAGCTAAACATGTTTATATGTGTTCATAAAATTTTGAATAGTACATATAATTTTGTATATTTGTAATTTAAAATTATTGGCATATACAAATATAGTTAGTGGTGGCACCACAGGTAATCAAAATAAGTTAACAAACTCGCATTTAGAAAAAGTGTGTGTACATATATATATATATATACAAACATGTGAAAAAAAACAAACAAAACATAATAAATGAGGGGAAAATATAATTTAACGAATAAAATTAAAGGAGTATAATATAGATAATTAGGTGAAATAACATTAACGATATCATTTGGCATATAAGTTGCACATATTTTTTAAAAATTTCGATAAAATGCTATTTTTAGAAGAGTCTCCAGTTAATTCAATAGATTTACATTTTGAATAAATTAGAGAGCACCAAAAATATATATATTGAACATTTTCTTTATCTATTTTTATTTGGAAATCGTCTCTTAATTTTAATACAAGTTTATTTTTTTCATACGTAATATAATTTTCATCAACCAATCGTGTAATACTCCATTTGATATGGTCAAATTCCTTTGGGTATGTTCTTATAGATTTAAAATTCTGTGAAAAAAAAAAAAAAAAAAGTAAAAATATGAGAAAGGTGATAAGTAAATAGTATATAACACAACGACAAACAGTTAAGTATATACATATACAATAGCAGAGAAAATTATAAGATAAATATTTATTACTGGATGATAATAGGATCGAAAATTAAATATGTCATGCTTTTGATCATAATTTATAAATTCCAGATCGTTAAAATATATAAAAATGTCTAAATCATTTAAAAATGTACTTTCCTTTTGTATACTTTCGTTTGTATTTGTTCGTTCACATTTATATAAATAATTAAATAAATTATTATATTTATCATTATAATTATTATTTTTGTTTATATTAATATTTTCACTGATACTAACATGATTGTCTTCATTATCACAATTTTGAACTTGATTGTTTTTATTTTCTTTTATTCTCATACAATCTTCAACATGAATCATTCTTTTTATTATCTCTCTTTCTTTACATTCAAAATCTTTTTTGTATGACGAAATTATAAAATTTGGAGCCAACATTGAAATATTTATGCAGCATAAATATCCATTTGATGTTAATAAAAATATTTTATACCACATCATATTTTTTTTATATTCAGGACATTTGTAATCTATCAATTCCTAAAAAAAAAAAAAAAAAAAACGAAAATACAAAAAAAAATATATTCATAAAACTTATGAGAATATATAAACTGATAAAATGGATATTATATATACATATGTATAAATATAAATGTAATTGAAAAGGTGTGTCATTTAAATCATTGAATATAATTGTTCCATTAATGCAACTTTTTCATTTTAAAAAAAAATAATATTAATAAAATAAAACATAATTTTGTTATTCACTACATTTTATACCTTAATTTCTATATCAGTGTAATGAATAATCATCCCAGATACATTATATAAATTTCCAGGAATCAAATCAAAATATACATTTTTATAATTTTCGTTTAGATTTATATACATTTTAAGAACATTCATATGTATTTTTGACAATATTGGAATTTTAAATATGTTTGTATAAATAAAAGATGGGTATATTTTGTTTAACTTTTTTGATTCACATGCGATTTTTTCTTCATTGTCTAACTTAGTTATTTTATTGCTATCAATATTTTCTTTATTATTTATAGTTAATATATTGTGAAGCTCATCAATCAATCGACTTTTATCTTTTGTATCCACATTTATATATGTTGAATTTGTAGCTTGAAATACAATAGGTGTATAAGATTTATTTTTTAAATCATAGCTTTTGAAAAGTTTTAAATAATTATCATAATCATTGCAATAATGAGTATTACTCTTATCAATATTTTCTTTTAAAAAATGAGATTTAAATAAATCATAATTTCCTATCCATTTTATGTTATTATAACCTCCTTTTTTTTGAGCTGAAGAATATATTAAATCGTCTAAAATGTGATCTTCTAATGATGCCACGAATTTATTGTTTCTATTAGATTTTTGAATGTAAGTGTTAAAAAGTTGAACTCTACTTCCTTTTCTCATATTTTCATATGTTTCTTTATCAATCTGAACGGTATATAAAGAGAGAAAAAAAAGAAAAAAAAAAACGAAAATTACAAATTATGAATTATAAATTATGAATTACAAATTATTTACTTGCGAACGTATATCGATATATAACAAACTGAAACAAATATGCAACGAAGGAGTTTACAACTTTTTAAAACCCTACTTTAATCAGCTTAATTTGACATAAGGAATTTATGATTTTCTCCAATTTATCATCCAACAAATCTGTTTCTTTTATTTTTTCTGAAGAAGCAAAATCAATAGCCTGAATTGTACATAAAGTTATTGCCTCGAGAAACATATATAAATCATTTTTTAATTTGATATATTTACTATTTTCATGATAATTTTCATCATGCATAAGTTTTGTCATTTCATTTTTTAAATCATATACAGTTTTTTCATAAATTTCACTATTTAAAATATAGTATTGTTTTTTTGTTTGGTCATAAAATCCATATGAAAAATCACTTTTACTTATAATTACTACATCTATAAAAAAACACCCATTTTCAAAATCTTTAATACTTCGTATTCTTTTAGATTTATATTTTGATAATCCAATTTTCAATTTATTTTCCTTGTCTATACATATTAAATTATTACTTGATAAACTAAAGTTTATTCCCCTCAAATAACTATTAGGGTTTTCTTCATGGGGAATAACATTATTATCATTATATACATCTAAAGAATTAATTTTTAAAGTATAACCCTCTTTAATTTTACCACATATTAATAGCTCCACTAAATATGTATCCTTTATTATACAATAAATATAATCAAAATTATCACTTAAAATTACTATGTACTTTTCTTCTTTTTTAATAATTTTTTCAACTCGTAAATTTATTGGCACTTTATATGAAATTGTGTTTTCTTGTATTAGTTGTAAAACACTCTTTTTATTTTTCTGTTCTTCTATGTACTTTTTCAATAATTTATATATAAATTCAATGGGTGAAGGTGGCGGTACTTGGTCTATACAATTTATCATGGTTATATCCAAATTTAAGGAATTGTAAGGAATTATACAACCAATATTATTACCGCATTTATTCGTATAATTTTCATACATATATGACTTATTAATATTGTATTCTTCAAAAAAATTATTATTATAAGATGCGTTATTTTTGAAAATATTTGCTTGCTTTTTATACAGAGTTGTATAATAAGCATTGTTACCATAATAATTAACGTTATCCATTAAATTGAAGTTTGATATATGGGCATAATTATTACGTATTTTATCTAATAGATGGTTGTCGTTTTCTTTTTCGAATTTATTATATATTGAACTTTTTTCTCTTTCAGTTTTTATAATTATACTATTTACATTTTCTGCCTCGTTTTCTAAAATTCCATTTCGATCATTAAAAGAATCACGGACAGGTGGATTCAAATATTCTTTATTATCTACAAATTTATTAAAATCACTTCTAGGACTTTTAAACATAGTCATCATATATTTTAAACATTTATATTTTTCTTTTAACTCCTTTTTATATTTACGAACTAATGACATGGTTATTAAATTATATTTTTTTAAAAACCACGGAAAATCATATATATAAAATATGTTCAACTCTTTTGTTACTAATATGAACAATTCATACATTACATTAATATTAGATACATAATATTCTTTTTGATTTGCATTTTTTAGAAAATATATGTAATCATTATTAAACCAATTAAATTCATAAGGTTTTTTTTTATTCTCTTCATTTATAAATATAAGAAAATTTGTAAAAAAGTTAGTATCTTTTAATCTCTTTTTTTCTGATAAATTAGTTAGTGTCTTTTTTATTAATCCCAAACTATCTTTCAAATTTATGTTTAAATCAAGTTTTGAATTTTCTTTATTATTACTACTAATATTATGTAGTGTCTGTTTTTCTTCAATTTCATTATTTACGTTTTGCTTTCTTGGATTAATAAAATTATTTTTACTTTTTAAATTGGAACTCATTTTTTTCGGTGTATCTTTAATTTGGACCATATCATAATAACTTGAACATATATAATTTGTACCTTTCTCTTTTTCCATAATTTCATCAAACCCTTCGGATTTGTATGGTGTTATTTCCACAAACATTTCATCATTACTATTTTTATTTGATTCTAAATCTCCATTCGTTCTATTATTATTACTTTTAATTTTTTTTTTTTTTTTTTGAGGCGAATATGATTCACCACAAGATAAATTTTCTTCACTTTTTACTTTCATCCTTTTTACACGTATTCCTTTTTTATTATTAGTTGATTTGTTTTGTTTTACTTCTTTTAACCCTTCTTTTCCTTTTGCATATGATTCAATTTCTAAACTATTTCCTGATGATGATCTACCTTCTAATAACGTGTTTTGCTTTTTTATATCAGCGCCCTCGTTTTCAAAATAGCTATTTTTTTCATTTTTCATTTCGTCTGGATAATTATTATATTCATCATCATTGAATAGCTTACTTCTCATTTCTTTTACAACGTCTTCATTTATTTTAGCCTCTTTTCCAGATGCGTAAGTAAAGCTGCTAAATCCTTTGTTTGCATTCTTATTACTATCATGTTCGTCGTCGCTAAATAGCTTACTTCTCATTTCTTTTACAACGTCTTCATTTATTTTAGCTTCTTTTCCAGATGCATACGTAAAGCTACTAAACCCATTATTTTCATTCTTATTACTAGCCTGTTCGTCGTCACTAAATAGCTTACTTCTCATTTCTTTTACAACATCTTCATTTATTTTAGCTTCTTTTCCAGATGCATAAGTAAAACTGCCAAATCCTTTATGTTCATTCTTATTACTAGTCTGTTCGTCGTCGCTAAATAGCTTACTTCTCATTTCTTTTACAACATCTTCATTTATTTTAGCCTCTTTTCCAGATGCGTAAGTAAAGCTACTAAATCCTTTATTTTCATTCATGGTTTTATTTTCATTCGTAGTTTTGTTTTCGCCTTTATTACTATCATGCTCGTCGTCGCTAAATAACTTACTTCTCATTTCTTTTAAAATATCTTTATTTATTTTAACATCCTTCCCAGATGCGTAAGTAAAGCTACTAAACCCATTATTTGCATTCTTATTACTATCATGTTCGTCGTCGCTAAATAGCTTACTTCTCATTTCTTTTACAACGTCTTCATTTATTTTAGCCTCTTTTCCAGATGCATATGTAAAGCTGCTAAATCCTTTGTTTTCATTCTTATTACTATCATGCTCGTCATCGCTAAATAGCTTACTTCTCATTTCTTTTACAACGTCTTTATTTATTTTAGCCTCTTTTCCAGATGCATAAATAAAAGAATTATTATGTTTTGGTGTGTCTTTTTTAATAACATCGTAATGATAATTTCCCCAATATTCCAATAACTCATTTTTGTTTAAATCTTCAATATTATTTTTATATTTGTATGCTGATTGGTCTTTATTTTCTTCTATATCTTTAATATGATCATACGTACTTGATAAATTATTTACACTTAGGGTTTCATGAGTATCAATTATCTTATCATGATTTTCGAAATTTTTTCTTGCTTTATCGATTTGTTCAGCTTCCTCTATACTTCGAACCGTGTCACGAATATCTAGAAATTCGTTCATTTTACTTTCTGTATATCTATTTAAACCATTTTTTTTATCATATATTTCTAAAAATTCATCAATTTTATTTTCTTTTGAAGTATCCATATTTCTAGTTTGATCATATATATCTAAAAATTCGTCTATTTCGTTATCTTTTGACATAACCATATTTCTGTTTTGATTATATATTTCTAAAAACTCATCCATTTCATTTTCTTTAGGTATATTTATATTTGGGTTTTTATCATATATTTCTAATAATTCGTACATTTCACCGTGCCTACCTTTTTCAATATTGTTAACTTCACTTTGCACTAAATTAAGTTGCTTACACGTCATTTTATTATAATTATTTTGTAAATAATATTTTGAAATATTGAAAGATAATTCTTCTTCATTGCTATTTCTAAATTCCCCTATATTGTATTTTATTTTATTAAAATCGTTTTTTAAATGGTTATGTGTTTCTAACGACGATATAAAATTATCGTTGATGTTTTTTTTTGTAATTTCAACATCACCTTTATTTTGTAAAGGGAAATTAATTTCCTTTACATATTTTTCATTAGCATACATAATAATTTCATTATTTGAGTTATTTTCAGTTGTTTTATAGTTTTGAAAAATAACCTTTACATTTTTATTCATGTAATCATTATTAACAATATTATGTGATGGGCTTTTCTCAAATACCGCTGTTTTTTTTAATATATTCATTGAAGTTACATATTTTTCATCATTATATACATTTTTTGTAGAATAAATATTTTTGCTTATGCTATTTTTAATATTATATGCATCATTACTTTTGCAAATTGAATTTTTTGTGAATATATTATTTTGTAGGTCTTTTTGGCAACAAACTGTATTTTTTGGGGGGGGTATATATATTTTTTTTGAAATGTCCTTAAAATTATTACTGTTCATACAAAAATCGCGTTTATTATAAGCATATTGCTCATTTATGGATTTTTTTTTTAAAGCTAAATTATTGTTATTGTAATTCATACTTTCATTTAAAATTATATTTTGTTCATCATTTGGTGTTGTATATTCATTTAAATGCATTACGTTATAGTTTTTACAATTTTGATGGTCATTATAATTATATATTTGTTTGCTAATTTCCATATTACTTTTGTTAGAATTCTGCACACATTTTTTCATAACATTTTCATTATGGCAAATGTTGCACACACAATTGTTATTATTACTACTATTATTATGATAAATAGTAATATAGCTATTATAGTTGGATATGTTTCCATTTTTTTCACTTTTTAAATCGTTTTCATTTATTAATTTTGTGTCCAATTTAATCGGTGCTTTTTCATTTAAAAAATAATGAAAATTATCAAAATAGTCGAAATCAAGTATGTTTACTTCGGGATTTATATTTATATTTTTATTCTTAATATTGTATTGATGGTCATAAATAAAATTAATGTTATTATTTATTGCTTGGTCATTACATTTTTGTATTATTTCTTTATTTTGTGTATTATTTTTCTGACTGTTCATATAATTTATCATATTACTTAAATTTAATTGTTTGCTGTCCATTTTTGTATGTGGTATTATATTGCTTTTTTCGCTTTTTGGAATATTTGAGCATTTTTTATTTTTTTGGGCATTTTTTAATCTTAAAACTTGTTTCCATTCATGTTCACATTCATAAATATTATGCTTTTCTTCCAAACTATTGTATTGTTTAAAATTATTATTATTTTTTATAACGGTATATCCAATATTTCCATTTTTAGCACAATTGTGTGTAATATTTTCATGTTTTCCCCTAAACTCTGATATTGTTAAATTTGAGTTGGCATTAAAATTACTTGTACTGTAATTAAAATTTCCATAACTATCATAATTTTCACCAATAAACGTTTCAATATCAATATCATAATATGATTTGTTATTGCCTTGCTTCAAATGTAAAAATGTACTACAATTTACATTGTTATAACTATTCAAAGACATATTGGAATATTCTTTACTCATGCTTTTTTCATATATATTATGTTTATAAGAGTGTCTCATATGTATTTCATTATTCCCATTAATTTTGAAAGTTGAAACTTCGTTACTATTATATATTCTATTTAAATCATAAAAATTTTCTTTATGTATTGATTTCTTATATTCTGAACGATTTATATTATTACTTTGTGAATTGTTGCATAAATTGGACTTGTTTACATAATTTTTTTGGAGTAATACATCATTTGACCAACTAAAAATGTCCAATGCCTGTTTTCTATAAAATATATCGTATTCATTTTTATTAACATTGTCAAAAGCATTTACACTATTTGATAAATTATTATTGTTAACATTTTTATTAGGGACGTTTGATAAACTACTTGTTCTGTTAAATGTATTATGTATTGTGTTGTATGAATTATTCATTCCGATAGTATTGTTCATACAGTGTGTATAAGGCATATTATTAGGCACATTTTCATTGTTTATATTATTGTTATTATAATTATGTGCATTAATTTGAAATTCATTTATAATTGTTTTATTTTTTAAATTATCGTTTTTATGAAAGGTATTTGTGCATAATACACCATTAGACGATTTTAATATATTACCATTATCATTACTGGGAAAAACATAAAAATCGATATGTTTAGCATTTATATTATTATGAGGATGGATACAATCATGACAATTTTTGTCATTATTAACTAGGTTTGTCTTTAATGTGTTATAATTACTTTTAAGTTCATATTTTTTTATCTTTGTGTTAGAATTGAATTTATTAATATTCATTTTATTTAATTATTAAGATTTTTTTGTTACGAAAAAAAACCATAAAAAAGAAAAGAAAAAGGAAACATTTTATTAAAATTTTTCACTATTATTCATTTTAACAAAATCGGAAAGTGTCTTAATATTGCCCATACAGAACAGGTACCTTGGATGCAAATAGTTGCCTTTACTATTTAGTAATTTTACCATTTAAAATTACTAACTTTTTGTAGCAATTTTATCAGTAAAATTTTTTAATTCGACAAAGAATTTATCATTTTTTCTCCCTTTACATATGGTGATGATATACATTTTTTTTTATTATATAATTTCGCATTTTTGTGCACATATGTCGAATCGTTTAATTTATGGTACCTTTTCCCTAATGTTAATAAATCTCTTTCCAATTTGATCAAAAGCTTTTAAAATTATTCTTAGATTTATTATTTAATATTCATTTTTCAAGAAAAATAAAATACATAAAAATATATTACTGATTTTATTTTATAATTTTTTTTATTGATTATTTTGAAATGATCAAATAGTATTTATTGGTATGTGCATATTTATATACAATAATTTTTATAATATTACTAAATAGTTTCATTTTTTAGTAGATGTTTTAGTGTTGATTCCTTTCATAGGATAAAAAATTTCCAAGTTAAATAATTCTTGTCTTAAGCTTGTTATTGTATTTTCCATATAATTTCTTATAGATAAAAAGTATTATATATATAAATAAAATTCGGCGATTTAAATAATAATTTATATTTTTTTCTCTAATATTAATGTTACTTTTTAATATTCAATTTTTGTTCTTAATCCTATTTTTCACTTTCAAAATTAAGAAGCATATATAGCAAGAAATATATATATATAATATTCACATTCCCCTTTAAGAATATCCTTTTAAAAGGTAAAATACAACTATTGAAAAATTTTAACAATAATTATAATAACAAAAAAAATAATATAAAAGTGAACATCCTATTATTAAATAAATTGATTATGGAATTGTTAACATTTATAGGGGTACGATAAAAATAAATATGAGTGGCTACATATATGTGAAATGTATTTTTAATGCAAGGGTGGTTTAGAAAAAACAATTCAGTTTTCATGTTGTTTTATCCCCTCTTTTTTTATTTTAGTTTCTAACGTATTTTTTAATATAAGCATATCAAACAAAGATCGACAATATACAGTCCATATGCATAGTTGCAATGGAAATTAATACATGCATACCAATATAAAGGATAAAAAACATACACATACCATTATCAATTATTTTGATATTAACAAAAATAATTTGTATTCATATTAAATTATTTTGTTTATCTGTTTATCTTTACACTTAAGATATATGATCGATACATACGTAATGATATTTATCGCATCAATCGTTTATTGAAAATAATATGAGATATTTTATAGGTTTATGTATAATTAATGAAATATATATTAAACTTTTTTAAGGGAGTATAGTATACTTAGAACTTCTAAATATGTATAAAATAAAATAAAGAAACAATAGATTATTATAATAAAAAAATATAAAAAATAATGGATTAAAATAAATTTTAAATAAAAAAAAAGGAAAATAACGCATGCAGAATATTTGCGTAACGGAGAAGCAATATTATGTGCTTACAACATAATTATGCATCTTCTATAGTAATATGTTTTTTAATATTTTCAATTTTTTCATATAAAATTGGTGTAGTTCCCTTTGGATAAACAGTTGGATGTGATAAATGATACAATCGAGTGTTTGGTTGCTTATAAGGTCTTATATGTTGTGTGCCATCTTTCGTTATGACACAAATATCCACATTTCCACCAGAACCTAAATCATTAAAAATACCTGCACATATAGCTTCGCACACAAGTTCTTTTCCTTCTTCTATTGTCATGTTATCTCTGTATTTTGCCTCTAAAACTGTCATAGCATTTAAAGACCCTGATCCTAAAGCTGTAAATGGTAAGAGGCAAGATGATCCATGAGGGTGTATACCATATAACTGTGGTCCAGTAACATCTACCCCTCCTAATACTATTGCGCATACTTTGTAACCTTGATATTTAAATAATTCTTGAGTTAACCTCGACACGCACATAGCTACCCTAGGTTGAGTTTTTGTATTCAAACGGTGTAACTCAACATTATGTTGTAGCCATAATGTAGTGTGCTCTAAATCTCCTGCCACACCTGCGCCAGCACAATATATATTTTTGCTTATGTAATGTAATTTACTACAATTTTTATCTGCTACTATTGGTCCTTCTGTTGCTCGTGTATCGGCTCCTAATATAACTGCATTTTGGCAGACTATTCCACAAATAGTTGTTCCTGTTTTTCGAAATTTTGGAAATATTACTCCTTTTTCCTTCAAAATTTCATTTCTTTTTAGGTTTTCAAAATTATATCCTCCATTTTCTTCTTTTATCGCATTTATATAATCGAGTTTCATATTTATATATTAATTATTATATTATAAAGCATTAAAAAACGGAAATGATTTAGAATAATTTATTGCTCGCACGAATTATTTTTTAATTATTTTATCAAATATTTATACAAAATTGATAGAAATAAATACTTGTAGTTTTTGTTTTTCTCCTCTTCAACATTTATACACATAAAATATTTTTTAAAGTTTAATATATTTTATACATACATTTAGAACACAAATACTATATAATTAACACATTAAAAATATACTCGTATGTACATATATAACGTTTTTTTTCTTTCGTAGTTAACATGCTAAAAAATATGCTTCGTTTATATAAGATTTTTTATAAATATTTATTTAGCATTTCTATTTAATCAATATGAAATATTTTATTGCTTATTGATTTTTATATATAATAAGGAATGCGCCTTATATAGTTAATATTGCTATAATACATTATTTTATTTTTTCCCTTTAAATATCATTAACCCTGTATACCAAGAGCGTGCCTTAAAATTATAAAGCATTTTTTTTTCTAAGCACATAAGTAATACTTAAAGCGTGTTTCATAATTTTAGTATTTGCTAAACAGCTTACAAATTATTTTATGCTAAATTTATTAGTAAAATATATTTTTTATTTGCATAACAAAAAATTGTATGCTTCGAAAAATTTATGGAGAGAGCAAAATTATACAATATTTTATGCATATGATTTTTATTCATTCTTTTTTTTGTTTTTAAAAGAAAGCATATAACCCATTCACCACATTTTGAGAAATTAACAAAATGATAAATGTTTTTTAAATCATATTTCGTATATTTTATAGAAATAAGGAAAAATAAAAATAAAATGTTTTTAAAATGCTTGAGCAGTAATGAAATTATAATTTACTAACAAATGAAAAACAATTTGCTATATTAAACCAGTGTATACTTATATATGTATATATTTGTTAACACATACCACGTTATTACCTGAATTACCACCTATGTGTTTTATTATTTTTTTTGTTTTGTGTACACTATATTCGATGTGTAGCATTATAATTAAAATGTGAAAAATTAAATTATGAGTTTTCCATAAATTGTTTTATATATTGTGATTTTATAACATTCCTTATATAAAATAACACAAGAAATATATGAATTTCACATGAATGGTGTGGTAACGATTAGCACATATATATATTTTACGCATACATGCGATATCTATACGAGTATGCGAGCACATTAGTCTCATTAAGTGTTTTAATTTATATAGTGTGTGAATTAAAAAAACGAAAAAAAAAGAAAAAAAAAAATGATGTTATTATGTCATGATATAGAAAAATTTCTGCATATTTTGTCTTTTAAAAAATATATTAGTTCGTTTATATAAACATTTTTTTTTTTCAATGAGGAGAATAAAATAATTAGGAAAGAGGAATATACATTCTTAAGTTTATGCCATAAAACTTAAAAAGAAAATTTAATATTGTTTTGTGCTTTATTCACTTTTTTTTTTTTTTTTTTTTTTAAGCTACAAAAAAATATGAATAATCAGCTATTTTTATTATTATAATATGTAAGTTTTATAAAAAATGCGCAATCTTTTTATTAACGTTAAGAATTTTTTTTACTTTTATATTAATAATGTTTGAATTCACAATATAAAAATAAAAAATAAAAAAAAGACAATATCCTTTTTGAGAAATAAATAAAAAACGTATTTCAATTAAAAAATAAGATATATATTAAAAGATTATGTAAATTATCGTTTTCTTTTTTTTTAATGAAAGAGTTTCACATTTTTAATTATAATATACACCTAATGCATTTTTATATAATTTTTTATTTCAATTGATGATAATCCTGAAAATGTATTGTACTAATGAAATGTCTAAGTCTTTTTTTGTTCTTTTTTAAAAAATATATATGCATTATATACATTGCATATATTTATTACCTTCCATGTTTTTCCTCTTTATGTGCGTTTTTTTTATACTATATATATAATACACACGAAGAAAAAAAAAGATATAGCATTTAATGCAAAGCTGAAAATTTTAACAATACTAAAATTCGTATTTATGAATAATACATATGTTACATGAATACAATAAAACATTTTTTTTATATCATACATAATATATATATAATATGTATATGTGATACATATATACCTTATATTGCAATTATTAAAGTTAATATGTTTAAAAATTTTGTGTATCCTTTATACATCAATTGAATCGATACAATACATAATTTTTAAAGATAGAGAAAGTATTCATTGTTTAATTAATAGTTTTTCGTTAAAAAAAATTATGATATATTTTCTTTTATAAATATAAAAATTTTAAATAACGAAACATGAATAACTTATAAATTTTCATTATTGCATTTGCATTATATCTTCATAGCACACTTTTTTCCATACATAATTTATATATATATTTGCAAAGCGTATGATTTTTATAATTTGTTTACACAAAGCAAACAGAGAGAAATACAAATAGGAAAAGGAATAATAAAACAAATGAAAGCATAATACGTCGTAAAATAGGTAAAACACACACATATATATAATATTTGTGGGTCATTTATCGATGTAATAACTATTATACGCATAGTTTTTAAGGACATAAACATATAAAAAGGCATTATGTAAAATGAGTATGAGATAAATAAATATATAAAACATTAATATGTTTAAATACCCATACATTATAAACACATGTATATGTACTGGTGTAAAATAATAACAATAATAAATAAATAGAAGAGTAGTCCTAGTAATAAAAATAAATATATATACATATAAAGAACGCCTATGTAAACAACACATTTTTCATTAATAAAATTAATTATGTGCATCATGCTTGTTGTAACAGAAAGCACACTTGAAAAACAAAGAAATCGGAATTATCCACGAAATAGCCAAATACCATCAAAAAATAACAGTACACAAATAAAAGTTATAGCAAATAGGATTACACCATACTGCAAGGATATATTAAAAACCGAAAGAGAGACAATAAAAACGCGTAAATTTATAAAAGATTATAAAACTAAATACAAATATATTTTTTCCAAAAATAATACGGATAATTCAGAACGTGAAAAAAAGGCAAAACTTTATTCTGTAGAAAAAAAAGCAAATTTGTTTCAGTTAAAAAAATTGTCAAAAAGTAAGAAAAAAAATCAAGTTAGTGCCAATAGAGTTAATTATAATTGTATAGTAAATAATTCACATATAAAAAATAGTGATCAAGAAAAAAATTCATATCAATTACATTTAAAAGACAAAAAACATAAACATCTTAATAAAAAGTCAAAGAAAAATTTACAAAGTGATATAAGGGATATATTATTGGACAATCCTAATCATATTTATGGGAATGATTTTCCAAATTTAAATACTATAAGTAATAATAATAATAATAACAACTTAAAAAATAAGGTAAAAACAAATAATGATATATTATATAATAAAAATGTTACAAGTAGAAAGTCAAACGCATCATATAAACTTATAGATAATTCATCTTTTAATACGCCATGCATTGATAATAATATTAATGATGATGATGATGTTTTCAAGTCGTATATAAATGATTCAATTTCAAAAAAATCATTATATAGTCCACACTGTAAACATAAAATAACGACCAATAGTTTAATAGATTCAATTGTTAGTTTATCAAACGATTTAAATACGTCAACTGAACAAAAAGATAATGAGTATGATAAAAATTTACTTAGTTATGTAAATAAAATATTGCATGATAATAATTTTTATCATGGAATCAGTTTGGGTGTAAATAAAACTGAATTGAAACAATTGGAAAGTGAAATACATAAGAAATGCAATGATATGATATCAAAATTTTATTTTAAAACGATATTTAAAAATAGAAATTGCACACAAAAAAAAAAAAATAGTATTTTAAAAGATAGTTATAATTCATATAATAGTAAATATTACGACAGTCAAAGTAGCAGTAAATTAGTCATCAATGAAAACAGCAATAATGTACCTAAACATTTATGTCATGAAAAAAATAGAATAAAAAGTCCTTTAAGTTCAAATATACATGACAATTTTTATTATTCGGATAATTATTTTTCAGAAAAACCTAGAAAAAGCGAAAAAAAAAATAATAACAATAGGACCAAACAAAATAATAAAGCCTGTGAAGTTTCTTTAAAGAACAATAATTTAATCACCGGCAAGAAAAATAATATTACCCTTGCAAAAAATATAAGTAAGGAAAATATTAATTATAAATTAACTTTAGACAATGATAAACTTAGTGTGAATTATTTGAAAGAAAGCCATTTGCATAATAACTTAAAAAGTTTTAATCAAAATTTTAAACCTAAAAAAAAACGGTCTATAGAAACACAATTAACATTAGGCAATACTGTGACATCTTCTGTATGCAATAATGTAGATATTAAACCTTTTAAGTATGATGATAATAATAATAATAAAGACATAGTACATGATTCATATAATAGTGTAAACAAATTAAATTATGATGGAATCGTAAATACAAATAATCAAATAAATCATGTTAATAAACAGTTATCTACATTGAACAATTTTGAAAAATATGATGATAGTGCATTTAGTCGTTCGAATTCATTACATTATAATAAAAAATGTCGAACTGTTTCTACAGAAAATAATGATCAGTCGATTTCCAAAGAGGGTATTACTATAAAAAACGATCACACAGAACATCGTAATCTTTTAAATGAGGATATAAATTTAAACAAATTTGATACTACAAAAAAAACGTGTTCTCAAGGAAAGACGGTAAGTAATTTAAGCAATGGGAAAGAAGATAATAATAATATAAATAAAAGTGATGATAATAAAACAGATCCTAAATGTAAAAAGTTATCAAGTCCACAAGTATGTATGTCAAATAGTTGTAATATTTCTAATTATGCAAGTGATAAATTCGAAGATTCATACATAATAAATAGTCAGAATAGTAGTAATGCTTATATAAATGGCGATAATATAGACTCTGAACAAATGACGCCAAAGGCTGAGAATATTTTGAAAAAAAAGTTTAATGATACGAATATTGAAAAGAATAGTCAGTATAATAATGACAATACTTGTAAAGAAAATTATGGCACTAATGAAAAAAAACATATAAATCGTTACAATACGCCCATAAATAGTAGTAGACATTTTAGTACTATTAGCAATAATATTAATAATACACCCCTTGAAATATATAATGAATATGATTCTAATATAAATAACATAAAAAGAAATGATTCATATATTACAATAGGAAGCGATAACTTGAATGATAGTGTATTTAATGAGAATCAAGATAGTTTTTACATCCCAAGTAGTGTATATAATAATTACGGTAGTAGTGTTGTAAATAATCGTTACAGTGTTTTATCGAAATATAGTAATATGCAAAATAAAACTAGTAATGGTTTTAGTAGTCCGTTTATTAATAGATCTAGCAATATAGTATGTAAACCTCGAGTTGAAAATTGTAATAATAATTTGTTAAACGAAGAAGATAAAAAAAATAATTCTATGAATTTGTTTCCTTGTCAGAAAAGTATAGACATAAAGCCAATAAATTGTGAAGATAAAAAAAACCAGGAAGAAATAAAGACAAACAATCCAAAGGAACAAATTGAATCAAATGTAAAAATTTCAAATACTGTGAAAAAGGAGATAAATTTTTCCGAATTGAAAAATTTAAGATCGAGTATAAACTCTATTGCCAGTTCTAATTTACGTAAAACTCCTACGATATCGAATATAGAAAACGATAATTATTCTATACCTCCAAAATATATACCAGAATATATTAAATCCTTTTGCATTTTTAAGGATAACCATAAGAAAGACGAGGTATCTAGAATAACACCATTGATAGATCATGTAAATTCGAATAATAATGATATTGGTTTGATAACACCTAAAAATAAGTTTGATACATCATCATTAAATAAAGATATAAAAATGAATAACAATGATCATGAATTTTCAGTTGATGAATGTTTAATGAAATGTTTGAAGGAAGACCCATCAAAATTTAGAACAAATGAAGATTATGAAAGATTTTGTAATGAAGATAAAATTTTAAACCCAAGCTATGTACCTCACGAATCTCGAAAATTAGGAGAAAATTTCTTAAAAAATAAAAAGGATAATTTTTCTTTTATTAATAAAAATTATAATTATGAGCCCAATGTAAATATTGCTGAATGTGGTAATAGCTCCTTTAATTATGATGGAGGTTTTAATGATCCTCATAAAAATTATTTTAATAATATAAAAATTAATGTTTTCAATAATGATTATGTAAACAATGATAATAATTGTTACAATAATAATAGCATATACAACAACCATAATATAAATTCTATAAACAATTTGAATTATATGAAAGGTGGTAATGACCATTATAATAATGATATATTTATTAAATATTATGAAAAGTATTCAATTAAAAATTTAGATAAAAATGAATCAGAAAAATTAAATTATACAGATTGCTACGATTTTAAAGATTCATCATTGACTGAAATAAGTAAAGATGATAGTTTTTGTTCTGATGATTTAGGGAATGATGACAATGATATAAATTGTTTAAAAGAATCATTAAATTCTTTTGATAATTTAGAATCAACTGAAAAAAAATATGAACAGATACTAAAAGATTTTAATGGAAAGATTCCTTTACTTCATAAAGTTTTAAAGCCATTACCAGTAAAAAATCGATCCAACAATTTTGATATTTGTCTATATTTATTACAAAAACATGGTGGTGATTTAAATAATGAAGAAAATATTTGCATATTAAGAGATAGAGAAATAGTTCAGCACAGTGCTATATATGATACAAAAAATAATTGTATAAAAAGTAATATAACAAATGTAACAAATATAAAATTATATCATCCAAAATGGTATAACAAAAAAAAAATTATTGAAAGGCTAAAAGAGCAAAGTTGCTATAACCCCTTTACTATATTTGGGTCAGCACCAAGTTTGTTAGATTTTGATGAAGTTTTTGATAAAGATGTGTATAATCATTTTGTTTCTAAAAATAGTCGTAAAAATCATTCGTTATTAAGAATATTAGCAAAACAAAAGGTTATAAGTAATTTAAATGATAAGATATCAGATAAAGAATGGCCACAAGTACATTCCTATTTAAAAAAGAGATGGAGTAGAGAAACAAACATCGAATTAAATTGGGCATGTGATCCATTGTTATATGAAGAACTTGAATGGTATCTAAGTACAAATAATGAATATTTAAATATGACAGACAAAGTAGCTGATATTGATGTTTGTTATTGTCCAACCCTTGATCCTAGCTCTTATTATGCATGGAATGATTCAAGAGTTATTTATACAAATTTGTGTTACAATAAATCTAAAGATGATGGAGAAGAATCGAATAACGATTCGAAAAATATGTATAGTACAAATAAAAGTTTAGAATTTAAAAAGAATGATAAACAACTTTCTTTTAGGAAAAGAGCAAGTGGATGTGAGCATCTCATGTTTCAACAAAATGTTATGAAACAAAAAAAATTATCAAAAAAAAAAAAAAAATTGCTAAAAAAGAAAAAGAAAATGATAAAGGAGAAATATAAAACAATGGATATTGATGTTAACTTTGGAAACTATGGAAATGACAACAATAGAGAAGACGGAAAAATAATAAAAAGTGCTGAAGGGTTTAGCTATCCTTACAAAAATATGTCCAATTATCACGAAAATAAAACAGACTATATAAATGATCAATATATGAATGATTTTAAAAATAATAAAGAAAATAACAGTTTTTATTATTCAAACAATATTATATCTAAAAATAAAAAAAGTATTTATAATCATAAAAATTGTGAAGATAATATAGTACCTATTATGGCAGTAAATACGTCACTATACAGAAATAATATGGATAATAAATATAATTGCCACAACACAGCATTTGATTACATTAAAAACAAGGATAACACAATAAAGTTTTTTGCTTCTCCAAAAAAAAAAAAAAAAAAATCTTTTAAAAAATCTATTAACTCGGATTGCTTTGATTTTATAAACTCATCGATGACTAATTCGGACAGCATGCACCCCACCAACAACAATAACGAGAATAGCAGCCATAACATTGGTAACAATAATAATGACAATGGAAACCCTGACTTTAATTGCAATGATACTACTGAATTTAACGAATTTAATGATTTTAGCACCTATAACAATAATAAAAACAATTTTCATATTTTTGAATTCAATGATTCTATCAAATGCAACAATATGAAAGATGCTTATAATAAAGATATGATGCTTAATGAAGATAATTTGAAAAAAAAGCATAACCAAAAAAATTATGAACAAACAGGTTATATTGAAGAAATGTGTGGTAATAAAAATAGGCAAAATGATTGTGAACTTTTGGATATTAATGAAAACAATTTTGAAAAAAATAATATGCATTATTTCAAAAGTAATACATATATGTACGATATTAATAATAATAATGCTAGTGGTATGAAAAATTATATCGCCAAGAGTAATGATAACATTGTGTATAAAAGCAATTATAATATGAACCAAGGAGATATTTCGCAATCCTTTTACAAAAACAATGGTAAAAACAACAATTATGGAAATGATAATAATGTAAAAATGACAATGTTTAGAAATATGCAAATGGGACAAAACGAATATAATATGAACTATCATAAGGGAAATAATAATGATAATAATAGGAATGGTGACAATTGCAATTATAGAAAGGGAGATAATCAAATGAGTTTCATTCCCAGAAATTTTGATGATAAAAATGATATTAACACATATTATAAAGTATACAATGCTAGTGATAATAATAGCAATCATAATTTTCATAAAAATATATATGGGAATAAAAATATTTACGTTAAAAGCGATTCGAGATATGTTTCTAACGATTATAATAAGTTAAAAGGTAACGAACTAAGTAAAAATGAGCATATAAGTAACAATATTGGACATTTTGAATATAAATCATCAAACAAAAATTTTCCTGATCAAAATATTTTGAATCAAAAAGATAATATAAACGGATTAAAAGAAAAATATATAAATATGTGTAAAGAAGAGAAGCAACTTATTACATCTTCAGATCATAATCAATTCAATTTTTTTGAGTCCAATTATGAAAATTACAATAACAATAATGATGACAATAATGAAAGAAGTAATAAAATAATGAATGAGTATTTTCATAGTAAAAATCCAGAAAATTACATTCAAATGGAAAAAAAAAACAAAAAAAAAAAACAAAGTAACGATACTGGTAATAGTAATAATACCATGGAAAATCATCAAAATAACAATAAGCATATTAACAAAAATTTGAGAAATGTTATTCCAGAGACTAACATTCTAAAATTAACACAAGAAAATATTGATAAAAAAAATATAATTGAAAATGAAATTAAAAACAGTAACACATTGTTATATAAAAAAAAAAATAATAATAATAATAATGCTGGAATATCTACAAGTTCTTTTAATTCTAAGAGATTAAGTAATAGTAATATCAGTGCTAATGAAAATAAAAAAATTAGAAGATATGTGAATAAAATGCATCACGATTCTGATAACGTATCTATAGAACATTCGGAAAATGATAAACAACGTAATACGAGCAAAGAAATAGCGGAAACTCCCTCGAGTGCAACAAGCGAAACATCTATGTCTAGTGCTTTTAAAATGGCTACTTCTGTTTTTAAAAAATTATTCTAGAAAAATATACACAAATATAATTCTAGATAATCCCCTTATACTATTTTTTCATATTTATTATATATGTACACTTTTTCAAAATAATTAAATTTGCCATATTTATACTATCATTATTATTCCGATTTTTCCACATTTTAATTAAAAATTTTGTTTATTTTGATATTAATGTTTTAAATTATTAGTCGTGCTATATTTTTCTGTGAACACATAGCGAATTTTATGATTATATATTAAAAGGCTACATATTATATATATGCACATGTACATTTATATGTATTATCTACTCATTTTATAAATACTGTATACATTTTCATAATAATACATATGCATTTTTCTTTTTTCTGTATTAACATTTATACATTAACCATTTCGAGGTATTACACTTAAATGTATGATATATTTTTTATTTATTAATAAACCACTAAAAAACTAATAAAATATACAACATTTTAATTTATATTATGAATAAAACATGATACTACAAAAAACGCAATTTTCAAATTTATTCGTGTTAACGTATAATTGTCAATTATAATAAATATAATGGTGTATAATGTTGTAAACGGTCATTCATAAGAATTTATTTATCGAATAGAGATAACAAAAAATATAGTGTTGTTAAAATATTATTCTCTTTTTATTGGTATACACTTGGAATGAGTTTTAAATTAGGTACATTTGCGCATTATCGTAAATATATGATTGTCTATATATCATTTAGTCTTTTTATTTTGTAGTGCTTTTTTAGGTTATACAATGTAATCATTTATAGGTAAATGTGTAATACTTAGAAAACATATAAATTATTATTAATTTTGCATTACACCTTTATAAAATTCAAAAATATGAATAGCAGTATATTTCCTCTGGGCACCAAAAGTATATTATTTCAAGGTACTAATTTGTGCATTTTTAATTTAAAATAAAAGCAAATTACCTATTTCTTTCCCTGGAAAAATTAACATTTAAAAAAATATACGTTTTTTTACTATTTGTCTAATTATTATAGCTAGTTTACAATAATATACTATACTAAAATGTATTTTACTAATAATTACATTAAAAATTATTAATAAGACAAAATATAATATTTTTATATATTACTAAAAATGATTTAACCATAAATTATAGGTGACATAAAATGCGAAGAAAATCATTTATTACATAGAATTTGTTGTGACAAATTTTACAAAATATGTGTTTTTACACAAATCAAAATGAATATTCATAATATCGAAACATAGTAAAATATATATCCACAAGAATTAAAAAATACCATGCAAACGATATATTCATCTATTTCCTACAAATGTATCAAAGACCAATTCATTTCAAATAAAAATATGCAATATATTTTATGAAACGATTGCTTTATTTGTTTTATTTTTGGGAGATATATATACATTTGCTAATATAAAATCAATGGAATGTGACAAATCAATACTACGGTTTTAATATTTTTAATTTCACAAAATAAAACTATTTGCAACTGTTTTATATATTTATAATTATTGAATGGTATTATTTTAAACTATCATTTTATTAGATGATTTTTTATAGAAATTTTAAATGAAATAGAAAACATGTTAATCTTAGAATCCATTACAATATATATTTGGATAAATATGAAACAAATTCCATTGAATGAATATAAAAAATAGAATGTAATGGTAGTTTTCTTATTAAGAGAAACATATTTCAGATAATGAAGCAATTGTGATAATTCAAAAGAAACATCATATGGCTTATTTGTATTTTAATTTTGTTTGTAAAAGCTTCAATTACTACTGGACTTGTTCATTCTTTTATCTTTTTTATGTTTTTGAATATTTTCTAATTTAAAATTGTTTTTAACTGAAAACTAAGCAGTAATATAACAAAATTTTATACTAATATATCACAAAAATGCAATCAGACATAGTATATATTTTATGTAAATTTGATTAATGCTTGATTCCCTAAGTGGAATTATGAAATATTATATAATTTGTGAATATATACAAGTTTGATTGTATCACCTTTTAAATCATCATTAACAATTTTCTTCTTTGATACATTATTTTATATATATTTCTTTTCTTTTTGAATTATAAATTTGTTCAAATGTATTTACAATTTTCGTTTTTTTGTTGATAAAGTCAGTTTTAAAGTAACATAAATGATAGGGGAATTTTATGTATTGTTGTAATGTGTAGGTATTAAAGGAGAGGCTTATAAATTCATAATATATAGGAGTATAAAAAATATAAAACTAGTGTTACAGCTTTATTATAAATATATACATATATTAAGTTTCATATTGAGATTTTTAGATTTAAAAAATTATATTTATGTATTAAAATCACAATACATAAATTTAAAAAGTACTATATCGTAAAAACAACTATAATGTTATTATGTTACATACTAATATATTTTAGTTTGATTTAGTTTTTTATTCAAATATGATAAATTGTCTACTCTTGATTAATATTTCATTAAATTAACTATTTTATTATAAAAGAACCAATTTAAAGTTATAATAATTTAAAAATATAAAGAATTATTAAGTATTAAAAATAATAAATGTCTTAAAATAAATTAATTAAATAGTAAATAATATAATATATATTAAAATTAAATAATAATATAATTAAAATAAATATAATATATATTAAAATTAAATAATAATATAATTAAAAATAAATATAAAATATATTAAAATTTAATAATATAATTAAAAATAAATATAAAATTAAATAATATAAAATATAATTAAAATAAAATAATAAATAATATAAAATATAATTAAAATTAAATAATAAATATAAAATATAACTATATATATTAAAATTATATTATATAAAAATATATTAAATTAAATAATAAATATAAATTAAATATAAATATTAAATTATATACAAATTAATAATATATTATATATATGATTAAATTAAATATTAAATTAATTAAAAATGTTAAATAATATATATTAAAAATATATTTAAATTAATATTATTAATAATATTATATTAAATTAATACATCATATATTTAAATTATATAAAAAATAATAATATATTAATTAAATAATAAAATAATAATATATTAATTAAATAATAAAATAATAATATATTAATTAAATAATAAAATATATATTAATTAAATAATAAATATTAAATTATATATTAATAATAAAATATATTAAATTGATATATTTAAATAATAATATTTATATAATAAATTAAATATTAAATAATAAAATTATATGTATATATATTAAATTAATTAATAAATATTATATATTAAATTAATTAATAAATATTATATATTAAATTAATAAATTAATAAAATAAATTAAATATTAATTAAAATTATTATATAATATTTTTAATATTATATTTTATTAATTAAAATAAATATAATTAAATATATATATTAAATTAAAATAATAAATATGTTTATTAATTAAATTATAATAAATATATAGTTTTATTTAAATAAATTAAAAGTATTTATATTATTTATGGGGAATATATTAAATATAATATTTAAATATATATTATTTATAAATATAATTAAATTAATTATATATTAAAATAAATTAATAATTATAATATTATTTATATTAAGTTTTTAAATATAATTAAATTAATTTATAATTAAAATAAATTAATAATTATAATATATATATTAATGTTTTTAAATAATTAAATATTATTTTATTATTATATAATTTAATGAATATTATTATTTTTAACATTTATTAATTATAATTTAATATTTTTATTCCATTTTCAATATTTAATATATTAATATAATTTTAATTATTTATTATAATTAGAATAATACAATTAATTAATTATTATTTTTAAAATATAATTATTTATAATTAACATAATATAATTAATTATTATTTTTTAAAATATAATTATTTATTATAATTAAAGTAATATAATTAATTAATTATTATTTTTAAAATATATAATTATTTATTATAATTAAAGTAATATAATTAATTAATTAATTATTATTTTTAAAATATATAATTATTTATTAAATATATATTATTTTTATTAATTTATTAATTTGTCTATATTATTTAAAATTATTTTAATTTTATATAAATATATATTATTTTTGCACATTTAAATTGTGAAATAAATATATTAAGAAAATATAATTACATTAAAAATGTATTATTTATATATGATAAAGATTATATTTCAATATTTATATTTTTTGAATGTTAATTTTATTGTCTCTTTGCTATATAGTTGAAATAATCAAAATGAAAAAAAATATATTAATTGAAGACATACAAATCGATATTTTGAAATAATAACAGTGATGATGAAATTTATATTTTTTAATAAATATCATCAATACAAAAACATGTTTTTACTTTTATATCACCTTTCAATTTATTATCCTTAATATCCATAATGAATCATACATTAAAATGATTATTATTATAATATAGATTTGGAATTTTTTATAAATTTATATGAAACACTTTATACCTAGTTACAATTTAATTAAAAAGTCAAACCCTAATACGGTTTGTGATTATGTAGCAATAAAATATTATCCATAGCATTTATATGGTAACCTTTTTTAAAGTAACATTATAAAATATAAATCAATGTGTAAATGACATATATCTAATTTAGTTTATGAATCTCGTAATCTTTATAAAGTTTATTAAAGTTTGTTTTAATCGATTTAAATATTTACATAAAGAATTATCACATTTATGAAAAAAGACAGAAAATACAAATTGTATGGGTATCACACTTTAAGTACATTGTTGAAAACATAACACATTTTATTATTTTGTTTTTTAATTAAAACACATGAAAAGCATTATATGAATTTCTATAGAAATATAAAATAATGAAAACAATGATTATCCACGAAAATTAATAAAAGTAATAAAATGGTGATATACATTTAATAATACCTTACAATAAATTTCTCATATGTAACTTTAGAGATAAAAAAATCTGCATATTTATCAAAGAAATTTATTCTGGTGTTTCCTTGGTTTTACTTCTTTCATTATATTCTTCTATAAGATATTCTCTAAGTAATAAAATAGGGTTAATATCTATATATTTTTTTAGAACCTACATAACAAAAAATTATTGAATGTTTATATTCGAGTTGAAATTTGACATAATACAAAGTTGTTTATTTTTTATTCAAAATAAATTATGAAAGAGTTATATAAATGAATATGTGAATATTATAAATGCTATTAATTACTTCTTGTTGAATTTCAAATAACTCTGTAGAATTTGCTTTTAGTTTATTCGTTGCAAAAATATCTATTTGTTCTGTTTATTTTTTAAAAAAGAAAATGTTTAATATATTGTTTTTTGAATTCAAATACAGTATTTTTCATAAAATCTCTATCATAAATGAAACTATGCTTTGAAACTAATTTTGCTTTTCAATAACAACAAAACCTTTACTAGCTTAATAGAACATTGTAATAATTTATTTTAAAACAATTAAATCCCTTTAATAGACAATATACCATGAGTTATATATTATAAAAGAACCACATTCTATATGTAGAAAAGGTACAAAAATACGTTTTTACCCATGTTACAAGTATTCCTATAAATAAAAAAAATATATTATAAAAGAATATTATTATTTCATATATCAATTTATTATATTGCGTATGCATTTATTACCTTTCATCGCACAAATTGGTTATTCGATCCTTTTCATTGCCATATTCACATATATTAAAGTACTTGTGTTTCTCCTTTTCATTATTTACTAATATAACTAACTATAATATATATATATAATATAATTGGTATATATGTATTCCTTTTAAATTAGTATTAGCATATCCGAAATTTAATATATTGATTATACTTTGTTTAATGCCTATAAAATTACGAAATAAATTTAAATTTGAAATAGAAATAATGAATAAAAGACAAACAAAATTTAATAGTGTCATATATTTATATAATTTTTTGTTAATATATACAGGCAATAGACATGGGAAAATTGTATCTTTAATGTATTTGGAATTTTCATCATCAAATACGTCCTTTCCATATAGGTTATTTACAAAATTATCAAAATTCATTTGTCTATATATAGATTAACGTATAATTGTTTTATTTTAAAATAAGCGTAAAGTTTTTTTTGTCTATATAATGAAATGGGGAAATAGTAAAATAAACACATATGGATATTTACAAAGACTTAATTTATGGGAATTGAGATATAAAATAATTATGTGAATTTAATTTTGCAAATATTATATACATAATAAAATTCCCTTATAAAAATAAAATAAAGTAAAAATATAATATATTTTCTATATATATTTTTGTAGATGTTGAAAATTATAATTTACATATTTTGCATTAATTCTGAGTTATTTAATCATTATTTCCGAGAATAAGCACTAATATAAAATTAAAGAAAACAAATATAAAGATACTTTATAGATGCTATAAAATGTAGTATAAAATGCTTTTTCAAAATTGATATAAACTTATGATATAATAAAGGTTACATCATAACTACAATATAATTTTAAGACAAACAATGTACTCATTAAAAAAACACATCTCATATATAAAATAGAAACATATAGATTCATTATGTCCACTTTACTAAAGTTTTTTTTTGAAAAAGATTGTTTAATGAAAAAAGTGCATATTTTATAATAATTTCGACTATGCTTATTTAATTTTAGATAATTATTCAAATTAAAATTTCCTTTGATATTAAAATAATTTCAGTTGTGAGCAAGATAATAAAAATGTATCATGTCGAATTGAAAAATCCAAATAATTATAAAAATACAATAAGGGATAATTAAATATGACAATAAATAAATATATATTAAAAAAAACGTAAAAAAACAAATACATTTACAATATAATATCACTTTTGTTTATATTTTAATTAATCACGTAGATATATATAACAAAGCGATACGCATCTAATATGTGTTTTGTGAATAGGTTTAATTAAAAAAAACCCAATTGCTTTACATTGACATATATTTACATGTGTTTAAGTAATTTATTGTAATTAAAATACATTTTATAAAAAATAATTATACATTTAATTCCACTTGCCCATCTGAAAAATCTTCTCGCGCATTTTGTGATTGTTCATTATTAAATCTTTTAATTCCTTCGGCTACTAATTTGGCAACTGATAAAATATGCATTTTTTCACAACATATATCTCTTGGAATGTGTATTGTATTTGTTGTTACAACTTCATCAATGCACGAATCGTTAATTTTTGAGATACATCCATCAGATAATATAGCATGAGTTGCATAAAGATATATTTTTCGAGCTCCCGCATTTTTGAGAAGAGCAGCAACCTTTTTAGATTTATCTCCAGTATCAAGTATATCATTTACTATTATACAATCACAGTCTTTAATATCGCCAACTATAGTTATTTTTTCATTTTCATGTAAATTTATATTATTTTTGCTTTCTGAATCTTTTAAAGAACTGTTATTAGTTTTGTCTTGAGAAACTATATCTTGTTTATTGGTTAACATTTTACTGGATTCATTTGATTCATTACTTGCAGCCTCTTCTCTGTTATGCATTCCGTTATATGTGCTAGAAACCAACGTAGTAAATCCTACATCATTTGAATGCTTTTTCATTCTAACCCAAAATTCCTTTGCTCTTTCTGCACCATCAATATTAATTGGAACAATAACGGGGTTATGGAGTTTTTTTTTTTTTAAATATTCTACGGCTAAAGATTGTGGATTAATATTCATAAGCGCTGGCTGGAAAAATTTTTGATCAGTAGAAAATCCTTCAATTCTTGGATTGTTCAAATCAACAGCGATAATTGAATCAGCACCACAAGTTTGCAATAAAATAGCTATTTCTGGAGCTCCTAGTGATTGCATATTATTAAAATAACCATTATGTTTATTTTGTCTGGAATAGTTTAAATATGGTAAAACAACGATAACCTTTTTTGCAGATGATCTTCTTAATGTCGATACAAATAAAAACAATTCCATTAAACGTGAATGGACATCCTTACCACCTGCAGGGGTAGAATGTATTATATATACATCTCTCCCTCTTACTTCATCCATTATTTGAAGAGTAATTTCCCCATCACTATATTTTCCAATATAAGCTCTACCTAAACTTATTCCTAAATTAGAACATATTTCATTTGCTAATTCATGATGACTATTACTAGAAAATATTTGCATGTTACTGTATTCACTTAATTCTTGATAATATTCATATTTATCGTCTTTTGATTTATTTTTATTATTTTCAGGTATAACGGTACTTGATTTATCTAAATTATTAGCATCTTTTGAATTTGAATTTTTTGACTTATTTATGAAACTAAATTCATTAATTTTTATTTTTATATCTTCATTTTCTACATTTTCATCTCTTTGCGACACAACAGATGCCCCAAATATGTTAGCGAATGCAATGGTTTTTATTTTATTATATCTGTTTTTTTCATTGTTATTTTTGTTTTGTTGAATTAAAATAATAGGATGCTGTCCATTAAAACCATTGTAATTTGCATTTTCATGTGCATAATATAATTTTTTCTGGAGTATAGATTGACGAGTATTTAGAAATTCATTTTTGATAATAAAATGTTTTATAAATTTATCTGTGTGTTCGTAGAATTTCCTGGAGAAACCGGTGTAAAGATTATAAATCATTATTATAATATATCATATGAGTATTTTGTGATTTCAAATGATAATGTAATTTTTTTAAATCCATTAAAAATAACGCGACTTTTAATTAATAAAATGGAAAAAAAAACAAATAACAGTATTCTACATAGAAAATTAAAAAATATATATAAATATATAATTCATATATTTTTTATTTCTTTATCAGGTTTTTTTAAGGTAACAATTCTACATATGAATACTTAATTCAAATAGCCAATCATATTTTTATTTATATATATATATGTTTGTTTGTTTGTTTGTTTGTTTTAATTTACAAATAATATAAACTTAAAAATAATTTTTGCGTAATTTCATTTGAATTATTTTGCATTTTTTTAATGTCGTTTTTTTATTTTAATTAGAGAGGTACGATTTAATTTTTATACAATCACTATAAATAAATATTCGTTTTCTCTTTATTAAAAATAATATTTTTGCATGAGTATTATATTATGCTGTATAATAATGAAAATATTAAATAATATAAATTCATTTTAATTTTTTATTCCATTAAATACAAAAAAAAAATTATATTTCATTAAATAATATATAAGTATAAATTTTTATGATTTTTATAGTTTCCACATGGATATATTTTTATTATACCTTAATATATTATAGATATCCAATTTTGTTTTATAATAATTTTACAAAAGCGATGAAATAATATAATTAATGAAAAACTATGTTGATGATTTACTAGATCTAATGTGAAAAAAATAAATATTATATGCATGTATAATAAGAATACTACTATATAATTCTACGCAATTATACATATAATGAATTAATGTAATATATAATATACAATATTCTCTGATTCGCATATCATATATAAACATGAAAATTATTCCATTACATATTTACAAAAATTGTATATTTCAGAAACTAAAAAATATGTGAATTAAAATATGATTTAAAGTCTAGTATACCACATCTATCTTATCTTATCTCATTGAATTGAATTGATATCGCTTACTACGCCACTTATACGTTTGCAATTCATATAATTTTTCACATATTCCTTCTTATATAAATATAAATACTATTTTTTATCATGTGTTTAAATGTTATATGAAAAATATTTTTTCTATTGATGGATAGAGAGAAATTATGAAACACTTTATTCAACTTAATCTAACACATTATATTTGCAACATCTATCGTGATATTATATAGATGATATAATTGTTTAGTGTCCAGAAAACTATATATTATTTGGAAAAAAAGAAATAAAAAAAATGTTAGCATTTCACAAATAAACCACCTATTGTTAATTTACATTATTATTTTGATGTATATCATGTGGTCTCCATTTATTAGAAACAAATTTTACACATAAATTTGTTTTTTTTATAAGTATATAAAAATGTTATGATAAATGGAATATTTTTAAATAATAATAATAAAAAAAAATACAACCATATAAAGTATATTATTTTTTTTATGTATAAGTTTATATTAGAATTTCCACAGGTTTCACAACTTATAATTGTACTCTTTGCACAAAACATATAATTTTGTATTTTTTTAATAATATAAAATGTTTTGTAATATTTTATACAATCATAATAGTATAAATGTTTTTAATATGATTGTTATTTATACTTTCAATAAATTTTAGAGACACACATCAAATTCAACTTAAAAAGAAAAAATATATATACAACTTAAATCTATAAATAGTGAATTCTTCATTACAACGAAATATATTTTTTGTGGGCATATGAAAAAATATATGGTCAAAAAAATATGTAAATTTCATAAAAGTTTTATTAATTTTTACAAAAAAAAAAATATATGGTTTATTTCTTTTAATAATATACCAAAGGGATAGACAATATATGTAATTATAGAGATTAATAAGAAGGATTTCATAAATTTATATGTTATAAAATGTGAATTTACTTTTTTAAAAGAAATGAATTATAATATATAGAAGATGTATATACATTTGTATGACTTTGGATTTCTATTTAGCTGAAAATTTATTGTACTTTTTTTTTATTTTTTAGTATCCCTCTTAAAATTGTATATAAAGGTTTAGCATTTAAAAAGCTATCTACAAAATGTAAAATAAAATATATGTGTTAAAATATAAAATATTTTAATATACTTAAAACACTTATCTATATTTAAAATAATTTTAGTTATTTACTCATTATATATTATCACATTTGTTTTCTTTATTACAATGTGTATATAATATTTTTTTCAACAATGTTTATGTAAAATGTATTAATTTTCATTTTGAATCACCAACACAAATAATAATCAGTATGCACAAAATAAAAACAAGTTATCTTTTTACATTTTACAAAAAAACGAGCAGATTGTTATATAAGCCCAAAGAATGATGGTAACAAATACATTCTTTTAAATGTTTGTTATTTATTTGTTTGATTGTGTTACACATATGAAATATATATTATATATGCATATGCACACATGTAATAGTAATAGTAATAGCAATAGTAATAGTAATAGTAATCGTAATAGCAATAGCAATAATAACAATGATATTTGGTATACTTCAGTATAATAAGCAAAAAAAACGATGTATTCAAATGTAAGACCATATAAAATATTACAAAAAGTAAAAGCAAGCGATAATAGTAAAAAAAAAGCAAGCGAAAGTAGCAAAGAAAAAGCAAGCGAAAGTAGCAAAGAAAAAGCAAGCGAACATAGCAAAGAAAAAGCAAGCGAATATAGTAAAAAAAAAGCAAGCGAAAGTAGCAAAGAAAAAACAAATGAAGAAAAGAAATATTACAATAAGCATAAAAAATATGAAGACATAAATTATTATGAAGATGATAGAAGATATAGATATAATAAACATGTAAATCATTACAAAACAAAAAATAATAAAAGTTACACAATAGATAATAATTATGAAAAAAATAATAAACAGTATACTAAAAATGGTGAAAAAAGTAACAATAATGTTGTATTAAAAAAAACGGGAAAAGATATGTTGATATCTTTATTAAAAAAAGACCAAATGTGTGTAAAAAAAAAAAAAATTGTTATTCGAAATTTACCTCCAACTTTAAATGAAAATAATTTTTTTGATTCTTTTTCAAACAATCTTAAAGATGAATTGGATTATTATTATTATGTTAATGGAAGTATAGGAAAAAATTCATCTGATGATATTATCCATTCACGTATATATTTATCCTTTAAAGATTATATGAAAACAGAAGAATTTATAAAAACACAAGATGGAAAATATTTTTATGATACAAACGGAGTTAAATATAAAGCAAATGTGACATTTGCACCAAATCAAACAATCATACATAAAAATCGAATAGATAATAGAAATAATACATTAGAATCAGATCCATATTTTTTAAAATGTTGTGAAGAAATGCATAATCCTATTGAGCCACCAAAAAATGATATAGATTATCATGATATTATTAATGTGGTAAGAGAAAATGATGATATTATATCTCCTATAATTATAGATCTAAGAAAAAAATTAAAAAATACTAAAGTAAAATAAAATTTATTTATTTTTTTTATACCTACAAAATACATCAAATGAAAAAAGTTAAGCATAACAATATTATATATTCGGTAATGATCTTATTTACACATGTGGACAAATTTATCAAAAAAAAAGAAAAAATAAATTAATAAACGCATGTGAAAAATAACATATTTATAGACCGAATCTGTGATGATAACCATATAAATAGTAACGGGGAATAAAATAAATGTTGTTAATTTGTTGATATTATATAATTTTAATTATTTAAAAAAACAAATGTTTAAATTAGTTGTTATGTATATATTAAATATGTAAAGGAAAATTAAACTATAATTCATGCTAAATATTATAATTGTACAAATATATAAAAATCGTAATGTTTTCCATAAGTATATAAACATCAAGAAAATGTGAACTTATGCAAAACTACAAATAAAAAAACTTTATAAATTCCAAAGAATTTATATTTATTATCCATTTTGACAAAATATATACCTCATTTTATTACTTTGAATAATATAACTAAAATAATAGATTTCTTTGCTATCCCAAATATTTATTTAATTTGAAGAATTTTAAAAAAAACATATTTCTGTTACAAAACTTATTATCTCTATAGTCGTTTTGACAATTTATGACATTATTTCATTTATCCCCTATATTATATTTTTATTCGTTTTTTTTTTTTTTGTTATAATAATTTGACAAAATATCATTTATTTAAGGGCCAAAAGATATTATTATTTCCCACAACTTTTATATAAATTATTATCATTTATATAATCTATAGCTATTGAATTGATATATTTTTTTAAATCTTCATTATTTTGTTTAACTAATAATTTTCTTACATCAGTTGAAGAAATATAATTAACAAAAGACTTGACTGGAATTTCAATTAAATAATATTTAAACATTTTTTTTAATATATCTTTATTTATATCAAAATCACCCCTCTCGATAACAACGAAATTATTTTCAGAAACTAATTGTTCACCACTATCCCATGAAGTTAGATCATTTAATAAATCAGATCCAATAATGAAATAAAATTCATATTGAGGATATGTCTTCTTTAGCATATTTAATAAATCATATGTTGCAGTTGTATTTTCAGATTCCAAATCTTTTACAAATATTTTATTTTTCTCCATTGGATATTTATTATTTTCTAACATGATGGAAAACATATTATTTCTATGCTCAAACGCTTCGAGATTTTTATCATATCTGCATCTACATATAACTACCCATATTTCATCTACCCACTTCAAATTGCTAATTTTTGAAAGTACCATTTCATGGCCATATGTAACTGGATCAAATGATCCTCCATATATACATATTTTTTTATTCATATTTGAATAACAAACAGGCACAAAAAAATTATAAAGCATAAATAAAACATACAATAAATAATATACCATTTTCAACTTAAAATGCGAAAAAATACATTTCTATAATAAATATATACATACATTCACACATACATCCTTATGATATGTATTATAAATTATTTGGAAATTAACTAATTCATAATTCGTGTATATATATATATACATAAATACTAATTTGATTCCCCAATATGATAAAGTTAGTTATCTAAAAGATTTAATTTGAGCAACTTTAATATTTCTCATTTTTTATCAATCATTATAAGTTTTACAACTATTTTTATTTTTTCGTTTATTAATATATTATCAGTTTTACCAAAAAAAAAATATATGCACAATATTATACAAAACTATTTTTTAATAAAATTTCAAGCTTTATATATTATATCATTCATAGAATGAAATTAACAATAAGCAATTTAAAGCGAAGCTAAAACGAAAACTAAAACGAAACTAAAACGAAGCTATAACGAAACTATAACGAAGCTATAACGAAGCTAAAACGAAACTAAAACAAAACTAAATGCATATATATTCCTAAAACATAATTATGTGCTAACTAAAAGGGAAAAAAAAAATATAAAGCAATTACTGTTTAAAAAAAATATACACTATTATGTAAAAAAAATGATGCTTTACAATTATAAAAATTATTGCTAAAAAATAATTAATGTTTTTTTGTTTTTTTTTTTTTGTTTTTTTTAAATTAAGATAAATACCATTTTTGCATTCTTTACAATAAAAATAAATTGAAAAATAAATTGAAAAAATATTTAAAAAGCATCAAAGAAAGTTAATTTAAAAAATAAGCAAATTGAATAAATATTAAAAACAAATGATAAATAAATAAATATATATATATATATATATATATATATATATATGAAAAACCTACGAAAAAATTAAAGCATGCTCATATTGCATGTACATAAATGTAATATTTAAAAAGATAATTCACAACGAATGGACAATTATATATACTATGTATATATAGCAAGGGGAATGAACAAAATAAAGGAAAATCTCTCTCTCTATATATATATCACTTATTTACACCATGATATGCAACTCTTATATATTATTTTTTGTGTTTAAATTTTGATAGATGGCATAATAATTGAATCTAATGAATCTTTAAATATAAAAAAGGGTTTTATATTAATAAATGGCATTTTTATTATTTCCCCTAAATATGTAATTGGTTTCAAAATAGGGAAAGAATATTTAAAAGTAATATTTTTTGGTAATATTATTATGTCTATGTTAAGAATTTGATTTATAACCGCAATATTATAATTAATTATATCATTGTCTGTTAGTTTATTTTCATGTGCATGTATATTCAATTTGGTTTTATTCAATAATTTAGAATCATCATTTTCATTTATATTACAAATATAAAAATCATTGACAAAAAAATCAAAATAAATTACTAATTCTTCATTACCTTCAATTAATACTTTTGGTATTTTAAAATTTGTATGATTTGTCATATTTAATTCTTCAATTTTTAATATAATACCAATAGATATGTTACTATTTTTACTTTTTATTATTTTAAAACAATATCGACATTCATTTATTAATCTTTCATCTCCATATGTAAAAGAATATTTATCTACTTTATTTTTTTTTTTAATTAATTGAAAAGAATAATTTTCATTAGCTGAATTATTTACACATTGAAAAAATTGATTTTCATTCCATGGTTTATATCTTTCTTTTACTTCATCTTTATTTAACAGTTTTTTAAAAATATTATCAAATAATATACTATAAATATTATTTATACATTTTGTGACATTTTTCAATGATATATTTATATTTTTTTTTTCTATATAAGGAGGTTCAAAAGCTTCCATATTTATTATTTTATAAAATTCATTTAAATTTTTAATTTCTTCAGAAAAAGATGTATTAAATGAATCATTTTTTTCATCAGTTATAATATCAACATCATTTTCTTTTTTTTTATCAGTTGTAATATCAACATCATTTTCTTTTTTTTTATCAGTTGTAATATCAACATCATTTTCTTTTTTTTTATCAGTTGTAATATCAACATCATTGTCTTTTTTTTCATTTATTTCTTCTTCATCATATTTTTTTCGAGTTTTATTGTCTTCATATCTCATACAAATAAAATTCGTTCCATCATATTTATTATGTATAATATCATCAAAACTATTTTTTATATATTTATGCATATTATACAGATTTTCATGGCTTAACAAACCGAATCTAACATTTTTGAAAATAATTTCCTGTTCTTCCAAATTACAATTGTTTTTAATTATAAATTTTATCGCCTCAATAAATATCCTCATTTCGTTTATCATTATGTTGTCGAAGCTAATAAAATGGCTGAACGTTTCTGCATCTAGTAAATAGTGGTACTTTTCTAAAGAATCAAAAAATGTGCATACATATAAAATTGGAAAAAAATTGGAAAAAATTGGGGAAAAAATTGGAAAAAAATGGGGAAAAAATTGGGGAAAAAATTGGAAAAAATTGGGGAAAAAATTGGAAAAAATTGGGGAAAAAATTGGAAAAAATTGGGGAAAAATTGTCGAAATGCATAATTAGTTTTACCTGAAAAAATCAGAAACCACGAGTCAGATAATATACGAGAGAAATCTTTTACCATTTCCGTTTCTTTAAAAATTTGCCATACTTCTAATATTTTTATAATATTTTCAAAATTAGTTTTTTCTCTAATTGCATTAATAGCATCATCTATAATACCATCTATTTTTAAATTTTTACATTCTATATAAATAGTTATTAATAATTTAAAATCAAGATCTTGTAATCTAAAATTTTTATCATATATATATCTAAAAATGTTTTTTATTGCTTGTGGATAATCTGTCTTTAATTTCATTCGTACATGAATATTATTTGTTTTTTTCACTAAATTATGTTTTTCAATTTTTTTTTCAATTATATGATAAAAATATGATGAAATATATTTTGTTATAAATAAATTAGAAAATATTCTATGATATCCACCAAAATTTTCGCTATTTTTTTTATTTGGTACTAAAATTATTTCAACAACATCTTTATCATAAGGAGATATAACAAAATTTTTTAAGGATTTTATTTTTTCAGATAATAATGATTTATTTAATTCTAAAAATATTGCATTTTCTTTACTATACTCTTTTTCATATTCAGATTTCATAGAATATTTTTTATTTTTTATTTTTAAATAATATTGTAGTTCAAAATTTTTTAAAAATTGAATTTCTTTTATTTTATTTTCCAAATAAACATATTGATCTTCTGTTTTAGTTTTTATTAAACTATATTTGTGTAATTTATTATTTAAGATCATTTCTAAAATTTCGTTACAATTATAATAATTCTGTTATAAACAAAAGAGATAAAAAAAGAGATTATATGTATGAATATATTTAAGATGTGTTCAGTTCATATGTATAACAGATATTATAATAATTAGACATATTAATTATTTCATAAAAAAGTATATTATATAGTTATACATGTATTTATGTATGCATGCATATGAACTTACCACATTTTTATTTTCTTGATCTAATATAGCATACATATTTTTATGAGTTAATTTATATATATTTATAAATGCTAAATCATCATAAATATCAGAAACTTCATGTTTTTTATAATCATTAATTTGTTTTTCTATTTCATTTAACACTTTAAATTTATTTTTTGCATTTAACTTTGAAAAATATTCAAACTTATTCTTTTCTTCAGTATCGTTATTTTTATCTAACTTTACATCTTTAGGAATATCTTTTTGTATTTCTCTTTTCACTTCATTTTGTATTTCCCTTTTCACTTCATTTTTTATTTCTCTTTTCATTTCATTTTTTAATTTTAAAGCATTCATTTTTTTCACCACATTTTCACAACTTTTTATTTTGGGATAATCTTTTAAAACATTTTTTTCATAATATTTTAATAAATTGGATTTTTTAACAACCTCCTTTTTAATTGTGTTATTCTTTTTATCGTTTAATTCTGGATAACATTCATTTCCTTTTTTTATAATATTAATTATTGATGCATGATTATCACATATTGCAACTACTTCGTTATCATTTTTCTCTTTATGATTTAAATAATTCTTTCTTTGGTTTGATGTGTTTTTTTTTTTTTTCGAACACCACGGCATTTTGAAAACAACAAAAAAGGACAAAAAAAGCAAAATAAACGGCTTAAAAAATGGCTTAAAAAGTGGCTTAAAAAATGACTTGACTTAAAGGCACTTACCCCAATGCATAAGCAGATTGTTATAAAAAAAAAAAAAAAAAATTGAAACAATAATCAGAGTAATATATTGAAAACGCTTATTTCAGGCTTAATATATAAAATATAACTCACATTTTAGTAACACATTTAAAGATAGAAATAAGATATACATATATATATAATACATATGATTTGACAAGCAAGTATGTATTTAATGATATTATTTTAAAAACATTGCAACCAAAAAAAATAAAAAATGTGCAAACTATTTTCTAAACTAGAAAAAATCATTGTAAAAAGTGTAAAATAAATATAATGATAAATTGCATTTAAATAATATATATTTAAAAAAAGACAAAAAAATAAAATAACAAGAATAATTTAAACAAATATATAATTTTTAAAAAAATATTTATATATCTACTAAAGCAACCACACCTAAAAATTATGAAAACAAATCGTGAAAAATATATTTACAACAGTTTAAAAATACAAAATAATAATGAATAGTATACAAAAACAAATAATTTAAAAAATATGTATCACTTAAAAATTATAACATACATTGAGATTACATAATTTATGATTGTATAAATTACTATTTATTAATTCATTATTGTTTATTTTATTACTTTTTATTTATTGGTAGTTCGTTTTTCTATTCATATTTCCATTTTATCATATACTGCATTGGCAATACATTTTTTTAATACCAATATATACACACATATATATTTTTGCATAATAAATTATTTTATATTGCATACCATTTTTTTTTTTTTTTTTTTATAAAAATTTATATTTGAAATTGTGTTTTTGATTATTTATCATAATTGTTTATTTATCACAATTGCTTATTCATTTTTTTCGTTCCCCTATTATATAAATTCATGCATTTATATATTATGGGTACATGCATGTATGCATTTTTTAAATATCATTATGATCTCATTAAAAATTGCAGATAAAACAGAAATATAATAACAAACTATGGAATATGAAATATAAAAATAAATTCACAAACTGAAGAGAGTGTAAGTTTTAATACTATATTAATTTAAATTCAGATATACCTATACATATAAATATGTACAAAAATAAAATCATTATATAATAAATACGAAGAATATGGAATATATAAACCAAATTTTAGCATGCAATAAAATGCATAGAAAAATGAACTAATAAATAATATATATCATACCAAAAAATGAATATATGTAATGAAAATATAATAATAAATAACGAGAATGAATGTGAAGATATATCTAAAGAAAATAAAATAAAAATCGCAACTGAATTAGTTAAAAATTTTTGTCTTTTAAAAGAACTCGATTTATTAACAATTATAAAAAATGAAGAGGAAAGCAAAAAAAACTTTACAAATAAAAATATTAGTTGTAACATAGAAAACATAATTTGTGCAAATAAACATATCTTAGATTTTATATTTTTAAAAGAACGAAATGACTTAAAAAAAGAAGAAAAAAAAAACGACAAAAAAAAAACAATAAATAATTCCATTGAAGAAGATATACTAAAGGAAAAAGATATATTAAATATTATTAACACATTAAATAAAAACGAATTAAATATATCTATGTATGAAAATAAAATACAAAATTGTGACGAATTAAATAATTTTAAACCTTTTAATAACACCTTGTTAATAAATTATATTGATATACCACCAGTATTGAATAATCCAAATTCCTCTTCAAAATTTCACCAAATTTTAAAATTGTTAATTAAAAATTATAATAATTCATTAAATATAATTAAAATACAACAAAATACAATCAAAGATCTGATCTTTTACACACACAATTTATTAATAAATAATAAAATGCTAATAGATAAAAATGATAAATTAGTGAAAATTGCTACTTCTATTCATACAAAATTAAAAAATCATATACCAAATAATCATAATAATAATAGCGTTCAAATAAAATTACCAATAACAGATCAGGAAAATACTTCCTCTCTATTTAAGACACAAATAGATCTATACAGAAAACATATTAATTATTTGTATAACGAAAATAACGAATTAAAAAAATTGTTAAGTACCCTTGACACTGGAAAATAAATTATATAATAAATGATTTAAAAAAAAAAAAAAAAAATTATAATATTGTTTAACATGTGAAAATAACATATTCATTAAAATATGCTACATATGTATATATATAGAGATAGAGATAAAGATAGAGATAAAGATAGAGATAGAGATAGAGATAAAGATAACTGATATAATCCGTATTGAAGACATTACACCTTTTAAGTGAAAATTATATTATTCTTATTATTTAAACATATGGATAAACCCAATTTGTTTTCATGGCATGAATAAATATGGACATATTTTCAAATTGAAAATATCAAAATCTTTAATTATATCGATAAAATATTTATTAATTATATAAAAGGAATAATATATCTTGTTAGTTTTAAGTTAAACATATGAGGAAAAATTACAAATCAAACAAATAATTTTAAATGATATAAAATAGTGATAATAACAACAACAAAAATTAAAAAGCTATTATACAAAAACAATGAAATTTAAATTATACTATAACTTATGATGTATTATATAATATTTTCTTTTTATCATCACAATAAATGGAAACTTCATTGATACATCCATATTCGAAAAACAAATTAATAAAGCTAAATAAATGTAATAAATATATTTTTGTGTAATTTTTTTTTTAATAATGTTATACATACACAACATTCAATTTTTTAAGTAAAATAAATCCGCATATTTTTCATTATTGCTATTGTATTAAATATAAAAATATGCTTCATATTTAATTTTTTCCCTATATTTATGTATTAAGTAAAAACAACAACAAAAAAAAAGATCTTATAAATATTTATATGTATATAGACACAAATAAATAATTAAAAATGTGTACATTATATGATAAAATTTGTCAAACGAAACAACAAATAAAATGTGAAATTTTAATAATTCAAAACAAAATTATTATCTCTGATTGTTATAAAAAATACAGGCAATGAAAATCATTACTAATTGTTAATATGGATATGCTTTATTTTTATCAATTCAATTTTTACTTGATTTATCAGCCATCTTCTATTTATATATACACATACATATGACATTTTTCACTTTCCCATTTAAATACAACTGCAATAATTCATTGTTGTACCACATGTTTGGTTTTTTTGAATTTTAAGAGAGCCATTATTTGAAAACGATTTGTTAAAATATGATTTTGAATTAATTTGTCCACTCAAAGGAAACTGATTTAGGTTATTCTTCTTTTCTGGTATTTGATTACTCATATATCTGCTCATATTTCCAATGGATTGCTTACTGTATTGACTACTTAATTGATTACTGAATTGTCTACTTGTTGGTACTCCCACTTGCGTACTAAATCGTCTACTAATATGCTCGCCCATTTGACCATTAAATTCGTTAGTAAATTTCTTCGGAAATAATTCAGATTCATATATACTAGACATTTTCATTGGACTATTATGGGACATAACTCTAATTCCTGGGTTCGTATTATATTGTATATATTTATTATTTACATTGAATAATGAACTAAAGTTTTGAATCGTAGGTTCCTTCCTTCCACAAGAATTTGTATTATTATTTGTAGGATAACATCTATCAAACATACAATTATAATTACATTTTTTGCTTTCATTCAGGTTTTCTGCTACTGAATTTGTAGAATATAATTTATTTAAATACAAATTAGGAGTACCTTTTACTTTAATTTCTTTAGGTTGTTCTAGTTTTACATGAAAAGATAAATTTCTTAGTGCGTTATCTGATTTCATTTTATTCATATTTAATGATGGTGATTTTCTTAAGTTCAAAAATTCAATATTTCCTACACTTCGATATCTCCTTTCGTCATCTAAAGGTATGCAATTTTTATTCACAGATGAAGATAATGCTGCTGGAATGTCTATTTTTGTTAAACTATTATGTTCTGTTTTGTTCATTAAATTCTGTGATTGATTATATGAGTTGTTTTCATTATTTATATTTCTATTAATTTTGCTTATTTTATCAATGTTCTTATTTTTTGAAATTTTTTTGGATGATATAGATTGAGATGATGAACGAGCACCAGAATTGGAATTATTATTATTATTATTATTAGAATAATCTGAATTGATCATTTGTGATTTTATATCAAAACTATCTACTATGTCATCTCGTCCAATTCTTGGGGTTACATAATTAGTTTTCCATTTATCTTTTAAAGGCTTTATTTTGTCTAATTCTTTATTTAACATTGCGTTAACTCCTCCTGAAAAAACATTCATTCCACTATCATTTGTTTTATTTTTTTTTGAACCCTTTTTCTCTTTCATTTTAATTATATTATTACTTGTTCCTTTTTGTGCTGTGTCTGATTTTATTTTTTTTATTTTTTTATCCATTTTTATTTGTGAGGGCACTGTTTTCATCTTTTTGGAGTTAGTTAATTTTGGGGTTTTCGTCATAACTTTCTCTTCACCATTTGACATGTCTTCACTCATATTTATCTTTTTATTTACCTTTGATTTTTGCCTTTTTAATGATTTAGATTTTTTTAAAGGTTTGTTTATTTTTTCTAATTCAGAAATACCCTTAGACGATGATGCTTCATTTTTTTCTAAAGCTGAATTTTTATTTATGTTATCATTGTTATTAATCAAATTAGATTTACTTATATAAGATGTCATACTTGCCTTTCCATTCAATTTTAATATTTTTGAGCTCGATGATTTCTTTTTATTAAATAATTTGCTTTCTTTAGAATCCAATTTTTTCATAATAGTATCCTCTTTTTCTAATGTATTATGAGCATTGCTCTCAGATTTCGAAGATAATGTAGTCTTACTCTTATTTAATATTATTTCATTAATATTATCAGATTTTGATTTACCTAATTCTTTTTTTTTTATAATAGACATTGCATTTTTTAAAGATGCAGATGAAACCCTTTTAGAATTACTTTTATTGTAAAGGATATCATCTTGTGATTTCTTTTTCATATTCTTATCACTATTTGATCTGTTAATTTTTTTTAATACTCTTTTCTCCAAGTCGAAACCTTTAATAAAGTTTTTGCTTAATGACATCTTTTTTACCCCACTGGCCTTTTTCATAGGTACTACACTTTTTCTTAGTGGGGTAGAGACTGTTTTATTACTAACATTATTTTTGTCTAAATCATTAATTTTTTCAGGTTTTAAATCTTTTTTGTCTTTTGAATTCACATTAATATCTGCTTTTAATTTCAAAACGTTTGGTGAACTTTTCATACTATTTTTCCCTTTTAAAACTAAGTCTGATTTCATACTTTGTTTTATGCTAAACGGTGCTGCTTTTTGTTTTACGGTAAATGGCGCCGCTTTTGGTTTTACTGTAAATGGTGTCGTTTTTTGTTTTACTGTAAGTGGTGTCGTTTTTTGTTTTACGTTAAATGGTATCGATTTTTGTTTTAAGCTCAGTGAAGATATAGCATTTTCATTTTTTGATAATATTTGATCATTCTTTTTTGGAGTTCTTTTATTCATTTTTTGGTCAACACCTTTTTTTAAATCTGTTTTTTTTTTTATTTTTATTTCTTTAAGATTGCTTACTGATTCTTTCTTTTTACTATCAAGTTTTTGGTCTTCTTTAATATTCTTTTTTTCCTCTCCTTTTTCCATGTTAGATATATTTACATTTTCTACAGTTTCTACCTTTTCCACATTTAAATTTGTAGCATTGTCCGCATCCTCTAAAGTTTCCTCTTTCACATCTTTAGAATCCTTCATAATATCATCAGTTTTTTCTACTTTTATATCTGAAGCATCATTCGAAATCTTTTCAACTTGTTCTAATTTTATTCCTAAATTGTCTTCCAAAGTTTCATCAGCATGTTCTGCTTTCATATCTGCAATATCATCCAACGTTTCATCTATATTTTCCTCTTTTATGACAGGAATATCACCTGCTATTTCGATGACTTTTTCCTCTTTTATATAGGAAGGACCATTCGAAGTTTCTTCTACTTTTGCATCATTAGATAAAATATCAGCCTTTTCATCGTTTTTTATTTCCGTATTATCATTATTATCAATTTTTGTGTCATTTTCAGGGACATTTTTTACATTTATAGCATCATTTTCTGTAGTTTCATTCTCGTTTAATACCGACGTTTTTTTATTTTCTGTTTCAGTTTGATCTTTCTTGTCAGTTATATTTATTTCTCTTTTCTCTTTGTCTCCTTCAGTTTCTGCTTTATCTATAGTTACGTCATCCTTTAATTTGAGATTGCTACTTTCTACTGAAGTGTCAAGAACTGGCTCTTTATTATCCGATGCACTCTTAAGTACTATTTTCTTTTTTTGTGGCTTTTCTTTCGGTTTAATTTCACTTATCAATTTTGAAACTGGTTTTTTTACAATATTTTTTTTCGTGTCTAACAATGGCTTGGATTTTTTAACAAGTTCAGGCTTTAAAGATGTATTTTTATGTATAACATTAGGTTTTTGTGTAATTTTTTTTTTAGTGATTAATGGGGGTTTACGTATATCATTAATATTTTTTTTCAAATTTAAATTTTGTTTTACATTTTTTATTTCTGAACTTTTTTTTAAATTTTCTATTGTATTTTTTATATCACTTTTAGGAGGCGCTTTAGATTTAACATGTTTTTCTTTAATTAATGTAGGTAACACTTTATGAACAAATTTGAAAACAGCTTTTTCGGTTTTGGGGTTTTCTATATTTTCATTTTCATTATTAATTTCTTTTAAAGGTGTAAAATTCGTTTTAAACGTTTCTTTCGGTTTTATTTTTGATTCGATTGATGGCTTACTTTTTTTTGGTATATTTCTAAAAACTCCTTTAGGTTTGTTAGAATCTGGCATTTTGTTATTCATCTCACTTTTGTTCAATGTGTTCGACGGATTTAAGTATGATTTCGTTAACAAAGGTGGTTTAGGTATATTTTTGGTTTTGGGTATTTCTACATTTTTTGGAATATATGCTTTACTTTTATTATTTTGTTTATTTATGTCTTTATGAATAATTTTAGGAATTACTTTATTTAGAATAAAACTTTTTGGAACAATTTTATTTGGAACACTGGTCGAACGCTTGCTAAGAAATGGAGATTTCCCTTTTTCTTCAAAGTTGTTGCTTTTTATATTATTTGCAAAATCTTGTGCATTAAGAACCTCTAAAAGCCCTTTCACTTCAATGTATAATGGGCCAGTATTTACATATGAATTTTTTTTTTTTTCAGGGTTAATTTTATTTGTTACACTTAAAGAGGGATTTCCCATGCTGCTATTTTCATAATTTTGAAGATTATTTTTCTCTTTTTCTATTTCAAGTGATATAGATTTATTTTCTTTATCTAAATTATCTTCATGTTTACTACTATCAGAAGTTTCTTGTGGTTTTTCAATTGGATTTAAATTTGCAGAATTTTGAGTATTTGAACTATTTTTATCCGTAAAATTTAAATGTATATTTTTACAATCATCCTTTTCAACATCATTAGTAACATGTACAGAGTTTGGATTTATTGTTGTACTGGTGTTTTTCTCTTCTACAATGTCTCGTTTTACATTGTCTTCATTTTGTTGGTCTTTATTTTCTTCTACAATGTCTCGTTTTACACTGTCTTCATTTGTTTGGTCTTTATTTTCTTCTACAATGTCTCGTTTTACACTGTCTTCATTTGTTTGGTCTTTATTTTCTTCTACAATGTCTTGTTTTACATTGTCTTCATTTGTTTGATCTTTATTTTCTTCTACATTGTTTCGTTGTTCATTATTTGTGTCATTTTCTACTATAGTTTCCTGTCTTTCGTTGCTAGTATCAGCTAATGTGCCTGTATTTATATTATCTTTTAAATCCATTACTAGTGTGTTTATTCACTACAACTAAAATGCTGAAACTTTTTTTTCCCCGCTGTTAATGTGTCACACACGTTCACGAATTAAAGGCACCACAAAAAAAAGGACGGGAAAATGAATTGGCTAAAAAAAACAAAATTTGTAATTGTTTACAAAAGGAAAAAAATCATAATTTTAAGTAAAAATAAGCGCACACAAAAATATATATAATTTTAAAAGCATGCTAATAAAATAAAATGACACGAAAAAAAAAAAAACAAATAAACAAATAAGGAACAAAAAAAAAGTTATTTAAAAATATATTAATATATAATTTTCCGTGTTAATTGTAGCTATGAAAAGAAATAATTATATACACGTTATAAAAAAAAAAAAAAACTAATATGTACATAAAAAAAAATGCTGTAGATTATAGCATGACCAAAAAAAAAATATACAAATATATGTAAGATTAAACAAAAAATATACATTTATAAATATGTTTAAAAATGAATGAAAAAAATATATAATTATATAATATAATTGATACCTAATTAAAAGCAGAAATAATATATAAATGCACCCACTGATACCCACAAGGTAACAGTGTTGTAAAAAAAACAAATATTCATAATAGCTAGCTTTTGGTGCTATAAACTTTAAAATATAAAAAAAATATTACATGATCATAATTTTTTATGAAAAAAATTTATAAATTATGACCATTCATTTTATTTATAAAAAAGCTTTATTCCAAAATTTCCGTTAGCTACACATGTTATACTCCCTATATTTTTTCCACATTTAAAAAGTGTGTATTAAAAAATTAAAATTATGACGTATATACGAAAAATAATATTGGGTGGAAATTAAATGGTATTTTAGCCTATAAAATGTATTTACAAATTTATACTGAATATTTTTTAAGTTAATTTTCTCATATATATATAATATGTATATTTATGGTTATTAAGGTAAAATAATGGTTTAATTTTCATATAATTATCATATAAAATTATGCAAAATGTTACATAAAAAATATACTGTTAAGTACTTCCATTTTGTTTTCTTATGAATATAAATGGAAAATTAAAAAAAAATAAAGCAAATGATAGAATTTAATACACACCTCAATCAAAAGTAATATCACTATAATTACATGTTTGTGATAAATATGTGTAAAAAAAACAAATTTATATGATTTTTATATTTTATTTAAATATAGAAGATATGTGATAGTCACAAATTTATTGGCTTATGTACTTGTCTAGAATTTTCATATTTATCAAATAAAAAGAGGCAAAATAAAAAAATTTGAACACATTGTGTGCAGGTACGAAAAAAAAAACAATAAAAAATAGAATTATTTAAAAAAAAATATATTTTTTTACATATGAGTTATATTTAAAATAGCAATATTAAATGCTCTATTTTTCTTATATTTGCATATTATACTGTTGTGGGATTCTCATTTTCAATAGGAACTGGTGGAGTAGTTTCATAAACAAATTTGGTGATGTGTTGGCAATGATTACACTGATATGATACTAAACATTCGTCTCGCTGCTTTACATTTTTATTTATAGAATCTTTAACAATATTCTTTTTATTTTTTTTTTGTATATTCAATGAGTTAACAAATGTATCACAAGTAACATTGGGAATAAAAACTGAATTACATTTTTTACAAAATAGCTTTTTAAAATTTTTATCATATTTTATTAAAAATTTATTGGAAAGTCTTCTCATTGTTTTAATATATTTTCTTGATAAATTAGGACTAAATTTATTAATTAGGAATGATGCTTGTAATAAATAATTTATCCTAACCATTTGATTTGAAGGTTTAAACAATTCTTTATTATCATTACATTTTTTTGTCCTTTTTTTTCTTTTATTTGGTTTATTATTATCAAGTTGGTTTATTTGTGAGTTTTCATTTAACCCCTTATTCAGTGGAATGTTCATTTTTTCAAGATTTTTTGTATTATCGACAAAATTATAATTCCCTTCTTCCATATTATCATATTTTGTTACATTGTTATTATTATTTCTGTTATAATTTGGATTATTTGCTTTGTTTTTTAATTTTTCACAATTATCTTCATTAATATAACCTTCATGTTTTGAATTATCATCCATATCCTTAATAATTTTTTATATTGTTGTGATATTCAAATATAACTTTATATATTAAATGATTTACCAAATTCACACGTTATTTTATTGCATTTAAATTGTGAGTAATAAAAAATTGAAGCATCTGTAAATAACTATGGAATATATATAAATAATTTAGTTACAAATATTTATTTATTGGTTTATATTTAAGATAAATTTTGCTATACGTTTCCAACGATTCTTATTGTTGTAACATTTTAATTAGTGTATCTTAGGTAATTAAAAATATGCTTGGATAGAGAGTGAGAGAAAATGATATAAATATTTTTTTCATTTTTCGCAAGTTTAATTATGTTAAAAGCTATTGGGGTTATAATCGAATATAACAATAATTTTTTAATTGTTGAAATTAGTAATTTTTTTTCATATACCCTTCAAATTGTATATATATATGCATATATTGCTATATACTTGTTTTATTTTTTTTAAAAGGTTGCTCATTTATTGTTTTCGATTTTGTTTTCGATTTTGTTTTCGATTTTGTTTTCGATTTTTGTTTTCGATTTTTTTTTTGTATCAATAGAATTTTATAGAGAAGAAAGGAAATCAATATTAAATTTCAAATGTGGTTATCATTTTATATTTGGTATTTATTGTAAATAAAAATTTCTGAACAATTTAGTTATACAAGTGTAGAACGAAAGTAGCTATAATATTTCGATAATTTTAAAAACATACAGCATATATTTTTTTAACTGTTTCTAATTTCATAGTTGCAACAAAGGAAGATGAAAATTGATAAATACATTTTACTAACTTATTTATTTTATATAATACTAAAATAATTATGCAAAAAAATGAAAAAAATTGTGGACAATCTATTAGTATTAAGATTCAATATGTATTCATTCCTTATACTTGTTTGTGTGTATTACAAGACAATATTCGTGTATATACACAATTGTATATAAATAATTTTATGGGAGAAAATGTAATTTTTTTTTTTATAATTATACATTTGTTAAATTATTTCGAAAAATAATAAGTTCCTAAATAAATATATTTGAATTAAACTATAATACTTGTTTAATATTATAATATTTTGTTTAAAAAAATGAATTATTTGACATTAATTACTATCTTTGTATCTATTGTTCTTTTATATGAACATAAAATAAAATGTTTATATGCAAAAGATGAAATATTAAAGGGTAATTTAAAAATGTTATCTGGAAACATAAATGAAAAAATAACATTAAAGTGTGAGCAAGGTGAATTTATTCACATTTTAGATGCTAGCTATGGGAATCCTAACATTGACAATTTCTTAATAAAAAAAAGTTACTAAAAAAGTGTTAATTGATTGCTTATAGCATATAATATGAAATTTATAAAATTTATGGAACTTATAAAATTTATAAATTATGTCTTTAACATATGCATATAAATATCTACACGAGTTTAAAAACAATTTCATAGAAAATAATAAATTTTATTATTTTTTTTTGTGAAACTATATTTTGTAGATTCTCTTGATGCGCCTCACACATTGCCTGTTGTTCAAATGCTTTGTGAAGGAAAAGAAAATTGTGATGTAGAAAAAAAAAAAAAAATAATAATATCCACATAATTAATGAATATTTAATAGAAACAATAAAAAAACGTATAACTTATTTTTTATTAATATTTTTTCGGTTTTTTCGATTTTTTTTTCGGAACTTTTTAAGATGAATGTAACTAATGATACGTTCAGAATATTATCTATTATAAAAGATTTCCATAGACTCATAATAAAATATTCTTGCATTTTATCGAAACCTAAACAAATTCCATTATGTATAAAAATAATTCTACTCATATTATAAAACTAATAATATTACATTTCCTTTTAACACTATTATATTGTTTCCACAATTTCTCATATAGACAATATAAAGGCAACACGAGGGGATAATAAAATTTGGAATGTTGAATTTCAAGGTTTTTAGATAAAATAAAAAAAAAAAAAAAAAAAAAATCCTATATAATTTAGAGAAAATAATTATATACATATATTTTTTATGTTATTTATAGGAGAAGAATTAAATAAAAATTTATATCTTCATGTGAATAATATGTAAATTAAATAATGATAAGGATATACAAACTTATTTGTCCATATGAATATATATTCACAAATTATCAAATTTATTTATAAATATTATGAACACCTTTATACTATTCCCTTTTTAAAGAAATGCAATATGTGATACTCCATTGCTCAAAAAAAATTATGTGGATATAGATGAAGCAAAATTTGAGTAAGCCAAATATATATAGTGAAATAAATAATTTATTCATTTTTTTTTTTTAACGTATTTTACATTTTACTTTCTTTTTATCAGGTGTAACAACATAAATAATTGTGTGTATATAATTTTTAACAATGATGGTTACACATTATGTGAATCATCTTCTTACAAAAATCCAATAATTCAAAAATATTCCAAAGTATTTAAAATAAAACACAAAAAAAGTACATAGATATATTTTCTTATTTTTAATTTTTCTTATTTTAATTTTTCTTTTTTTAATTTTTCAGATTTATATTAAAATGTCTTATAGTAATACAGCCAAAATTGTGTATAATAATTTTACTCAAATATATAAAACAAAAAACTTTGATACAATTTTTTATAAATATTTTACAACAGTTAATGGGGACATACCTGATAATTATGAAATCGTTCCTAATATACAAGGTTCGAGGATAAAATATATTTTAGTTATAAAAATATATAACAAAATTATATTATAAGAGTTATTTTATTCATTTTTCATTTTACTTTTGAAGGCGTTTGTGAGAAAAATGAAGTTATTTATGAAATGGAGTCAGTACTACGTGTAGATGAGGTTTATGGTAAGACATGCGTGTGTGCAACTTTATAGGAAAGTAAATACAATGTATAAGATTAAAATAAGACATTTTTTTAACTTGTTCAGAAAAATGCAAAGAGATAAATTGCGACTATTTTACGGTAATTAATTTTTTTAATTCGTCGAATATAAAAATATATTTTTATTTATTTATATTTTTATTCATATATATTTTTATTTTTATTTATATATATTTTAGTTGTCCACAGCTAACGGGTTTGAAGACAATTTTGTCCATTACAAAAAAATTATGAACAGTCATAATTTTTATTTCGTTTTTTTTTTATTTCGTTTTTTTTTTATTTCGCTTTTTTTTATTTCGCTTTTTTTTTATTTCGCTTTTTTTTATTTCATTTTTTGGCTATAAGTTTAAAGGGGGTTTCCAAAAATTTCCGTAACCATGCCTGGCTTTGCAAAGGGTTTCCAAAATACGTAAGTTCTCAAAAAAGACAATTTAATAATATATATATTTTTTAATAAGAATTGAAATATAGAAATTGTAATATACCCAATAAAATGCTTAACTCCATTAAGGTTTCACATGAGGGATTTATTTTTGGGAAGAACAATATCAAGTAATATTAAAAAAATGGAATAAAAAAATGCAATAAAAAATGCAATAAAAAATGGAATAAAAAAATATATAATGCATTATTATGGCAAATTTGACAATTTATATTTTTATTTGAATAATTTGCAGTTCAAAAAATCCGAAGAAAAGAATATGTAAAAAAAGCTAAAATATTATAAAATATGAAAATACCATTTATTATTGTAGTGTTGTGAAACTTGAGTTTTTATTTTAACTAAACAAATTCATAGAATAATTGTTCTATATATTACCATGTGAATGATGTATATAATTGATTAATTTATTAATTTATTATTTTTTTTTATATGATTTAAAAAAAAAAAGTCCCTATTGGTTTTGAAGGACCTTTAAAATAAACGACGTAATCTTGATAATTCTCTTTTTTTTCATACATGTATATGGAAATCACACAAATTGAATTTATATATTTATTTTTATATTAAAAAAAAATAATAAAATAAATTAACAGGATAGATTAGGAATTTCTGACAAAGATTATTCTCTATTATATATGACTATTTTTAATTCTTTCTATATTATTGTTTCGTTTTTTTTTTTTTTTTAAACTTGAAAGTTTTTTTATGGGATTTTTAAATATTTCCTAAGTATGCATGTGATAAATAATTTCTTTGATATATGATAACAAACTAAACTAAAGTAAATAATAAATAAATAAATAAACAAACAAACAAACAAACAAACAAACAAATAAACAAATAAATAATATACAATTGTACATTTCGAACAAAAGGTTGTGTATTTATATAAATATAAAACAATGAACGATAATAATGATGAAAGCAAATGTGGTGGAATAAAAAATATATTGGAAAGGATAAAAGAAAGTGAAAATACGAAAGATAAATTTATTAACATTTTAAAATTGACAAAAAATATAAATGAATTGAAAGAAAATGATAAAATAAATGTTTTAAAAGCTATAGACCCTGAATTTCTTTGTTTATTATTACGGTCAAAAAATGAATTTAAATTATTTACTATTCGTCTAATTAATAGTTTAGTATCAAATTCAACATGTACATTTTTAAAGAGATGTATTCCTTATGTTAACTCTATTATTTATTATTATTTAATTCATATAAAAAATGTAAATAAAAAATTAAAAGGGTTTGAAAAAAAAACAGATAGCCAAAATGATAACACACACGATAATTATCAAAATGAAGAATATGATGTATTTGAAGATGAATATGATATAAAAGATATAAATATTCTATATTTTGAATCTTTAACTTTTTTTTTAAAAATTGAACCTTTTTTAAAAAATGAATATTTTATTAAAACAACATATGTTAACTACGAAGATAATGATATTGATGTTGATGTGGAAATGTATTTTTTTAAAAAAAAACTAAAAAAAAAATATATTGAAGAAAATAACAAACAAGATTTAAATTGTCAACAAATAAATTCAGGATCTGAATTAGAGGAACAATCTGATTCATCATTTTTTAAAGACAATAATGAAAATAATAATTTAAAGGAAGATGATGATTTTTGTTTTATAAATGAACAAATTTGTATAATAGAGTTAATTTTTGATATTTTAAAGGAAAACATTTCAATACAAGTTGAAAAAAAAAGAGAAACCAAAAGAGAAGAAAAACAAACATCTTTACATGACGAGTGTGGAGAAAAAATAAGTCCCGAAAATGGAAATCCCGAAAATGGAAATAACGAAAATGTGATAAAAAAAAATATTGAGGATTTAAATTTTGAAAACATATTATTAACAAAAGATAATATAAATATTTCCTTACTTTTTTTAAATAACATAATTTTGAAAATTAATTACATAAAATTTATAAAAGAATATTTTAATTTATTAAATAAAATAATTGAAAATTATGGAGAAGAACATATTATAAATACAGCAATAAATTGCTTAACAAATTTAAATATATATATAAAAAATAAAAAAATTCAAAATGTCTTAAATAAAAATCAAATATATAAATTTTATGCAAATGTTATTTATTTATTTTCAGAAATAAAAAATATAAAAGAAAAAAAAAATTTATATAAATTATATTCAACAATATATCCTTGCTTAAATTATAAATATAAAAATAAAATATCATTGGATATTTTTAAAACACCTTTGTCTTATATGAATGTAGAATTATATATTTTTTTTGAAGATATTATAAAATATTTAAATAATGAAAAAAAATATAATTTTATTTTTCTTAACAACCAATTTGATGGTGTGATACAACTAATATGCAACAACATTTATAATGTCGTAAATTTTTTAAATCAATGTAATTTTGTTACAGATAAATATCGTTTAAGAAAAGATGTAGAAAAATGTTCCACGGAAGAAAGCCATGCCCCCCAAATTGACGCAGCCCCCGTTGAAAATGCTGAAAATGTTGAAAATTGTGATAGTGGGCGTGATAGTGGGCGTGATAGTGGGCGTGATAGTGGGCGTGATAGTGGGCGTGATAGCGGGCGTGATAGTGGGCGTGGTAGTGGTAGTGATAGTGGGCGTGGCGGCAAAATGGAAGCAAATGATGTTTACATAATCATGACAAAAATAAAGAGATCGATTGAATTATTAGTAGAATTTTTTAAAGACATAAAAAATATATTTAAGCCTTGTGATAAAAATTGTGAAAAATTTATTGTTTTTAAAAAAAGATTCAATAAAGAAATGAATTCTTTAATATGCTTATTTTGTAATTATTTAATTTGTGAAAATGTGCATTATATTGGTGATTTTATAAATTTATTGGAATTATTTACTATTTGTTTAGAAGAAGATAATTTTTTTTATTTAGTAATGGTTATAAAACATATTGATACAGATCGTTATTATAATAATAAGCAATTTTTAACAAAACTTTTTTTTTATATTTTTAATATTAATATGAAAAATATTATACATATAAATATTCTGTTTAATTTATTTAATAAATGTACATATAATGTAATAGATTTTATACAAATAAGCACACAAGATTGTAACATAAATTGTGTTAATAATATATATAACAAATTTAAACAGAATGCAAAAAAGGAATATAATTTAATTCAAATTTCACACATTCCAATAGACAAATTAAATAATATATCTTTTGTTTATTTAATATCACAAGATGAATATAATAAGAAAAATAATAAAGAAAATCTAGAAAATATTATTAAATTTTCGAAAATTTTTTTTATTTATTACTATTTTAATATTCTACATAAAAATGAAGAGAACGTATTATCTGAAAATTTTGATATATTTAAAGACAATTATTTTAATATAAATAATAATTATATACAAAAAAATCAACAAACATTTTTTCTTTCTATAAAACTATTGTTAACTATTTCGTCTTTAATTTTTATTCGATTCGATCCATATATAGTAACTTCTATTCTGGATACCCCTGAAATGTTCTTTATACAGGTTTGTTTTACACATTTTTTTTATTTTTATTTTATTATATTTTTTTTATTTATTTATTTTTTATTTTTTATTTTTTTTTTTTTTTTGTGTAAATAAATGCTTACTTATATTGAATGGTATATATTGTTTTATCAACCGCCATCCATTTTAAAGTCGCATAAAAATGTTGTCATAATTATGTAGCATGTATGGATGTACGTATGCATTTGTAATATATTTATTATCGTGCGCTATTTTCAATTTCGTTTTTGTACAGGACTGTTTAATCATATCCCTCTTTAATTTGAAAGGTTTAAAAGATGATAAAAAAGATAATGAATTAATGAAGATAAATAAAAAGAGAGAGAAGTATTTTTTAAAAACATTGAAACTAGTTTATTTCCTTTTGTATTATAATCCTTATTTTGTTTCATTATTTATTTTCCGTTTAAAACAAGCAAAAGAGGTAATAAATATAAAAAAAAATTTTAAGTTGAAATATTTTTTGTGTGCATTTTTTTTCTGTAAAATTTATATTTCTTATTTTATTACATAAAAAATGAAATTACTTATTTGATTACATAAAAAATAAATTATTTATTTTTTTTAGGTTAATAATAATATATCTTTTGAAATTAAAAATACAAAAATAGCAAAAGAATATCACATTTCTATATGTGCAGTTTTAAACAAATTAATAGAAAACTATGTTTAAATATTTCAAAAGGTTATATTAAATTTGAAAAAGAATTTTTTTTTTTTTTTTTTTTTTTTTTAGAATTGCAATTATTATTCACATTTTTTTTCGTCTAATATATTTGTTCATTTGTAACATTTGTAACGTTTGTAATTTTTCCACGATAAAAAATAAAATTATATGTTATGGCCACATATATATATAAACATTTCTATATGTATCCCCCGTTTTTTTAATAATTATTACAATTTTGCTCACTTTGCTACAATTTTTTTAACAATTTTGTTCCATTTTGTTATCATATAGAAAAGTTTGTGGATGATAAATATGTTTGATTAATAAAATAAAAAAAGATCAACTTTTTATTTTGCATTCTTTAAATTTTTTAAGTACTACTACTACTACTACTATTATTATTATTATGATATATAATATTTTCATAGTAACATTTAATAAATTTATGTTTTTTTGTCATCTTCTATTTCTATTATTGCATATTTTTCATTACCTTGTTTTTACAATTTCTCTTTTTATTTAATATTACTTATTTTTGAACAATATTAATTAAAAAGATTAAGTGGTACATTACCACGAATTTTGTTATACTCAAATTATAATAAATTATGAACTAGAATAATTTTTTTTTTTTTTTTTTTTTTTTCATTTTTTGATATAATGGTTATAAATTTATTTTGTGAAATTCGAGAGGAATATTTATATGCAAAAATTGGCGAATTAAAAAATTTGAAAAGAATAAAGACAAATGATTTAGTAACTAATTATTTAATATTTTTTTCATTATGTGTAAATAAAATTGTTGAAAAAAATGATGAATATAAAACATTAACAAATATAGAAAAGGAAAAAAAAAGAAAGGAATTAATAGCAAATAATATAGAAAATATTAAAAAAAAATTAAAAGAAAAAAAAAAAGAAAATGAAGCAACTAATTTAAAAAGAGAAGATATAAATTATCAAAAAACTTTATATACACAAAATGAACAAAACAGTGATATATCAATCACCTTAAATAAATATGATAAATTACATTTGGAACAAATTCGTAATGATCTTACATGTATATTACACTTTTGTATATCTTTATTAATTAAAAATTTGAGAATATATGCAAAAAATAAAGAAACCAAAATATGTGATACATATAATTTGGTAATACAAAAAGACAATAATGAAGAAAAAAAAAATATTGTTAGTTATGTTGAATTAAACGATGAAAATAGTGAAAATAGCCAAAATAGTAAAAATAGTAAAAATAGCCAAAATAGTGAAAGTAGCCAAAATAGTGAAAAAAAAAATTTGAATGATATTATAATTAACTCTTTTGAACTAAATTTGCTGTATATATCTTTCTGTTTTTATAATATATATTTATTAAGTAATAATGATATATATTATTTATATGTAAGTCTAATTTTATTTTTAAAAATTTTTGACCATTTTAAAAATAAAAAAATTACTCACAATATTTCTATTAATAATAATAAAATATATATAAAATATGATTTATGTGTAGAACATTTTTTATTTAAAATTTGTGATAAAATTGGGGTAATACAAAGAAAGCAAAAAAATATTTATGATAGTTTATTTTTTTTAACATACAGTTTTATATTCTATAAACATTTAAACAAAAGTAATATCAACAATTTTGAAAAAAATGAAGAATGTAATACAATTGATATGGAAATAATAAATGTTGTTCAAAATATAAATGATATATTTTTACAATTAAATTTTTTTACAGTATCAACTTTTTTTGTTTTAAAAATCATTGATATGCATATGTCTTGTTTGAGAAATGAAATAAAAAATGTTTTAATTGAAATAAATGTAATATATAAAAATAAGGATGATAAAATATTAAAAACAATTAATAATAAAAATAATAAATCTTATTTTTTGGATAGTGAAGAAAACCAAAATACTATTTTTTATATTTTAAATGGTAATGTAATGTTAAATAAAAAAAAAAATGAATCAATATCTTTTGATGAAAAATTAAAAAAAATAATAGATATGTGTATTTCAATTTTTAATAATATTGTCGAATGTAGTTATATATTCTTAGATTTACATTTGTTATCGATATATGAACATTTAATTAATGTATCTTTTTGTATGATTAAAGATGTTTATAAATTATTTCATATATTAAAAAAAGAAAAAGAAAAAAATATAATAGTAGAATATAAATATATGATTTATCGAAATTTTTTAGAAATGTATATCATATATTTAAAATATAATTATTTGAACTATTCTCAAACAACTTGTACATCAATAGATACATATAAGCATGTAAATTATATACATAAAAAAAAAGACCAAATTCAAAATTATATTTTTTCCTTATTAAAAACGTGTCCTAATGATAAAAAAGAAATAAATAATTTAGAATTTCAAGATAATACAAAAAATGTAGATATAAAAAAAGTTACAACCGAAACTTGTTTTGATAATGATAATGATAATAATAATGATAATGATAATGATAATAATAATAATAATAATAATAATAATAATAATAATAATAATGATAAAATTTTAATTTATGATCATATTCAACAAATAGAGAAAAATGTAACATGCTTGGAAAATGTTATACACATAAATACTGAGGAAATAAATAAAGAGATACAATCATGTCTATTTTCTGAAAAACATTTTCAAAAACGAAACAAATATGATTTCGATATAATTCCTTTTATTATATCAGATGAAAATATTATATATAAATTTATATGTGAACAAATTTTAAAGAAAAATAATTTAAATTTTGAAAAGGATGAAAATAAATATCATGATTTTGAATTTTCGGATTTATATGAACAAATGTCCTTTTCAAAAACGTTTTGCGAAAATGTAAAAGAACTTGACGAAATAACGGAGGAAATATTTCATTTGATAAAAAATGACCAAATTAGCAGAGATGAAAAAAGAAGAAGCGAACAAAATAAATCGCCTATTGTTCCGTCCACATTTATTAACATCGATACAAAATATGTAGAAGAATTTTTGAACATTTTTCAGTTTAACGAAATTAAATTAAATGATTTAAAACTTGATGTGTGCAATTTTGGTAATTCAGAATATAACAATTTGGCTATTAATAAAATGAAAAATAATTATAAAAAATTCACAAAGCATAGGAATAATCGAGAATATGACAATCTTCTATCATTATCATTTTTACAAAATAAAAATATAGATGGAAAAAAAAAACAAGGACAAAACAATTGGATAGATTATTCTGATGATATACATTATTTATGCTATAACCATAAAGAAATCGAATTTTTATTTAAAAAAATTAAAAAATATATAAAAAATTGTTTCGAATATTACTCTTTATTTAATCAAACAACTTTACATTTAGACATTTTAATAAATTCAAGTGAAGCTTATTTTTATTATAATTTTTTTACAAAATCATTTGATGAATGTATAAAAAATTATATGGACATTTTATATTCATTTAGTTATCCATTAAAATATATAGAACATAAACAATATTTATTTTATAAAAGAGATCTAGCTTTAAAATGTGCTTTACTACTAAAAGACGTTTATATATGTAAAAAATGGAATATAATTATTGATAATATTTATTTCAATTCAGATAATAAGGATAATAAAAATTTAAATTTTGATGATAATATTTCGGGTAATTTAACAAAAGACCAAAAACAAATAATATTACAAGTAATACAATATTATTATTTTTTTTTAAAAACTTATGAAATTGAGAAAGAAACAACAAATGAAATTATTTTTGAAAATGATGATGAAAAAAAATCATATTTTGATATTTATTTTTATGTGTGTAAAACATTATCAACAGTAGAAGATAAAAATTTTATAACTCAAGCAATAAATAATTATCAATATTTGCTAAATTATTCTTTAAAAAATAAAATGTATCATGATGAACAATACAATGAATATATGAAAAATTTTTGCAAAAAATCTATTTATATGTTGGGAATTAAATTAAATGAAATTGCTTGACCTTTTAAACTATACCGTCATTATTGGAAGTGTGCGAGCACCATTTCTCTGAAACTGTGTGGGATACATTATTATGTGCTATACTAAGTTTTTCATTTTTCTTCGTTTTTTTTCTTCGTTTTTTTCTTCGTTTTCTTTCTTCGTTTTCTTCCTTCGTTTTTGTTCTCCGTTCAAAACAGCCGTTTGCAATTTTGATATATGTACCCGTGTATTTTGCAGTTGCTGCTGGGCCACTGCTTAAATATTTAATGGGTATAATAAAACGTCTGTTTCCATTGCATACTGTTCATAAAATTGCGTCACATATTAATAATTTTACAAGCCCTGTTTATTATTTTTTATTTATTTTTTTTTATTCATTTATTTATTTTTTTTTATTCATTTATTTTTATTTTTTTTATTTATTTATTTTATTTTTTTTTATTAATGTTAATAAAAAAAAGGAACATGTTATGATTTGTTCATATTATATTTATAACTTTGTTTCGTTTTAGCTATTTTTGTATGATGAAAAAAAAAAAACGAAATTTGTAATAGCTTTTTAACTTAAAAAAAAAATATATTTATCATTTTTTTTTGTTTTGGTGATTTACGATTTTAGTGAATTATGGAGATTTTTAGCTAACATGGACCGGTATAATGATTTCATATATTTATGTAAAAAATATGACAATAATATAAACTTTATAAGAAGGGATATAAAATGTAAAGACAATTTTTTGGTTAAAAGCAGTGAAATATATACCAAGATATTTAGTAATTGCGATTATATAGATAATAATACTTTAAAAACATATGGCTTATTCTTTGTAAGTAGTAAATATGAGGAAATTACCAAAAAAAGCCGGGTTAAAAATAAAGATAATTTATCATATTCAATAAATAGAATATCAAATGAGATTAAAAATTTACAGCCAAAAACAGATATACACAAATCTGTTTTAAATTGCTTAACGAATTTGTTAAGTATATTTGTTGATATTCTTAATAAATATGAACAAAATTTAAGTAGTTATCATGTGAAATTAAATAAATATACGAATTTTTATTTTTATGATACCAATAATATTAAATGCAATTTAAGTTATTTAAACACATTAAATAATTATATATATTCTCCCCACGCCTCTGATACACAATTAAAAAAAAATGGAAATAACGATTTTTGTGAAAACTTTAAAATTAGTTCTCTGAATGTAAACACTTCCCATGGCATTGGCTATAAAGAGACGGAAAATTTTGTAAACTATGATAAAAAATATATTAATGATATAAATAAAGATCAAAATATAAAAAATAATGTAAATTATTATGATCGTAACAATGAATTTTTAAAGCCTGAAAAAAATCTATCATATAATAAAGAACCCTCAAATAACATTTTCGAACACAATTTAATTAAAGACATTGATAATAATGATAATATGAATAACAAATTGCGTAACAGAAAAAAGAAAGAGATAGTATATGATACATTCATTTTAGAGGAAGAAGAAAAAAAAAAAAATGAAAACCGATTTAATGAGGGATATGAATTAAATAATAACCAGAAATTAGAATTCAAAAAATTTGTAGATTTATTTGAAAAGGAAGAAAATACATATATAATGGAAACTAAAAATAAAATAGCTAAAATAAATAATTTAATGAATATATTTGTAAATAAAATATATGAACAAAATGAAAATTTAAAAATGATTGAACATATAGTAGAAGAAAGTATAGAAAATGTTTCTCAAGGGAATACTTATTTAACTAAAATAAAAAATAAAAAAAGCATGAACTCACTTATATTTTTTATTCTAATATTTACATCTGTTTTTTTGTTTATATTTGATTTTTTTCGATAAGGTGCAAATTACTAGTTCTTACATTATGTATATTTCCACAATATTTGGAAACATATTTAATCTTACAAAATATAATTTGTATATTTTTTGTTATACCCGAAAACATGCACACATCGATGCTAATATTTTTTAATGTTTCAACTTAGATCTATTAATGATATTATGACACTATTTTATTCACCATGTTCTTTGTTCACATTAATGGGAAATAAAAAAAAAAAAAAAAAAAAAAAAAACATGTGCAAGTACCATGCTTTCCAACAAAAAAAATTCCCTTTTCTACAGAAAAAATGTTATAATTTTTTATTTTTAAAATAGTTTAAAAAATTATGAAAAGCAACATGAATTTTTTTAAATGCTTATGAATATATATATACAAAAAAAAAGGATTGGGAAAAAATTTGCAAATGCTATGTTATATTATCTTATATATTTTTTTTTTAAGTGTGGATTTATTATTCGAAATAAATATATTATATATTTTTATGAACATGTAATATAATATATACACACTTTTATATTAAAAAAAAAAGGATAAAATATTTTACTTAATAAAACATATATATTTTTTTTGTACATTTTTAATATAAGAATAATATGATAGCCTATGTTTATTAATTTTTCCCAATTTAAGATTTACATATGATAGTGTGCAAAGTTGTTCAGACATATATGGAAACATATTTGTGTGTATTTTTTTTTTTTTTGTTCATTTTTTTTGGATAAACTCATTTTTAATTTCATCAGCTGTGAATAAATGAGTGTTATATATTCGTTTCATCTTTTTAATGATTGGTGTAAATTTATCATCTTTATTTTTTCGTTTTGGAGCATTGTCATTTGAGAATATTTTATTTGTAGATTTTAATTTATATTCTTTTAAAATGTTATCTAAATTTGGAAGGTTAATATTATCCCATAAATTTTTGATATCGTTTGTAATTGAATATCTTTCATTTTCTATATGTTGATATGAAAGTGGAAAAAATATATACCCTTTTAAATTATAAAAACAATTATCACATTTATTTTTTGAATATATATCACAAAAAGTTGGTAAATTTTTACATTTTAATTTTCCTCTTAAATGGCTATTATTTGATCGTATACAACGTATTTTTTTTTCATATAATAATGTATTTACCCATTTATATATTTCTTTATTTGTATTGATTAAATCATCATTAATTTCATAACCATATAAAAAACCATGCTTATTAATTTTATTTAATAACGCTGTTATATTTGTAATATCTGTATATGGGTTTATATAACAAATTCTTTTTTCATTCAAATCAATTTTAATTTGTTTTGATGAGGCTAAATAACTTAATAAAGAATGATTGTTTATATCTACACCTTTAAACCCAAAATTAATTAACATATTTTCTACATGAAAAAAAGATATACCTTTATTTGCAACTGTTGGATTATTACTAATATGATTATTATAATGTGATTTTAATATGGTTAATATTTTATGATATAAAAAAGAATATGGTATTAATTCATTTTTATAATAAATTTTTAAATTATTTGATATTATTTGTTTATTATTTTTTAAAAATAAACTAACATTACTATTATTTTGCCCATCATTAATATTTCCACTATTATTATATAATATGTCACTTGCATTTATATTTTCTCCACTATGTAAAATACTATTTAACCCATCATTAATATTTATATTGTCGTTAATATTTGTTTTTTCAAATGTATATATATCAGTTTTACCATTTATTTTATTTTTATAATTATTTATATTAGAATTAAAAAAAGAATGATGATCATTATTATTATTTCCACTATTTATGTTACTAACATTACTTGGACTATTACCAATACTTATAACACTCTCATTATTTCCACTATTTAAATTGGAGTTTAAATTATTATCATTTTTTAAAAAATATGACTCGTTAATAATATTATTGCGTTGTGTGTTAATATTATTTTTATTAAGGCTTGAGCTAGCCAAATTTATTTTTATATTTTTTGTTGAATTTTTAAAATTATTTTTTTCCACTATATTTCGATTAGCTACTTGGCTCCCACTAATATTATTGCTAGTTTGTTTGTTTCCACTACTACTAATAGGACTCGATTTTTGTGTATTATTTGTCTCGTTTTCGTTACCTTTTCGTAAATTTAAATTGATAACATTTTTTTTATCTCCATAATTTAATTTAAATTTCATATTCATTTTTTTGTTTTCTGTATTATGCATTGTACACTTATGCAAAATATTAAAAACAAAATTCAGGAACCATGTACAGTATATTTATGCATACATTCATATATGAGATATAATAGCAAATTTGTGAACATATGAACATGTAAATATATGCAGTTGTGTTTTAAATAATAATATATTTTTTATAATAACTATTCATTTTTAATTATAATATAGCGTTATACATACAAATTATTCAAATTATATTGTAAAGACTGTAAATTTTTAAAACTTTATTTGTATAACCATAACCATAACCATGTACGTGTGCATGTATGTGTGTATGTATGTATGTATATATATATATGTGTGTGTGTGTGTTTGTTTACATGGGTACACATATACGTGCTTTATATAGCTTCAGTGTCGCTAGCAAATAACTGTTCGTTTTCTAGAAAATAAAAATGTATATATAATTGAAAATATTTTCTTCGTGGGGCTTTTAATAATTTGTATTTAATTTGTTTTTAATTTGTTTTTATACATAACAAATCTGTTTGTCACAAATGAAAATCCACAAAGATGTGCATGTGATTTTTGTGTAACTATATCTAAAACTGTGATATACAAATAAATTGAGATATACAAAGGTAGATATAAATTTTGTGTATATATAGCTATCCATATATAATTATAATTAACTAATTACAAGGGTGTTTACATTTGTTTTGTTAAAATTGATAATAAAGAAACAGAAAATGAAAATATACTGAGGTATATATAATACTGGAAAAAAAACAAAATGTAATAAGTTTGTCAAGCAGGAAAATAAATCATTTATTTTTTCGTGTAAAAAAATTTAATGAAATTTAAAGCAAAGGGAGGTACATACAAGTACCTGTCATATGGTTTTGTTTGTTTAGTTTATTTTTATATACAAAAGAAAATATATATTTGATTCCCTTTTTATATTATTATGTATACATGGGAAGTATGAAATATATATATATGTTATATCTCTGATAATATTATAAGAGATACTTCAAATTATTAGCTTTTTGTTTTTGTATTGCTTTCTCTTTATATATACTAGAACAAAATTGTAATATGTAAAATTTTCATTTTTTTTGTTTTATAAATTTATTGTTTTTGTACTAATTACATTAAAATTAATTAAAAAAAAAATATAATCAACGGAGGTCTTGAAGTTGTTAAAAAAATATAAAGCAATTAAAATAATCATGGGAACATTTGAAAATATGAAAACATGAATATAAAACTAAAAATTCAGTTTTATAATAAATATATATTACCATTTCAATTATAATAAATGCAAATTGAAGGCGCAGTTTCCTTAATTTTTTTTTTTTTTTGTAAGAAAAATTTTATTAAAAAAAAAACCAAGAGAGTTTGCGTATATTAAGTCAATATAATTATACATGCATATACATATACATACATTATATATATACGCATTATTTATTTGCTTAAAATCACTATATTTTAGTTAAAAAGAAAAGAGAAAGAAACAAACAATATGAGCGAGAATTAACGAAATACAATTTTTATTTTATAAAAAAAATATGATGCTATTTAAGTTAAAACAAAACATAGCTTAAGGGGAAAAATAAAGAATTAAAAAAAAAAAAAAATATTATATATTTACTCAATATTTTTACTGCGTGAAAAAAGGACATTTATTTGTTCGTTTGTTTGTGCTTTTATTTGTTCGTTTGTTTGTGCTTTTATTTGTTCGTTCATTTGTTTGTTCATTTATTTGCTTATTTTGCTAAATTTTATGCGTTTGCTTTTCCGTCAAAAAAATGTATATTCAAAATTCTGACAAAATTTTGAACGCAAATATTTGCTATATACTATACATTTACACACAATGATATCAAATTGGCAAGGAAAAGATATAGTAGTCTATATATTTCAAATTTCCCGAAAAAAAGTGTAGTAAAAATAAGGGGACGGGGAGGGATATAAAATTGTGTGCAAGTTTTTATTATATCTTAAATTTTGGAAGTTATATTAAAATTTTTTCGAAAAAAAATTGTTTGATTATAAATGGTCAAAAAAAAAAAAAAGACCTTTGTATAATTTCCATGGAAAATATGTTATAAAATTATATTATTTTTTTATAAAAATTTGGAAAATAATTTAAAATAAAAAATATATTATTATTGGTTGGTATATTTTTTTCACTAAATTAATTAAATCAAAAAATAAAAGTAATAAGATAATTAGTAAATTAAACAAAAAAAAAAAATGGACAATAATAATTTATTTGCCAAAATTGTCAAAATTGCCAAAATTGTCAAAATTGTCAAAATTGCCAAAATTGTCAAAAATATATTCACAAAAAAAATATATTAAACATTTATATGTACACACTAATGATAGTATATAACTGTTTAGTATGTTAAATAACTAAATGAGATATACAATTTTTATAAGTATATAAATATGTATATCTTATATTGGTTGCCAATTTCCTCCTACTCTTGTTATTTTATTTTTTTTAAGCATAATATTTAAAATTGCTAAAACTTCAGGTTGTGATACAGTTTTTAATTTCATTTCTTGTAATGTCTTATTCAAATTATTTACAATCAAAAAAAGTGGAGTTGATATATTTTTTCCTGGTTCGGACATCATTTTATTCATTCGATTTTTTGTTATTTTTAATATTTCACTTTCATAAAATTCATACGATCCTTCTAAATTCAAATTATCAAATGTCTTTCTTCTTTTTATTTCTTTTTCTTCATCATCATCTGTAGCAACGTCGTCTAAGAAGTAATCCACGGGCTCGTCTAAAAAAAGTGAAAAAAAAGTGAAAAAAAAAAGTGAAAAAAAAGTGAAAAAAAAGTGAAAAAAAAAGTGAAAAAAAAGTGAAAAAAAAAGTGAAAAAATTATATTATTTTCACGAGAGGGTAGACACAAGTGGTGATATTACTGATTCCATTTGTGTTGCCTAATATTAGATCATTATCTATATCTATTTTATCTTTGTCTATACTACTTCTACTAATATACGGAACTAAACTATTAACTAATATATTTTGATCATTAGAAATTTTGTTTATTTTGTTTATTTTGTTTATTTTATTTAATTTATTTAATTTATTAATATTTTTTTTATCTTTCTTTATTTTTTTATTTAAGCTATTTATTTGTTTTTTTTCTTTACTCTCTCTTATTTTTTTATTTATAAAATATTCGTTACTCTCATTTATGTTACTATTTACATAATACTTATCGAAAATGTTAATATTATTTTCATTTTTTTTTTTGTTATAAAAATTGTTTATATCTATCATGTCAACATGAGGATTATTTAAATGCGTATTTATATTTTTATTATCTTGCAAAGAATCATAATTATTAAGATATGTATTATTTTCAAGTAAGGATACAAATTTATTTTTTTCAATTATAGAATTTTCTTTTATTTTAAAAGGGTTATTATTAAAACTACTAATTGTATTATTATTCATTTTTTTTGTTTCTATAATTATTGAATTATCATTTTCTTCACCTTGTGTTATATCATGAGGATATACATCATTGTCTTTTGTTTGGATTTGATTATTAAATGGATTATTTCCCCATGTTTGTAATTGTGTTTCTAATTTTATAGATTTTTGATCTTGATTTAACATATTTTTTATTTTATTTTCATCTAGATTTGTATCAAAATCGATTATACAATAAACTGTAAATTGTGTAGTTTTATTATTTTGTTTGTTTATAACTTTAAATGTGTTTTTTTGTAAAAATTTATCGCAAGTTAATTTTTTTATCATCTCTTTGACATATTTTTCTGAAAATTCTGTATTTTGAATTATATGTTCTTCAGTAAAAAACATCTTTATATATACATCATTTATATTTTGGATATTTTTTATTTTTTCAATTTCTTTTTCTTGGAATTCTTTTATAAACTTTAAATTGTAGTAAATATTTTCCCTTGATATTTGTTTGTTTATTGTGTTCTTATTTTTGAGACCCCCCGCCTTATTCCGTTCGCCATGCCTTTCGCTATTCCGTTCGATATTCAATCCGCCATTCCTTTCGCCATTCCTTTCGCCATTCCTTTCGCCATTCCTTTCGCTACATCTTTCATTAGTGATGCTGTTATTATCACACTTCGCAGCCTCACCATTTGAGCTAAAAGATTTGCTCGCCTTTTCAATTTTAACTTTGTCTACAAATGCGTCATTTTTGTTTTGTTCCCCACTTGGCATAGAATATTCCTCTTTTCTATCCTTCTCCAAATCTTTTATTTCAATTATTTTTGTTTTTTTTAAAAAATTACTTTCTGTAACGCTTAAGAGCGTCTCTCCATTTTTTTCATTTTTCTCTCCATTTTTTTCATTTTTTTCTTCATTTTTTTCATTTTTCTCTCCATTTTTCCCATCTTCTAGCTTTACTAATTGGCACTCCTTTGTGGCCGTTTTTGTCTGACTAGATATGAAAGCCGGTTCTATTGTTTCTGCACCTTCGGTCGTTTCCCATTCTTGGCCCGTTTGCAATTTATCTCGTTTTTTTTTTGTGGGTGCATTAAAAGTTTGATGATTTTGAATAATATGAAAATCGTACAAAATAATATTATCATTAATAATTATATGAAGTGTCTTATTTTCTTTATGTTTATAATTTGAAGATATAAATATGTAATCGTAATTATATTTTATATTATTATATTTTTTTTCATTGGTATTTTCTTTTTTTGTATTTTTTAAAAATAAACTATTTTTATATATATCGATGGCATTATTTTCTAAGTTTGATAAAAATAAAAAAAATAAACCATCAGGTAATTTAAATGTGTACATATAATCATTAATATTTAAATCTATATAACATAAATCATATAAAAAGATTAAATATTTATCTACATTATATTTTTGATATATATTATTAATTATATTTAAATATTTATGTACACATTCAGGTATTATATGATTTATTGTTTGGTCTTCTTTTAAACCTTCAAATTTCCAGTACTCAGGATTTAATATTGTCATAGAAATTTGTATAGGCATGTCATAAAAAAATGTTTTTAGTACATTATTATAAAACGAACTATCCATATCCTCAACAATATCTAGACTATCGCCACTGCCACCGTTATTCACCTCTTTATTTTTATTCACTTCTTTATTTTTGTTCACTTCTTTATTTTTGCTCACTTCTTTATTTTTGTTCACTTCTTTACTTTTGCTCACTTCTCTATTTCTATCCAATGGCGAATTATTTAGCTTTACGAAATTCCATTTTGGAGATCCATTTTTGTAATGTTTCGATTTGGTGTTAGAAAAGTTTGGGGACATGATATTTATATCAGAATATGGATCTTTGATTTTGTCATTTTTTTCATTTATTAGAATATATTTATTTATATATCCCAAATTTAAATTATAATTTTCAAACATATCTAATAATATATTTCTCATTTGTGTTAGTAATGAAAAATTAAAATAATTTTCAAAATATTCTATAATAAATAAATTTCTTTTAAATATCTGAATATCGTTAATATTTTTTTTTCGAATTCTATCTTCTTCATCATCACTACTCAGACTATTTTCTGTATAAAAAAAATTATAATCTACTAATTTGAATATATTATTTATTTGCTTTAAATTTGGATAAATTTCTATACTATCATTTTTATTTCCATTATATTGTTTCATATATTTGTCATTATTATTTTTTATATTTCTAGGCACATTTACAATATTTGTATTTTTTTCATCTACAGACTTTTTCATGTCTACTAACATCATAGTACTCATATTTCCATTTTCTGGAATAATAAAATTATTTATTTCGTTTTTCCTTTCATTTTCCACATTATAATATATAGGAATGGAATGGTTACATTGTTTATCATTGCCATTATTATTGCCATTATCATTGCCATTATCATTATTGCTACTATTGTTTATGCATGGATATTGGCCATCTTCCATACATATAACATTTTGAGGTTGTTTGGCATCAATTTTGAAATTAAAAAATTTGATATATTTATTTGTTTCCACTTTTTTATCTTTTATAGAATTGAAAGTATCAAAAGTGGTAAATTTATTTAAAAAAATATAATTATAATAATAAAAATCGTAAATTAAATAATTGTCTTCATTTTTTAAATTTTTATATTTTTTTCGAATATATTTTTCAAAATAATATGTGTTAATATAAAAATAAGGATTAATATATGTTTCACAAATATCGTTATAATATTTATATAAAAAAAAATCTAACCCTCCTACTATGCTAATATATAATGGCATATACATTACTGGTGTGTTTTTTTTTTTTTCATTTTTTTTATATTTGTTTATTTTTCGTCTTTTTTTATTATTAAACTCATGATATGATTTATATTTTATAAAACAAAAAGAGTTGTCTTTTTTATTCGAATTTAAAAAATTATAAAAATAATCATTTTTTTTATTATCATTAAAAATGGTTCCATTACTACCACTACCACTACCACTACTACTACTACTACTATTGTTATTATCGTTCTTTTTATTATTACATTTATTTGTTTTATAATATTTTATTTCTTCATTTTGTTTTATCCCTTTTAAATCTATAGTACTTAAACGAGATAGTAATTTACCAGAATTATCAACATTTATATAATTCATATCAAAAATAATTTGATCTTTATTATTGGAACTGTTTGTAGAATAACAAGATGAAGATGTGTATTTATTTGAAGATGAATCAGTATTTTCATATCTATCATGACATTTATTATAACATAGAAATTCATAATTATTAATATTGGATATATTTATATATCTGTCTATTTTTTCATTTTGATTATATTGAATATATATATTATTTATATAAGAATCAGAACTAGAATCTTCAAAATTTTTATTTTTTAACATATTTTTTTCATTTTCATCATGTTTTTTATTATTAATATTTTGTTTACATTTTAGTTGCATACCATTTGAAAGAGTAAAATTATTATCATCTTCATATTTGTCTTTTGATATTGTTAATGATATTTTATTTTTTTTGATTTTTTGATAAATATATTTTTTTTTTTCTTCTTCATATTGTTTATAATTTTGATTTTTTATATTTTTTATTTTAAATATATTTCCATTATTAGAACTATTACTATCACTAGAATAAATATTTTTACATTTTAAAAATACCTTTTTAATTATTTCATAGTTGAAATGTGAAAAATTCTTTTTTTTTAAATTTTTTTTTTTTTTTCGATTATTATTATGTTGTACATAACTTAAAGGAAAATCATTTACCCACTTGTTTAGCATATCATTTTTACTATTCATTTTGGAATTTTTTTCATCATGTTTATCAAAAGTGTGGTTATAACCATCTTCACAATGCACACCTCTCCCATTGCCACCTCCACTACAATCTCCATTACAATTGTTTACGTTTTTGCTTTCTTTTTGTCTTTTCCCATCATGTACTGTCTCGTTTTTTTTATCATAAAATGTAGAACTATTAGCAAACGTTTCGTGAATATGGTTCTTACTACATTTTTTGTCTTTACCCTTATCTAAAAATCTAGCTTTTTTATTTCGTGCAGAATTTGCAATATGATTTAATATATCAAGTATAATTCTTTTATCGTTAAAATATACATTTAAATATTTTTTTAAAAATTGTTTATTTTCAAATTTGGTATCTTGATATATAAAAAGAAATATTTTATTAAAAATTTGAGAAAAAAAATCTGGAAAATTTTGTAAATATTTTTGTAATAATTTAAACAATTTTTGAATTTGTTTATTTTTTATTTTTATTATTCTTGTAATTTTTACCAAATTAAATATTATATAAATAACTTGTTCACAACTGATTTTATTATTTTTAGTAAATAATTTTTCTATTAATGAATAGTATATATTTTTATATATATATATATCTGATATATTTGTTTTTTTTTGTTCAAAATCAAGTAAATTAATTAAATAATATGCAAATTTTATATTTTCTAATCCATTTTTATTAACCTTACAACTTGTTAATGTGTTAATAATACATTCTTTTTTTTTTTCTAATATTTTATTTAATTGGATTCGTAAAATATCGAGTATCAATTTAATTCTTACAACCAAATTATTACTACATATATTATCTAATATGTTAGTAGATTCAGAATAAATAAAATTTTTATTTTTTTCTACATCCTTTTTAATAAGTTCATAATCTTTTAAGCAACAAATATCTTTTTCACAATATCTCATAGAATTAGTCAAATTTATTTTTGATAAAAATAAAAAACTGTTATAATTTTCAAAATCGCTTTCTACAACATTAATTCTAATATTAGAATAGTTACATAAAACATTTTTATATTTTACATTTTTAAAGAAATTGTTTATTGACATGTTTGTTTTAGGACTCTCATTTTCTTCATCATATATTTTGCAATCCTTATAAGTTTTATTTCTCAAAAGATTGTCAAAAGAAGTGCCATCGTCACAATTAGATGCTGCATTGTTAGCACCAGCTTTCTCTAAAATTTCGGTGTCTTCATTTTGGGCAAACAAATAAAGTTGCGATTTATTTTCGTCTGCATATTTTGAACTATTTAAAAATGAGTAGCTATAATCTAAATATAAATTTAAAAATTGTACAAAATTAGTAGAAAATGTTTGAAAATTATTTTTCACTTTTTTACAATTTCGAAGTTTTAAATATATTGCATCTACACATGGGATAGACAAAACATTTTTTTCTTTTCTTTTTAATATCCATAAATAGTTATTTCTATGGCTTAATTCGTTATTTAAATATATGTAGTTTTCTTTTACATCTTCATTAAAACTGTCTTCACAATAATTTTCTTTATTTTTGTTTTTATCACGATTCTCCTCTTTCACATAAACATTATTTCCGTCTTTTTTTTGACTATACTTTTTTAATAATATATCATTAAAATTATTAAAAATGTTGAAATAATTCAAATTCGTTAAATTAATAAAATTTCCATCTCTAATTCCAAGTATAACATCTAAATAGGAATAAAAATAAAAGAGGAAACAAACTAAAATATTTGATAAATTATTGTTATTTTTTTTTGAAAAAAGAAAATATTCTTGAATTTCTTTTAATTTTTCAATATATAAATTTTTAATAATATCTTGAATAATATGATGTAAATTTAAATATCTAAATATATCAGAAATAACACATAAATGAATATATTTTAAAGGAATCTTGTTAAATATTTTTACATTATTAAATATATTTATTAGTTTTCTTCTTTTATTTTTTTTCCAAATTTTTTGTAACCGTTCTATATGTGCATCATCATTTTTTTTATTGCAACATTCTTGATATGCTTCATATTTATCAGCTCCATTTTTTTTATTGCAACATTCTTGATATGCTTCATATTTATCATCTCCATTTTTTTTATTGCAACATTCTTGATATGCTTCATATTTATCAGCTCCATTTTTTTGTTGACCAAAATGGATATTATTATTATTGTTCGAAATATCTTTAATATAACAGTTTTGAACATCTTCACTTTTTGTATACACATTTAAGATAGGGTATCCATATATATAATTTAAAATTGAATTTTTATATGACCACTTAGATGTATTATTAATGTAATGGAAAAAAATAAAATTATTATTTAAATTAATAATGTCATAACTATTTAATTCATAATTTGTACTATTATCGAACGTGTTAAATATATAAGGAAAAACATATTTATTATCATCTATAAATCTGATAATATATTTTTTAATTTTTTTTATCATCACATTTGTGTTATCATTATAAAAATTGCTTGCCATTAAACTTTCATCATAATCTAATTTTCTTTTCCTAGTTTTTTTTTTCTTATCTATTGTTATAAACAATTTTAAATTATCATATTTTTTTAAAGATTTTTGTTTAATTATTTCATAAATATGTGAAAATTGTTCGAAATCTTCTTCATCATCTTTTGTCTTATTAACATGTTTGCATTTATTTTTATTCCATTTTGCAATAGATTCTGTTGGTGTTTCTGTTATTGTATTATTTATTTTTTTTTTAATCATTTTGTGAAAAACATTTTTTAAATATATCATATCTCTACAACTAGATAAATTATAAAAAATCGAATTTAAAGATAAGTTGCTAATATTATTTTTTTTCAATTCTTCATCGTTATCTATATAAAAAGAGTTGGCTGTATTTTCTATTTGGCAATTAACATACCCTTTTTTTTTTTCGCCATTTTTTTCGCCATTTTTGTCCACATTTGAATAGTCCGATTTTGGCGAATCGAATGTTGTGATATATTTTAAAAACATGATTACATCATTTGATAAGCTAGCTAAATTTAACCCAAACTTTTGTAAATATTTTTTTTTTTTTTTTAAAAAAGATATATTTTTTTCGATATCACAATTAACATCCTGATTCCATTCCCATGTAGATAATTTATTCATTATATTTTTTTTTATTATTTTATTTTTATTATATTTTCCATATTTTATTATCATGCTATATAATATTTGATATATAAATAAGTTATTACTAGAGTTAGACAATTTGAAATTATTTAAAACTTTGCTAAATAATCGTTTAACACTTATAATTTTTAAATGTATATTATTATTTATCAAATTTATATTTCTATTAATAAATTGTATTAGATCATTTTTTATAAATAGCTTCAATTTTTTTGTAAGAATATAATTAATATAATATTTTGAATATTTATTTTTATCTTTTATAATTATATTATCTAAACCATCATTACCATTACTAAAATTATCATAACTACATAAAAAAAAATATCTATAAATTAAATCTTCATTTTGTTCATTATCTTGATTATTTATTTCTTTTTCAATTGACTTTTTATTATATATATTTTCTTCATTATAAATTCTAACATCATGTCTATTTTTTTCATCACATTTGCTATTAGTAATTTTACCAAAAAAATTTGTATCTTTTGAGTTTTTATTTGCATTCCCATCATTATATTCAACATTAATAGTGTTATTTGAAAAATAAAAATAAAAATATTCAAATAAAACAATAATATCATCAAAATATTTTTTTAAATAAATATATAAATATTCCTTTAAAATATTTATATCATATGCTAAATAATTTATTTTTCTCTTTTTTTTTTTATAATAATTTTGTAGATTAAAAAGGTTGTAAATTATTTTTTTTTTTTTCCTTAATATATTTGTGTCTAATTTAGAATGACATTTTATACAGGCTTGTGATTTTGTATTATTGAATAGATGTGAAAAAGGAACTTCGATTTTTTCAATTTTTTTAAAACTATTTTTTTTTACATTTTTATTTGTATTTAAAAATAATAAAGAAGAACAATTATTAGTATTAGACAATTTATTTTCTGAATTGTTTGTTACATTCTTTTCACATACATCTGTAAATATATCACTACAATTTATACAATTAGAGTTTCTATTTCTATTTCTATAATTTTCATTTTCTTCATTATTTAAATTTGCTAGATGTTGGGAATCAAAATTGTTGTCATGTGGAAAATATAAATGTATATCATCTTTTAATTTGTCAAGCTTTTGATTCATAAAATGTTCAACATCTTTATTCTCAAAAATATCAGAATGAGAATAATGAGATATATTTGAATAAAATATATTTATATATTCATTTATATTAGATATCATATTATATAAATTATTTCTAATTGTTATATCTTGATTTTTTAAATTTTTAAATAAGTCTACAAATTTATTATAATATATTTCAGAATTTTTCAATCTTCTTTTTTTAATTGTTTTTTTTCGTTCTTTAATTTTTTTAATAACTTTTTTATAAACTTTATTTTTTCTTTTTATAATGTTACCAATTTTTAGTTTAAGTTTTATCAAATTTAGTTTTTTTAGCAATCCATTTTTTTGGTATTCAGTAAATAAATTTGTATCTTCCTCATTATGATAACTATGTTTTTTCGTCTCATCTTCATCTTTAAAACTAGTGTATATGTTATGCGCTACTTTAAATTTTGTATATACTTTATTTGTTAACTTTCGTAAATAGAATCTTCTCTCTTTTCTTTTTATCCTTTTCATGGTTATCTTTATGACCACTTGCTTGCTTTTATCACCATTTGAATTTATTATATAATTATCATCTATGACATGTTGGTTAAAAAAAGAGTTTTCATATAATTTTTTATTTAGATACACAATTTTTTTACGAAATACAACATATTTATTTAATGTTTTTGTTATGTATACTCTTGATGGTATTTTTAATTTTATTTTTTTACTACTTATTGATTTATCTAATGTATTTAAATAATTGTCTATATATTTATTTGAAAAAAGTTCAAATTCATAAAAATTTAATGAATATAAAAGGAAATTTTTTTTTAAAATTTCCACATATTTATTATTAACATATTTACTATTTTTTAACTCTTTTATTTTTTTATCATATTTATTATACACATTTATTATATAATTTAAATTATGCTTTTCCTTTAATATATTTTTATTTATTAAATAGTTAATCAATATTTTTATTTCTTTTAATATCTCTTTATATTTTTCGATTTTTAAACTTTTGTAAATAGATTCATATTTCGTATTATCATCCATAGATCTACATTGTCTTTTTTCTTCATCACATTTATTTTCTATAAACAGTTTTAATAAAACAAAAACAGCCGAATCTAATTTTATATCTTTATGTGAAAGATTGTTAAAATAATTATTGACTTTGATTATAAAATTATATTTTTTGTTATTTTTATGAACATTTGGTGAATTACAATTTGTGTATATTTTATCATTTTTTCTATTATTATTAATTCCATATCTTTTGTACCAATTTATTTTTTTGTTATGATTTTGATCTGAATCTACATGTTTGTTTTTTTTTTGATAAAGCTCAAATTTATTGGTTTCAATATTATTCTGATCATTATATAAATATTTATTAATTTTTTCATATAAAGAAAAAATATGGTAAGAATATAAATCTAAATTTTCATATAATATAGACATAATTTCAACAGAGAAATTTAACAAAAGATAAAAAGATGTGATTGTTTTAAAAAATATATTATCATAATTACTTAAATATATTTCAATTTCATTAACATTATAATCTTTCATAGTATTATTAAACATGTCTTTAATGATGTATTCTTTTTCTAATTTTTTTTTCTCAAAAACTTGATCCGATGTAGTATTAACATTATTATTATTACTATGTGATGTGTTCCTTTTGATTTTGTAACAATTTTTTGTCATCTCATTTGTTTTTACATCTTTTTTGCATTTCGTTTTTTTTATAATTTGAATGTATTCATAAATAGATTCATTATAATTTCTACTATTTACATTGTTATCCATTTTTTTATTTATTTGCTTATAATCAAATTCAATTAAATTTCTCACATTTATTATATCCCAAAATTTGGTTATTTGAACATTTTTAAAATATTCTTCAATTTTACATTTTACTAAATTAATTAGATATAAATCAGTTACATTACTGTTATATAATTCTGAGTCATATATGTCATTTTCTTTTGATAGTAAATTTGTTTTTTTGTCGTTTTTTTTGTCGTTTTTTTTGTCGTTTTTTTTGTCGTTTTTTTTGTCGCTTTTTTTTTCCCATGTTGTCTTTATTTCATCAAAAGAATCTTGAATTAAATCGGGGTTATTCTTTTCTTTTAATTTCGTACTTTTGTTAGTATTACTTATTAACACGTTATTGTAAATAGAATAAATATATTTTTTATCTGAAGAAATGAAATAAATATTTTTAAAGGCATCATAATTTTTACTATAAAAAGTTATTTTTTCTAATTTTTTTATACATTCATTTATGCTATATCTACTATTCTGATTGTAGATAAAAATGTCTTGTTCAGAATTTTCAGTTTTTTTTTTCATATATTTTATTTTATTATCATTATATATATTTATTGCCAATTTTAATCTTTCACACCACATGCACAAAATTTTAGGCAAAAATTCATTTTTATTTGTGCCTTTTTTATTGTAACAGCATTTTTGGGGGGTATCACAATTTCGGGTCTGCCCTATAACATCATTACCACCATCATCACCATTATCATCATTATCTACTTTGTTTATTTTGTTTATTTCGTTTATTTTGCTTATTTTTTGCTTACATCCATAATTAGTATTCCCTTTTAAAGTACAATTTTCACATGTATTATTATTATGAAAACTGAAATGAAATGGATATGCAATTTTATTAAAGCGCAAATAATAATTATTTATATTTTTACTAATATATTTGAAATGGAAAAACAAATTATATACATATATGTCTATTATTAAAATTATGTTTTTACTATTAATATAACTTTTATATTCATTATTGATATATGGTAAATTATTATCATCTATATCAACAATATTTTCAATTATATGTGTATATAACCCATAATCAATAAATGCTTTATTTTTTATTTTGGGATTGTTCACGTTGTTTTGATTCTCAGTATCTTTTAAATATAATTTAGGATACTCAGATTCATTTTCTCTATTTAAATAATTATTGAAATTGTTTAACAAGCCATCTGGTGTATATCCATTTTGTCCGGTTTCGACATTATAATGCAACCCTGCTTTATTCATCTCATTCTGATCATTATTGCTGTGTAAAAAGAAAAGAAAAATAAGGAATGTAGTTAAAACTTCATCATATATGCAAATATATATATATAAATATGTGTGTATGTGTGTGTGTATGCTGTTTTCTTTTGAATTGGAAATACCTCATTGTTAAGCATGGTATATGTTTTCTCTATGGAAGCCACTTTTATAGTTATCCAAAATATGTGGTTATTCTTATTTTCGGATATTTATTGGGCTTGGTTTTTTTTCTTATTTTTTTTTACATATCATAAATTTCATTTGTTATATTTTTATATACTTATATTTTTTTTCTGAATTAATTTTAATTTTTTATTTCTTCTAACCCTTTATTTCATAAAGCTTATATAAAATGATGTGTAGGAGAAAAAACAGGATAATACCCTAAAGTTTTGTGTTATTATTTTTTTCTTCTTCCTTCTTTTTCCATTATTTTATATAATTTTTATGATTAGAATAGTGTTAAATTTTTAATTTATAAATGAAATATAATGAAAAAAATATATTTAATTTATAAGCTTTATTTATACGGATGCTTTTCTGACATAGAGAAGAAAAGCGTAATCATTTGGATAAATATAAATAAATAAATATAAATATATATGTATATATATATATAATATGCATAATAAATTGTGAAAGAACGATGCAAATCTGTTAATGTATTTTCTTTCTTACACAAGAATCACACAAATTTTGTAAATAGTTTGTGCAATGCGCTTAAAGTATGCCTATTAAAAAAAAGATATATTACCAAAGATAAAATCGTAATTTTTGCTTTAAATATAAATTTGAATCAATAGGTGAAGTTTAACTGAATGAAATATTGGAAATGTGTATGCACATACGTATATTTGTGTTTTTTTGTGTGGGTTATACTTATTTTGAATCAAAAGGTCTATATATGGCAAAAAGTAATTATTTTATTTATAATTTTTTAAATAACATTAAAATAATTTACAAAATAAGAAAAATTATGATAAATATTTTTCCAGTTGGTAAAGCAAATAAAATAATTAAACTATTATGATTTATCACATACTTGTTAACGTCTATGATATAAATGTGTGTTGGTATTATATATATTTATTTATATCAAGCGCAACATTATTATATGAAAAACATATGGTTATCTACAAAGATCAGGATTTTTTATAATTTCAAGAATAAATCGTGAATTTTTCGTATAAAATTTTTTAAATATTAATAAAAACATAAAAATTAACAATTCAAATTAAACATGTTACAGTATTAATAAACATGTAGGGGGCTATATTAAAAGCTGTATATAATGAACTCACTATATTTCTCTGTATTTTATAATTGTATAGTAGCAGTTTTTACATTCAAAATTTGGTTCTTATAAATATTTCTTTTGGTCCAAAAATATGTTGTGTGCTTATTTTCAAACGCATATTTATATATATATATATTATATATATATATATATATATATATTTTTTTTTTTTACAACATTTAATATTTCTTGAAACTCCCCCCCCCAAAAAAAAAAAATATTCTTATATTTTCTATCACGTGCATACAAAAATAGGTTTTCACATTGCCTGTTAAGGTTAAATAATTAATTTTATACATACACACATAATTTTACATTTCAATGTTAATAATAATAGTTAAATTTTCCAAAAATATATTTTTTTTTATGGATATGAAATGTAAATTTTGATTTATTTTTTTACATGTTGCATATTAATTATAAGTCATAAAGTATTTTTAAAATATTATATGCTATATTTATCGTTATTTTTAAAATTATTTTATATATATTTTATAATTATTTAGAATTTTTTTCAAATATGCGACATCATGATGATAGACAAGAATTTTATTTAAAAATATTAACTTTATACTTTTTAATGTTTATTAACATTAAGCATAAATATAAGAAAATATTTTACCATGTATTCATACGAAAAATTCATAAATATGTAAAGATTATAATTTATATAAATAGTAACATAATAATAAAGAGACATTAACTAAATTGTGTACGCCAGATATATTATATTAATTGCGGTAAAATGAATAATTGCTATGATTATTTAATTCTACAAAAGCATAAAAATGAATATATATTATATTTTGATAATATTTTATGAAGAAAATAAATAATTTTGTATGTATGTGAAAAACATTTATGAAAAAACGAAATATCTTCGTTTTTTTTTTCTTTAAAATGGGGAATACTTTAATTTCTCAAAAATTAAGTCTATTTGATTGACGTGTTTATGAATGTATATATTTGCACACATAATCACGACGTGGCATAAATTGTATGTATCTGAGTTATACGTACATATATATTATTCATTCGTTTAGTCAATTGTTATTCATTAATTTTTTTCGCCAATTTATTCATTTGCCTATCTATTTATGTAATACTTATGAAAATTTAAAAGTGGCAGAAAAATGAATTACAGAAACGATAATAATGGAGTACTAAACAATAACGAAAACAGTAAGAAATCTAACAATTTTTTGAATAATTATGAAAATGTAACCACATCAAAGAACAGCTCTGCTGAAGAAATAGCAGAAAAATATTTAAGAAGTAAATTAAGTTTAGACTTTAAGAGCATAAATAAACTGGATTATAATTTAAATAGTAAAAATGAATATTACGATAATAACAAAAATGTAGACAGTACATTAGATTATGCAGGAATTAGTAACGGAAATCGTAACGCAAATCATAACGTAAATCATAACGGAAATAGTTATACCTCACACAATGATAAATTGAATTATTTTAAAAATACAAGTAATAATTATTCAGGTTATGAAGAAAAGGGAAGATCATACTATGATACCATAAATAAGACATCACTTTATTCTGATATAGTTAATAATAATACTATTAATGTAAATTATTCTAATTGTAAAAATGATGAAAATAAACTTATGTACACCAATTTAACACCCAAAACGAATAACATAATTAATGTAATAGGCAAATCTAATTCTAGAAATTTAACTGAATTTAGTCGCTTGAATTCACTGAAGGAAGATCAAACAAATAATTATTATGTAAAAAATGATTCTATAAAATACGAAAAAGACAGACTTAAAAATTTACAAATAAAAAACCAAGATAATAATAACAATTCTGATCTTTTGATAAGCAGATATAATAGTGTAAATAGCGTTATCAATGATAATAACATTGGAAATGATAATTTGGGGAAATATAAATATGGAATAATTAAACCATATACAGAAATTGAGATGGAAAAAAATAATGTTGTAAATAATATAAAAATCGGAGCTTCTTTATTAAATAAAAGAGATAGCGGATATAATAATAATAATAACTTAGTTCAGGATAATAACCATTATTATAAAAGCAGGGAGAATAAATACTATATGGAAAACTACCATTCTAAAAATAACAATAATTCTAAAAGTAACAATAATTCTAAAAATAACGGCAATAATAACAATAATAGTAATAAACGAAATTTAATGCAGAGAAATAAAGATTATGTTCATTATCTAAGTAAACGAAATAGCATATTAAAAAATGATTTATCAATTAAGAAAGATTTGAAAAAAAAACCAAGTGTCTCAATAAATTTAAAACAGTCACATATGAAAAATAAATTAAATATCGATAGATACAAGCATAACACTTTTTTTAATTCGTTTTACAAAAGTGCAAAAAATAAATACAACGAACTTGAATTAATGAATAGTGTTAATATATTTAGCACTGGAAATGGAATAAATATTAACAATAATGATAGCCTCAAAAATGTAAGCATAAAAAATGATAATAGCTATTTGGGAACTTTTGAAAATGATATGTATAAAATAAATAACAGTAATGATTCTAATTTTAATTTTTTAAAAGAAAAGTTAGGATATACAGAAAATATAAGCAATATAGACTATATGAATAATAGTGAAATTGATATAAGCTTTTTAAAATCAACATATTCTGATTCAAGCAAAATTATAGATTCGCCTTTAAATTATGAAAATGAAACATTTAGTACTGTAAAAAAACATGATATAAATGATGAATTGTTAATAAAAAATGTAAACAATTCTATTCGATATACACATAAGGGTAATACTGTAAATTATTCAAGTAGTCAAATAAATAATCATCAAAAGTTAGATAATATAATTTATAATGATAATGTGAATGATGACAATAGTATATCATCATGTCTTGTTCATAATAATGAAAAGTTTGACAATAATAATTTAAAAAAGTATTCAAATGGGAATACTTTTAAAACAAACAATGTAGATAATGTTATAATATATAACGATATGTCATCTAAAAAAGAAATTCATTTTGCACCAGATCAAGCAATAAATTATTTTACACAAAATTCTGTTAATAACAAAAATATCGTTTATGGAGAAAAAGATAAATTAAAAAATATGAATGATTTATATAAAAAAGGAATACCAAATGAATTAGGAATAAAGTTAGCCCAAAATAGTTCCGAAAATAAACAAAATAATACCCTTTCATTTGATTCAAATAAATTAAATATAATAAATATAAATAAAAAATATGGTGATAATTTAGTTTTGTCTGAAAATATAAAACGTGATATAAATAATAACACCAATTTAAGTAGAGATTATGTCACCACAAGTAGAGATTACGATATGGGCAAATCGAACGATAGTAATGATAATTCACATTTCAATAGTGCAAAGATATACATAAATAAAGAAAATAATAATTGTGAGCTTTATGATAAAAATTCACAAAATCATTATACCGGTAAATATAATAATAACAATAATATGAATATCGTTTTAAAGGGGGTAAATTTTGAAAGTGATGATAAAAAAAAAATAGAAAATTATAATTTTATAGACAGAATAAATTTATCAAATAATAATGGAAAAAATATAAGTCCATTATATTTTTCTGAAAATAAATTAAGTAACATATTTAACAACAAAATAGAAAAAAACAAATTATTGAATGTTAATAATAGTCAAATATGTGTAGACAATAAATTAAAAAATAAAAAATATATAATGCCTCCTAATGAAAACATAAATATAACAAATCCAAAAAAAACAAGAGATGATAAAAATTCTGTGAACGAATTAAGCAACATAAATAATTATGAAGATTATTATAAATATATTAGTGATTCTATTAATAATATTCCGATAACTATTAAAAATATGAATATTTTATTAGCCTTAGCTTTATATTTTTTAAATTATAATATAAATAATAATTCAACAAAAAATGAGCTTAGTGATGATATATTAATAAAGCTTTTAAATAAATTTTTATATTGCTTAAATTTAAAGACATGTTTATTAAAAGAGAAAAAAATAAATAATAATGAAAATAAATATTATTTTATACAAATAAAAAAAAATGAAAGCTTAGTTAATGACACTTTCGCAAATGATAATAATAAAGAAGAAACTATTATTGATGAAAAAAAAAAAAATGAATTAAATAAAAATAAAGAAATGATTAATGACAAAGATGATACAACAACACCATTTTTTACTTTTTATAATAAACGAATAATTAGAAATAAAAATGACCAAAAAGAAAATAATAAAATCGATATGATTAACAATAGAAACTGTGAAATAAATCTTGTTAATAAAAACCAAAATATAGAAAAAACAAATTGTTTCTATATTGATGAAAATATGAAAATAATATCTCTTTGTGATATTTACAAAATAGCTTGGTGTTTGTGTGTATTAAAAAAAAATTTTATGTATATAGATTTGTTGAGAATATTATATAAAGAATCTGAATCAATGATTGTAGAAAAAGAGTTAATTTTTTGTGTTACATATATTTTTAAATATTGTAGAATAATTGAGATTGAAGATTGTAAAAATTATTTAAATAATAACACAATAATACATTTAGACAATAATACTAATGAGAATTTATGTATGTATTTACATTTATTATATCTTTGTTCAATAGATGATGAAAGATTTATAAATGTAAGCCATAAAAAAAATGTTGATAAAATTATTAATTATTTTTATGATAAAATAGAGAAATTAAATATATATATGTGTACTAATATATTATGTGTGTTAGCAAATTTAAATATAAAAAATGATGAATATCCAATTTTTTTTAATAAAATGTTAAATTATTTTAGAAATAATATAAAAAAAATGAATAAAAGTATATTACTTGTTAATATTGTTTGGTCTTTATGTATTATTGAAGTACCATGTTCTATATTTCTAAAAGATCTAAGCGAATATGTTATTAATATTTTACATTTTATTCCTTTATCCGAATTTATAACTATATCTTGTTGTTTTAGCTGTCAAAAAGTTATAGTTATAAAAAATTATTTTCAAAATTTAAAAAGAAGTAAAGAAATAAATCAAGAAAAAGCTATCACAACAAATTTATCAGATAATACCATTAATGAATATAAACAATATGAATTTATAATTTATAAATATTATGAACAAAAAAAATTATTTCCATATTATTTTTACAAAAAGCCTACATGTAATTCTATTATTTTCAAAATATTGGCTTATAGTTTTTTACATTATGATCAAAAAATGATAGATGAAACATCATGTGATATAGGGAATAACATAAATATCTCTACCAATAGTTATCATAAATTTTCAGATGTAAATAATGATAATAGGAAAACGGTTAGAAGCTTAAGTGTAGAGAATAAATCTCAAAATAACAATAATATAAGAGATTCGAGTGTTCACAATTCTAGATTTAATAGTTCGAATATTTCTACAAATGTTAAAAATACATATTTTATTAATGATGAAGATCAAACAAATTGTGATTCTAAATTTATTCATGATAATAATGGTGTAAAAAATGGATATACATCAAATTGTGATAGAAATAATAAATGGAATAATTTGCTAAAAATTAACATACATAATAATACAAAGGGGGGATTAGATAATAATAAAAATTTATTTGGAATAAATAAATCAAGTGATTGTAAAAATGGAATTGAAAATAGCAATAATACATATAAAGGTAAATATCCAAAAAAAATCAATGAAAAAAAAAAAAAACTAAAAGATTATTATAATTTATATGACCGAAATAATAATTATGAATTTAATTTAAACTCTTTTGAGAGAATACTATTTACAAATTTGATAGAAGATTGTTGTAATAATTTTGAAAAAATAAATACAATTCATTTAATTGAACTTTTATATACATTATGTATATTAAATTTAGACAAAAAAAAAATAGTAAGATTAGTAGAAAAAAAAATTAATAAAAATATTTTTAATGATAGATATGAAAAATTATTTTTAAAAAGAAAAAAAAAATATATAGATGTATATAAAAATTACACTTCTAAACAAATAGATAATGAAAAAGATGATCTAATTATTTTACATTATATTTATAATAAATTTGTCCAAGAAAATATAATACAAAAAGATCTAGTTGATTATAATTTCTCAATTGTAATAGATAATATATATTTCAATAGATATGTAAATGATGATATATTTTTTAGCATTATTAAGGGTTCTGAAAATACAGGTGAAAACACTTTTGAAAAGTTGAAGAGCATATTGCACTCGGCTTCTTACTGGGAAAGTGGAAAAAATGGAAACAGTGGAAACAGTGGAAAAAATGGAAAATATGAAAAAGAGGCACACGAATTTAGCCCAAATGACACATTCTGTGATTCTAAAAATAGAGATTTTATAAATGAAGCGAATGAAGCGGGTAAAGCGGCTGGGATGGGCGAAATTGGCAAAAATGGCAAAAATGGCGAAAGCAGTAATCACCGTAATTTATTTGGTAATTCGAAAGGGTATGAACTTGTAGAAAAATGTAAGAATGGAAAAAATGGAAAAAATGTTTATAGCAAGGACATTTTAAATGATGAAAAGAGTAGAGAAGAATGTGAAAAACAATCACAACAATTTAATTTATATGATGGGGTATATTTGAAAGATAATATGGAAAATGAATTTATAAATAGAGAATATAATAATACACCTAAAGAATTAACTGAATTTAAAAATGATTTAAAAAATGCATATGATATTGCTATCAATTATTATAACAAAAAAACAAATTACATTGAGGGGGATAATATAAACAACATTGTATATCCAAATAATAGCAAACGTGAAAATAAAAATGAAAATAAAAATGATAAAAATGATAACAATAAAAATAGAAAAACAAAAGATGATGAAATAATGACCCAAGAAATGTATCATAATATAATTACAAAAAGAAATATAAAAAATATATTAGATAATCATAATCCGAAACATGTGTTTGAAAAAAAAAATAATAAATTTGAAAATAATAATAACAATGTAAATTATAAAAAAGAAAATATAGATACTTTCAATTTTTATAAATTATTTATTTTATTATTAAAAGTGTCAACACTGTCTATGCTTTCATTTGTGTTCGTGTTTGTGTATATGTCATTAAAATAAGTTTGTTGTATTACCAATTTTTAAAATAAACTATTATTTAAGAATTGGCTAAATAAAAAAAGCAAACTTTTTTTTAAGCAAAAATAAAATTGGGGTTGTTTCTAGGAATTATTATAAACTTGATTTATGTATTTATATGTCGCGATAATCCTTGAATGGCCAATACGCGCGTATAGTATATTGTATATAAATACATATATATGCGAAATCTATATTTTTCTTTTTTTTCCTTTTTTTCTTTTTTTTTCCTTTTTTTTTCCTTTTTTTTCATATAATATTATAAAAAACAAGATTGAAACATAATTTGTATTAATTTATAATTTTGTCAAAATCACAAAAAAAGGAATGTAAGGAATGTATAGGAATATGTGCAAAGCATATTCATGAAGTAATATGTTTACTAATTTTCCTAACTTGATAATTTAGTCAAATTAAACTAAGCTAATTTTTTTACATAGAAGATGTTAAGAATGGAAATGTTGCTTAAAAACTGTAAATTCACAAAAAATGAGTGACAATTTGATCATAACATATTTTCTGCATACATAATACATCATAATTTGGGGTAACGCGTTGTGATTTTTTTTTTTTTTTTTTTTTTTTCACAAAATTTTTCTATTTATTTGGTTATTTATTTATAAAATGTTTAAATCGGTTTTATTTTTTTTCGACATTTTTTTATTTTTTGAAGTATAATGAATTAAAATTTCTCATTTTGTTCGTTCATTGCTTATCATCATATTTGTTGTTTTTTTCATTTTTTTTTCATTTTTTTTCCATTTTTTTTCCATTTTTTTTCATTTTTTTTTTCCCATTCCCTTTTATTTTTATTCCTATATATATATACATACATTCCTATGACAAGTGTAAATCAATCAAGAGGGGCTTCTGGGGCCTTCGTTGAATTTCAAGTTGTGATATTAACAAATGATGAAAATGGGTTTTCTTCTGAATTAAATGAAAATAGATGTAAAGGGTTATTAAAAGTTAGTAATAGATGTATGATTTATTATATAGTTAAAAATATAATAGAACAAAAACTTAAATATATTACAATTGTTGTTAATAACAAATATTATGATGATATGGTAAAATGTATTAGTGAAGAGTTTCCTGATAATTATAAATTTGATGATAAAAAAAATAAAAATAGTTATTGTATAGATATAGAACCATATACTACTGATTCTAATGACGAAATCGGATCTATTCAATGCTTGCTTCAAATAAGAAACAAAATCAAAGTAACATCCCAAAAACGAAAAAAGCGAAAAAAGCGAAAAAAATGAAAAAAATGAAAAAAGCGAAAAAAACGAAAAAAATATTTCCAACATATAATTCTCATTTTTGATGTTTTAGAATTATCAGATATAATTCAATATTTATTATCATTTTTTTTTTTTAGTCCGATTTTATAGTTGTTAACACAGACATTTTTGGATTTGTCGATTTCCATTCTTTAGCAAGTATATTTATAATTTCAGAAAATGTTAACTATATAAAACTTGTATATTATTACACATTTCCAATAATTATAAATATTTCCCATTTTATTTTTTTAATAGATTTATTTCGAGGGGAAAATGCTTTATGTGCTTTGTTATTGCTCGAAGAAAATGATGTTAATAATAATAATAATAATAATAAAAAAAAAAAAGAAATTGCAGATGAGTATTTAAATTTAGAAAATAATGTATGGGTATGCATTGATAAAAATAGTAAAGTTGTGAGCATATCTGATGCAGTATCTATGAAACAAGATGGAAAATTAAAAATACCAAAAATAAATTTGTTACATCATAAAAAATTTATATTAAAAACAGATTTGGTGGATAGTCATGTATATATTTTTAAGAATTATGTATTAGATATAATTGAAAAAAAAAAAAAATTTTCTAGTATTAAGGTAGCTAAAAAAAACAAAATTACACATATCCGATTGTATTTATTGTCATACTAGTATAGTTCTATGGTTCTATATTTTTTTTTTTTTTTTTTTTTGCTTTTTTTAGTATGACTTAATTCCATACTTAGTAAATATACAGAATATGGGCAAAGTTGGGGGTAAGGATATGCACATGCTTATATGTACATATTTTATATATATGGCTATATGTACATATTTACATATATGGCTATATGTACATATTTATATATATGGTTATATGCACACACATGTTTGACTTCATTACTATCATAATTTCTTTTTTTTAATCAGAATATTACAACAAATCCGAATTCAAATTCAATATGTACAAGACACTAATTAATGAATATTCCGCTGAGCAATCTCAGAACGAAAATGTTGGAAATGAAGCGAATTCAAATGGGATGGCTAATGTGGTAAGTCTTTTTCAAACTTCAAACATATGTCTATATCACCCTTATTTTATTAATTTGTTATTTTATTTTTTTATTTTTTTTTTTTTTATTTTTTTTTTTTTTTTTTTTTTTTTTCTCATTTTTTATAGAATGAACATATTGAAAATGTTGTTTGTTATGTCCAACCCAAAATGAATGGTTTTTGTCAACGAATTAATAATATCCCCAATTTTTTTAAGGCAAATTTATTGGTATGTTTAATAAATTATCCAACAAATTATCCAACAAATTGTCCAACAAATTATGATTTAGTAAAATAGCTATTTATACAATGGTGTATATAGCTATATATATATAGCTGTATATATAGTTGTATGTATATAGCTGTATATGTAGATTATGGCTAGCTATGATATATGTACTTATTATACTCCATTTTCCTTTTATCAGTTTTGTGTGGCTCGTCACGAACAATTAAAAGATGTTGTACCTCCCTACTTTTTTTTCCCTTATAGTGATAAAATTCAATCGGTATGAAATATAAAAAAAAATAAAATAAAAAAAAATATAAAAAAATAAAACAATTCCAAACTATACCTTTGAAAAATATACTTTTTTTCACACACATTTTATATGATATATTTTCAATACAGTATAAAGATTGTATAATTGGAAGTGGGTTTGAACATGAAGAAAATGTTATTTTGAAAAAATCTGTTCTTGGTATGCTCACTAATTTTTATTATATAATTTTATTACCCTATATATTATGACTGTACATATTTTTTTTTATTTTTTTATTATTTTATTATTATTTTTTTTTTTTTTATTATTATTATTTTTATTTTTTTTTTTTATAGGTAAAAATGTGAAAATAAAAAAAAATTCGAATATAAATAGATCAATTTTGATGGATAATATAATTATTAATGAAGGTTGTCAAATTCAAAATTCGATTATTTGCAACAATGTTGTAATTGAAGACAATTGTAAGGTGAGTTCACAAAAAATAACGAAAAATAAAGAAAAATAGGAAAAATAACGAAAAATAGGAAAAAGATTTATACCGAAAAAACAACTCGTTACAAGTATATCCACCATTTATCTTCGTTCAATATATTAGACTGCTTAAACTGTTTACACTATTTACATATATGTGCATATTTTCCTTTTTTATTTTTTAAGCTGATTGATTGTATAGTTCGAGAAAATTGTGTTATAGAAAAAAACAGTATTTATGAAAAGGAAACCCTACCCTTATTTATTTCCTAATATTTAATCAGTTATTTTTGTTATTTTTTTTTAAAACAATAAATAATTTGATTTCTTACTAAATATATATTCCCAACTCTTTTATTTATTAGTTTTTTTTTTTTATCATGTCCTATATAATTTTTTGCTTTGTTTTATCATAGCATTTTTTTTATTTTTACTTTTTTCTACTATTCGACATTTTATGGAAAATAAATATTTTCCCTATAATAATTCATAGTTTTTTTTTTTTTTTTTTATGGATTAACATTTTTTTAATTCCCAATACCTTTAAAATTAATTTCTTATATTATTCTTGATGATAGTTTTCGTACACCCTACGATACACACATATATATACATTAGTATGTATTATAATTATATATATATATGGTTAGTATGTATATTATACATACATATACTTAAGCTATGTATAAGAGCCAACCAAATAGAGTGGTATATATAAAAAATATATATATTTTTTTAAATTGAAATATAATAATACAAAAAATTTTTGATAAATAATAAATAATAAAAATTATATAGAATAAATGGGATATAAAAAATAACAAAAAATGAAAATATAAAACTAAATATATGGGTTTTCACGAACATATTATATTGTGATGGTAATATATATAAAATTATTTTATATACTGCTTATTAATTTTTATAAATATACAAAATGAAGAAATAAATAAATTAGAAAAATATGACTTTTAAATACTGATAAGGGGAAATTGTTTGAAACTTAATAAAAATTAAATATTTTTTTTTGTACTACATTTTTATATTATATTTTTTTTTTTTTATATATTATTGTTTCACTATTTTGGAATGACAAAAAAATGCTACTAATTTATTGAATATTACTGTTATATATATACGTTTATTTTATTTTATTTTCTTCATTTCTTTCTTCATTTTGTTCATTTTTTTTCGTCATTTTTTCTCTTCATTTTTTTTGGCTTGTTAAATTAAACCATGGAATCAAATGAAAATGATCAAAATGAAGTTAAAAATAAATCTGAAGAAAGTTATGACGAAAGGGATTCCAAATATAAATCACACATAGGACGGTACAGAATATTTTTTTTTAGATTGCATATAACATAACATACTATACCTATTTTAGAATTTTCCCTATTTCAATATCTATGCCCCATAAAAAATATGCATTATATATATCATATGTTTGCAATTATTACCCACAATTCGTGGCTATATTTATAATAAAAAATAAATGTTTCCGTATATGTATAGTTGTTAATGTATCATAGGAATAGTTCCAATTTGTTGCTCCTTTTTTGTTTCATTTTTTGTTTCATTTTTTGTTCCCTTTTTTGTTCCCTTTTTTGTTCCCTTTTTTGTTCCCTTTTTTACACATTCATTTTACTTCTCTTCTCACAATTTCAGACATTCGAAGAAGGAAAATTCCAGAAAAAGAAGTCGATCAAAATCGGATCAAAGAAAATCATCAATTGTAAATAATGAAGATGATCCTAAAAGTGATATACAACGAAAAAAAAAAAGTGATGCAAAATCAGAGAGCAATGAAAATTCTGAACAAGTCGAATCAGAAAATTCAAATAATTCCAGTTCGGATGAATATAAAAGAAGAAGAAAAAGACATAGTAGAGAAAAAAAAGAAAGCCGAAGAAGTATAGAAAGAGATAGTAGCCGGGGAAGACACAGCCGCCGAGACCGTGATAGGGATCGTGATAGAGATCGTGATAGAGATCGTGATATGGATCGAGATAGGGACCGAGATAGGGACCGAGATAGAGATCGGGATAGGGACCGAGATAGAGACCGAGATATGGACCGAGATAGGGACCGAGATAGACGAAGAAAAAGAAGACCAAGATTAAATAGAAATATATCATCATCTCATGAAAGATCAAGATCAAGAGAAAGAAGAAGAAGAAGATTACAAGCAGAATGTATAAGAAGAGCAGGAGGTTTTAAAAAATTAGCAGATATGGAAGGACATGAAACTACAAATGTTTTTTGGGATGGTTTTCAATGGGTAGCCAAAACAAATAATAATAATAGTAACCAATTAGACCCAGCTATTATGAATTCAACTCGAAAATTACGAAGATTATATTTTGGAAATTTACCACTTCATTTAGGATTAACTGAAAATGCATTCCAAGAAATAGTATGGGATGAAATGAAAAAAAGAAAATTTTGTAATAATGAAAATATAAATCCAGTATTATATGTTTGGTTTGCTAAAGATAAAGGAAATTATGGTTTTGTTGAATTTTCAACTGTAGAAGAAACTGAAAAAGCTTTAACAATGGATGGTATGTTATGTAAAGGGATTGCAATAAAAATATCACGTCCTAATGACTATTCGACGAGTTCTGTTAAAAACAATCAAAATATATTAATGAATAAACAAAATGTTAATCTCCTTGCTGCAATTAGTGCAAACTTACAAGTGGGATTACAATCTTCAGCAAACGTTACAGATAATAATGTTAATCTTATAAATTATTCAAATGGAGGAAATAATTTATATGGAACTAAACCACTTCCTCCCCCTGGCACCCCACCAGGAACATCATCTTTATCTGTTCCTAAAGAAATGAATAATTCAAATATACAAACAAAATATTTAAGAGTTTTAGAAATTGTATCTCCAGAATCAATTAATGATGAAGATTATGAATCTATATTAGATGATATAAAAGATGGGTTTCATAATCAAGGAATTATTATAAATGCAGTTTTAATAAATCAAAAATATTCAAACAATACCCCATTCAATATTGGGGATGTAATTATTGAATTTGAAAATCCAAATTCTGTTGAAAATAGTATCATCACAATGTCAAATAGAAAATATGAGGGAAAACCAATACGCATGACTAAGTTAGATGAAAATGCATACAATACATATGTAACACCAATAATTGAAAAAATATACGACAGGAAAAATGACAGAAGATGACAGGAAAAATGACAAAAAAAATGACAGAAAAAATGATAGAAATATAGTTTATCCCAAAGTTATTTATATATTGCATTTATTGCGTCCTTTTTATCTTTTTTTTTTTCAAAATGAAAAGATTTGAAACATGTTAGTCATTGAAAAGGGAAATAAAATAATAACACTTACAGATATATACATGCACACATTTTTCTATATAGTATAGTATAGAAGTTTGTGGCTTTCTTCCAATTGTGGTTAGCTTTGAAAATAAATTTAATTTACGTTTTTTTACTGTTAAGCTTATTAATAATTATTTTATTTGTCACTATAATATTTCATCACTTTTACTACATTATTTTGCAATTATTCATTTTTTTTTCATTTTTATACACAAATATGCAAATACATAAATAAATGCGTTCTCGCATGTACGTAAATGTTCATATTTTTTTAAGCCTAATTTTATTTACTTAATTATTTAATTAATTTTTTTTGAAATACACAAACTTTATTACTAATCCTAAAAATAAATTTAATTTATTAAAAAAAGACACACATATATGCAATGTATATATTAGCTATACAAAATGTGTGTTTTCTCCATTTCCACTAAAAGCTAAATAGCTTTTTAAATGTGAATTACGTTTTGAAGAAAAATTCAAATTATGATTAGGGGAAAATTATGTTATAATTCATAAAAATCGAAACTTGTCATTATTATTATTTTATTATTATTATTATTGTTATTGTTATTATTGAGATATAGCTTATAGAGACGTGTTAAGTATGTATACCAAATTATTTTTCGCCTTTATATTTATTTTGGGAATTATATTTTTTGCCTTTTGTTTTTTTCGTCCCTCCTTAACAAAAAATGAACGAAAAAGCAAGAGACGCGGTATTCGAAAAAAAAAATGAAGAAATGACAACAGTCTTAAATAAAAATATTTTATTCAAAGAATATAACAATGCAAACGATTTAAAAGATACGTTTATAAATATAAAATCTGATTATAGTATAGAAAGTGAAAAGGAAAAAAATAATATATCTCTATTTAATGTTTTAAAAAAAAAATTAAAGGGAGAAAAAGGTTGTACCAGATTTTTAATTATTTTTAAAATATCAAATGATGAAAATGAAAATAAAACAAAAATCAATGATATAATAAAAAATATTATTAAAGAAAAATATGAAACAATTACAGGGGTTTGTCTTTTTGTTAACATTTATTTCATCATTTTATTAGAATCCCCTGATACAAAAAATGTATTTAATTTATTACATGACATGACAAATATAAAATATATATCGGAGCTAAAAATACTTTATTTTAGTGAATTAAATAAACAAAAAATAAATGAAGATTTCTATTTTTTTGAATATAAAATAGAAGATCAAAAAGGAATCCTCACTGAATGCAATTTTGTAGACGAAGTATGTGTTAGCCCCCTTTTAGCAAATTTATATATGTATACTGTTAAATTATATTTTTTTAATTTTTTAAGAAAAATTTGCTTAATTGACAAGCCAATGAAATTATTTTTATTTTCTCATTTTCTTGAAATACAGATATGGGATTTGTACATAAATATCCTTAATTTATGTTGCTTTATAAAAGATAATGACAAAAAAGATATTTTTGAGAAAAATGAAAATTTAAAGAAAAATTTTTCTACTCTTTCAAACTTTTACACCAACATTGCAAATGAGTACATATGGAAAATCGACGGTACTAAGTAGATGCATGGCACATCCACGCAATTACACAATTGCACAGTTACATAATTACACAATTGCACAGTTACATAATTACACAATTGCACAATTACATAAATATGTGGATATCTAACTCTCTCCATTTTTATAATTTTTTTTGCAGAGTTTTTTTCTTTTTTCACAAACGACTTCAACTTACCAATTGACAGTTTTACAGATGATTTTTTGGATTTCTGAAAAAGATTAAAACATATATTAATGGGCAATGATATTCACCATGCGCAAATTAATATATCTCTTTCGAATATGCGAACCGAAATGGGGTGCATATATTAATTTGTTCGATTGAGTCAGTACATTTTGTTTTCATACTAATTTTTTTTATTTATTTTTTTTTCATACTAATTTTTTTTATTTTTTTTTTATTTTTTTTTCATACTAATTATTTTTTTTTTTTTATTTTATTATTTTTTTTTTTTTTTTACACATTTGGTTATCCTTGGTATTGTAACTCTTCATTTTTGTGATTTATATTCAGATATAATTTTGGTAATCAAGCCATTTTTTATTTTTATATCTAAAGCAGTTTTAAGTAATACATCTAATTCTACATGTTTTGATAATACCTTAAGTCTATTTAGTATTTCCTCAAATGATTCTTTTAATATTTCTTCTTCTTGTAATTTAAAAAATGCAAGAGCTACTTTAAAAAGAAAAGTATAATTATGTATAAAAAAAAAATCCCATATTCGTATTGCATATAAAATATTTATGTTATAAGAAAATAATGTTATAAACCATTGAGATGCATACATACTTGAGTGAACATTTTCTTTTTCTAAATGGTTATATATTTTTGGAAAAAAATGTAATAATAATTTATCTAATATATATAAATATTCATTTAATAAGGGCATACTAGAAGAAAATAAATCATTTAATTTATATTTATCTATTAATGCTATTAACATATAAAAAGAATCTTCTTCATTCATATATAATATAAATGTCGCAACTATAAAAGCCATTCCTTGACAATATCCTAAATCTTGATTATAATTACTATATGCTTTTAAAACATTAAATAATATTTTTTGTCCTTTTTCATAATTATTTTTAAATAATATATGTTTTGGATATGTTCTATTTATGTCCTTTTTAATAGAACTTTCATATTTATTGGTTATGCTTAGATAATATTTATATCCTTTTTCACATTTATTACTCTGATTAATATATTCTGAATTATTTTCATTATTATTTATATCTTTATCAGCATAAGTTCTATCTTTGTATACATATGATTGAAGTAATATTTGCCACACAAACCCTCTTAAATAATCAGGAATACCTTTAACGATTTCATTTTTTATTATACTATTTATTTTTTTACTATGTTCTGCAAAATATTTTTTTTTTTGAGATAGTGACATAGTCATAAATGTTTTTTTTTTTAAAATTAAATCAGTAGAAATATATGTAGGCATGTGATTATTAATTAGGGGTATTCTACAAATGTTAGAACTTAGATCTTCATCATTTTTTGAATTATTAGAATAGATATTATTCTCATTTTGAGAAATTTTCATATGCTTTTTTTTATCTAATACATTTTTCTTTTTTTGTATATATTTATAATAGATATTTTTTTTTTCATTTTTTAAAATATAATTTTCTTCATTATTACAATCGCTATCTATATTTCCAATCATGTTATCATTTATTTTGTCTTTTTTAATCTGAATTGATTTTTTGGTACCATCCCCTATTATGTTATCAATAGAAGTGGGATAGCAAGGCACATTTTCATTTCTTCCCTTTTTAAAATCACAATCATTTTCAGATAAATTATCAAAATTAAAGCATATTTTATTTTTCACACTTGGACTTATTTCATTTTTTTCAGGGTTACTTTTAAAAATATCAAAATTATTTTCTTCATTACTTTTCATAGGCTCATCTTTTCTTTCACTGTGTGTTAACTTTTCGTTCATATAATAATTGTTATGTTCACTATAATTGGAATTTTGATCATGTGAAATATTATGATTATTTAATTTCATTATTATAGGAGCATATTCCTTTTTTAAACTATCGCCAACTATCTCGAAATTGCTAAAATTTTCGATATTAATTAAATTATTTTTTATTTCGCTATTAATTAAAACATTTTTTATTTCGTTACTAATTAAATCATTTTTTACTTCGTTATTAATTAAACTATTTTTTACTTCGTTATTAATTAAACTATTTTTTACTTCGTTATTATTATTATGACCATTTTGTTCAATTCCACTCTTTATCAAATGGTTCTTTATTTGTATTTTTTCAAATTTGTCATTCTTTATCATTGTTGTTGCATTTTGTTCACGTGTTTTATTTAAGTTAAAATAATTATCATAAGATATGGTAGAGTTCAGAAAACGAGATAATTTACTTTTATTGATATTATAATCCTTCGGTTTTTGTATTTTATTATCCGTCTTTAACCTTTCATTTTTATTTTCTTTCATTAAGGATGATTTTTCATTTTTGGTAAATTTTAGCATTATAATTTCTTCTTGAATTATTTTTTTCAAATAAAATAAAGTTTTCGCCTCTTCATCAATATATTTCCATGTTTCAATTTTCCGAATTTCCGACACAAAATCCTTAACATCGTTATTTGTTTCCTTCATTTTTGTACAATTTATTTTTTTTCATGTTAAAAAAAAGAGAAATATATATTTTTCATTCGCAAGTTACACATTTAAAAAAAAAAAAATGTATATATATTCAAAAAGTTAATTAAAATGTTATTAGGACAAAAAAAAGTACAACTTAAAAATATTGGTAATTTAAAATTACCCTAGCCACAAGCTTACATATATTAAATAATAAAATTAATAATACTATATATAAAAAAAAATTAAAAAAATTATGAACAAAAAATATATGTGTATGCACAAGTGTATTTGTTCATACGAATTTATCACAATTAAATTTTTTTTTTGAAAAATAAATATGACTGTGCATAAAATATTTGATTTATTTATATATTTTTTTTTTTTTTTTTTTTTTTTTTTTTAATTTTTTTTTGGCATTTGCCATATTAAGAGATAGTTGCTAGCTGTAAAAACGGAAAATATATTTTATGCATGTGTAAAATAATATACAATATGATTGTAATATAAATGTTGCATTAGCATGGATATGCATAATATACTTTTAAAATGACACTTAATAACTTACTTGTTATAAATGCGGCTCTGTTATATACCCATTTAATGAACAAAACATTATTTTCGATTTTTTTCTTGCATATAAAATTGCCATTTATATCCCAAATATGGAGGTTCCCATCTTTTCCACCTAAAAAATATAAACAATGGAAATGTAAACAATGGAAATGCAAACAATGGAAATATAAACAATGCGAATGTAAACAATGGAAATATGAACAATGCGAATGATAAGTTGCCAAAAAAATACACTACATCATAATGACAAATCGGTAAATAAAATAACACTAGTATATACAGTTACAAATTGAACATACCCGATAGTACGTAATTCGAATCAAACGAATAGATTGGGTATGATATGTGAAATGGCAAATTTGTAGGAATATTTTCATAATTAAAATTATAAGAATATAATAAATCCCCTGTATATGCATCCAATGTGTAAATATTATTATGTTTGGTAGTTACAAGCATTTTCTTTTCATCAACAGAAAAATCAATATGAGTGCAAATATTTGTATTGTCTGTTATTTTTGAAATATCAAAATTAGCAAAATATTCGTCATTATAATCATCTCCAAAACAACTACATAAATAAATCGTATTTACATTAGGTGTATATGCATATATAATTCCTGTTTTATTATAGCTAGCTATACAATGTTCATTTTGAACTTTTATATTAAATAATAATGATTTATTTTGTATATGATATATTAACAATTCTTTGCTCTTTAATGATGTTATAAATATATGAGTATTAGGATGTAATGCAAAACTGTTATCATTAATTTCGCTTGTGAATTCAAATATGTGTATTGTTTTTTTATTTAATATATCGAAATGATATATCTTACATTTTTTCCTATTTTCATATGCACTAAATAAACATTCTTTAATTTCAAAATTTATGCAAGGTTCTTCGCTTTCTTCTAAAAAACTTTTCAATAATTTAATATCGTTAATAACTATATCTTCAATTTTATATGTTAACTTTTCTTTTTTTTCATTTATATCATATATTTTTATGACATTTTTTGTATCTGTTGTAGCAATTATATTGTTTAACACGTCTATACTCGATATATATCCCTCATTTTGAAAAGCTGCATATATATCAAATCTTTAAATGAAAAACATGTGAAAAAATAATTAGCTAAATTACATTGGATGTGGATTTAATAATTAACAAAGCTGTAACAATTGATATATATCAAAGAGCATATATCATTAAAGTATGGACGATGCACACAAAAAAAAAAAAAAAAAAAAAAAAAAAAGTGTTGATGTATTTTATTATTTTTTTCGTACTCGTTAATGTTTATTTGATTCATGTTCAGTTGGATTTTGGTTATTGTATTCTTTGAAAATTGTTGGATTAAAAAAAATGAACTTATAGTTGTGCATATATATGTGTTTTCAAAACAACCAAATATGCGTCATATGTTAAATGTTTTAATTTATATATTTTTTTAATTAAAATTTTTATACATTATAGATAGATTTGTATTATTTTATTTCATATTATTAAACATTAGTATTCTTTTCTATCGTTTGATATATACAATGTTGTAAACAGTAGCTATCAATTAATGGGTAAATAAATAATTGTATAATATACTTATATATATTATTTATTTAACATTATTGTAATTTCCATTTTCCAAGTGTCATTTTTTTATTCATACAACATTTTCTTAAACATTACATTAGTTATATGTATTATAAATATATTATTTATCATGCTTTCTTAAATTGTGAAACAAAATAATAATCTATATTTTTTTGTAAAGTTTTATACTCGGGATTCTGTATATGTATATGTATATAACAAAAAAGAAAACATACCAAGGATATAATTTATTATATGTTATTAATATGTATATAATTTGTTTATATAATTGATATAAATTTTCTAAAAAAAAATGCATAATTGAATTATTCAAAATTCCATATAAAAAATATACGAATTAATAACGTGTGCATATATATAATTATATTAAAGTTGCTGCTTAAATAAATACACTTTTTTTTTTTTTTTTTTTTTTCTTTTTACCCTTAATTTGTTAAATATTTTTTTCCTTTCTTTTAATTTTTTTTAAACTTTTCCACAATTGTATTAAATTTTTTCTTTAATTATATATTACATGTAATTTATATTTTTTTTTTTTTAACTTTAACTTTTCCTCCATGAACATATTTTCCCCATATGTAATTATACATATAATATACAATTGCAAATTAAGTATAAATAGTGTAATGATATAAACTTCCATTATATATTTTCACAATTTCGAATGTTATAAGAAAATTACAGAATAATATTATATATGTATGTGTATATTTAAATATTTGTTTAAATCAATGCTTATGTAAAAAAAAGAAAAAAAAAAAATATATAAAAAAAAGGTGATGAAATGGCAATGCCATTAAATTGTTTAAAAAAAACACACGGATCCTTACCATATAATATTAACCATAAGGTAATAAATATTTTCAAACGTACTTTAAATAGATATGAAAATAAAGATAAAAATAAAAATACCAAAATGAATATCATTAAATTGTATAAATAAATAATTGATATAAATTGTATTTTAAATGTATTGTTACACATTTTGTCCACTCGTTTGACATGTACCATGGTTATAATTCCTTTTGCATATTTTTTCCTTTTCCTAATTTTTGGATGTATAGATATTGGGAAATTTATACAAAATTAACACAAATGCAACAAAAAATGGAATAAAGACCGAAATTATAAATGAAAAGGAATCATATAAATTAACTCAAAATATCGACCCTGGAAATATCGAATACAAATATTGTTCCTATTTAAAGCCAATGGAAATAAAAGGAATTAAAAGAGCTGATCGTAAATTTGATTATAATAGTAGTTATGTATTTATGAAAAAACAAAATGATTTTAAAGATGATTTAAGCAAAGCAAGTTTATTAACAAAATATTTATATAACGGGATGAAAATTCCTTTACCTCCCAAGAGATATAAATTATCAGAATATGTAAAAAATAAAGCTCTCAAAAATAGCACATGCAACGTTTTTTACTCTACACCCCTTTTTGCCCTTTAATTATCATCTTTTTTGTATCGCCATTTTCAAAATTTGTAGGTTGATGTTAGGATAGACATGTTTTCCCCCATTATTGTTTGCAGTGTTATATGCCTTCCATTTTTTTTTACAGGATTTATGTAAGTGAACACAAATGAACACTCAGATTGCTCAGCAAAATCAAAGCCAAGAGAGAAATATATACACATGCATACGTACATACATATATATTAATTTTTATTTTTATTTTGTTTTTATTTTGTTTTTTTCTTTAGGTGGTCTGTGCCACAGGGCGGGTCAGGACATTAGCCATTTTAAATACTTCTTGTTTATTTTTTCAGATAGATATATGTGGAATTGCATATGAATGTTGAAAAGGGTATTATTTTTTCCCCCTATTTATATTATTGTTTTAAGGAGGAAATTTATGATAATTATGAAATTTATGATAATTGTGATAAATGTGCGAATATTATGTATAATCGTATCTTAGTGTATAATAACAATTTTAATCGCAATATTTTTTTTGTACATTTTCAAATGCCATATGAGAAACTATATATATATATATATAGATATATATTTATATATATATAGATATATATAGAGATATATATAGATATATATAGAGATATCCAATTTTTAACTCAATTCATATTATACTAAATATAATCGAAATTGCAATATATGTAGAAAATAGAAAGACGAATATATTGTGTATTAGCATATACACATTTATACTGAATTATTTATTCATTATTTTTTTTTTTTTCTATTAAAATGAAAAAAATATACCTTATTTGATTATACAACGTATAACATTAAATTAATATTTTTATAACTCTCTAAATAATTTCGTTTTTTGTCAAACATTTAAAAAAAATATTGTTCAATATATATTTTGATGTATATATATGTAATTATGGTGAGGTTATATTTGGCTAGATCTTTGTGTCCATTTAAGGAGGAAAATGTACAAACATGCCAAATTGTTAATCAAGTTTCAATAAGCATAATTTAATTTTTTATTTATCCTTGCGATTTTTGTTAAATACTTAAAAATGGTAAAGTAAAATGTGTGAAAAAATTGCTCCCCAAATTAACAAATATTTATATCGAATTATTCACTTGACTCCTTTCATTATTTCCTATTTTCCTTTTATTCTAATATATATATACAATTGTTATCGAAATTAGGTAAAAAGATATATACTGGCTTTTTTTTTTTTTTTTTTTTTTTTTTTTTCCGTATACAAAATATGGCGACACAATTCAGTGACTTAGGAAAGATCCATTTTATTTTACGACGATTAGTGAATTTCCACAATTTTCCATGAATTTTCTTTCTCTTCACTTTGTTACATTTTCCATTTTTTCCATTTTTTCATTTTTTTCATTTTTTTTTGTGCATTAAATGTGTATATGTATTAGTAGCCTGAAATGTGCGCATTCTTCTAAAAAGGAATAAAAGATTTTTAACAGGGAAAAATATATTAAGATAAAAATAAAATAATGATTTTTTTATAATATTTTTGATATAGTATATTTTTTATTCATATAAATTTTTATATTGCGAAATATTTGTCCTTGTTTAGTCAAACTTTTTTGCGTGTTTATAAAAAAATAATAAAACTAAATATAGTAATGCATAACGGAAGATAGTAAAATAATGAAAAATCGTAACATTGATTATATAAATTGTGTATATTTTTTGGCATAACTTTTGAAAAATTTTATGTGTATAATATTTATGAAATATATTATTTTTTCATAATAAAAATACACACACAAAAAATCCTTATCTTGTATTTTTAAAATTTTTTAATATTTCGAAAACATTTTTATAAAGCATAGACATTGCTATACATGTGTACAAGCCCACTGTATTTTTATATTAGTTTGGTATGCATGTATGCATATTATATATATATGTATATGTGTATGCATGTATGTATATATGTATGCGTATAATATTGTCTTTTCCCCAGTTTTAGGATATTTTTTTTTTTTTCATTTTGAAATAGCGAAAGAGAAAATTATAAGAAGAACAGAAAAGTGAAATTGTGCATATATAACACAATGCATATATAAAATGAAAACATGGATATAAATAGATCTCAATTTAATGAATTTGAAAAAAAAAATGTATTAAAAGAAAATTGTTTAAATACAGATTTTTCATATGAACAGATTTTGAATAATAATATAAAAAGACCACAAGAAATAGATTGTGGGATGTCATGTGGTAGTTCATTTTGTGAAAATAATTTAACAGAGGAAAATATAAATAATAAATTTATAGATGGTTCTCATAATTTAGACAATATTTTTCATGATGTAGACAAAAAAAATAATCCAATATATATTTATAATACAACAAATGGTTTGGATGTTTCTTTTAAACAAATAAATAATGAAAATTTTGTAAAAAAAAATTCAAATATAGAAATAAATACACTTAATCAAAATAATAATATAATAAAACTTTCCCAAAATCCAATTATATATTATAATGATGAAAACAAAATCGAAAATAATTTAAATTATGGGTCTATAATAACAAAAAGTATATGTAATAATAAAATAAGTCCAAATGAAATAGATCCAAATAAAATAAATCAGCGATATCGTGAAAATCTTCCTTACATTTATCAGTATAATGATGAAGATGTTTCTTTTTTAAATAGCAATAGTAGAGGTGGGGAAAGTGTTTGTACTACAAATTTAGAGAGTAATATGGTTTCAGCAAATTTAGGAAGCAATACTGTAAATTATTCTAATTCTATAATAAGTGAAAAAAAAATATTTTTTCCTGAAACTGATAAAATTGAAAGTAGTAATAGATATATAATAAATACGGAAAAAAAAAATTCAAGTTATAGTTCAAATGAAATCAAATCGAATAATAACAATTCTGCGAATATAATAAGTAGAACACTTTTAGAAGAAGATATTAATTTAGTTAGCAAATTAGGGGATGATGCCAAATTAAATGTTACAAATAGCCATAGTATAGAAAATGGATATCTAGAACCAAATTTTAATAGTGAAAAACAAAGTGTGGAAAAAAGTGCAGAAAAATATGCAGAAAAATATGCAGAAAAGAGTGTGGAAAAATATGCAGAAAAGAGTGTGGAAAACTATTTTTGTTCATTGTCAAAAGAAGATATATATAATAGTGTTTCAAACGAAATTATGAATTATAAGAATACTATTTATGATTTAGAAACTGAATTAAAAATAAAAAATAGCTATTTAGAAAATGAAAAAAAAAAAAATGAAGGATATGAAAAAATTATAGAGAAATATATAAATAATTTGAATTTGACATCTCATGATAATAATAATTCAATGAGTACATTTGATATTAACGAGATTCAGGCAAAACAAATAAAACAAGAGTTGATTCTAAAATCTACTGAGGTTATAGAATTAAATAATGCAATAAATAATTTAAAGAATCAGAAAACTTTATTTATAAATGCATTGTATAATGAACTACAAGCTAGTATGAAAAAAGAGACAGAAAATTCACTACTTTTACATGCACAAACAATAAAATTAAATAATGCAAATAAATATATAGAGACACAAAGTACTAAAATAAATAATCTATTATCTGAGTTAAAGAAATTAGAACAACGATATATATATCATGTACAAAAAGATGAAAAAATTATTAACGAATTGTTAAATGAAAAAAAAGAATTTGTTAAAATTGCAGAAAAATTAAATATTATAAATATAGAAAATCAAAATAAAAATGAAGAATTAGAAAAATATAAAAATAAATGTAATGAATTAACAGAAGAGTTAAACAATTTTGTTCGAGTCATTTCGGGTGATCAATCATTTAATAAACAAAATTTGAGCAAAATTTTTGACAAATCATATCAAACAAATGATTGGGGATCTTTATTGTATATGCCAAATAAAAAAGATGTTGAAAATAATACATCAGGAAATTGTATTAATTTTACAAAAGATAAAAATTCAAATAAAAACACAGAGAATAATAATATTAGACATGATATTTATGAAAGTAATAATCAAGAAGATGTAAAAAATTTAGATAATTTAAATAATTCTTTAAAAATACAATTAGCAAAATTAATAGAACATAATGATTGGCTAAAGAGTGAAGTTGATAAATATTCAAAAAAAAATATAGAAATTGTAGAAGAATTAAAAAATAAAACAAAAATAATATCTAAACAAAATAAAAGTTATGCTTTATTATTAGAAAAATATAATATCCTCGAAAATGATTTTAAACACATTCATGATATATGTTCTCAATTAGAAGAAAAATTTAAAAAGGAACAATGCCAAAGTGTGATGGAAAGTAGAAATAAAAATGTGATGGAGAATAAAAATGCGATGGAGAATAAAAATGCGATGGAAAATGTAAGTGACAGTTTTGAACAAAACGAATCTAAAGAATTACGGAAACGAAATCTATCTTTAAAAGATTTACAAATTAATGAAAGCAATCAAAGTGAAAGTAATATCAATGATTATAAAATTTATTGTTCTGAATTAAAATTAGAGAATGAAGCTCTTAAAGTTGTAATTGAAAAATTAAAAAATAAAAATAAAAAATTGTCAAAAAATATGGAACTTCTTTTAAATGATTTAATAACTAATGAACAATTAAATGATGAACAACTTTCAAATAGTAATATGATTCAAAATACCACTAATGTTAGTAATTTCGATAATGAAAATAATCAAGATAATTCTAAAACCGTTATATATCACATTTCTAAGCAACCGACGCTTGGAACAGATGATCCCATTTCTCAAACTGCAACACTCTCAAATTCTGTTTATCAAAAAGAACCGACTCTTTTAATAAAAAATGAAGAGGATAATGTCGAAAAGAATTATATAAATGAATCAAAAAAAAAAATTCCAACAAAAATTGTAGATATATTTATACAAACCGAGTTTGAAAACCCTGAAAAAGCAAATGCGCTTATACAAACCGAAATAAACGAATATAATAAAAATTTTGTTACTACTGGAATAAATACAGAAGAAAAAATGATTTCAAATAAATGGACAGTTACAGATAATAATGTAAAATCATTAATAGATGCATCCATTAATACAAATAAAGTTAAGGTTATAAATCAAGATATAAATATGGAATATAAAAGTACCCAAACAAATGAAACTGATTGTTATATAAAATCAACACAAACTGATTATAAAAAAACAATAGATAGAGATGTATTGACTGAAATGTGTGGAATCACAAATTTTAATATTAAACAAATTATGATAAAAAATAAAATTTTGACTAAAAATAAAAAAATACAAGTAACAGTATCAAATTTAAATGCTTCTGTACAAACTCAAGAAACAATTTCTAGTGACATATCAAAAAGACGTAGTAATAACAATTATAATATGAAACATACTGATAAATATAAATATAATTTATTTAATATAAATAAAAATTTGAGATGTATAAAAAAAAAAAAAAATTATCTTAAAACTTCATCATCCATTTATTCAAGCAATTCAATAGACAATCTTCAATTAGAAGATTCTAATATTTCGTCTGAATCATGTTTATTTAAAAGTAATAAAAAATATTGTTATTATAATGATGACGATGATGATGGTGATAATGATGAAGATGATGATGAAGATGATGATGATAATGATGATAATAATCGTTATAGAGATGTGATAAAAAGAAAAAAAGGGCATTATTACATAAAACGTCAATATTCAAATATTAGTTATTCTGATACAAGCTATGATGTTAACAATTATAATGATATATCTAATATATATACATTGAATGAAAAAAAAAGACATACAAAAAATATATTACCAATATGTGATATGGAATATAATAGAGAATATTATATGAAAAGAAATTGTCCATCTTTGAAATTTTCTAGAAAATACAAAAATCAAGATAGAAGCAAATATTCAAAAAGCTATAACAGAAATGAAGAAGAAGAAGTGGAATCATTATTAGAGATATTAAAATATTCATCAGAATGTGAAAATGAAAAAGATGAAGAAAATTATGAAGAAAGCCAAGTTAGTAGTAATAATTATACAAATGAGAATAAATTAGAAATTTACAAAAACATTATTGATGATGATTCTTATTATAAAAAAAGAATGATGAAATATAGAAAAAGAGAAAAAAAAAAAAAAAAAATGAATGAATCAGAAAAAATGTTGAAAAAACATAAAATATACAAAAAATTTAAAAATAAACATGTCCAAACAGATGAACAAATTTTTAATGATATATTTTATGATGATATAAATACTAATGTAAAAAATAATTTTTCAGATATTATCGATCAAAATGTTAAAAATTTAAAAATAAAATTCAAAGAATATAAAAATGATGTCTATTATACTGCAATAGTTTGTGAACAATGTAAAGGACTATATATAGATACATTATTAATGTATGATATCATAAATTACAAAATTTACAACGATTCGATACCTTTATTTCATAATGATGAGTTGTTATCTTTAGATAATGAACAAAATAAAATAGCCATAAAAAAGGCTAGCTCTTATACTAATATAAATTATAACGATACTTTTATAAAAAAAAATAAGCATAGATTTATTTCGAACACCTTAAATAGTATATCACATTCTTTACCTTTTTATAAAAAACGGGTAAGCGAGGAAATTTGCAGCAATAACGATGGAAATAATAATGGTAGTAAGAATGGTAGTAACGATGGAAATAACGATGGCAATGACAATGGTAGTGGTAATATTTCAAGTGGGATGGCTTCTTCATGCGAACATGAGCAAATTGATAAAGATTGTGTGAAAAATGAGGACATAAAATTAGATAATATAAGCACAGTAATACACAAATTTGTAGAGGAAAATATTCCCAATGGTTTTATTTTATGTACATGTCGTTCTGATGTTTTAAGATATAAAAGTATTCGCCTCAAAAAAGAGAATATAAATGGCATAAAAAAATATAATGTAAATAGTGAAAAAAAAAAAAAAATTTTTTTTAGTAAAATAAAAAATGTTATATTAAAATTGAAAAACGAATTATCTCAGATTCGTGGAACTATAGATAATTTGTTTTTTTCAAATAAAAATAATTTATTATTAAATGATATTTTAAATAGTTCATACTTTAAAGATATACCATCAATTGTATATAATCATGTTTATAATACTGAAAGAAAAAATGAAAATTCAATGGATAAATTATTAACTAACAATATAAATGATAATAGTTTTGAAATTTTTCAAATAAATAAAAAAGAAAATATTTCAAACAATTATTTATTAGACAATATAAACAATTTCAAAGGAATATCAGAAATAGACAGATACTCAAATAGTTTCATGCCTATTAGATGTGATAATAATATAATAGAAAAAAAAGAAATAAATATTTGTGAAAATATAAAACCTTCAAAATATTTATGTACTAATAAAAATGACAAATTTGAAACAAATGCTAATGAAATAATTTCCAAAAAATATAATCAAAATGATTTAAAAGAACAAACATTTAGTTTTAAATATTTAATAGAAAATTATGATATAAAAAATATAACCACATTTTTTATTTGTTGTGTACTTAGTATAAATGAAATACATACTAATTTATGTATACCCTTTATGAAAAATAATAGTTATCATGATATTTCATCTTCGAATTTTGGAATGGAAAAAAATGAAATAAAAATAATAGACATAATAAATAATGATTCTGAAAATATCAAATATAATAAAATAAAAGAGACGGAATCTTTTTTGGAAGAATATAACATAGTTTTGAATCAAAACACACAAAGTATATATACTAAACAAATGGCAGAAATAGAAAATACATTATGCAATTTATCGACTAATATAATTAACAAAATAAAAGAAAGGTACATAGAAATAACGTCTGTTTATTTATTTATTGATGAGCATATAGATGATAAAAATATAAAAATAGCAGATTTAATGAGATTAATAGATAACTATGGGAAAATATATTTATACTTGACTAGCTTAAATAAAATAAGTGACAACCAAATTCGTTCGAATAAAAAAAATAAATTACATACTGAAAATAGTTCTATTATAAAAAACTTAAAATTGGAAATAAGTGAAATGGTAAAAGATGGAGACTCTTCCACTATTTGTGATTCACAAGTTAATAAAAAAGAATGTAAAGAAATCCTCGAACTTGAAAATAAAGATAATATAAAATGCAATGATGAAATAAATATTTTAAAAATAAAAAATAAAAAAAATTCGGAACATATATCTAAAGATGATAAAACAATTCAGGATAATAATAGAAGGAATAGTGATTATAAAGGAAAGTACATAAAATATCAAAGGTCATGTTCATCCTCTTCTAATAATACAAATTCAACTTGTGATGAAGAAAATAGTAGTATAGATCGAAATGAAGAAAATATAAAGAATGAAGATAGAGAAAATAAAATAGAAAAGGTACATTATTTGAAGGATAATAATAAATATGGTGAAACAAGTGGTAGAAAATATGATGAAAAAAAATGGAAAAAAAAAGAAAGAAATATGAAACATATAAACACAATAAATAATATAAAAATTAATGAAATGTGTAATATTTTATTTAATTTAAAAGAAAAAATTTTAACTTTTCTTTCTTATATTTATAAAAAATTATGTCGAAATATGCTAATTAATATATATTATGTTAAAAGACTTTACACACAAATAGTAAATATTTTTTTAAATATCCCAAGAGATATAAATATGAATTATTTATTTATTAACAACAGAGAAATTAATACTAATATGTATATAAAAAAATACAATGATATAAATATTAATGAGAAATATTTGGAGTTAATTTATAATAAATTTCAGAATTATTCTCATGAAAATTTGTTAAATGTAAAAAATATGAGTGAAAAAAGAAAAAATAAAAATAAATTGAAAAAAATAAAATATAATATACTTAAACAATATGATATAGACAATGCTAGTTCACCACGAAAAAATTTAAGCCGAAAAATAGACGAGGAAAATATATCACATAAGGTTATAAATAATGAAAAACAAAAAGAAAAAAATATAATATAATAGAATAGAATAGAATAGAATAAAGTAAAATTCGAATAGCTCTAATGGTTATTATTGTTATTATTATTTAATAACATAAAACTGTAGGCATGACATATTTTTTTAAAAATTCATTCGTAAAATTGAATTATAAATAATGTGTGCAAATAAGGTTATATTAGATGAGCGAAAACGGAAGTTAGTTGTAAATATTATTATGTATGTAACTGTTTAAATAGTATTATATATGAACTGCTTAATAGTATTATATATGAACTGCTTAATAGTATTATATATGAACTGCTTAAATAGTATTATATATGAACTGCTTAATAGTATTATATATGAACTGCTTAAATATTTATATACAAATAATTTATGTATACATTTTTTCTTCTTTATCTTTAGGACTCTTCAAGCAATATGTCTTTATTTTTTGAAATTTAAATAAAAATGAAAAAAAATACAATATTTTTACACACTTATTTTTAAACCTAAATTTTCGAATTTGTAACCTTTTTTACATTTTAAAATTGTTTATCAATTTTTTTTTTTCGTCATTAAATTTTATACTTATTTTTTGGTATATTTCGTAGCTTTTGTTTTGATTTTTTTTTTTTCTCAATGTCTCAAAATTGTAAGAATATTTTATTATATAAAATGTGTGCATTCAATTTTTTGAAACTTAAAATTTGTAAATTGTTGCATTATAGCTGTAAATACGATTTATTTATTTTTTTTTTATTATTTTTTTTATTATTATTTTTTTTTTTTTTAAAATAAAAAATATTAATATGGCAATAATTCAAGCTATTGTAGTTATAGCAATAAATAAAAATTCCCATTTAAGCCCATATGTTTATCATAAAAAAGTAAGGTGTTGGTATAGCTGTTAATATAAATGGTGGTATAAATGTTAGCATAGCTGTTAATATAGCTGTTAGTATAAATGTTAGTATAAATGTTAATATATAATCATGCCCGCTTTACTAGCTTTTTTATTTTATTAATTTTAATTTTTTTAAATAAAATATTGGCTTATGGCTTGTTCATATCAATTATATTTAAATATATTTTAGATTAAATTATTTTATATATGTTATTTTTATTTTAAAAAAAAATATTTTCTTGTCATAGTTATTTATCATGTCTATTTATATCAGGGTTAAATGTGTATATATGTTTATAGGATTGTTGTGAAAATAAATTTTTTTATGTTACATTGTTATATTAATTATTTGAACAAATCAAATGTTGTTTTGTCATTATTTTGGTCTATTTCAACATTTTGTATGTCATTTTCTATTTTGGAAAAATGGGATAAGACTTGGTCATTTGCTTCCTCTTCTTCATCAATTATTTGATCATTATAATAAAAATGATATGGATATTTTTTAACATAATTGGCTATCTGTATATAATTTTTAATTTTTCCAATATTTAATAAATTTATTTTAGTATATGATGTAATAATTTGGTGTAATGCTTTTATTTTATTAGTATATGATGCTATTTTTTTTATTAATTTTTTCTTTTTATCATTTTCTAAAAAGCTAAAAGAATTGCATAATAGTTCTTCCCCTTTTTTGTTGGTTTTATTTTTCAAGAAATTATTATCGTTAATTTTATCACTATTGTATGGTTTATTTTGATAAATATTTCTTTTTAACCTGTCTATATCATAATAAACATTATTATGTCTGCTTCGGGTGTTTATATTTCTATTATTTTCATCTACATTACTATTTGTACTACTATAGTTGTTATCATATTGATTATTCATTTTATCAGAAATATAATCTTTCCTATTATTCCGATTTTTTTTATTATAATTAATATAATCTAGATAAAATATACAAGTTTCAACTTCAAAGGAAAAGTCTTGTTTCATATATTCGTAGTTTAGTATTTTTTTTAAATATGCTCTATAACTACATAATATTTTAATTACATTTATTTTATCATTATTGTTCAGGTAACAAAAATCTTTATTTATTCTTTGGATAATATTAATATTATCAAATTCTTGTTTTTCTTCTTCTGAATAAAATTCATTTTTCATAGGAACTTTATTACATATAGGTGTCAGTATATGATTTGGGTTTGAGTCTCTTTTGTTTATTTCATATTGGCAGTCATATTTGGAGTCATATTGGGGGTCATATTTGGAATCATATTTGGGGTCATATTTGGAATCATATTTGGGGTCATATTTGGAATCATATTTGGGGTCATATTTGGGGTCATATTGTTTATTTTTGACATTTTTATCGAGAGGTGAACCATTTTTGTCGACTATTTTGCGTCTTTTTATTTTTTTCCTTCCTCCATACTCTTGGGTATATTTTTCATTATTATTCACAAAATATTCATCTTTTTTATTTTTCCCCATCATTTCAATATTTGATTTATTGGCATTTCTGTAATTTTCTTTGTTAATCCAGTTATTATCACTAAAATCACTATTAATTCTTTTGCAACTCTTTTTATGTTTTGTATTTATTTCATAATCCATGGTACTATTACTTTCAACACTTTTAGTATATTTATTTTTTATTTTATTAATATTTTCATCTATATCACTATTATTTGGTTTTCTATATATATTTTTATTTTTTCCAATATTATTCACATGTCTTTTTATATGCTTGATAGATATAGAATCATCATCATCATCAACATCATCAACATCATCATCAACATCATCATCATCATCATTATAATTTATATATTTGTTATTTGGTGATAATTCATTATTAGTATAAAATTTAGGTGTGTATTTATTATTATAAATAAAAGAACTGGATCGTAAATGTGTATTTGATTTATTCAAGTTATATTCATGTTGATTATTTTCAAATAGTTTCCTTTTTTTCATTCCTATTTTATCTTTATTAAAAATACAAGTATCATTAAAATAATTTCCCGAATTTAGACACATATGATCATTTATTATATTATTACATTTACATCTATTATTGATATTATTCATATTAATCATATAATGAAAATCTGATATATTTGTAAATTCATTTGAATTTGAAAAATTTGCTATTTTATCCCAAAATGGAAAATTGGTTATATTTATTATATCTGATATTCTTTCTTTATAATTAGAATTTCTCATATATTTATCATATATATATTTTTGTTTTCTATATTTATCATAATGATTATCTATGGTTTTTGTGTATACATTTTTTGAAAAAATATATTTTTTATTTTTTTTATTACTTATATTATTATGTCCATTTCTATTATCCCAATTGTTATAAACCCTGAAATCATCTGTTGAAAATTCATTTTCACAATATTTATCACGTTTTATTTTTTTCTTTTTTATTATTTTTTTATTATATATTTTTTCTTTTTTGTTAAATATATAATCTTGTTCAATAGTATCACCATTTTTTTTTTCTTTCCCTATTTTTTCTTCATCACTTTCAGAATTTTTAGAATCACACAAATCGTCTGTGTCATATGTATCTTCGGATTCAGCAGTTTCTTCATATGAATCTATGATACTTCTTTTATTAAATGATAAATATTTATCATCTTTTTTATAATTGTTTGTTTTTTTTCCATCATCTTTTTCGTCACATTTTTCATCAGATTTTTCATCAGATTTTTCATCAGATTTTTCATCAGATTTTTCATCAGATTTTCCACTATTTTTTCCACCATTTTGTTCATTATCATTTTTTTTTTTATCTGTACTTTTATCCTTTTTTTTAGAATTTATTTCACTTTGTTCCTTTTCAATGTTTGATTTTTCTCTGTTGTCTATGTGGTCCTTTTTTTCGGCATTCATTTTTTCATCATTTTTTTTATCATTTTTTTTATCATTTTTTTCATCATTTTTTTTATCATTTTTTTTATCATTTTTTTTATCATTTTTTTGCGGATTTATATTTATTTCTATCTCATTTGAATGGCGTTTTTTTCCATTTTCTACACAAACCTTATTGTTAGTATTTGTCTTTTTTTCACCATCTTTTGATTCCTCTTTATTAATACTATTATGTGTATTATAATTCTTATTGTTTGAAATATTGTTTGTGTGTTTATGCTCATTCCGTTTATTTCCAACATGGTTGTTATGATTATTAAATTTGTTATTATTTCTATGGCGGGTAGCATTGTTATTACTACTAGTATTACTACTATTATGATTGTTATTATTTTTGTTTTGCATAATCGATAAATATTTGGTGTCATCTTTAGACATATTTTTAGAAGACAGCCTAGTAGAACACCGAATAATACTTCTTTTTTTTAAAATTTCATAACATGATAATTTGTTTTTATCACTTTTTGTTGTTGATTCACTTTTTTTATCTTCTTCAATATTTGTTTTGAGAATTTCATTATTATTTTTATTTTTTGAATTATTTTGAGTCAAATTATCATTAGCATCATTTGTGATATTTGGAGTTTCTTGTGGGGATATATTTTCGATAGCATCTATAATAGTAGAATTATTTTTTTTTTGTATTTTTTTTAATTCATTTGATGTATATTCAGTATTATTTATATCCGTGATACTATGTATATTATTAATTGAGCTAGCAACTGTGCTTTCTAAATTATCCTTATCAATAATATCATTTTCTATATTTATTTGCATAATTTGTTTATTGGAATAATTTATATTATCATCACCATTTTTTACAACTATTGATTCTTCCTTGAATTCTATTTCGTTTGAAAGTTGTTTTTTTGTTTTTTTATTTTGAAGATCTTGATTATAAGATGTTGAAAATGTATTATTATTGTTATGATTAGCACTAGTGGTAGTAATAGCTTGATTGTTAGAGAGCATTTTGTTTTTTTGGAAATTTAATTCTTTTTTATTATTCTCATTCTCATTACTCAAGGGTTTGAAATTGTAAAAAGATTTAACGAAAGAACATATTACAAGTTCATCTGGATATATTAAATCTTTTCGATGTATGATTTTTTTTTTAACTTCTTCTATTAACGAAATTTTAGATGCAATAATGTTATGCATATTTACTAATTTACTATTAAAAAATATCTTTTGAAAGTTGTCTTGATTTTGTTTAACATAATTTATATAAAGATTAGATATACATTCATCATTTCTTTTACAAAAAAATAATTGAGAACTATATTTTTGAATTTTATTTTTATCAGCTATTATTCTTATTAATAAAGATATTAAATATGCACATGAATGTATGTCTTTCATATATTTGAAAAAATCAATAAATTGTGTAATATTTTTGTAAAATAAATATGAATAATCATTAATGTCATATTGTAATTTATTTAAATCGATTCTATAATAATTATCATTTTTTAAAAATTTAAAAACTTCTTCATTTGTTATCGAATAATTAGATATTTCCTGAATTTTATATGAATGATTCATTCTCAATTTTATATTATATTTACCTATCATATAAAATATTAAAGCATCAAATGTGTCTTTTAATACATCTTTAATATTTGAAACCTTATTACCATCTACTATGCAATTATAATTTATTTCTTTTTTTTTAGAATCATCATTTTCTTTATATTTTTCATTATTATTCTTGTTTCGTGAAGGAGTATTTGTTGATATTTCTACTCCATTGTTTTCATATTTTTTGTTTCCTTTATTTGTTGTTTTTATTTCTGATCCGTTTTTCTCAAAAGATATATTAGAACGTCCTTGATATGTATTCCTACTTATTTTTAAAAATGTAAATTCACATTTTTTTATAGAATAATTATTATATCGAAATACATCAACCAATTCATCATACAATGTTAAAACATTCAAATCAAAAGAACTATACTTTTTGTTATGTCCCTCTTTTCCTTCTCTACATTTTAAAATCTTATGATACTCTCCTAATGCTATATCATATCTGTTATTTTTGAATAAATATTCTCTGATATATTCATATGTTAGGAGCTTGTCTAGTTCATCCATACTACTTTTTTTTTTTTTGGTATGAATGGTTAAAATGGAAGTAGACGAATTTGTTGGGTCGCCAAAATGGGAAAATGAAAAAAAAATGAAAAAAAAATGAAAAAAAAATGAAAAAAAAATGAAAAAAAAATGAAAAAAAAATGAAAAAAAAATGAAAAAAAAAAGGAAAAAAAAAAGGAAAAAAAAAAGAAAAAAATGTGGAACAAATATGCTGCTCAGAACAAATGCCGTTCTCCCTACATAATGCTTTATGAACAACGAATATGCACATATATATACACCGAATAAAATAGGTTTAAATATTTTTATTCGTATTTCTTATTATATGAACAAAAGTAGATAAACACCGTGTAAGGACAAAGTAGGAACATAAACAATTGGGGTTGAATCAGAAATGATGATTCATATATATATGGTACAGAAAAGGAAACAAATATAATATTAATATATATGTATATGGTTATGTATATTTTTTATAGTCTTAAAAAATATTTGGATACATCCACTTATTCAAGAACATATATACATTGTAAATTTTCCAATGCAGAACAATATTATTATTTTTTTTGTGTATGAATATAAAACGTTATTTATATTATTTATACTATGTATTTTTATTTATTTGGTTTTTTTAAAATTAAAATAAAAATATTTTTATTTTAAGTGTTGCAAAAATGTACAAGCAGAATAAAATGAAACCAAAACTTGGCAATAAATTTAAATGCAAATTTTCTATAAGGGCTAAATATATGGTTGCTTGCAATTTTTTTTTTATTTAATATATTTTTTAATTTTAATTATATTTTATTCACTTTAATTTATTTTATATATGTATATATTTTTATTTTCTATAAGACCCAGCATGCATTTTTATGGTTATACGTGTATGCATACAAAAAAAAGAGGAAACGTATGTGGCGTATGTTGCATTCATCATTTTTTTTTTAATAGTGTGGCATACGCATATATATATATATATATTTTTTTTTTTTTTCTCTTTTTTAATACACAGTATTATTTTTATTGATGCACCGCCTTTTTTTTGTCCCAAGATTTATTCATTATTTTTAATCACATGTATATAGTACGTGATTAGCCTTTTTCTTTTTACACATTATATTTTTTTATTTCATCATATGTATACCCTATATTTTTTTTGACATATTTTTATTAATTGATATACCTTAATATAGGCCAGATTTTTCATGACCTGTTCAATTTGATATTATATTATTTGTTTCCTTTATGTATGAAATTTCATTTTTTTGAGGAAAACACATTGCACACTACCATATACAACAGAATGTCACAATATGTGACTTAATAATAGGCCCCTCTCCTCAAAAAATAAAATAAAATAAAAAATAATAAAATAATAATATAAATAATATGATAATATAATAATATGACAATATGACAATATAATAATATAAATAGATTATGACATATTTACACTTTAGGCTTTGCGTATCCCACAAATTTGAAGGCACGGGCAAATAGTGATATATAATATATTGGTAGAACGTATACGGTTCCTATCATAATTTAAAAACTATATAATATGACATATAAAAATTATAGTTAAATAAAACACAGAAATAAATACAATTTATTTTATTGGAACTATTATAACATTGTATTTTTATAATATATTTTAACTTTTTTTTTTTTAAAAAAGGGAAAATGCTTATTTTTTAAATGCGCTAGTATAAATTTTCCTTTCGATTTTATGCTTATGAAAATTTGTATAATCTTAAAAAGGAAAAATTACAAGATTATATAAAATCAAAAAGAGAAATATTTAACTAAATAAAATGGAAAAAAATTATTAGTTGAATATAATATTATATGCAATTATATTATTTATAATTTTTAGTTTTTTTTTTTTTTACAATTTACACACCCTCACTAAGATTTTTTTTCAACCATTTTATACTATATATAATTGACATAACCATTCTTTATTATTTTCCATTTAAATTGTATAAATAAAACAACTTATTTTGTGAATTAAAAAAAAAGAAAAAGAAAAAAAGATTATAATTATCTCTTATTTTTACTCTACAATTTTATAATATACATTAAAAAATGATTAGACCAGTTTCCGTCTTAAGCCAATGGCTCCCTCCTATCAAGGTATGTGTGACGAAGAAAGCAAATTAAGAAAATTATAAAGTTAAAATTGAAACTAATAAAAATAAAGCGAATAAAAGTAAAGCGAATAAAAGTAAAGCGAATAAAAGTAAAGCGAATAAAAGTAAAGCGAATAAAAGTAAAACGAATAAAAATAAAGCGAATAAAAATTAAAACATTAGCCCTCATATATAGGCTATTATGTAAAAAATGAAAAAGAAGAATATCGATTTACTCTTTTTAAACTTACGCATGTTTTATTCCCTTCCCCCTTACTCACTATCTTGTGTGCCCATTACAATCGTTGTAACATATAATACTATACATGTACATTTTTTTTTTTTTTTTGTATAGAAGAGGATAACATTTGTGAAGAATTCTTTTCATATTCAAGTAAAACTTCTTATATCTCAATAATATATATTATTCCATTTTTATTTGAACTAATTTTTATTTATATTCTACATAAATATTTAATTGAAATATTGTGATTTTTTTTTTTTTTTTTTTTTTTTTAATAGGAAAGATATGTGTGCAATCAGCAAACACCTTTACACATTTATAATGCAACGCCATATTCTAAAAAATCAATTAATCATAGATTATTTTACATAAATTGGATATTTGTTTTTGTATTCCTCGATTTTTGCAACAGTCATTTAGATATATAAGTGTAAAGCATACATTCCATCACATGTTGAAAATTTGTTAACTAAAAATTTATTATATTATATGTACAGTTTTAATAACAATTCCGTTATTTGTTGTGTATTATTTTAATTTTAAAATAAATTGAAAAAAAAAAAAAAAAAAAAAAAAAAAAAAAAATTTCCCATTTCACATAATATTTTTTGGTGTTGCATTTATGAGCAATATAATAATTTATAATAATTAAAAAAATTAAAAATATTTAAAAGACTTAAAAGATAAATAGACACCACATGCTGTAAGAGCAACTAACAACCCTCCTATAAGGCCATCTGATGATATCATATCAAATAATAAGCTTTTTAATGCTAGTGCATTATTATTTCTTGCGTCTATTTTTAATAAAGCATTTAAATAATTTTTTGCCTTTTTATAATCTCTTAACTTTATATGTGCTATAGCTAATTGATATAAACAATCAATACGATTATAATTTATAAGTAATAATTCATGTAGTAATGATGCTGCAAGTTTTATATTTTTTAAATCTGATGAACATATTAATAAGCAAGCATAATCAAATTGTGTTTTGGGCATTACATGATCTATAGACAGTTCCTACAAATTGTTTTTAAAAAAAAAAAAAGAGAAATATAAAAATATACTATTTTTACTATATAGGAATATATGTATAAATTGTTTGTAACTATTTAGTAGGGTTATATATAAATATATGCAAAACAATTTGTCAATAAAACTGACATATAAAAAACATTGTTTTATTATATACTTACATTTTCATAGTCATTTTTTAATCTTTGTAGTTCAATTTTAAGTAACTCTGGACTGTCCATTTTTTTTTTTTTTTTTTTTTTTTTTTTTTATTACAACTTTCTAAAGTATCGAATAAAAAACAACCCGAAAATATGGAGCAATATATTATTTAACAAAATAAAGTATATTTTTGAATATGGTTATATTTTTATAGTGCTCAATATTTTGAATGTGTTATATTTTGAATGTGTTATATTTTTATAGTGGTTAATATTTTTGTTTTTAATAAATTCTATATCGAACTTTCATTATGAGCAATTTCAATAAATATTATTTTTAAAATGAAATAAATAAATTAATAATATATGCAAATAAGGAGACTTAAAACATCATAAAAATTAATTAAACTATAGCACACAAATGTGTCAAATACAAAGTAATAAAAATAGTAAAAGAGGTAAACTATTATTTCCTAATTTTTATAAAAATACATGGATAATACATTCAATGGGGTGTAAAAAAATGTGAAAATTATATAAAAAAACAAAAATGCATAAATATATTTAAAATTCATTTTCGATTTATCTGTTTTTTTTTTTTTTTTTTTTTTTTTTTTTAAACTGTTTATTTTTTTTTTTTATATTCTTATTTTATGCACCTTAAGTGTGTAAGGGGGGGGGTAAAAAAAAAATATTTTTTCCAAAGTTAACAAAAAAAAAGTAAAAATTTGACAATAGTTAAATAATTGTGATAATAAATATTAAAATAGTGAATAAAACAAAGTTTAATTTATAAAATTATTTTCGTTGATATTAATTGTTTTGTATAATTGGTAACATGGTAACATGTTTTAATCATGTCCTAACTTAAAACATACAGATCTCAAATACCATGAATTGTGATCATTGCTAAGTATGCTAAAATAAAAAGAAAAAAAATAATAACCAATTAAAAAATAAACAAAGAATCGAAATAGATAATGATGTAAAATTTATATCCCAATTTAATAAATAAAATTATGTGTGATATATAAAAAAAAACTTACTTATTTTCTATGCTACATGAATTTTCATAAATAATAGATATATTCGTTTTTTTATTCTCAAACACACATCTAACAATATTTAAAAACTTATCGTAATCTATGGCTGATAATTCAACTGTTATGAAAAGCATGCCTACAAAAGGGACCCGAGGAAAACATGTGAATGTATATATATAGATAATCAATACATACAAAAAAAAAGAGATAGTGCACTATAACGGAAACGTAGAAAATAATATGAACAAAAGATATTTTGACGACACAAATTTAATTATAAAATACCATTTTTTTGCAAAATATCTTCTATAGAATTTATATATTTATGTATTCCCTTAAAAGAAACTAAGTGTCTTTTTCCGTACACACTAGTATACGAACTTTTTCGATAAACAATACTGCTTTGTATATTAAATATAACAAGATCAAATCTGAAAAGAGGAAAAATAATATAGTGCTTATATGATTGTGATATAGAGGAATGAATGCATATCTAGACATGCAGAACATGTTTGTATATAAATATTGGTGGCTCATAAAAAATGAAAATAATTCTTACTTTAAATTATTCAGGTGCATGTTATTTAACTCTTCGAGAATATCTTATAAAAATCGTAAAAAATAAATAAAATTATTATATGCGATAAAAAGGTAAGGAAATGCAATCATACACAAATGCAACATGATCGCGTATTTGCAACATGATCACGTATTTGCAACATGATCACGTATTTGCAACATGATCACGTATTTGTAATAAAAATAACAAATTTGAGCTCACTTTCTCTATGCAACACTGTTATGTGCTTGCAATTGTTATGCACAACGTTTTTTTCAATGTAATTTGTATTTTTTATACAATCAGATAATATAATTGATATATTTTCATTACAATTCATGTCTTTATTTTCTGCGGGTTTTAAAGATGACCCAATTATATACTCCCCAACATTTCCATTAATGTTAAGAATGTTAGAAGAAGAAGATAACGTTTTTATAAATATACGATCTTGTTTATTATAAAGATGAAAAATATCATAAGTTATATTAGTTATATTATTAAAAAATTGATATCCATTTTCAAAATAATTTAATTCTAAATCATCACCTTTTATTTGCTCTAATATATATTCTTTCCCTTTTTGTGCTCTTTTTTCTTTTTTACTAATTATTTTTTTACAATAAATATTTTTGGGTGTAAAAATTCGATCTAACTCCTTTTCAAAAATGTAACTATATTTTTGTATAGCTAAATTGTCATATCTTATATATATATTATTATTATATATTTCAACATTTAAACCTGGTAAATTATCATTAGTCGAATTAACTATTTTGCAAAATAATTTTCCATTTTTTTTTAAATTAAATGAATGCATATATTCATATAAATTTATATTATAAATATATTTAAATCTTTTTTTAATACTTTCATATATTTGCTTAATAAAAAATGTATCATTTATTGTTTTTTTTATATCATTTTCTATTATTCTTATTACTATATTACTTTTTCTATTTAGCAATCCAATGCCAATTTCTTCTTTTGTCCAAAAAAAAACATTTACAATTTCTCCTGCTTCATATTTACTAAGTTCAGTAATATTTTCTATTTCAAAATCATACACATATTTATGTTTGTTATTTTTTAAAGCATCAAATCGGTCTACTTGTAAAAATTTTAAACAATATTTTTTATTTTCGTTTGAACTATTTTTATCATCTTCACACTTATCTCTACCTTTTTCGATGTCTCCCTTTTTTGTAGTTCTCACATTTTCTTCCACACCCAAACTAGCTACCTGGCCACTGCCACTGCTACTATTGCTATTGCCACTATTGTTACCATTTTGTAATATATCCCCTTCCAACGGTTTTAGAAACACATTTATTCGATTTTCATAAGTACTTGTAAATGTGTGTTTCCTATTATTATATACTAACTTTAACTCTTGTGTGTTTAGAAAATTTGTTGGAAATTTTTCAACTTGACATTTATTATTATTTATATCATTTATATCATTTGATAATGAACAGAAACTATATTTTCCCCATTTTTTTGTTGAGCATATTTTTAATATTATATTATTATACCCTCCCTTTTTTAATATGCTTATTTTTTCTCCCAATTTTGCTTTATTCAACATTTCAAATACCTTTTTTTTTTTTTTTTTTTTTTTTTACAATTTTATATATTTGGGGATCATTTTCTACATACATACATTTCCACAAAATATCTTTATATTTACATATCTCAAATAGGTCAACAATAATAAAGAAATTGTAAGCAAATCATGCTAAAACTAAAACTGTATTAATTTTTTTAAACGAGTACATATGTATGTATGCATCTATATGCATCTCTGCTCGCTTTGATAATAAGTTTATAAATATTTGAGGTGAGATAAAGACCGGATTGAAAAAGGTATGGTGAAACTATCAAGTCGAATATTGTATACATACAAACATGAATATAAAAACTTTAACAAAATTCCTATTTAAACAAAAAATTAAAAAGTTTATTTCGAAAAAATAATTAAAAAAATAAAAAAATTACAAATAAATAAAGTTTTCAAGCAAGTAACAGATAGATTTTATTTTTCACTAATGATTTCCAAAAAATAAATTTGCACATGTAGAGAAATATTAAGTTGCATTGAGTAAACAAATGTATAATATTTCCTAATGTAGAAGTGAACAAAATGAACAATATGAACAATATATTAAAATGTTTTTTTTTTTTTTTTTTTTTTTTTTTTTTAAATAACCAATTTTAGCTATTTTTCATCCACTTTTTTCTGAACAAATAATGTCATTTTTTTAATAAGAGAAGCATTCTTTTGTTATAAGCTTGAAGGAGTTTGATATTTTTCTTCGCTTCTTTGAGTTTCACTTTTGTTTTACAAAATTCATAGAATATTAATGAAGGGTTAGTCGTATATGCTTTTTTAATAAATAATTTAATTGATATTTTTTCTTTGATTGCTATATTAATATTTTTACACCCAATTATGATACCCCAAATAGTTTGAATAGCATCTATTTTAATATTTATTTTGAGTTTTTTAAAAAGAATAATAAAATCTTCTAAACTTATTTCTTTTTTTTCATCATTACATTTAAACACATCTAGAACCATTAATTTTACATATGCTTCTATGGAATAATCTTGCTCTCTTAATTCATTCGATATTTTATATTTGCTTAAAAATGTGTTTGATTTTATCAAATTTTCATTTTCTTCATTTATTTTATTATCATCATTTTGTGTATCTATATCAATATTATAGTTTGGTTTGTTTTCAGTCAAAATATTGTTAGAATTTTTTTTTTTTGATATTTCTTCGGGTTCTAAAATCTTATTAGAAGAATGGTTAATATTATCATTGTATATTTTTTCGAAAAATTTTATTTCCATTTTTTGCCACATGTTAAATAATATTCCCATGAACCTATTATCAATATCAAGTAGTGGGTAACTCATAATGGTTGTATCATTATTTTTTTTTTGAGATGTGTTATCATTTTGTGAATTTAAATTATTTTGACTAAAATAAGAATCATCATAATTCATTTCTTTAGGAATATTGGTGATACTTATTTGTGGAGTATCATTATCAGTGGTGTTAATATTTTGTGAAATAATTTTATTTAAAAAGGAAATAAATTTATCATGAAAATAATCGTAATTTATTCCTATGTTTAACCTAAACATAATACATAAATGTTTATGAATTATGTCTATATTTATATAAAAACTTTTTTTAAAAAAGAAATTTTTATTTAATTTTTCTTTTATAATATCTTCTTTTATACATTCTATAAAATCTGTACTATTAATTATTATAGTGTTAAGTTTTATATTTTCTAAAATTTTTTTTTTTACTAAAATATGGCAACTAGTATTATTTTTATCATATAAATTTTCTTTTCTATATGAAAATTCTTTTTCATATTCTTTCTTTTCTAAAATAATTGATTCATCAATATAATTAGCTATTAATGCTGGAATAATATGTGAATTATAATTATATTGGATAATTTGATTTGTTATTTTATTTAATTGAGTTAGTACATTTTCTGTATTTTTTCTGACAATTTTATTCATATAATGTTTTTCTTTTCTAAAGGTTGTATCATATTCATTCCAATAATAATTGTCTTTGTTTTTATTTTGTGATGATTCATATTTTCTCACTTCTATTTTCGATACATCTCTATTTTTACTATTATTTTGGCACGTATTAAATATATTACTTTCTATATGTCTAGTGTAGGATTGGCTATACAATAAGCTTCCCCAATAGCTTTGTTCTATACTATCTTCATCTTTATCAAATTTTCCACTTAGCATATTCTCATCTTTATCAAATTTGCCACTTAGCATATTCTCATCTTTATCAATTTTGCCACTTAGCATATTCTCATCTTTATCAAATTTGCCACTTAGCATATTCTCATCTTTATCAAATTTGCCACTTAGCATATTCTCATCTTCATCTATATAACTCGAATTTGTTATATCTCTTTTTTTTTTTGCATCTTTCACATTTTTGTAATTTTGTTGATTTATTTCGCTTACAGTAGTAACGGTACTATGATATAAAGGAGGTTGAATTTCAAATAAGGTATTTATATTATGAAACTTAAAAAAAGACAATAAAATAAATCTAATTATTTTTTTAATATTATAAATTTCATAAACAATTTTGAAAATTTTATTTTTTTTTTCAGATTTTATTATATGTTCAACCTTTACTATATAATGTTTTATCAAATAAAATAAATCAACATATGGTTCTAAAAAATATGTATTAACATTATCTGACTTATAAAAATTAATTATATCATCAAGGGATTTCATAAAATAAAAAATGCTTCTTTCTAATTTATCATCTTCATTTTTCTTTACATAGGAATTGATTTCATTTATTCCTTTACATAAATGACATAAAATTATGAACAAATCACTACAAAAACATAATTCAAAAAAAGTTATCAAATTTTTTTCCCATTCAAAATAATTTTCTTCATCGTCTTTTATATTTTCTGTATTATTTTTATTACATTCCTCATTTAAGAGTTCATGCAAAATAGATTTATGTATTCCTTTTACAAAGTTCATTTCTTCACTTTTTTTATTTGTTTGATTTTCCATTTTATTAAATGCTGTATCTTTTGCTTTATCATTATCAGCGTCTATATTTTTAAATACATCTAATTTGGAATTGTCCATAAATTTATTTTTGTCTTTTATAGTTTGCTGAATCAGTGTTATATTTGAATTAATAAATAAAATATCTCCAAATATGGTATTTAGATGTGCAATTATTTTAAAACAATCTATTTGTGTATTCATATAATTATCATTGTTATTATTACTACTATTTATATTCGATAAATCATTTCTTATTATTTTAACATTTTTTATAATTTCATTTGTCTTTTTAAAAATTTTATCTAAAATAGTGTCGTTTTCATTTGTGTCTAATTTTATAAATAATTTTTTTATCATGTTTAACCATTCTATTTCTTCAAAGTTATTTTCAAAGTTATTTTCAAATTTATTTTCAAATTTATTTTCAAAATTGTTAACTTTGTTTTTTTTCTCATCATCTTTGCAAATTTCAGATGAAGATAATGATCTGCATAATTGTTCGAGGTATTGAAACACTTCCCTTTTTTTTTCTGGATTCAATTTATTTATAATATTATAAATTTTTGTTATTTCTTCATCTTCATTATATTTATTTTTTATGTCTAATTTTTCTTTATCATTTTTATATTCTTTAAAAAAGTATTCTAAAAATATATATTCCTTTATCAGCTGTTTGTGTGCATTTTGTAATTTTTCAAGATCTAGTTCATCAATTTCTTCACATATTTTCCCATAATTTGTATAATCTAATTTTGCTTGAATTTCAACTTCTTTATTATTTAAAATTTCTATTTTTTTTTTTCCGAATAAATTCATTAAATTCTCTCTTGGAGATGATTTGTTTATTGTTATATTTTTAAAAAAATTATATAGTTTATTTTTTTTACTCTCTTTATTATTTATTATAGATTCGTCTGGGTCCTCACTATCGTCATCTTTATCGTCATCTTTATCGTCATCTTTATCGTCATCTTTATCGAATATATTCCCTTCATCTTTGCTTTGCATGATCTCGTTTTCTTTTTTTACATGATCAAATTTTGTTAATTCACAGTCTTTGTTTATTTTTTCTTTCTTAAAAAATTCATCTTCTTTTGCATCAAAATATGCTACTTTATTTTTTAATTCATCGTTATCCTTTCGTAATAAATTTATTTCATTTTTATATTTATTATTTTCTTCATCAATTTTATTAGATTCGGCTCGTATCTTTTCTATTTCATGTCTGTATGCATCTAATTCTTTCTTTATTTTATCAGATTCGTCTTCATGAGCTTTTGCTTCATTTTGGTATTTTTTTACTTCTAAATTTATAGATTCTAAATCGGTTCTATAAATATCTACTTCTTTCATTAAATTATTTATTCTTTGCTTATCAACATCAGCCATGTTAATATATTTTTTTATCTCTTCTCTCAATGCATATTCATTTGTTTTAATTTCACATATTTCTATGTCCTTCGAATTCATGATATTTTTAATTTCACTTATTTCTATTTTCAAATTATTGTTTTCAATATCCTTAGATTCTATCTCTTTAATTTTTGCATTATAAATGAATATTTTTTCTTCTAAAATTTTTTGTTCACTAACTAATTCATCAATTAATATATTTTTATTATTAATATCTTCATTTTTTTGCATTATATTTGTTTTGCTGTTTTCCAATTCTATTTCTAACTCTGTTCTGCTATTATTAAATTTGGTTATTTCGTCTTTTAATAATTTTATTTTTAATATATTGTTAATATTTTCAGCTTTCAAACCATTTTTTTCTTCTAATAATATTTCGTATTCTTTTTTGGTCTCATTTTTTTCCTTATATATTTTTTCCATATCTTTTTTTATCTTTTCATTTTCTTCCATAAGTTTGGAAATTTTATTTTCCCATTCCTCATCTTGTTTGTGCAGCTCTTCCCCTTTATGGGTTAGTTCCCCATTTTGCTCTTTTATTGTCTTATTTTCGCTTTTTAGCGTTTCATTATCACTTCTAAGCTTCTCTATATCACTTCTTAACGAATCATTGTCACATCTAAGAGTCTCTATATCACTTCTTAACGAATCGTTGTCACATCTAAGAGTCTCTATATCACTTCTTAACGAATCGTTGTCACATCTAAGAGTCTCTATATCACTTCTTAACGAATCGTTGTCACTTCTAAACGTCTCTATGTCACATCTAAGTTCGGTGTTTTGTTCTTTTAACGAATCATTGTCACATCTAAGAGTATCTATATCACTTCTTAACGAATCGTTATCACATCTAAGTTCGGTGTTTTGTTCTTTTAACGAATCGTTGTCACATCTAAGAGTCTCTATATCACTTCTTAACGAATCGTTATCACATCTAAGTTCGGCGTTTTGTTCTTTTAACGAATCGTTGTCACATCTAAGAGTCTCATTATCATTTCTTAATGAATCATTGTCACTTCTCAGTTCAGTGTTTTGTTCTTTTAACGAATCATTGTCACTTTTTAGAGTCTCATTATCAGTTCTTAACGAATCGTTGTCACTTCTAAACGTCTCTATGTCACTTCTCAGTTCGGTGTTTTGTTCTTTTAACGAGCCGTTGTCACTTTTTAGAGTCTCATTATCACTTCTTAACAAATCGTTGTCACTTCTCAGTTCGGTGTTTTGTTCTTTTAACGAATCATTGTCACTTTTTAGAGTCTCATTATCACTTCTTAACAAATCGTTGTCACTTCTCAGTTCGGTGTTTTGTTCTTTTAACGAATCATTGTCACATCTAAGAGTCTCTATATCACTTATAAGCGTCTCAATGTCACTTCTAAGCGTCTCGTTGTCACTTCTAAGAGTCTCGTTATCACATCTAAGCGTTTCGTTATCACTTTTAAGTTCGGTGTTTTGCTCTTTTAACGAGCCGTTTTCGAATTCATATTTCGATTTTTCTTTCTTAATAGCATCTATCAGATTTGCTAAATTGTAATAATTTGTTTTCAAAGAATCATTTTCTTTTGTTAACTGGTCATTGTTAATTTTAATCATATTTATTTCATCGATTATGTTCGAAGGAATATTTTTTTTCCCATCTTCTTTAACATCTTGAAGTAGTTTGGAATCTTCTATTCTTTCATTTTCTTCATCGATCTTGAGATTAGTACAGATAGGAATTGAAGTAAATGCGTCTTCTTCTGCTTCTACTATGTTTATTCCTATTGAACCCTCCTTTGCTATTTTAGATTCTATTATTTTCGCAGAAGGTATTACATCTATGATCTCCTCTTCAACACTGATATTTGTATTCTTAGAAATTGTCTTCTTTTCCATAAATTCATGTAGAAGACTTTTTATTGTGCTTATATATTTTTTATTATCAAATTCACTACAAACTGACGAATCATCATTAGAATTATATTTAAGTTCTTTATCGTGATAATTTTCGTTTTTATTTTTTGTTTTTTTATCCCCATATTTTAAATCACACTCCTTATCATACGTTTCATCTATTTTAATAAAATTTTTATTATGCTGTTCAGTTTTCTGTCTTGTTAATTTATTATTTATTTTTATATTTTCATCATCCGAATATGCATGTTTTTTTTCATAGTCTTTATTTATGTATAATGATGAATTATATTCCATCGATTTAGTTCTCTTATAATATTTTATGTTTTGATCGAATATATTTTTATTAATATTTAACATTTCGGTATTTTTATTAGAAACATAAAAATGTTTATATTCTAATTTGTCTCTATCCAATGAAATACTTTGTTCGTACCTATTGTTATCAGTTTTATCATTATTATTGTCATACTCTTTTTCATTTTTTTCTTCTTCTACCTCAACATATATTTCTTCGTCCTTTTCTGCTTCTACCCCAACATCTATTTCTTCTGGCTTTTCTTCCTCCTTTTCTACTTCTACTTCAACATCTATTTCTTCTTCCTTTTCTGACTCTACCTTAACATCTATTTCTTCTTTCCTTTCTGGTTCTATCTCAGCACTTATTTCTTCTGGTTTTTCTTCCTCCTTTTCTGCTTCTATTTCAACATATATTTCTTCTTCCTTTTCTGACTCTACCTTAACATCTATTTCTTCTTTCCTTTCTGGTTCTACTTCAACGTACATTTCATCTTCCTTTTCTGCTTCTATTTCAACATATATTTCTTCTTCCTTTTCTGAATCCACCTCAACATCTATTTCTTCCTCCTTTTCTGGTTCTACTTCAACATACATTTCATCTTCCTTTTCTGTTTCTATTTCAACATACATTTCATCTTCCTTTTTTTCTTCTATATCAACATTTATTTCTTCTTCCTTTTCTGGTTCTACCTCAATATTTATTTCTTCTGCATTTTCTTCCCCCTTTTCTGCTTCTACCTCAATATCTATTTCTTCTGCATTTTCTTCTCCCTTTTCTGCTTCTATCTCAGCATTTATTACTTCTACATCTTCTTCCCCCTTTTCTGGTTCTACCTCAGCATTTATTACTTCTGCATTTTCTTCTCCTTTTTCTGCTTCTTCACGCTGAGCAATTTTCTTGGGGGAAGGCGCGCCTCTCTTTCCCATAAATTTTTTAATACTTTGCAATATATTCGCTTTGAATATAGTTTTTTTTTTTTTTTTGCGGTCATCGTTTAACGAATTGTTTTCCAATTTTCCATCTTTTTCGTCTTCAATAAGAAAACTCGAGTCTACCATAGTACTATAGTTGTCATTTATTTTATATCCCATTTCTGGTTTTACTTCTTTTTTAGAATCATTTTTGTATTTTGTTTGTTCAGAGTTATCCTTATTTCCGTCTTTGTCAACTATCTCATTTTTTTCAAATTCAGTATCGTCATTTTGAGCATATTCAACATAATTTACTAAGTTAACTGATTCTGAAATTTCCATACTATCTTCAATTTTATAATTATTATTTTCATTTTCAAAACTTGTATCACTTTTTTCGTTTATTGTATCTTCATGTTCATTTGAAAAATACATAATTTTAATTTCGTCTTCATTATTATTTGTTAATATTTTATTATCATGCATTTTTGTTTGACTTTGTTCAAGACTATTATGACTGCTTAAGGATGACGAAGAATAAAACAGTTCAGCACTAGGATTGTTATCGACATTACGATAGTGCACTATAATATCGTCTCGATACTGCACCGTTTCAGAATCACCATGAAAATTTTTGTCTGCATTTGAAAGAATATTACTACTATAAAAACGAGGTGTTACTAAATATTCATTTTTATCGGCATCACTATCTTCATATTTTTCATTTTTATCGGCATCACTATCTTCATATTTTTCATTTTTATCGGCATCACTACCTTCATATTTCTCATTTTTATCGGCATTATAATTATTTATTCCAATGCAATTATCATCTTCTTGCTCTGATTCATTATTAGATGCATCATCACATTGAATGGGATTTATTTCCTGGTTCTTTTGACCAAATTCACCCATTTCAAGTAATGACAAGTCCATTGCATTATTATCCTGATTAACAAAATTACTATTATTGTCACTATGATAAATTATTTTTTTATCTTCATTTTCTATTTCGATATTTTCTTGTGATTCTTTTAAATCGCCTGTATTCTCAATATTTATTGCAGAACTATGATCAGAATTTTGCATGTTTAATGAATTACTTGTTAAAAAATTATTTTCATCACTATAATGAGTATCATCATTGTTATTTTCTTTTTTAGAAATATTATTTTTTTTTCCATTTGAATCTTGTATACACATATTCAAATTAAGTGAAGAATTATTACTATAGCTATGTTCAGAATTTGCAAAATAAAATTTTTCAACATTTTTTTTTTCATCATTTATATTGTCTATAAAATAATTATCAGATTTTGATAAATCATATTTATTTATTTTTTTTTTTATTTTAGTCAAAAAATTCGATTCACAACCTGAATCATTGTTCAAGTCTTTGTTAACTGGTTCGAAATTATCAGAATTTTGTTTACATCTGATTATATTTTTATCACAAATGGATTCATATTCGTCTTTTATTTTACCTTCCCAACTAATATTACTATTCATATCATAACCTACTTCAAGATATGAACTACTATGTTCTTCAGATACACTAACAATATTATTATCTTCATATATTTCTTGGCTTATATTTAATTTATTATTTGAAACTGTAGTTGAATAATAACAAGTTTTATCATTTTCATAAACTTTAGAAATACCATTTTTTTTTAATTCTCTTTTTCTTTTTCCCTTTTTTTCTTTTTTTTTACATCCTTTTAGATTAATATTTAAAGAAGAGGAACATAAATCTTCTTCATCTAATTTTGTTATATCTTCATTACTATCTATTAAATTTATATTTTTCGGAATTTTGGGTAATCGTTTTAAGCTGAATGAATCAGATATACTAGAAATCGACCCATCAGTTAAATCATTAAAATTACTGGACGAACTTTCATAATTTTTATTATCCTCATCTAAACTTTGGTTCTTATCCACAGGACTGATATTTTTCGACATCTTCATCTCATCAAGCTCATTATGTTGAGAAATTTCATATTCAATTTTGTTTACATCTAAATGATCCCGTACATCAGGGTTTACAATACAGTCTCCTTCGTACATCACTTCGCCCACCTCTTCCACCTCTTCTTCTATTTCTTCGTTCATCACTTCCACCTCTTCTTCCATTTCTTCGCCCACCTCTTCTTCTATTTCTTCTCCCTTTTCTTCTCCCTTATGTTCATTATTATTGGAGCCATAGCCATTAACAGATAAATACTCACCATTTTCACATAAAATATTATTGGTATCTCCTAATTCATTTAGTAAGACACACGTTTTATATGTAATGTATCCATCTCTAGATTCATTGCTTTGTTGATTCGTATACATGTCATTATATTCTGAACAATTATTATTTATTTTATTTTGATTCACATGAATAGATTTACAATTAGTACTTAAATAGTTATCATCATTTATTTCTTCTTTTAAAAATGTTACATGATCACTATTTTTAATATCTTCATTTTCCAGTAAATTATCTTTATTATATTTTTCAGAATATTTTATATTATCTATTATATCGTTTTTATGATACATAGAATAAATACAATCTTTTTCAGTATCTATATTACAACGAGGGTTTGTATATGTATTTCCATTCTCCTTATTGTCTAAATTATTTATATTATAATAACTATTATCATGTATATTATCAAAATTATTAATAGATAAATTGTTGGTGTTTTCTTCATTACAAAAATTCTCCGAATTATTCGAATTCGATTTTGTTTTATCGATATTTAGATTACAACATTTGTTTTTTTGTTGTTGATCATGGTTAGCAATTTTTGTATTTTTTTTTTTATTTAAAATTTCTTTTATATTTTTTCCTTTAAATAAAAGTTTAATATTTTTTGTTTTTTTAAAGATATTTGCATTTTGAGATTTTTTCATAATTACTGATTTTTTATTTTTGTAAAAATCATATCCTTGTAATTTCACTTTTTCATTAATTGAATGAGTAATAAAATCGCTAGCTTTTTCATCACCATTTACATTTGTATCAATAAAATTTAATGTTATATTCTCTACATTTTTTTTTGTATTTTTATTTATACTAGCAACTTTTGAGTTCATTGGTAAAGACATTTTTTTTATCATATTTTTTTTTTTTTTTTTAAATTTTTTAACATTATAAATATTATTTTCATCATCTTTATTAATTAAACAAGCCTTAGTAGTATTCCTGTTCTTATTTTTTAGTTCATGTTTTTCTATTACATTTTTTAGAGACCCAAGATTAGAACAGTTTCTTTGATAATCACTATTATTAAGGTTTTCGATATTTGTTTTTTTTTCTTTTTTTGAAAAAGCGTTGGGTTCATTATGATCTGTGTTTGTATCACAACCAACAATTTCATTTATATGGGCATTTTCAATATAACTTTCTTTTTTTATTTTTGTTTTTTTTTTATTCAGCACACTTTTTATGGATATATTTCTTAATGATGAAGACATCTTGTTCTCAGTCAAACTAGCGAATTAACAAAGAATAAATAAATCGAAATTATTTACATTTATCTGGAATTTACTATCCAAAAGCTTAAATAAATAAATATTTATATATACGTCAGTTTAACAAAACATTATAATATACATACAAATGTGTGTGTGTATATATACAAGAATAATAATTGCCGCTATTTTAAGTACAATTTACACAAATTATACTGAAAAAACAAAAGTAGCAACAAAAGGTTAATAATAAATAAGTATATAAATGGAAAAATAAACAAATAATAAATGATTAAATGGATAAACAAAAAGAGAGAAAAAAAAAAAATTAAGTTGCTTGTTACACTATTAAAAAGTTTCTTGTTCTCTCAATTTTTTTTTTTTTTTTTTCTTCTATTAAATTTGGGTATTTTATTATTATAACATGTTTCGGTAATTATTTGTTCGAAAAAAAATAAAGAATATGAAAAAATTGTAAAATAAATATTTTTTAAAAATTAGCACACACCTAAAAAGAGAAATATACGATTATATATTTATTACTCGCGTGAACAAATTTTGTAAATTAAAAAAAGAGCGAACAAAAGAGCGAACAAAAGAACGGGCAAAAGAACGGGCAAAAGAACGAATAAAGGTTGTAACATTTCTTTAGTCTCTTATTTTATTTCATTTGCCCATTAATTTTATAATTCTAAAACATTTTTTGAATAACCCTCATTTTGGTCTTATTATTATTCTTTTGCTATACCATGTTCCCAACCTCGAAAAAATATGTACGTGTGTATACAATATGTATATGTATATATATATATATAATATATATAATATTTATATAACATTTTCCCTTTTAGCAGTGTATGCACGTTTGCGCAACAATTTGAGTAGAAATAGGGAAGCAGAGACACGATGATAAATATCTATTCATTAATTAGAATGTTTCATGAAAATGTAAATTTTTAAAATTAAAAAAAAGAACAAACGAAAAGATTAACTTAGGGAATATTTTTATTTTTTGCTAATCAAATTATTTTATTATAATAACAAATCTGGGAAACATTATCAGGAAATAACGAAATCATAAGAATAGTGAGTATGAACTTAATGAAAATATGAGACTAAGAAAATACTAAGTTGGCCGAAAATAGAAAATAAAACATTCTATATACAATTATTATACCAAAGAAATATAAACAATTAAAGTATATATAGTTATTTGAGTGACTTAGAAATAATTTTAAAGAACAAAGGTATTAAATCTTTTAATATACTATATTTGGTTTTATGCATTTTTTTTTATTTCTTTTCAAGTTTGAATGGAAATACACGATATAAGTTATACCTATTTATGTGTTTTATTTTTATGCATAGTTATATTGCCTGTACAAATAATAATTTTGTTCATAAATTTTGAAAAACAGTATAATGGGAGTCTAAAAATGTGAAAAAGGAGAAAAATTGCATATGCATACTTTTTTATATTATTGTTTATAATTTTTTTTTTTTAATAAATAAAATTCTTAAAATTGTAAAAGTAAATAAATTTTGTAATTATTTTTATATGTACATAAGAGAAAAGCCAACATTGTCTATCACACTATTATGAAAAAATGCATATATTAATATAATAATGAAAATAAATATATGATATATATAATTGTGTACATCTTTTTATTTAACTGTTTAATCCATATAGCATTTTTGTTAAATAAAATATTATCCACATTTGCATTTTCAATAATTAAAATATTATTATTTTTTTTATACGTACAAAAATGCAATAAAAAATTTATAGTTATTCCTATTTTCTAATTATGATCTTGTAATTTTAGATATATATAAATTGCACGATATTATTTTTTGTCTTGCAAAAGATTGTCTTGTAAAATATAGTATAAAATGTTACAGATATAATGTATGACCTTGTATATATGTTAAGGGTAAACAGACATCAGGATATATGTGCATTTATTTTTTCTCTTTTTTCTTATTCCAATAAATAAATACTTCAAATTATTAATAAAATAAAGAATCTATTCATATAAAAAAAATATAGACATGTATAATTTATATAGGATATATTATATACATCGATTGAGCTTCAAATATATTTTAAGAAAATCTTTCCCCACTTTTCTAAAATAATTTTTGTGTGTATATTAAGGACTCTCTAATACATACTCAAATGTGTACGTGCAAATATTTGTATGTAGGAATACACACTATATAGTATTAAAAGACTATTGTTTCTTTCATTAATAAAATTAGTATATTTTAGGTCCGCTATTTTTTCTTAAAATCGATATTATTTTAGTTTTAATTTAAATTTAAATTATATTTTTTTTAATATAATTATATTATTATTTTTTCTCTCGTACTTTTTTTCATCTTTCTTGTCATTGGGCTTTTATTTTATACATACTAAAAACAAGGCTTAATATGTATTATGTGTACACATATATATTAAAAGAAAATCATAAAATAAGTTAGTAATAAAATATCATAATAAATTGGGGATTATCTACAATACATAAATTTGTATCTTCATTCCGTTTAAGAAACATCTATTATTAAGTCTCCTACATATTTATATATATATATATTACATGCAATCAATTATATTTATATTTATATTCATATAAATTTATTTTCTTATTTATTATTCTAGATATATTTATATAGTAATAAAAATAAAGTCTATTCCCTATACATATATATATATCAGTTTAATTGTTTTACAATCCCATATAGTCTCTTTTTGTGAATATGTAAGTTAAAAATAAATATTTATTTATATATAAAGAATCTGAAAAAAAATACACTAACATTAAAAATGTACACAAATATCCATATATATTTATTTGTATCCTTTTCTTTTCATTTGGCTAGTAAAGACAACTGAAAAAAAAAAAATCAGTTGCCCTTTTGAGAATTAAAAAAAGAAAATCTTAAACACAAAACTGTATAACCCTTTTAATTATCCTAAAATGATTTCTGTTAAACATCCTAAAATTAGCATCTTAGGTGCTAGCGACATCGGATGCACTTTGGCCCATATGATATGCGAAAAAAATTTGGGGGATGTAGTTTTACACGATTTTAGAAAAGGTAAACAAATATATATTAGCATAATTATAGTCAATAAAATTCACCCTTTTTTTTAATCTTTTTCATGATTATAAATATTTTTTTAATAAATAAACTGATAATGCAAAAATCACCATTACCAATTTCACATGAACATATTCCATATTTTAATTTGGCTATATATATATATTTTTTTTTAAATTATCTGAACAATTAGCTACAATCATAATATTCATAATGTTTTAAAGTATAATACAAATGACATTTAGCTAAGTGTGTGCATGTATATATCCTGATTTCTTTACATTTTCAGATTTATCAAAAGGACGAGCCCTAGATATTTTACACACAAGACCTATAAACAGATCAAAAATAAATATATTAGGAACAAGTGATATTACAGATATTAAAGATTCATTAGTTGTAGTAGTGACAATAGAAGTATCTGAACGAGAGTTCGCAGAATTTGACGAAGAAGATATAGAAAAACAAGTATATACTTCAAATGTAAAATTATTAAAAGATGTTTCAAAAGCAATTAAAAAACATTGCCCTCATGCATTTGTAGTAGTTACTACTAACCCAGTTGATTGCATGGCTAAAGTTTTACAAGATTATGCAAACATACCCTCTCATAAAATATGTGGTATGGCTGGGGTATTACACAGTGCGCGTCTAAGACATAATTTGGCAGAAAAATTAAGAGTAAGAAATAGTGCATATAAAAATAAATAATCGTATAAATATATTATTTTTCATTGTTTACAAATGAATAACTGTTTTAATTTTAAATTAGGTAAACCCTGGTGATGTTCAAGGATTTGTAATTGGAGCACATGGAGATAAAATGGTTCCATTACCACGATATTGTTGTGTTAATGGAATTCCATTATGTGATTTTACAAAAAAAGGTGCAATTACCGAAAAAGAAATAAGTAAAATTGTTGAGAAGACAAAAAACACAAGTCTAGAATTATTAGATTTAATACCTGAAGGATCAGTATGTTTTGCTCCTTCTTTAGCTATTGTTGAAATTATTGAAGCCTATTTAAAAGATTTAAAAAGAGTTCTTGTATGTTCAATTCACCTTAACGGCCAATATGGCCACAAGGGCGTTTTCGCAGGTGTCCCTGTTGTCATTGGAGGAAAGGGAATTGAAAAAATTATAGAACTCGATTTAAATACGCAAGAAAAGGAACTTTTTGATGATTCATTAAAACATATTAGCTATTTATTCGACAATTATAAGCATGAATCCGTTGTAGAAGAAGAACCAAAGCCAAATTAATACTCTCAAATATGAAATAAATAAATATATATATGTACGTGTATATGTATGATTATGTGTGTGATTATAATTTTTTAATTTTAAAAGATTAAACATATTACGGTATTTAGCCTTACATAGAATACTGACGATAAAATAAGCATGAATGTCATAAGGTATACATATATATTATATCCATTGATATATTAAAATATTTTTATACTTGTATTTCGAAAAAAATAAATATATGCAAATATATAGTTTTTTAACATTAACCGTTCATGCAAATAGTAATGTCATGTTGTCTTGTATTTTCAAATGTGTCAAAGACAAAATAAAATAAATGTGCAAATAAAGTCAAATAAATACGGCAAAATAAGTAAAATTATATTGTTCGTTTATAATATAAATATTATGAAAATAGCTGATTTGGGAAACTTGAATACTATTAATATTCATAAATACCCATTGTGGAGGCAAACATTTTTTTCTAGCTATAATTCACAAAAAAAAAAAAAAAAAATAATAATAAATTATGACCTGTCATTATTTTTTTTCGCAATTATAAATAAATAGCGGTATAATTTTTTATTCATTAGAATATTTGCCTGAACAAAAAAGCTATTTTGATTTAAAAAAAAACATCAGGATGTTAAAGTATATTCCTGATATATATATATAGTTTAAGTATCAAAATAAAGATAAGGAAAAAGACATATTTTTTTTATTTTAAACGAAATAGATCTAAAATTAAATTGAATAATATGGAATCATGTTATATACAAATTTCTCTCTTTGGGTATCATTTTTATCACTATATTGTAAAACCAAGGGTGAAGAATATTAGCATGCATTTTATAAATAATTTTTACCATATAATAATAATTTTTCTATCCTACATATGATATGGTGGCGCATATATTTGATAATTTCTCTTAATTTAGAAAATATGTTTTTTATATTTATAAAGTACCTTTAAGTATAGCCAGAGAGATATGAAAAAAAATATTAAGGTGGAAAATAATGATTATGATAAATTTATATCGCTTTATATATATTTATATACGCCCATAAATTATCAGTAGCCTAGTATTGAAATAAAATTAATTAAAATATTATTTGCATGGTAAAAACATGTAATATCAATAAATTGGTAAACTATATTTGGTTTTCTCCTTATTGTTAAGAAAAAAGAGTATGTATAAACTTATTCATAAAGGCATAATGAATAATAAAAAATATATATAATAATAGTAATAATAATAATAATAATAATAAAATATAAAGCTTATACATTATATTAAAAATTATTTTAAGTTTTTATTAAATTTATTATTAATTTGCTTGCATCTATTATGGCGTATATATATTCATTTTTTTTACATGCCTTATAACAACGGGCTATTATACATAAATATATGTATGTATGCGCTATTAATACCAATGAGAAAAAATATATGAAAAATAATTTAGCATAAATGAAACATCATTAGATATAGAAGAATTAGAAAATATTTTTATTTTCATTTTTTCAACTATAAATACATATATTTTATAATATATGTTTTTTTTTCTTTGACCTTATTCATTTATCCATTCATTTATTCATTCATTTTTTGTTGGTTTTTTTTCTCCATAAAAATATATTTTTTTTATATGTATAATTTATTAGCCAAAATTTACATTTGTAAATTGCTATTCAATAAGAAGAATTTATTTTCTATGCATAAAATGTAATTTTATTCAAATATTTTGAGAAATTATACATTTATATGGACATATAATATTTGTATATATATTAAGCAATGTTGAAATGAGTATATCATTGTAGATCCTATATAGTTGTCGCTATATTTAATTATATGCGCATTTTTAGCTTATTTGTATACAAATATAAGCACAAACTATTCGCTCATTAATATATTTTTATTTATATATTTTTATTTCACCAAAGCGTGCGAGCACACGACGACATATCTCTATGGAGTAGTTTGATCTCGAATTAATTTTATTTTATGTCATTAAATCTTCAAAATATTTTACATCTTAACAATAGTGTGAAACCAAATTGAAGTACCATAATATATACTGAAGAACATATTTGATATATAATATACGTGAGATCAGATAGTGTATTTATTTCTAACCCCTAAAGCAAAATGAATTATTCAGCGTTTAAAGGATATGCATCTAACTGGTTAAGTAGAAAAAGTATTTTGATGAAAAAAGGAAATGGATCTAAAATCGCATTAATAGCAAGTAGTGGAATTGGAATGTACATTTTATCAAATGAAGAAAATAGAAAAGAATTAAGATCACGTTATCATAATATAAAAAAATGTATAGATAATATGCTATATCAATATAATAATAAGAATAAAATATTTTTTGAAAATTTAGTTCTTTGTGATAATAATAATAATAATTCAAATAAAGGTTTTCGAAATCCATTATGGAGATCAGAAGAAAAAAGGCCAATTGATAAAATGGAAAATGCAATTATATTTAGTGGATCATCGAATCCATTATTAAGTAAAAAAATAACAGATCATTTAAGTACTACATTAGGTAAAGTTAATTTAAAACGATTTGCAGATGGAGAAGTATCAATGCAATTTCTAGATAGTATACGAGGAAAAGATGTATATATTATACAACCTACATGCCCACCAGTGAATGAAAATCTTATTGAATTATTATTAATGATTTCTACATGTCGAAGAGCATCAGCTAAAAAAATAACAGCTGTTATACCTTATTATGGTTATGCACGTCAAGATAGAAAATTAAGTTCAAGGGTTCCTATATCTGCTGCCGATGTTGCAAGAATGATAGAAGCTATGGGTGTTGATCGAGTTGTAGCTATTGATTTACATTCAGGTCAAATTCAAGGGTTTTTTGGTCCAAGAGTTCCAGTTGATAATTTAGAAGCACAATTAATAGGTTTAGATTATTTTACAAAAAAAAATTTATATAAACCTGTTATTGTTTCTCCAGATGCAGGTGGAGTATATAGAGCAAGAAAATTCCAAGATGGTTTAAATTATCGAGGAATGAGTGATTGTGGAATTGCTATGCTTATCAAACAACGTAGTAAGCCAAATGAAATTGAAAAAATGGATTTGGTAGGAAATGTATATGATTCAGATGTGATTATTGTTGATGATATGATTGACACATCTGGTACATTATGTGAGGCAGCAAAACAATTAAAAAAACATGGAGCTAGAAGAGTATTTGCATTTGCTACACATGGTCTATTTTCAGGACCAGCTATTGATCGAATCGAAAATTCCCCATTAGAAGAAGTGGTTGTTACAGATACTGTTAAGTCTAATAAAAATATTGATAACTGTAAAAAAATTACTAAATTAAGTGTTTCAGTTTTAGTTGCAGATGCTATTAGAAGAATACAACAGAAAGAATCGCTTAACGATTTGTTTAGTATGAAAGGATAAACACACCTACCACAATATGCATATATATCCATATGCATATACATATACCCTTTTTAAGCTTCTATATTTACTTGACTTCTGTTTCCTTTCTTGTTTAATACATATTGGAAAATAGAAATAGACGTCCTATTTTTATCATAGAAATGGAAATCATACCATCAAAAATACAATGAAAACATGCGCATAATGTGTAAATAATTTGTAAACAAACTTTGATATTATATATGTATATTGTGCTTATCTATTGTATGTTTGTCTACTTTGGCATATATTTTAAACATACCTTTCTTTGAAGATAATATATTTTTAAAAAGAAGTTTGTAAGTTTATTTGGTCACACATGTTTCCCTTTCTTTAGCAATTGATAATTTTTTTTTTATCCTTTTTTACATTTTTTTCTCTTTCTGTTTTTCTTTTTTTTTTTAATTTTTTTTTACAAAATATGGAATACGTTCAACTTAAAAAAAAAAAAAAAAAAAAAAATTTTAAAAAAAGTGCGAGTCAACAAATTTATTCTTTTATTCCATTTTTTGGAAAATCATTTATGTATACACAAAGGGATGAATTAATCGTTTGAAGTTTCACAGACTAAGGCACAGGGACATAATATATCATCCCCTCGTTGCTTTAGAAGATTTTCCTCTTTTAATGTAAACTAGTTAGTTTATTTATTGTAATGTATAATGTCATATATATAAAAATGAAATATCATAGATTTGTATATGACAAGTCATATTCGAACGATAGATGAAAATTTTATATATTGCCAAAATGTTTTGGCTACCTAGTATTCATAAGTAATTTAAAAAAAAATAGCCAATAAATAATTTGTACTCTCTAATGGTGATTTTGAGTTGCCAAAAATAGAGAAATAAATAAGAAATGAATAAATAAATATATTGCTGTTTTTTTTTTAGCCTATAATTTGATGATTTTGTTTGCAATGTAATGTAACGGATTTCCAGGAAAGTATCCATATAATACGTTTCTCTGTAATTGCCATCTATTTTATTTATTCACTTATTTATTTTTTTGTGAATTTTTTGTCAAATCGAATTGCATTAAAGAAATGAGCTTATGTTCATAAATTTTATTGCTGTGGCATTTATTTATATTACTTTTATTATTAATTGTTCATATTTTTTTTTTTTTTTTTTTTTTTGTAATACCGATAAGCTAGCCATTTCTACATTTTAAATCACACTAAAAGTGAAGAATATTATTTTCATAAAATCAAGAAAATTGATGAATATATCTTCAATATGTATTACATACATATTTCGTAAATCCTAATAATCAATATAAAAATCTAACACATAGTAAAATAACTAAACAAAAGTAAAAGATTATCCTTAAGAAGGTGACGAAAAAATATTATTTTATAAAAAGTTGCGAGACTTTGTTTTTTGATAAATAATTGTAACAATTTAAGTTTAATATTTCCAAAAGGAGTATGTTATCAATGCACATTTTTATTTGAAAAAATAAGTAAAAGTTTTTATATCCTATTTTATTCAGTTTTATTTTATTTTTTTTCAAAAATGAGTTCCAATTCTCCGAAATATTTCGTCCAAAGCTTAAAAGGACGAACTGTAATTGTAAGACTAAATAACGGATCAGATTATAAAGGAATATTAGCATGTTTAGATGAACGTATGAATGTTACATTAGAACAAACTGAAGAATATTTTGATGGCGAACTAATCGAAAAATATAACGACGCTTTTATTAGAGGAAATAATGTTTTTTATATAAGAGCAATTGATGATGAATAATTTAGCTGTTCATTTTTTTTTTTTTTTTTAATACATTCATATACAATTTGCTTATGTACATGGTTTTATTTTTTGGTATTTTGTACATAAAATTTTTGCATGGTAAATGTATGTGTGAATGTATATTTTTTTAATTGACTTAAAATTAAACATTTAATGTATAAAAAAAATAAAGACATCGAAAGAGATGATGATAAGGGTGGGATGCACTTTTTATGTGCGAAGCTAATTAATCCTATCTATTTTGAAAAGTATCGAAAACGAAAATGCACACGCATATATATGTATGTATATATGTGCTTGTGGCTAGTATAGGAATAGGGTTCCAAGGAACCTTTTTTTTTTGTTATTATTTTATTATTATTGTTATTTGCTGTTTTATCGTTAAATGTCAAACTCGTATAAAATAGGGAGCAAAATATATGTAATATGCGTACATCAATTTATTTCACACAAAATGAGATAAAGGGGAAAAAGGGAATCATAAAAAATAAATTCAAATAAAATGTGAATTATTATATGTATAAACATGCAAAAGCCAAGATCAAGGTACAAATGTTTATTATTCTATTTTTATCTAATATTTAATTTATATACTTCCCCTTATTTATACATTAGTATTCTTATTAGTCTTATATTTTAATTAAAAAGGTTCTTAAATAAGAGCCTTCATTCTGCTTGTTTCAGCAACAGCTTCGTCAAATTTCTTTTTCTCATCTGCATTTAATTGTAATTCGATTACTTGTTCTACACCATTACCACCAATAACAAGAGGAGTACCAGCGAAAATATCTTTGTGTCCATATTGGCCTTCTAATAAAGTCGAGCATATTAAAACTTTTCTTAAATCTCTAATATATGATTCAGCCATTTCAATAATAGCAGCAGCGGGTGCAACATATGGAGATGCATGTAAATTAACAATTTCTAAAGCGGTATTAACAGTTCTATCAAATATAGCATCAAGTTCTTGATCAGTTATTTTTTTATTGTTAATAAATTCTTGAAGTGGAATACCACCAACAGTTATATATCTTTTTAATAAAACCATTTTATTTCCATGAGCACCAACAATATGAGCATTTACATCTCTTGGGCATACATTTAATTTTTGAGAAATGTAATATTTAAGTCTAGATGTATCTAAAACACCACCTAATCCAACAATCTTGTTTTTTGGAACACCGGAATGTTGATGTAATAATTGAACCATAACATCAACTGGGTTTGTTACTACAATAATAAATGCATTTGGACAGTTATTTTTAATATGACCACCAATCTCAATCATAATTTTATTATTTAGTGGTAATAAATCATCTCTATTCCATTCTTTGTCACTTTTTCCTGGAGCTTTTGTAAAACCAGCTGTAACAATTACAACATCTGCATCTTTAAGATCATCATAAGTGTTTGATCCTGATACTTTACAATTTGAATATGCCATTACATTTGTGTGAGAAGTATCTAAAGCTTTTCCATGGGGCATATTTTTTACAATATCAAACAAAACAACATCTCCTAAATTTTTCTGAACAATTAAGGTGGCCATAACACCTCCAATCATACCAGATCCGACAAGTACTATTTTTGCTTTTGGTGCCATTTTTTAAAAAGAAGCGGGGGGGGATATATAGTTTAAAAAAAAAAGTAAAATATGAGTGGGGAAATTCTATAAAAAAAAGTTGAAAAAAAAATGTGTATGGTATGCATATATTAAGGGAAAAATAATTATATACCCATAGAAATAGTATTAATTATAAAAATGAGAATAAAAAATTATGTAAAAAAATAAATTAATACGCAGCATAAACATGCTCATAAACATGGCCATAGATATGCCCATAAATAAAAAAATGAATAAAAAAAAAATAAAAAATGAATAAAAAATGAATATTCCTATATATTTTAAAATATAGAAATATATAAGAAAAAGAAATATTACTTTAAAAAGAGAAAAACCTAAAGTTTTATGGTGAATTTTTTATAAACGTGATGTTATAATATAAAGTTGTGATAATTTATGGAAAATAATTAAAATGTAAAGAAAAAATATATTCTTAAAAATTAATTTTTTATTTGGCGAAGCTTTTACAAAATATATTTTTATTTTTATTTTTATAAAATTTTATGTATATATATATATACACAGTAAATTAAAGGGGATTTTTTTATAAAAATATTTTCTCGTAGTGAGATGGAAATGAACAAAAATATATAATTTTTATTGCTATATATATAATAGAATAGCTAGGTTAATAAAATATGAATTCTACATTTATGCATGCGTGCGAGGGGTATATATTTATGTAATAACCGAATATTATATGACGTGGTTTTATTTATGTACGTTTTATGTTTTTCTCTTAATATATATACATACGACTAAACAAATTGCAAATGCTATATATAAATACTTTAAAAATATTTCGTATCAATTGCAAGCAAGATAATTCATAAAATTTTTATTATATTGTAAATGCATATAGTTTATATAATAAATAGCATGTAAACACTTTTTTCTCCTATATTGCACAAATCGGAATGTATTAATTTTTCCCTAAGTGTATAATATATTATATATATATATAATATGGCATGTATTAATTATTTTCTCATTTTTTCTCATTTTTTCACATTTTTTCACATTTTTTCACATTTTTTCGCATTTTTAAATATATTATGACATTTTTGAGTTACTAAAAAAAAACATAATATGTGGAAAGTTATTATTATATTTATAGATGCTTATTTTAATAAGAAGCTTATAATAATATATATGCAACAAGTGGAAAGTTCACAATATTTCTCTTTTTTAATAGCTATTCCATATTATATACACTATCGAATAGCAAATTTATTATAAATACGCCTATATTATTTTGTGTGCATATATACAATATACTTATATTGTATGATGTGATTCTCTTTAAAATTAATGTGTATTTTATTTTATATTATTTTTGCCAAGGGAATGTAGCAATTTTGAAAAAATGCATTTAAATAATAACATATAATTAAAATACTAAAATTAATTAGTGAAAATATGGTCAAATTTAAAATTACAAAATAAATGAGATAAGATTTTTCTGAAAAGGGTATCTTTGGTTTAGCCGCGGTACTGTGTCAATGCCACTCTACATACAGTATTCACATGTGTATACACAGGCATATATATATATGTATATATGATTAATATATTTAAGCTATAAAACAATAAAAGGTCTTTCCTTTCTTATATATATTTATCTTTTATTTGGTGTATGGAAAAAGGATATAAAAGATAAAACATTTGAACTGGTTAATATTTATATTTTTGTAATGCAAATTTATCAATGCATATATATTGTTCGTTTCGTTTATTTTGGTTGTTTTTTTAAGCATTTACAAATTTTTATATTTTAGAATGACATTAAACATGTAATATAGTTAAATATAGTTCAGTGATTACAATTTAAAAAGTATATTTGTAGAAAAATAAGAATTATAATTTAAGTATTCTGTTAATATTAATACATTCATTATGTGTATACCAGGTTATAGGATAATCTATAAAAAAATACATGAACAGTCATAAAAATTTAGATATTTCTGCACAAAAAAAAAACTTTCTAGCTAGCTGGTTTGTATAGCTATAATATATTTTTTTTTTATTTATTTTCCTGTTTGCGGTATTAACAAAAATAGTAATCGTAATAGTAATAGCAATCGTAGTAATAATAACAATAATGGGTGATTGAGATAATTTAAATAATAATTAATATTGATGTGAATAAGTAAATATTTTTCAGTATTTTCCAGCATTTCCAGCATTTCCAGCATTTTCCAGCATTTTTCCTTTTTTACTTTTTGAACTATGGAAGGTGAAATAAAAACGTATAATGAATGTTTGGAACAATTATATAAAACACACTCAATCAAACTAGGGCTTGGAAGTACAAAAAAATTGAGTGAATTATTTGGCAATCCTTATAAGAATTATAAAACTATTCATGTAGCTGGTACAAATGGGAAAGGGTCGGTGTGTCATAAAATTTATTTAGGACTTAAATTAAAAAAATATAAAGTGGGAATATTTTCTTCTCCTCATATATTTTCCTTAAGAGAAAGAATAATTATAAATGATGAACCAATAAGTGAAAATGATTTAATTGCTTTAGTTAATGAAGTATTTAAAAAAGCAAAAAAAATAAATGCAAGTCCAACATTTTTTGAAATTATAACTCTAGTTGCTTTTATATATTTTTCTAATCAAAATGTAGATTATGCAGTTATTGAAACTGGATTAGGAGGAAGATTGGATGCAACCAATATTTTGGAAAAACCAGAATTAGTTATAATTACATCAATTGGTTATGATCATTTAAATATATTAGGGAATGATTTGAATCAAATATGTAATGAAAAAATTGGAATATTTAAGAAGGATGCTCAAGTTATAATAGGTCCATCTGTTTCTATATATGTAAATGTTTTTGAAAAGGCAAAAGAATTAAATTGCAATATGCATATTGTTCCACCAGAACCTAGAGGGGAAACATATAATGAAGAAAATACGAGAATAGCTATAGAATCTTTAAAAATATTAAATATAAATGTAGATAGCGTTTTAAAATCGATAATACCTATCAAACCTCCATTGAGAATACAATATTTAGCTGAAGAACAAATGGAACATATAAAAAAAAAGTACATACAAATGGAAATGATAGAAAATAATACTATTTTATCTTATCCTAGTGCTGTTATAATGGATGTAGGTCATAATGAAACTGCTATTGATAGACTATGTCGAGATATTAACTTTTTTCATAAAGACAAAATAATAAGAGTGTGTATATCTCTAACTAAACCTAGGAATTTAAATATATTCCAGCCATTAATTGCACAATTTCCCGATGTCTTAAAGGTATAAATAATTTTTTTGTTTATTCAATATATACATTTCGGTAAAATATACATATTTATTTGTTTGGTTATTTTTAATAACAGGATGTTTTTTACTTACCATCAATCAATGAGCGGACATATGACTTTGATGAAATTGTGGAAATGATAAATGATGATGCATATATAAATAATGAACTAAAGAATCATATATTAAATAGTTCAAAAAAAGTTAACCAATGGTTAATAGCAGAAAAGGAAAAAAATGGAAATTTAATTGATAACAATAAATTATATAAAAGAGGTAAGATCTATAATATTACCAAATTTATACATCATTATACATAAACAAATAAATATGCATATACTTGGTATTAATTTTCAAAGACAATGTTTTTTTTTTTTTTTTTTTTTAAAGGCACAATTCCTCTTATTGTAAGAAATGCATTTTTGGAGTGTTGCAAAGACAATTCTGTTCTGGTCATATGTGGCACTTTTTTTATTTTCGAGGAAGTTTTAAAATCTTTTGATATATACTCAGGTACGCCACGTAACATTTTATTAGACCAATATGTGTAATGCAATTTATTTTATCATTTTATTAGACCAATATGTGTAATGCAAATTTTGTTATCATTTCATTATTTTATCATTTCATTATTTTATCATTTTATTATTTTATCATTTCGTTATTTTATCATTTCATTATTTTACTTTGCTATTTTTAAATTAGACATGCAGGATACAATTTTTATGAACGAGCCATCAGTAGTATAGAGCTAGCTAAAAGGTGTGCAAACCCGTTAGGATTATTAAATGGCTAGTAAAAAAAATAAAAAAAAATAATAATAAAAAAAAATATAAAAAAATAATAATAAAAAAAATAATAATAAAAAAAATAATATAAAATAATATAAAAATATATAATAATAAAATATATTGAGCTAGCTAAAAAACAATACAGAGAGCCATGATATAAAATAATAAATGGGAATACAAATGGATAGTACAAAATATAATCTATGATAAAAATTTGTTAATATAAAACAAACATATTAGCTGAAAATCGAACTTAAGACCGTTTTTGTTTTTGGCTAGTTAAAGATAACATAAATATTGATAGCGATATAACGAAAAACATTTAGTAATTAATTAAATAATATATTTATTTCTTATTTATTTTATCGTTTAAAAGTAATTTCATACAAATTCTAAAAAAAAATAATTTTTTATTTGAAAAATTAAGAACAAGACATCAAAATAAAAATTTATAAGTATATATAATTAATGAAAAATAAATTTTTTTTTAAATATACTTTTTATGCAACAAAAAAATATATGTGGAAAAAGGCATCATTACAAATATTAGTTTAATATATCACTATTAACATTTATGCAATTTTTGTTTTATGTGTGTGTGTAAACAAACAGAAAAAGGAAATTTCATAACCCCCCAAAAAAATAAAAGAATGAATATATAAATTAATTTTCATTTGTGTAGCCACCTAATTATTCCTTCTTTTACTCTACTACTTATGTGCATATTTTTTATGGAAATATCAAAATGTGTTAAATTTTAAAATAAAATTCTTCGATAATATACAATTCTCAATGCGTATTATTATATAGTAATTTGTTTTCTTTTACATTTTTACATTTTTACATTATTTTTATGAAATGGACAAAATATTATTTCCTTTAGTTAATTTCACGCATATTAATATATACCTTCAAGGAAAGTAGTAATATCTACTAACAAATCATGTTATTGTTAGAAAGGACTAAAATGGCTATACATATAATACAATTGTGTTTATAGTAAAGTGCATTTGCCCCATTTTATCCAGTCTATAGATATTATTTTTGTTTTTAAAAATTGACGATCAATACAGTTTGCAGCATTGATTGTTTTTCTTGGCTTGCCTAAAAATGAAAAAAATGAAAAAAATGAAAAAAATGAAAAAAATAAAAAAATATAAAAAATGAAAAAAATATAAAAAATAAATAAAGTGGTGAGGGTAAAGAGACAAAGTGTGTGCATGTTATGGTGGGTGAACATACCTGTAAAACTGGTAAGATGAATTAGAAAGGTCTTGACTCTTTTTCATTAAATCATCAAGTTTTTCACCCCTTTGTAAAAGATCCTCAATATTTTTAAGCATAACATCTCTAACTTCATCAAGATCTTTTTGTACTCTTGAAAGCCTATCAGCTTCTGAAGGGTTTTGATATTTTTTTAATAATTCATTTAGCTCACTTGTAAATAACATACCTTCACTCAAATCTGAAATTATATGTTCATATTGTCCTCTACATTTTTGTTGAAATATTTTTTGAGTATTGTCTATTAAGCCAAATGCAATTCTCATAGGATATGATTTAGTAGTTAATACTAAAACACTTATATCATTTTCTTTGTTTGTATAAATATGTAAATGACCAATACCTGATTCTAATTCAATAACTTCTCTATTTCCTTTTTGGGTTCTACTACATACTAATCTTGAATGGAAAAATATATGTTCTTTTAATGAGGATCTATGGAAGAATGGAAATGATGATAAATCCACACTAGCAGACAAAAAAATAGGTTGCGAGGAATTATATTTATATATTAATATTCCATAAATTGCAATCCTATTTGTGCTTTCATTGCTTGGAAGAGGCCCTGATATATTGTTCATTTTAAATAATATAATAACAGCAAATATTTGTGACAATATAATCGTAGTAGCTAATGTGGCAATTTGTGAGTTTTGATAAAATGGGAAATGCAAAGCGATCAAGTAGTAATGCGGTATTATCACTATTATATTATCACTATTATATTATCACTATTATATTATCACTATTGTTATTATTATTATTGCTTTGTGAAATATGCATCCTACTAATATTTGAAATTTTTTAAATAATAAAAAATACGGGAAAAATCCGGGAAAAAAAAATTATTTTATACATATACATAAATATGCATACAAAAGTGGCGAGAATGTTTCCTAGAATTTGATTAATTTCAAAGGAACAAGCGAATTCCCTATTTAAATTATTTATATATGTTGGTATAATATATTTTTTGGGGAATTTTATAAATTTAATTAAAAAAATGAATATATTTTATGTAGTATAACATATTTTATGTAGTATAACATATTTTACTTTTTTTCCCCATTCTCAATATATTCTAAATTACAATTTATCAGGCTAAAATTATTTTTTTAAATTACCAAAAAAGTGAAATAAAAAAAAAAAAAAAAAAAAAAAATGATAACATATGTAGCTGTAATGCTTTGTCATGGATAAAGAAGGAAAATTATGTACAGAATTATGTACATGTATGTATAGTGATATATTTTTATGGATACTCTTGATATCCTTATCTGCTTCACTTATTTGTTTCGCTTATTTGGTTTAGTTCTGGTATTATTTATATATTGTAAAATTCTTATGATCATATAATTTGATTTTCTATTTTTTTAGTGTTAAAATAGTTGGTGTTTATTACCAAGTTGTAATATAACTGTGTTATATTTTTGTGTGCATATATAATACGGTATACAAAAAAAAAAAAAAACAGAAAAAAAAATCAATATTTTGAATAAACAAAGTGTAAATAAAAATTATTATTGAATAAAAATACAAAATAAAAGCTATACTTTTATATTAATTTTCCAATACGCAAAAATAATAAAATAATAAAATGATAAAATAATAAAATGATAAAATAATAAAATGATAAAATTATAAAATGATAAAATAATAAAATGATAAAATTATAAAATGATAAAATTATAAACACAATATAAATATATAGCACAATATTCTACATATAGAATAATATATGGTGTGCTAAATCAAGCGCTATTGATGTATCTAAAAAACTAAAAAAAAAACAAGATAAATAACACAAAAAAGATACATAAAAAAAATGAAAAGGACGTAAAAAAGCATGGAAATAATAATTAAGAAGAATTTTTTTTTTTTTTTGCTTTTCTTTTTCTAAGGCATTAAAGAGAAAATATGGTGTTTTCTTCATAACCAATATATAAAAATTATGTATAGATAATTGAATAAAATAAAAAAATAATTTTTTAAAAAATGAAATAAAAAGTAAAAAGATATTTTTATAAAATATAGATGGTGATTGTCTTAAAATATTATAAAAAATTATATTCATTTTTTTTATTTTATTTATAGAAAAATTATTATATATATTTCTTATATAATCTGTTAAGTTAAAATATATCATACTTTTATTTAATATATATAATAATTCTTCACATAAAAATAAAATCAAATTTATTGAAACGTTTTTGTCTATTTTCATATTTCGTTTTATTTTAAAAATTAATTCATTTATTTTATTCATATCATATTGGTTATTTTCTTCTCTAGTTCCTTTATATACTTTTTGGAATAGACATTTTTTTTTCACAAAATTTAAATTATAAATTTTGTTTTTTATATTTTTATCATTAAACTGATCGAATAAATAAATAATATTATAATTATCTATATGTGGTATTTTTAAAAAATAAAAATTATCTTCTTCTAATTCATCTACATTAGTGTGTAACTTTTTTTCATAATGTTCTAGAGTAAAAAATAAAAATAAAAATAATTTTTCAAAATTGTAAGGGACAAACTTATCAAAACTGTTTTTATTAACAGTTATTTTCATATTCATATCTTCCTTTTCGCATATATTTCTACAATTTTTTCCACAATTTTTTTCGCATATATTTCCACAATTTTTCCCACTATTTTTTCCACATTTTTCACTTATGAATGTAAACAATATATTATTTATTAAAGTGTACTTAAATTTAATAAATAAATTTTTCATATAATTATGTATATGTATTATAATGACAAAAAACCCTTCCATTTTTTTAGTTTGTTTTAATAATTGTTCAATATATATATGCAATTTTATTACATGTTTATTATTTGGTTGTAAAACACCTTTATGTGGATAAACATATATATGCCTTAAAATATCAAAATTATATTTTTTATCAATTTTATTTTTATTATTTTTAAAACAGATATTTTGCTCGAAATATTTAAATATACTATTTTGTTTAACATGTAAAAATGAATATAAATTTACTGGAATAATACAGTCATTTTTTTTATCATAGCAAAATATGGAAAAATGTAATTTCTCTGGAATCGTGCCCTCGATTTTAACACGGTTATTACTACAAACACACTTTGCATCAGCATTTGTGTCCTCATTTGTGTCCTCATTTATGTCCTTGTTTATATTTTTATTTATATTTTTATTTTTATTTACATCCTTGTTTGTTTCGCCTGGTTCACAACCGTTCTCGCTTTTTTTTACAATTTCAGATTTAAGAATATTATTTTTTTTGCTAAAAATAGTACTTATATTAGTATGCCACTTCTCAAATATGTTTTTTTTTAAATTATCTTCCACCAAAATTGAAAGCTGACTATCTTTTCTGCTAACATTGTTTGTATCGCCATTGCCTTGCTTATTGGCAAATTCTCCGCTTTCACAATTTTCCCCACTTTCGCAACCGAACGAAGTGTGTGCTTTTTTCTCATCTTGATTGGCATATGGTGTGTTAGTATGTACATTTATTAATTCGTCATTTTTTTGATTAATATTTAAAGTAGATATATTTCGAGAAGTTGTTTCATTAGAATCATAAGATAAAGTAAAACTTGTTTGATATATTTGATAAGTATTAATTATGTTCAAATTTATAAAATTGGGAGATATTGAAATAAGGTTCGTTATTTTATTTGCGCCACTTTTGCTACCGCCACTTTTGCTACCGCCACTTTTGCTACCGCCACTTTTGCTACTGCCACTTTTGCTACCACTTTTAGCATCCCTAAATAAATTGCATAAGACTCTAAAGCCAATCAACTTAAATTCATGTGAGCCATTGCCAGGAACAATTAATGTCGAATAAGCTTTGGGCTGAATATAATTTTTTTTTTTTTTTTTATTTAGAATAAAAAAATTTTTGTCAGGAAAAATAGAATAATCATTTATTATATTTCTTATTTCATTTTTTTTTTTTTCAATAAGAATATTTTTTTCAAATCCTAAGAAAATAATAATATCATTATCGAATAACCAAATATCTTTTTTTTGTGTTTCGAAAATTAACTTATTTATAAAATAGTTATAAAGCTGCTTACAGCACATGGCATAGTAATTTAGGCAATACTTTATATAGTTGCTTTTGGCACTTTTTTCGGCACTTTTTTCAGCACTTTTTTCAGCATTTTTTTCCGCATTCTCTGCATTTTCGTCAGTTTCGCCATTTTCGCCATTTTCGCCTTTTCTATATCTTGAAAACAAGTCTTTATAATAATCTATGTTATCAAAAGATTCGAACAAATTTACATTTGCCAAGCATACACACAAACTTGTATTTTTAATTTTAAATGTAATACAACTAAAATGATTTAAATTTTTTTCATTTTTATTATATAATTTATCTCCAAAATATGAATATATATAATTATTATTATTATTTTTATTTATTTTTTTATAACACACATTACTACTATATGACCTTATTGGATTCAAATTTTTTATATCATTTTCTTTTTGATGGATAACAGAACAATGATTATTTTTATCTACAGAATTATTTATCAAAACTATTTTATTTATCGAATAATTATAAATATTACTATTTAATGATGTAGATATAATTTTATTTTTAATAGGATATTCATAACTAGCTAATTTATTAAAATATTTTTTTTTTTTTTTTTTTTTTTTTTTTTTTTTAAAGATATTCAAATTATCCTCAATAATATCATCTGGTTGTATATTTTCACACAATTTAGTTTGATTCCATTTATTTTTTACAAAATTATAAAAATATGATTTTAAAATAGTTTTATATATTTTCCCATAAACTTTTTTTGTTGCAATTTCGATATTTTTAAAATATACATGACGAATATTATTGTATAAATATGTTTTTACTAAAAAAATAAATGGGCAATTTTCAAAATGTTCTAAATTTATAAGTTTATAATTTTCTACCCATTCTATTTCATTTTTAATTCTTAACTTAATCAACTGAGATACCTGCTTTCTTTCAAAATAATTCTTAAAACTATAAGTAGAAAAAAAAGTTACACATACATGTATGTGTATATATATATGTATATGTATGCATATGCAATGTAATATACAATTTTGACACTATTTTAAAAGGAGAAAGGGAAAGATCCTCAAAAATAAGTCAATGTTTCTTATTTTTTCTTATTTTTTCTTATTTTTTCTTATTTTAAAAATATATAAAAATGTAGAATGAACAAGAATAAAACACACACATATTTCATTTCTATCTTTGTGACAATATATATAAGATACCTAATAATTATTATATCTTCGGTTGGTGATTGTTTTAAAAGAGTCCAAAATATATTTGAATAATTTTGACATAAGTTAAAATCGAAAATATAAAAAGCACTTGTGTAATTGTGTGGTTTATTCATCTTATTTTGCTTTCCCTTCTATATTTTTATTTACTTCATATATTTATTTTGTATTTACTTCATATATTTATTTCATATATTTATTTTTGTATTTATTTCATATATTTATTTCATATATTTATTTTTGTATTTTTTTTTATACAAATTTATACAAATGTTTAGAAAAAGCCATATTTTAGTGATATGTCCTTGACAATTTATTAAAAAAAAAAAAACACATAACACTTATTTTTATTTCCTTAAAAATTTATTATGTGTATATAGATAGACTCTAGTATTATTATTAAAAAAAAAAAAAAAATTATATTTTATTATTTAACAAAATAAATATACTGCGTTATTTCTCACACTAGTGTATTTACGCCATGTTTGGCATTGAACTGGTTAGCGAATGGGTATAAAACAAAAAAAAGCAAAAAAAAGCAAAAAAAAACAAAAAAAAAGCAAAAAAAAAGAATAAAAAAGAATAAAAAAGAACAAAGCAAAGAGATACTATAAGCTAAATGAGAACGGTCAAAGAGCAACAGCTCCATTTAGGCGCTTACCATAACTTAGTTTTCCCATTTGTGCGTCTTTCATTTTTTACAATACAATGAAAATGGTCAACACATTTGAAGATGAGGTTAAAATTACCAGCACATTTGAAGATGAAATTAAAAAGATATTTCCCTTTCCTCCGTACGAAGTAAGGATGGCAGAAAAGTGAAAAAAAACACCGAAAAAAAAAGTGAAAAAAAAGTGAAAAAAAAGTGAACGAAGTGACGGTTTAGAAATGAACCAATTAGCAAGCCTTTACAACGACTTGTCTTCTATCAATTAAGGTGTTTAACTTTTTTTTTTTTTTTTTTTTTTTTTTCATTTTATTTATGTCAGGCCCAACTAGAATTCATGAAAATAATGTATGAAATTATGAAAAGATCAAATATAAAGGTTGAAAAAATAAAACTAATTTTTGAAATTATAAGAAAAAATGAAAATATGTTAAAAAATATAAAGGATACAAATAAAGCTATATTAGATATATTTAATGATAAATTTGAAATTCAAACAAAAGAATTAAATTATGTTAAAAATGAAATATATACTGAACAACATATCATTAGTGAAATGAAAACTGGATCTGGGAAATCTCTAACCTTATTAGCTTCAATTATTTATTTGTATAAAAAAAAAAAACCACGAAAAAAAAAGATTAATATATTTGATTAGCCCTATTTTATAAAAAAATTTACTATTTCAAATTCTTTAGAATTATTATCAAGTATTTAGTGTCTATATATTTTTGTCATAAATATTATTTTATCGTTTCTTTCTCAGCTTATTGAAGCATAGATTTGATCTATTTTTAATAAAAGAAAATGTGGAGCTTAAAAGGGAGGGTACATGATTGAATTTATCACCATTTTTATCACCATTTTTATCATTATTTTTTTATCACTATTTTTGTCACTATTTTTATTACCATTATTTTTTATCACCATTTTTATCGCCATTATTTTTTATCGCTATTTTGTTCAGAACCAGAATGGATACGAGAAAATATTATAAACAATGTCATACAAAAATATCAAAACTATATAAATATGGAAAAAACAAAAAATGAAAATAATTTAAAAATTCTAAATAAATATTTCACTTTTACTAATGATAAAATACAATTTAATGAGCATATTTTGTTACAAAAAAAACAAAAAAAAAATGACATAATACAAAAAGGGGAAGATAATGATGATATATTGCCTACTTGGAACGGTATAAAAAAGACAACAATTTCTATACTTTTATAAATACAATAAGTGTACATTCGTGCATCTATTCGTGCATCTATTCGTGCATCTATTCGTGCATACATTCGTGCATATATTCGTGCATCTATTCGTGCATATATTCTTCTTTTTTTTTTTGAATTTTATTAATTAGACGAGGATATGGAAAACAATTTTTTTCTTGACGAACCTCCAAAAAAACAGGTACGAAAAATTGGAATAACCAAACTGGCCAAACTAGCCAAACTTGCCAATGCACACACGCAGTTGCTACCCATGCCTAGACATGATTAGACATGATTAGACATGATTAGACATGATTAGACATGATTAGAGATATGTATAGATAGTATAGATATGTATAGATAGTATAGATATGTATAGATAGTATAGATATGTATAGATGTGTACACCGTGGCTATTCCCTTTTCTCTCAGATTTTCATATGCAGTCGAACGCAATCACAACTAAACCAGTATTTTTCAGAATTAAAAAAGATCGAAAAAAAGCTAAGCAAGGAAAATTTACCGATAAATATGATAATCATTGGAAGTAGAAAGCATCTATGTATTAATGAGGTAAGCAAATGAGAGTATATTGATAGTTTTATTGCATAGTTTTATTGCATACTTTTGTCTGCATATTCATTTTCTTGCCCATTTTCCACTTTAGAAAATTATGAAAAAATGCCCAAATGTAAACGAGCTAAACGAGGCATGCCGAAGTAGCAAATGCAAATATAAAGAAGGGTTTACAGAAATGGTTTTAGAAAAAAAAAAAAAAAAAAAAAAAATTTTTTATGAGTCATCTAGTGATAGTAATAGTAGTAAAGAAGAAAATGATGAAATAAATAATTATATCTTAATTAAAAAATTAATAAATACAAAAAATATAGATATGAATAAAATTAAAGAAATATGTAGACATGATAAAATTGAGATATGCCCTTATTATATGTGTAAAGAAAATATCCAAAATGCAGACATAATTTTATTACCTTATATTTGTATCTTAAATGAACAGATTAGAAATAATTTAAAAATAAATATAAAAAATAATATAATAATTTTTGATGAATCTCAAAATATTATAGAAAATATAAATAATGCAAATTCGATAGGAATTAGTAAAAGTCAAATTATTTTTACAAAATTAGTTTTAAAAAAATATATTCAAAAATATGAGAATAGTTTAAATAATAATAATGTTATTATGATTAAACAAATTATTATTTATTGTGATTTATTATTAAAATATTTTACATCTATAAATGAATCTGTTTCAAATATAACTAGATTCATGCTTCTTTCAAAATTAGATGCATTAAATTTAAATAATATATCAGCCTTTTTAAATAATTCACTTTTTTGTAGAAAATTCAAAATTTTTGCAGAAGTAAACATAAATGAATATTTTAAAAAAAGTAATAAAGAAAGGCCATCTATTATATCAGCATATGTCAATACATCTTCTATTTATTTGTTATGTGAATTTACAAATAAATTAATTCGATCAAACAAATATGATTCTATATATATAAATAAAAATGATGATAATGGAATATATAATAATTCCGATTTGGAAGATGATAATCAATATAATAACAAAACTGAAACATTAAATAAAAATGATAATAGTAACACAGGGTTTTCTAATTCTTCTTTTTCAAGCAAGCGGCCTGGGTGTAGTACAGATAATAATGTAGAGGCAGAAAAAAAAAGAAAATTACAAAATAATACCAACGTAATAGGAACAAAAAATAAAAACGAACCAAACAATAGCAACGACGATTTTAGGGATTTGTCAGAGTACCTCAAATATATTTTAGGAAATAATAAGGATATGATATTAAAAGAAAAAATAGAAATTATAAGTGTTAGCTCATGTAACAATTTTCAAAATATAACAAAAGATTGTAACAATATAATATTGATTGGAGGAACATTACAACCAATAGAAGAATTTTTATTATTATTTTTAAGTGAAAAAAAAAATAAAATAAAATTATATTTTTCTGATTATATATTTAAAAAATCAAATATCTTTGTAAGAATAATGCCTACTAATTTATTAACATTTAATAGTATTGATAATACATATAAAAATAGATTTGATAGATCACATTTATTAAATATAGCATTACAAATATATATATTAACATTATATGTAAATTATGGAAATATTGTCTTTTTTTCATCTTATACTTTTTTAAATGAATTTATGAATTTTTTATATAATGAAGGAAAATATATTTTAGAAAAAATGAAAAAAAAAAAATTTTTATTTTTCGAAAAAAAAAATGATAATAATGTCTTAAAAAATTATATGACCAATATTATTAATATAAAAAAACAAGATAATCAAATGAGAATTAAAAATGGATGTATATTATTTTGTGTAATGAATGCAAAACTTAGTGAAGGAATCAATTTCCATGATGATTTTTGTAGAAATATATTAATTGTTGGTATCCCTTTTTTTAAACATGAAAAAAATAATACTTCAACTTCTAATATCAATAAAAATAATTTAGTTCTAAATTATTATAAAGAATATTCGAAGGATAGATCAAAAAAAAACGATCCTAATACACATGACATTTCAAATTCCATCCCAATTTTGTCAGGTATTAAATGAATGCTAAACATGATTCCGTCATTATAATAGTATCTATCGTATTCGCCGCGTCGTTTTACCATCTTTTTTACCATCTTTTTATACCATCTTTTTATACCATCTTTTTTTACCATTTTTTTTACCATTTTTTTTTACCATTTTTTTTACCATTTTTTTTACCATTTTTTTTACCATTTTTTTTACCATCTTTTTTTCGCCAGATTGGCAGATAAGCCAAATGTGTAAGACATACGAATTAAAATGTGCCATGAAAATAGTAAATCAGTGTATAGGACGAAGTTTGAGACATATCAACGATTTTTCATCTTTTTTTTTCCTTGATCAAAGATTTAATAATCCAGAAATATATGACTGTTTTCCAACATTTGTAAAAACACATTTAAATGATATAAAAAACTTAGGATATACTAATAATGAAATTTTTCAAAAAGAAAAACAAAATTTTCATGAAATATATGATGATATTAAAAATCACTATAAACATATTATAACAAATCAGGACCCAATAAAAGATTCTCAAAATTATTTAAAAAATTTTGTAACTGATTTGGTACATTTAAAAGAGTTTCATAAAAAAATGAATTATTTATGACTTTTATATTTTTATATTTTTATATTTTACGATTTTTACGATTTTTATGATTTTTTTTTTTTTTTTTTTTCGTATATATCCGTGGGGATACTAAAATGTGCATTTATTATAGATAAAACTGTTTATAATCTGGCTTTAAATTTAATAAAATATTTTATTTCAAATTTTGTAAACTTCATAATTAATCAATGCTTTTGTAGTGTCTTGACAGGAACTACTTGAATGTCGCTACATAATGTCTAATCTAAACATCTATTATTGTTATTGTTTTAATTATTATTATTTTACATAAAAAATTATAAAAAGAAAAATGTTTTGAGTTTGTAAAAACAATAACAAAATATATATGATGTTGGGTACAGACATTTGTGTTTAAATGTCTGGAAAGAAGTGAAAGATACATCATATAATAACAATAATAAAATAAATCATGATAAATGTAATGCTTTGATATATCAAGGGATAGACATAATATAAATAAATATATAACACCACTTGCTATTTTAAAAAAGTGTGCATATATTTTATTTCATTATAATTATTTATAGAAAAAAAAAATATTAATTTAGATTCTCAATTATTATAAAAATTAATAAAATGGATAAAACAAATTTTACTTCGATGTCTTTTCCTCCCATTTTTTCCCCTCATTTTTTCCCTCCATTTTTTCCCCCCATTTTTTCCCTCCATTTTTTCCCCCCATTTTTTCCTCTCATTTTTTGTGGGCCCATCAAAGGGGATAACAAATAAGCCATCTATTTATTTACAATTTTTCATTTTGAATTTTATTTAAAGTATTGCCATATATGTTATTTTGATTAATTTTAATATTTTCATTCATAGTTCTTTTAATAACTTCATCCATTATTTCGATTCCTTGTTTGCTTTTTTCCTTTATGACATTTAGTATAGTCTAAGAATAAAAAAATAAATATCATATAATTCTATATTATGTTCGGCACAAAATTTATTATTTAGTTTGTGATAAAAATGTGCCAAATGATAGTATGCACATAAATATGTATACATATGTATATATACATATATATATATATATATATATATAGGCCCAATTGCATGTCTTACATTTTCTATAAGATTTTTCATATAACCTAATCCGGTTATATTTATTTGGGTGCTTTGCTTATAAAAAGTGTTATTATCTGTATTAAGGAAACGTTAAAAAGGTGTAAAAATAAACAAACAATAAGCAAACAAATAATAAGCAAACAAATAATAAGCAAACAAATTAGTCATATATTTTTTAAATATACCGTAACCGTCTTTCTGAAAATATGTACATTTTTCGACTGAATTAACAAATGGGGCTAAAGTATAATTAACTGTTTTTATTGTTAACTTTTTTTTTTTTAAGTTAACTTTTATGTCTTCAACAGCTATTCCTCGACCATCGATATTAAAAATATTTCCTATCAAAATTATATGCAAAAAAAATATGAACGTTCATGTAAATTTATAAAAAAATATATAAAATAGCTATATATGTAATATTATAAGTTGTGTGAAAAAAAAAAAATTACAAAAATCATTTATTAAAAGTGCACAAGATAAATATAAAAATTTATTACTAAAAATTTTAGGAATGAAATATTGAAGATGAACTATTCTTTTTAATTTCATCGTTTGGTTATCGATATCAATTTTCCTATCAATTACATCAATGCCTTTTATGTGATTCTGAACAAGGTTAGGATATTTATTCCAATAAGCTGCCTATATTATTATATATACATGTTCATATAAAAGTGTGTTTTTAAATTAATTGTAGATATAATTAAAATAAATACATATTGGATATAATAAAAATTATTTAAGTCTAAGCAAATTGGTGAATATGTGAATATAAGTTTACACACAAACATACATACTTTCTATGTAAAGAATTATGAATGTATACACACCAATTTCACATAATTATATACGCAATATATTCATTACTATATATTACATCCATTTATTATACACTTTCAATATATATGCATTTTTTTTATATTTTTATTTAATTCACTTTTGTATTACTGTAACTGTTCCCCAATCATAATGGTACATGTGTTCCTGTTCAAAATTTTTCATTATATTGTCATAACAATAAAATAAAAACAAAAGTGTGGGAGGGGGGAATATAATTTTCCCCTTAAAAACAAATAAAAATAAATGCGTTCCTTTTTATAATGAAACTGCAATTCTCAATTTTAATATTAAAAATGTATTAATAAAAAAATTATTTATATATTAAAAACTTTTTTTTTTTTAAAAAATATATCCATTTTTATCTTAAAATATATTCATTTTTCTGTTCAATTTTATAATGTTTGAGGTAAATATATATATAATAAATTATAGCAACTTTAAAAAATAGCGGTAACGAAAAAAAACAATTTTTTGTTTCATAGAATTTAGTATCATTTTAATTAGGCCATTTTTATCGATTCGTCTATTATTTTTGCAATTATTTTTGCAATTATTTTTTTGACCTCGATTTTATATTATATTTTATTTATATCTACTAGCTATTATGACGTTGTGTTCATGTATTATTCACAACTAATAACAAAAAAATTATGTCATGTTCATAATTTTTTTTTGTATTCCATTTTATTTTATGTTTTGTTCATATTTTTATATATTTATTGTATACATATTTATGTATACGCATATTTTTTTCCAAGTAATATATTTTGTATGATATGAAAGAATGTATTTCATTTTTTCTTTTTTATTTTTTTTACAAGCTTAATAATTTACTGTACTATTTCATAAAGGGCATCGAAATAATCTTATCAAAAAATGATGATAGATTATCTCATCCCTTTTTATGCATTACTTTCCGATTTTATAGTATTTATGTATATATAGTGTTTTATTTTTCGTTTTTTTAAATATTTTTATTATTCCTCTTTTTACCAAATAATTTTACAAAACATATTTTTTTTTTTTTTTTTTTTCATGAAATAAAGTATACAATAATGAAAATCACAAAAGTAACATTTGTTTTCAATTTTTTATAATACACAACATTAGTTATATTTAATTCAATAAACATATAATCGCTATTTGAGTTGTGTATGTGTGTATATGTAAATGCCTAACTATTTTTTTATTGTAATAGTCGTTTTGTTTGGTTGCTATTATATATAAGCACACACGTATTTGCCTATATATTTAACCCTAGTGAATATACATCATATGTTTTATTATATATACGTATCCAATAAATTCTTTAAAGATGAATAAGGTATTATTAAATATCTTTAGACAGACTAAAATATTTATAAACAAAATATATATTAGTCTGATATTTCTTCAAAGTTTGGTGTTTTACAACATACCAATAAAAAGTATCGATATAAAAGATATAAATATCGAGTTTGATTTTATTACTAAAATAATTAATTTTTTTCGGAAAAATAAAATAGATATAAATAATGTGAATACAAATAAACAAAAAAATAAAAATAATATACACATTAAGTCTATAAATATAATACTTGATTTTGAAGATTATGAAACATATAATTCATATTATAATATTTATCGCAAATTAATATCAGAGGAAAAGAAGAAATGGGGAATTGTCTATAATTTTTTTTATTATATTTTTATTTTTTTTTTAAAATTAATTATAAAAAATTATTACATAAATGTAGACAAAATTCAAGTCAAAATATTTTATAATTATAAACATAGACATAGTAAAATTTGTGATCATATAAAAGGGGTATCCAAAGGAAAGACGAAATATTATTTTATATTTCGAGATATATCTATTTTTACAAACAATAATAATATAGAAAAAAATTATGAATATAATAAGTTACAAAAATTTAGTGATACAGATAAAGGAAATAATTGTGAAAATTCAGATCCTCATAAATATTTACTTTTCTGCAAAGAATTTAATATAGTTAAAGAAAACAATAATGGAAAAAAAAATGAAAAGATAAAAAAAAAACTATTTTTTATAAAAAACATTTTTTACTATTTTCATCAAAATCAAATATTAATTCCGATCATATATATTAATTTAAAAGAATGTGAGTTTAAGGAAATTTTATTTTTATCACATAATACAAAAATTGATTATTATTTAAAAGATCTAATAAATGTTGCAAAGAAAAATAATTCTACAAAAAAAATAATAAATGATAGTAATGGAAACTATAAGGAGTATAAAAATAAATATGATTTTTTTTTTAATTTAACAATTTACATAAGAAAGACATTTATTAATATTAACCTGAAAGATCATATAATAAAAGGTGTAATTAATTCAACTCTTTTAAAAATTAAAATAAATGAATATTATGATATTAATTACAAAATTAGTGATATTTCCAAAAGATCAACTAATAATATTATGGAAGATAATCCAAATATAAAATATAATAGTACCGATTTTGAACTTTCATTTATGTCTTTTATTATTTATAGTGAAAATAATTTAATTTCATTAAATTTGAAAAACCAAAATAAAGAAAAAAAATATATAAATTTGTGTGAGACCTTATATAATAATAATTCTCAAAATAATTTATTATTAGATGAAGAACTTAATAAATATAATATAAATAATTCCAATTTGATATATTATAAATATAGAAAATTTCTTAACATGAAAAAAGAAAATGAAGAAAATATAAATGTTTTCAAAAAAAACTATAATAAATGTGATATAATTTTAACTAACATAATTTGTATATTTGAAGTTGTAGAATGTATAGATGTGTATAATTTGATTCAAAAAAGCTTTTTACAACGAACATATTTAATAGATCTAACAAAAGATAATCAAATTTCCTTATCAACATATATTATAAAATATACACCATTTATTTGTATTCAAAATATTTTTCTTTATATAAATAAAAATGTCGATAAATTTGATCTACTATATAGTAATGCAATTTTAACAAACCGAGAAGAAGAATTGAGATATTACAATAATACTGTAATAAATTTTAGAGAAGAAATAATAAAAATAAAAATTAAAGAAATATGTAATATTAATAAAAAGTATGCATCAATTAATATCAACGAAAGTAATGAAAATATTATAAAACAAAATCATAATAATGATGAAAATAATCAACGTTGTTTTTTTTTTTCTGAACAATACAATTATGAACAGAATGGAATAGCTAGTTCCGATTTTTTAGTGAAAGATATTATTGTTAAAAGTGGTTATTTAGAAAATAATATTTTATATGAATATAATTTAAATGATAAGATAAATATTGTTTTAAAAATAGAAAACAAAGAAAATGAATATGGAATTGTTACAATATATTTAAATAATTCTAAATGGTATTTATTACCTGAACATGTTAATTTTTTTTATTATATATACTCCATTTATTGCACCAACATGAAAAAATACACACACTTACTAAGAAATCCTATGAGAAAAAAATTAAAGCGAATAACAGAAAATAAAAACAACTTTCAATTTTTTGTAAATGTTATAGCAAGCAATTGTAATATAAACTTATTTTGCATATCTGAAGATTTTAAAGCAAATACTATAGGCACAAATGTAGGAACAAAACGGGTTATCCATACATGTAACAATGTTATAAATAATAAGCTAGTTACAGTGAAAAATGAAATGTGTTTAAAAAAAGAATTAAAACCTATTAAAATGTCATTTAATTTAAAATATATATTAAAAATAGAATCAGAAAAAGAGGAAATACGAAGATTTTTCTTTAAATATTACAATTATTTTTTTCTTGGTAATGTGAATATACGATTTAATTATTACAAAAATTTGTTAAAAAACGTATTAGAATTTAAAAAGGAGAGAGCAAGAAAAAAAAAAGACAAAAGCTATTTTTACATGAACTGTCAAGGTAAAATGGAAAATAATTATGACTTGTTAATAAAAATTATTAACAAAAATATTTATGTAAATATATTTAATAAAGCCAAAATAGTTTTTATAAATTGTATTATATATCAAATATATATAGCAACTCGAAGAATAATATATTTGCAGGATACTATTAATTTGAGAATGAAGGAATCTATAAAAAAATTTAAATTAATAAGAAAAAAAAGGAAAAATAATATTTATAATGTTTTATTAAAAAAGTTAAAATATACAATTAATCATATTGCTGATACAGAAAATAATTACACACTAGATAGTAGTTATAATTATAAACATAGAATATATAGAAACATAAAAAAATATTGTAATAGTTATGAAATATATAAAAATAATTTTTTAAATAAAATAAAATCTAAGTATAATAATTATAAATTACTAAAATATTTAATACAAATAAAAATTAAAAGTAAAATACATTTTATATCATTTTTTGACGATTTTTATATGAATGAATTAAAAAATTTAAATAATTATAATCTTCAAAAAAATCAATACATAATAGATTTGGATACAAATGTTTGCATTTATTATTTTGATTTATTATGTAAAAATAATGTGAGAACAAATAATTTTTTAAAATTGTACATCGATTTTTATAAGTTGCAATTAAATAAGTTTACAAGTTTTAATAAAATATATAATGTACTAGATTTTATGAAAAGGATAAAAAAAAGACATGAACAAGATAAAGAATTTTCTTTCTTTTCTACCAACCAATTATGTAAAATATTTTCACATCGAAATTTGGATCATATAATAAATGATGAAGAAAATAAGAGATATTTTACAATAATATCAGAAATAAAAAATTTTGATTTTTTTACCAAATTTTATAATTATGCTAAAAAGGGTGAAAAATATGATATTTTTTATAAACATAGAAAAAGCACAAATGAATTTAATACTAATACAAAAATATATGGAAATAAAATATATTTATTATATAAGACAAATGATTTTTTTACTTTTTTAAATAAATATTTTCTTAACGATTTTTTGAATTTATTTTCATCAAAGCATAGTTGTGAAATCAAAGTTGCAAATTTAAAAAAAAATTATTATACCCAAATCTACAATTTTAACGAAAACGAAGTAAAGGACGTATTTTCCCTTAGAGATAGCATCCTCTTGAAGCAGCAACAATTGGAATGTGATGCTGCTAATGCTAACAGTGTTGGCAATGCTGATAATGCTGACAGTGTTGGCAGTGGTTCTAATGCTGCCAATTATCACGTGGCTAAGTATGCCGGCTCTACAGATGAAGATCAAATGGACAATTTTAAAAATTACAAAATAAGACAAAAGAATATGAAGACACAAAATGGAATAAGCCTAAATAAATACAAACTAACATTTAATGACGTCACTTTATTTGCTCCTTCAATTCATAACAACAGAAATTTTATTATTGTACAAAATAGTGTACATATAAAAAATAAATTTGTTTTTAAAAAAAAAGAAAAAAAAAATAATAGAGATATGTATAATAAAAGAATTATACTTTATGACAAAATATTTGTTTATTTTTTAAATAATATATGTTTTTCACATCACAATAAAAATCCAATTTTAAAAAATATGAATATATTATTAATTTATTATAGAAATGTTATTTACATATCAAATATATTTGCTATGTTCATATATATTACTGGGAATGCATATATATCACCTGAAAAATATACACTTTTTCAAAATGTAATGATTGAAAATGTTCTAAACAACAATGTAGAATATTTTGAGAAAAGACAATACATAAAGGATCCAAGATATATTAAAAATAAATGTAAAAAAAATGAGACGATAGATAGTGAACAAAATTGCAAAAATGTTGAAAAATTGAAAAATGATGAAAAATTGAAAAATGTTGAAAAAGACAAGTTGAAAAAAAATCTTAAAATCGTTATACATTTGATAGATATACAAATATTTTTAGAGAGTGATAAATTGAATAGCAGAGTAAGTTACATTTTTACAAAATATTGTTTAATAAACATTTTTAGATATATAAATGACAATAATAAGATTATAACAAATATAAAATCAGTTATCCCTCTTATTTTAAACTATACTTACAAGTATCCATATGATGTAATTGTTTATTATAAAAAAATAAAAAATAAAAAAAGTTATTTAAAATATTTATTAAATATGAAAGATATAAAAAATGAAGAAAATGTCAGTACATTTAGTTCATTTATTAACACAAAAATTAGCAAATATAATAATTTGGTAATTTCAAAAAAAAATAAAATTGTTGATATTTTTTATTATAGGTATAAAAGTGACACTATTGGATGTAATATAGAAAATCATATATTTATTAAAATGAAAAAAATTTATATAATAACTGATATATTTCAGTTATTTAATTTTTATAATTTATATTTTGTTGATGATAAAAATTTGTTTATATATACTCTTGAGAAGTATCTTCAAAAGGAATGTTATTCTAATTATATAAAAAATAAAATAAAAAATAAAATAAAAACATGGACCGCATTTAGAAATACGCAAAACAGTTCTGATGACACTTTTATTGAAGAAGATAACACAGATTATTTTGTAAAAAAAAAAATAGATATTTTAAAAAAAACAGAAAAAATAAAAAGACCTAACAATTATCTTATTTACTTCTACGAAAACATGGTGAAGTTTTTAACACCAAATGATTTTAATTCCTATGATTATTTAGTACATACTAATAATATATACAAAATTAATTTATATGCTGAACATGCTCACTTATTTGTAAATTTATTGTTACATGAACATTTGCTGAAATATAAAAATGTGTACAATGTCGAACAATCAGCTAAAATTGAAAAATCAAACAAATTTTGTATCATTTACAAAGGGTGTGTAAATTTTCTACTACTGTTCAATTTGAGAAAAAGTCTATTTTTTGAGTTTTTTAAAAAAAAAAAACATATTATTTTCAACAATTATTTTTTTGATAAAATTATGAAAAACGACCTGACTTGTTCAGAAAATATATCCCAATTAGCTAGCTCCGAAAAAAAAACAAAATTGGCTTGTCCTTCAAAAAAATTGAATTTGTTATGTTCGTCTTTTTATCCAAACAACTACATAAGTGATGAATTAGAAGAAACAATATTTTTCAAATGGAAAATAAATAAAAAAAATAGTTTGCATTTATTAAATAATTCAAATTTTTACTGTATAAGCAAAAATATTAGTATAGATATGTGTGTAAAAAAAGAAAAGGTAATTTATTTTAGTAACAATATTAAAATAACAAAGTGTAATAATTTTTATTTTAATAATATTTTCTTGAACGATGTAGTGAATAAAAATATAGGATCGAGTCATGTTAGTGGAAATGATTTATTTGATATAAAAATAAACATGGATGGATCTCAAAAAAGGCAGACAAATATAGATATCCTTAAAAATGTGTTTAAAAATTATGATAGTTTATTTCCAATCAATAATGCAAATTATGCCATAGAAGAAATGATCAAAATGGAAAATGGAAGTGAAAATGGAAGTGAAAATAAAAATGGGAGTAAAAATACGAAGGAAGATATACCTTATAATGATGTAAAAAATGAAAAAACGTTTTCATCGCCGAAATACATAAATGTGAAGATAAAAAATTTCAAAATAAAAATAAGATTAAAAGATATAGTAGATATATTAAAAAAAATATATGAACTAAATTATTGTTTGAATTATTATGAAGAAATAAATTTAATTCTGTATAAGCAATGTGAAAAGGATATAATAAAAAATAGTTATATCTATAAATTAAAAAAAATAAAAAAAGAAAAAACATATTTAACAATGCTTTTTAATATAATAATAAATAATTTGAGTGTCGAGTTGTTTGAAACGGTGCATTATTATAGATATAAAGAATTTAAGAAAATAAAAATTGCTCAAATAAATATAAAAGGAAATTATAAATATATTTCTTCATATAATAAAAATGAGATAATAATAAAAAGACATGATTTAAATTGTATTTATGATTTGAATTTTTTTAAAAATAATATATTTGAAACTTTTGTAAAAAATGTCCAAATACATTTTGTTTGGATAAAGACAAAAGATGAAAATAATTTTTTTTCAATTTTTAAAAATAAACCTATCGATATATTTTTAAGTAAAAATATTTTCAGAAAAATTATGTATCTATATGAAGAAATTATAAATAATTGGTGTAACAATCATGAAATATTTAATAATATTAAAAAAATATATAATAATGGTAAGGAAAATGAAAATTTAAGATATAAAAAAAACAACATTCTCGATTTCTATAACGATAAATCAGTAATGATAAATAAAATACAAGAAAAAGCATTTTCGTATCAAAATAATGAAAACAAAAATAAAAGAGAAATATATTATTTAAAAAATGGAGAATATATTTTATTTTTACCAGAATACAAAAAATATGTAAAAAATAAAAATATATTATTATATAATGATTGCGGGTTTTATAATTTAATTTCAAATGTATGTATACACAATAATACAAATTTAGACATCATATTTTTACATAAATGTTATAAATATTATAAATATTTTTTATATGCAAAAAAAAAAACATATATAACATCATATGATCTTGAAAATGATTTATTTTTTTTATTTATTTTTTACAAAAAAAAATTATATATATCTCATTGTGTTTCAAAGGAGGTGTTAAAAGATAATGAGCCAAATACATATAACGTTTATTCAAATATTAACATTAGCAAAATTAAGAAAGAATGTATGTTTGGTGTCGACCCGAATGGCAATGTTAGAAATGGTAATGCTAGAAATGGTAATGCACCTCGTATCTTTAAAAAAATATTACACTTTAAAAATGTAGAATATCTGCAATTTGACAACGCAAGCATATATCAGCGGCCCGAAAAGGGAAAAAATAAAAATCGAAACAAAAATAAAGAAACATATAATGGCCCAAATGATGGCACAAATAATGACCCAAACAATGGCAAAAATAATGACCCAAACAAATGTGTGATTCCAATTCGAAATTTGTACGAAAATATTCGGAGAAAGCACATAAAAGTTATGTCAAATAATCATGGCGAAAACGAAAACATAAAAATAAATGAAAATGATGAAGATGATAAAAATTTGGTCTTAAACATTATTTTAATTAAAAATCGACAAAACACATATATATATATAGATAAAATTATAGCATTAAAGAATATGCTTCCTCTACAAATCTGTTATAACATTCAAGGAACTAAATATGTAATAAATAAATATAAAACTAAAGAAATATATTTCAAAAGTATAAATTTAAATAGCGATCATAATATTTTAGTAGGAAATAAGTTAAAAATTGTAAACAATGAAAAAAAAAAAAAAAAAAATTCAAAAGATTTAAGAGAAAATAGTAAAAATGAAGATAAAATAAAAGATGTGTTAAACAATTCTACATATTATATTAATGTAATAAAAAAAAATAATTTTATTATATTTACATGTCAAACTATAATATGCTTATACAGCTTTTCAAAACATTATATCGAAATAAATAAAAAAAAAATCAATTTTTTAAATAATTTTACAAAAGATATAATTACACCAAACATATATAACATAAAAGATATGAAATGTTTTATAAGTGTTTTTAACGAACCTTTTGAATATCTTATTTTTGAAAAAAAACAAATTAATAATGTTAATCAAAGAAACTGTAATGATATTTGTCTTATAGATACAATAGATAATAATAAATATTTATTTTTTTATATAATAAATTTATTAAGCATCCAAAATAATAAAAAAACAAATATGAGATGTGGATATTATAATAATGTTTTATCTATATATCCTAAATACATTATACAAAATAAATCAAAAGTAGATATATATATTTTTTCGATTTTTAATAAATTTGAAATTTATAAAATTGAGAGAAATTCAACTAAGGTTATTAATAGAATATTAGATAGTGGAAGTAAAAATAAGTTGCTCTTTTTTTTTAAGATTCAAAATTGTAATGGTGATAATTATTTGGATGTGTGTGGTCCAATAAACATAGAAAAAGAGGGGTCATATATTTTTTCTGTTAAAAAAAATAATTCGATATTAGTTAATTCGAATCAAAATAAAAATGTTCACAATTTTTGCAATTTGAAATTTATAATTCGTAAAAATGAAGCATGTAAATATTTTACTCACGCATTAAATAATTCGATTTTTATAAAAATAAGTGAGCATAAAACTGATGAAAAAAAACTAGAAAAATATATTAAATACATAAACGAAAATGATCATAATAATAATAATATAACAGATAAAATGCCTGGAAAAAGTAATGTCATGAACATATATAAATATATAGAAAAAAATGAAGAAATAAAAAAAATATATTTATATAATAATACTGGATATGGAGTAATAGTCGACATTATGCATTATATAGAGCTTATTTATATAATAAAAAATGAAATGAAAAATAATGAAATGAAAAATAATGAAATGAAAAATAATGAGATGAAAAATGATGAAATGAAAAAAAATAAAGATATCATAAAACTTGATGAAATTGAGCCAGATTGTTTTTCTTACCTTAACATTGAATTAGATAAAGAAGATGTAAAAAACCAGAATCCATTAATATATAATAATCTTGAAAAGGAGAATAATAATGATAACGAAATAGACAATAATAATATATTTGAAAAAATAACAAAAGATGATATAAACAATATATTAAATAATAAATATTTAATACATGAATATTTAAAAAAAAATAAACACAATTTTAGATACCTAAAAAAAAATAGTATTTTACTTTTTCCATTACGAAAAAATAAAAATATAAAAAATTGTTTTTTAATTTTATACCCATTTAAACAAACAAATAATATACACATTTGTAGAATATCATTAGAAAAAAAAATAAATATAGTCAAATTTGTTGAAAATAATAAATCGATATTTTTCAAATTTTACACTATTCAAAAAAAAAAAAAAATCTTAATCAAATTTTCACAATATTTCGACAATGTTATACAAATAAAAGGGAAAGTGAATTTGAATTTGTTGCCTATGCATCAGATAAGCGATAAGAAAAGTGAAAAAAATGAAAAAAGTGAAAAAAATGGCCAAAAAGAACGAAATGAACGAAATGAAGAAGGCGGAGAACATTGGAATATAGACGTTTACAACTCAGGCGATCTTAAAAAAGTGCAAGATGATTCTTTTAATTATATTTTAAATAAAAAAAAATATATTACATTATTTATGCGATCATTTAGCAAGAAGAGAGATATGTTGGTTAAAAAGGGTGAAAAATATTATAAATATTTCAAGCATCGCAAATATTTAAAACATCGCAAATATTTAAAACATCGCAAAGATTTAAAACATCGCAAATATTTAAAACATCGCAAATATTTAAAACATCGCAAATATTTAAAACATCGCAAATATTTAAAACAGTTTAATGATAAAACGAACAGATCTCATATTGTCCATAAAATAAGTAAGGATGTGACATTTTCTGAATATGTTAAAAAAAAAAAAATAATTTTTTCAGATCATAAAAATGAGGAAAGAAAAAAAGGTTCAAGTTTTTATATAATACTAAATAATGATATAAAAATAAATATATTTTCATCAGTTTTGATAAAAAATGTTGATATTTCCAAACTATATTATAGTGACAAAAGGGCAATATCACATCCGCATCCAAACTATATGCAATATAGAAGTGCCGATAAAGAAGATGAGAATAACGAAGATGATGAAGATGAAGATGGAGATGAAGATGAAGATGGAGATGAAGATGAGAATAATGAAGGCGATAATAACGAAGGCGAGAATAATGGCCTGTCTTATGACGAACAATTCAGTAAATATTTATTTAAAAAAAAAAAAAATGCACACATATATACTGTGTGTTTATCAAATTTATATATTTATTTTAAAAAAAGCAAAACTGATACTACTTCTTCTCAAAATAGGTTTTATTTAAATATAGATAATTTATCTATAGTCGATTTTTCAGCAAATATTGTAAAAAAAATTTTATTTAAAAGTTGTCAAAATGATATAATAGACAAAAAAGATAGCCAAAATATACATCTCAATATAAATGATCTTAAAAAAGATAATGTAAATAATATTTTCAAGAAAAATAAGTTTATAACATTTGATATAATATACAAAATGGGGTTCAATTCTTTGGTTATTCAAAATTTTGAGTTATTATTTTTTTGTCCATTACATATATACTTATCATTAATAACTATAGAAAATTTAAATTATTGTTATAAAAAATATTTAAAAAAAAAAAATAAAAATAAAAATAAAAATAAAAATAAAATAAAAAATATCACAGAAGAGAATCAGTTATCAGTTTGTTTTGGCAAAAGAAGTGACGATAATGATGATGATGGGAAGGAGAAATGGATTTGGAAATTTTGGAAATGTCAAAATAAATATACTAAAGAATCTTCAAAATTTAACATATATTCTAAAATTGTTTACAATGTTAATGATATAGGAAAAGAAAGAAAAATAAAAATATATAATTTAAAAATAAGTAATATAAATATGATCTTTTCATTTTCTAACAAAAATATATATAGCATAGAACGATATAAAAATGAAGATAATATATTTATAAGTAGATATAAAAATTTAAATGATAATTCAAATTGTTTTTTTTTTAATTTTAAACTAGCGTTTTTAAATCAAATAAAAAATGCAAATTTTGAAATAAATTCATTAGATTTAAAAAAAATAAAAGAAAAAAATATATTAGAATTTATAAATTATATATTAGATTATTATATAAAAGAATTATATAAAAATTTATTTTTTTATATGACAAAAATGAATATAATAAATAAATATATTTTCAACTATTCTAATTTATTTAATGAAATTATGGATAAAAAAAATATTTTTAATTTTGTAGATATATCATATGGTCTTAAATATATCACAAATGAGATTCATGAAAAAAGTAATGTGTGTTTAGAAAATATAAATATATTTTCAGAATCTATAAAATTTCAAAATAATTCAAAAAAAGAACTGTTGGTTAAAAATATTAGACAAAGAAATGAAGCATTAATTAGTCTGGATAAAGATAAAAACAATTTAGGAGAAAATTACAACAAAATAAATATATCACTAAAAAGGAAACGAAATAAAAGTGTGCAAAGTGGGAAAGAACATGTCTACAATAACGATGCTAATGATGATAATGACAATGATACCATTTTCACAAACTTTGAAAATATGACCGTTTTAAGTGACTCAAATTATTGTATATATAGAAAAAAAAAATCAAAAATAAATAAAATTAACAGTAAATTATTTTATTTTAACAATGATAAAAAGGTATTCATTTTTGATGACCATTTTAAAGAAATACATAAATTGGATAAAAAAAATAATATAATTTCAAATTCTAACAATTTTTACATTTTTAATAGTGCAATTAAAAATATAGGGAAAGATATAATGTCTAGTATTAATTATTATTTGTATGATAATGATGAAAATGATTTAAAAAAAAAAAAAAAAATTATTTTAGACTATTTTTGTGAAAAGGTACAAAATTTATCTCAAGACACCAAACGGGGCCCTTCCGACGAGGTATATCAAAAAAAAAACAAAAAAAAAAAAAAAAAAAAAAAAAAAAAAAAAAAAAAAAAAAAAAAAAAAAAAAAAAAAAAAAAAAACAAAAAAAAATAAAAAAACTACAACATTTTAACATAATTAATGGACATATAACTACCATAAAAATGGTATACTAGCATGGTTATAGTTTCATTTTGCATACGTTTGTATATTTTATTATTTTTATTATTTTTATTTTTTACATTTTTTACATTTTTTTAATTTTTTTTGCTGACAAACTTAGAGAAAGGTAAACGAAAGCGGATTTGGAGGGTTTACAACATTTACTACAATTTATAAAAAAAAAAAAATCAAGTATGACATTACTCCATTCAGAATTTGCAACACATCGGATTGTTCGTTAATGTAAGCGAAAAATAAAAGCGGCGAGGAGCGCATATATTGTATGTAGTGCTATGTATAGTGTGCGTATGTGCATGTGTAGTGGCATGTGTAGTGGCATGTGTAGTGTGCACGAGGCAACCCTTGTATTAGGACCCTTTCCACACTTGGTTTTTCAAATTAAATTTTTTTTATAGAAAGAGACTAATTATTGAAAATTATCTTAATGACAAAGAGGAGAATTTGGTAGTTATATTTTGTGATGAATATATAATAACTCTAAATGATGTAAATAGAACAATTATAAAAAAGAAGAATATAATTAAGATTGAGATTGTTTGTGATTATTTTAATTTAATTTTTGAAAAAGAGAAAAATATAATGGATAATATTAAAAATATAATTAAAAAAAATAATAATAATTTTTTAGGGTATTATTTTGATGTCTTATTTAAAAAAAAAATAAAAAATGAAAAAAAATTAATTTATAAAATAAAGAAAAATAAAATAAAAATTATGTATTTCTTATATTATATTTTTTATTTTATTTATAACTATGATAAGCGTCTTAAAAAAATGACAAAATCGTATTCCTTACATCAAGCAAATATAAAACCTACTATTATAATATTTGAAACCACAAAAAAAGTTTTCTTTTCTCTCTCATCAGTTATATATTTAAATATCTTTTATTTCAACCTTAGAGATTTTATTTTCAATTTCGTAAAACAGTCATACTAGCCAAGCATGTGCAAGAAGGCACACAAGCAGTAGAACACAACAAACGATAAACATAATATGTAAGCAGTGTTCTTATTTTGTTCTTATTTTGTTCTTATTTTGTTTTTATTTTGTTTTTATTTTGTTCTTTTTTTTGTTTTTATTTTATTTCTACGTTTGTTAATTAGAACGTTTTACTTTTCTATCAAAATTACAAAAAAATATAATTATAATAATGTAGATATTATATATGTGAATATATTTCCTTATTCCGCTTTTTATTTTCCACAATATATTTTCATAAGCCTCCATATAATTAAGTAAAACATTTTTTTGTGCATTTTATTTAGCATCTACTCATGCTGTTCACCATGCTGTTCACCATGCTGTTCACCATGCTGTTCACCATGCTGTTCACCATGCTGTTCACCATGCTGTTCATCATGCTGTTCATCATGCTTCTTCATTATTATTTCCATTTTTTTGTGTTTGTACATGTAACATTTGAGTATATCTATTTTTAAATGTAGTTTTTTTTTTTTTTTTTTTTTTTTTTTTTTTTTTACAATTTGAATATTTTAAAAAGGATATAAACCATGCTTTATATATTTATGATGCAGAAAAAAAAAAAAAAAAAAAAAAAAAAAAAAATAAATAAATAAATAAAACTTATATAATTATTTGCGCCATCTCAAGTTAATTTAACTAACATGATAAACATTGTATGTTTTATGTAAAAGAGTAATTAATTTTTTTTTTTTAAAAATAACAAAATGAAAAAAGTATAAATATTATAATGAGCACAATAAATGAATTGTTAAGCTATTTTGGTGATGAAAATAAAGAACAAAATGAAATAAAAGAAAATGATGAAAAAGAAAAAAGAGAAAAAAATATAGTAAAGCGATATTTCCCTGGAAAGGTAAATTCTTAAACATGTGTATGTACAAACTTGGGTATGCCTTGTAGAATATTCAGAATATTTTACCATTTTTTTATTTTGTCATTCTTAGAAACCCCACTATGCTAAAGATTCGGAAGAAGAAGATGAAACTGATGATGAAGAAGACAATGAAAAAAACAATGAAGAAAAGAGAAATCATTTATTTACAAATAATTCAAAAAATAATAAAAACAAAGATCCTCAATATGTTGAAATTCCCACAGGGGTGCATGTACGCAATGACGAAACAAAAAGAAGATATGAAAGATTAAAAAGTAAAAAAAAACAGAAAAAAGTAGAAAAAAGTAGAAAAAAGTAGAAAAAAACAGAAAAGAGTAGAAAAAAACAGAAAAGAGTAAAAACTTTCCAACATATTTTCCTTTTTTTTTTCATTTCATAGATTTAAACGCTGGTGCCCAACAGAGGACTGAGCGAAGGACGCGCGAAGTTACAGTTCTCAGCCACGTTGGCGAAAAGGAAGAAGCCAAAGAAGAAGCAAAGGAAGAAGCAAAGGAAGAAGCCAAAGAAGAAGCAAAGATAGAGGAAGAAGAGGAAGATGAGGAAGAAGAAAACGAAGAAAACGAAGAAGATGAGGAGGAAGATGAAGAGGAAGAAGAGGATGATGAGGATGAGGAGGATGACAGCTACTTAGAAAGCGAAAGCGATAATAGTGATAATGTCGTAAAACATGAATTTGTTTGTAAAAAGGGTAGAAAAACGCTTTTAGAAAATTTGGAAAAAGAAAAAAAAGAAAAAAAAAAACTGGAAAATATAAATGCTGAAAAAGAATTAATAAATATAGAAAAAAAAAAAAACATTATAAAAGAGACACTAAATGCAGAAATTATGGAAGAAATGTTAAAAAATAAAAAAACAAATTTTTTATCATCTGAAGAAGATTTTGAAGATGATGAAAAAGATGAAGAATTAAATGAAAAAGAATATGAATTATGGAAAGTTCGACATTTTGAAAGATTAAAAAGAGATGAATTAGAAAAAAAAAAACATGAAATATTAAAAGACGAAATTAAAGAAAGAAGAAATATGACAGATAAAGAAATAATAGAACAAAACAAACATTTACCACATAAAGCTAATAATAATAAAAAAAAAAAAAAAATGTTATTTATGCAAAAATATTATCATAAAGGAGGATTTTATCAAGATCTATTTGAAGAAGGTAAAGAAGAAATATATAGAAGAGATTATAATGAACCTACATATGAAGATAGAATTGATAAAGAAAAGTTGCCAAAAGTTTTACAAGTAAGACGAGGAAATTTTGGAAAACAAGGGCAAACAAAATATACACATTTGCTAGATAATGATACTTCAAAAAAAGATTCTTTATGGAATAATCTACAGCTTAATTCGAAAAATAAGAAAAAGCAAGACTTGTTTGATCGCCCAACGTACAAAAAAAAATAATTTCCCCCCAATTTGCTCCAATTTTTTTTCCCATTTTTTCCCAATTTTTTCAATTTTTTTTCATTTTTTCCCATTTTTTCCCAATTTTTTTTCCCATTTTTTTGTTCCACTTTCGAACCTTATTATAGGTCCCAGTTTGACTGCCCACTAAAATTGTAGTGAACTCTTTGTATTTTTTTTAATTTTCACATATTCAACTTGACATGTTTTGTCATTTTTTTTTTATCTTTATCGCTACTATTGCGTATTATTTTAACTTTAAAAAATGTTTAAGAATTAAAAAATTAGAATTTTTTAAAAAAAAATTTAAACAAAATGAAAGAAGAAAATATACAAAACCCACATGCATAATTGCATATGTGTAATAAAAAAAATGTTTACGTCTGTTTTCGCTTTATATACGAAAACATGATCGAATAAAATGGAGATATATTCATTATATATATATACTTGTGTAAATGTGTCTGATACTTAATTTTGGTTTTTATTTGCTGGAAATGGGAAACAAAAATTGTCTATCTATATGCACAAACAAAAATTCCAAACAAGCCCTCTATTACTATAGGACTGTTTTAGAAAACAGTACGAATATTGAGAATGCGTCCCGTCTCGTAAAAAATTGAATATATAGAAGAATAGTGTTTATTAGGAAAAGCACAATTCTCAAAAAAATAAATAAAATTATCCAAAAAAAGATAAGACCACATAAATAAATCATTTGCAAAAGGCAAATGAAATATCTCTTCACAAAATTTTTCTTGAAAAAGTAAACTATTACTCATTCTGTTATAAAAAGCGTTAGAAAAATATAAAATAATTGTTGATACAATTCTACTTGGAGGGATAAGTTGATATGACCCTACTGCTGTTATATACATAGAATATGCATAAATTACATCATAAATATAATATAAAAATCCAAAATGTTCTAAAAATATATAATATATTTTAATTGCTGGATATTTTTTTGAACAAGTTTTTAAATTAATAAAATAAACATATGTTAAATCTGAATATGAACAATAGTTATTATAATTTGATGGTAAAAATTTTAGAATTTCCATTTGCTTATTTGATATTTCTATACATGTATAATTAACTTTATCACGTTTTAATTTATTAACAAAATAAAGGATATCATTTAAATACATACTACTACTATTTCCACTAAAAACTTGAGTTTTAATTAAAGCTAATAAAATAGAACAAATAATAACCAATAGTTTTATTTTTTTGTAATGATTTTCTTTAGTTATTTCATTTATTTTGTGAATATAACAATCAAATATAAAAACAGATAATAAAAATGTATCTGTTTTGTATCTTAATCCATGACATATTTCATATATATAAGATAAATTTTGATTGCGTCCAGTTACAAATGAATTCATTTTATAAATAAAAATTTTCGATTTTTCAATTAATAATTCTTCTATACTTGGGTTTGCTCCATTTTCTTTAAAATTTATTACATGTATATGATCTATAGGTCCTTTTTTATTTTTCATAAGTTTATATTTATTAAATAAATTATATACTTTATTGTCTACTAAATTTATAGATTCATTTTCATATATATATTCCATTAATTCATCTTTTTCATATAATTGAAAACATGTATTATATTTACTATCTATAATTTCTTTTAATTCTAATGTTCCTATTAAATAGTCATTTATCGAAAATGGTAAATATGTTAATATATTTTTTAATAAAGTAAATAAGTGACTATAACTAACTTGAGTTATTAAAGCTTTTACTGATTCATCTCCTATTCCTCTACTCAAATGATGATTTAAACTTTTGCTTATAATATCGATTTCTTCATAATCTAATCTATTTTCTCTTGAATTTTGCATATCATCTCTTATATCAACATTTCCTAAATTATTTGTATTAATTAAATTTGTCAATTTTCCTCCAGTTCGTATTTTTTCAGCACCACTAATATAACTACTATCACTTGGTGCACTTGCTCGATTACTCATTGTTCTTTTATTTGCATATTTATTTTTTATTGAAAATTTTAAATCGTTGTCTATAATATTATTCCCCTCATATTGTTCTTCAATTGGATTTTCGTTAGTCAGATTATATGAATTTCCAGCACTTTTGCATAAGTTTAGTTTGGCCATTTTACACTTTTACACTAAACAAAATGCATTAGTACATTCACATACGTATTTGTAACTTTACGCACACTCTTATAAAATGGTGATATTATTTTAATTCGTCTCTTTTAAATATGTGTGCAAATAATGTACAGAATTTTGTGCATACACAGTACATATAATTTATATATATATATACACTCAAAAGCCTTATAAAATACATGCACATACATGTATATTTTATAAATTTAAGCTTTTTCAAAGTGAATATTCGGTGTGTGAAAAAAATGAAAAAAATAAATGGAAAAATAAAAAAATTATGGCTAGTTTTTATAATATTTACATGACTATTCATACTTTTTAGCACGAATATTAAAAATAGGAGAGTAAACTACCTGAATGGTCATAAAAAAATGTGTATGAAAAATGTATAAACCATATATACATGTACAATATGGATAAGGGTAATATATTAGTATATACCCATGAATGTGTATATAAAAAAAGTTGACACAAGCTTGTTCAACTTTTAAGCTTGAATTTGTTAATAAATATCCAAAAAAAAGAGAAATGTAAAATAGTAAAACAGTAAAACAGTAAAATAGTAAAATAGTGAAACAGTAATTAATAAAATTGTAAAATAAATATAAGGCGTATATATACTTATTCGTTTCTACCCCTTATGTGTAAGGCTTATCCTCCTCTTTTATTTACAGATAAATACACTAGATCCATTTAACACATTTTATATGATAACATATTTGTGAGAATAGCATAAATGTATTAATGATTCAAAATATATAAACAATAAAAATAAGCTGGCTTAAAACGTAAAGAAATTATTTATATGTTTACAAATATTTGTGTGATACATAAGAATAAGGCAATAATAAAGCTATGATTGTAAAAAAAAAAAAAAAAAAAAAAAATCCTTAAACAAGTTGGTGCCAAATAAGTAACGAATAAAATAATCATAAATATTATGAAAAGATACCAAACAAATGTGAGAATTAATAAAGGATAAAATTTTAATAAGTATATTAATAAGCTAATATAAATTAATGTACTGATAAACAAATTAAATGAGTGAATAATTAATGAATGAAATAACAGATAAATAATATGTGAGCATAAGTATACTTTTAACGTGTGTAACATATATGTAATATAATGAAAAAAAAAATAAATAAAAATAAATATTTAAGCAATATGGTACGCATATATGTATACATATACATATATAATATACATGTAATATATTCTCTTTGGTAAAATTTTAGCTCCTGAATTTATTAAATAAATTAAGCTCTTAAAAATACAAAAATTTTATAATGCCATAAATATATATTTCCTTTTTAAGTGTCTAACAAGAAATATATTAAATCCAAACGAATTTAACATTTAACAAACAATTGGATTTATTAAATGCAAATAAATAAATAAAAATAAAAAAAAATAATAATAAGCTCTTGTTAAAAAATTCTGCATTAATAATAAAGTAAAAAAAGGGCTTAAAAAAAAACATAAATATAATGTATGCCTTGAAATATATAGGGTATATATGTGTGCATATGAAAATGAAAGTACGAAAGTAAGAAAATACAAAATTATTTTTGACTAATATTTTGTCTAGTTTAAGCAATAAAAAATACATAAAAATGTAATAGTAATAATAAATAAAAATTTCGAAATATATTTATTCTTAAAGTAATAGATCTTAGTCTCATGTATGCTTATAATGTATATATATATAATGCGTGTAATTTGCTACATGTTATTTCTGTATTCTCTTTTATTTTATGTGCCTTATTAATATATTATTAATTGTGGGTTATTTTATATATGTATCATTCTTATATTATAAAAAGTGTACTATGCATAAATAGATTAAAAATTTATTAAAATGGTAAATAATAGATAATAGGATATTTTTCGAAAAATTTTGAATTCAAATATTTATAAGATATTTTTAATACTTAATTTCTCTTGCATAATAACAAAAGGCTTGTTCTTATTTTTTATTCACAATTTTGCTTATATAAATAAATATGGAATTATCAAAGTAGCTAAAATGTTAATACATATCACATATGTCTATGATATACACACATACTAAAATATTCCTCAATTTCATGAGGTGAAAAAACCGATATATTTGAATGAAATTTTTATTATTAATATCCATAATTTATAAGTGCATATATATATGTGGGCTTATAAAATATATTATTTTTCAGCTTTTCAACCCTAGGTCATTTTACACAATTTTTTTAAATCAAAAATATAATAAGTGCAAATAAAAAAAAAAAAAAAAAAATATTGAATACTTAGAATATTTTGTACCTTTAAAAGAAAAGTATTTCTTAATGAATTTGTTTCCTTTTTCATTCTTGTGAATAACACAATTTTTTAAATGTAAAAAAAAAAAAAAAAAAAAAAAAAAATATATATTATATAGTCATGTATATACCGACATATATTATAAAGGGTAATAAAATATGTTATGTCTTTTGTGAATAGGGTTTACTTTAAATATACATTTTTTTTTATTTTTTTTTTATTTTTATAAATTTAATGGATATATACATTATATGTTAAGAATTCAAAAGGATGAGAAAAATATAAATAACCCATTATTGTGTAAAAATGTTATATAAAAATCCATTTTTTTTGTAAAAAATTTTATATATTTTTATTTAAAATGTAAAAAAAAAAAAAAAAAAAAAAATTACCAATAAAAATTTATATGACCTTACATTGGTGTAACTCATAACAAAGAATAGGTTAACCCTTCTCAATAATGATATATGAAAATTTAAGAAAAAAAAAAAAAAAATTTAGGAATAAAAAAATATAAAAATAGTATATAATAAGCATATATAACTATTTATTAGTTTCCCTTAAATTTGTATATTATTATATTTATTCATTTATTTTGCTTTCCTTTGGTTATTTGTTATTTTAATTATCAATAATTACATAAAATTTTCAGAATAGCTAAACATATAAATATTTATATGCATTTATATTTTTAATTATGTGTATGGTTTTCTAATTTTATTGACTATAAATTATGGCGACATTCTTTATTATTTAAAAGATAATAAATTTGTAAAAATGTTTCAAAAATAACGAAAAGCAGTATGTACCCAACTTATTATGCTATCAAAAAATGTCATGTTGGCTATGTTATACATTCGCATATGTAGAAAAAAAACAATTTTTTAGTCTCTTTTAATAAATTATAATTTTCCATTGCAGTATATAAATACTGGCTAAAATTCAACATCATGTTATTTGCTATTATAGAATAATTCGAGATAAGCCTCTTTTGTATCACAATTTTACCACAATTTTGCCACAATTTTGCCACAATTTTACCACAATTTTACCACAATTTTACCACAATTTTATCACCATTTATTTTATTTTTTTTTATTTTATTTTTTTTATTTTTTTTATTTTTTTTTCATTGTCACAAATAAGTATGCATACGTGGCCAAAGTGGGGAGTGTCCAAATGTTGTGATTACAAGTTTTATTTTACAAAAATCGATAAAATAAATAATTGTTTTTTTTTGTATTTCATATATGAACAATGCATTTTATTAGTTGCAACTGTTTTAGTTTTATTAGCAATATTGCAAGCATAGAAATGTATTACTTATTATATATAAACATGAATATATTAAAAATTTTCTAACATTTTCTAACATTTTCGTTTTAAACTTAAACGCAGAATAATTAAAATGAAGAACTTTTTAGTACGAATCGCTTCAGAGAGAAATGAAGAGATATGTAATAAGATTACAAAAATATTTAGTGACAATTTTTTAGAACCTAATGATAATTTAGATAATAAAAAGGATAAATATATATTAACAGACAATTATGTAGAAAGATATATAATTCCATATTTATATAAACAAAATAGTCACAATAATTTATATTCAGTAAATTGTGAATTAGATATACCAACAGAAAGTTTGTCGCCAAATAAAATAAATATACATTTATATGGATGTCAAATATATTTTGAAAATATAGAAAATACTTCATATAACCAAATTAAAAATGAAGATAATATTTTTCCAATAAAAACATATAAAATAAAGAATAAAAATGTTTTATTGATACATGGTTTTTTTAATTATAGAGATAATGTACAAAATGGTAAATGTGAAACAAATAAAAATAAGAATAATTGTGTAAAAGATTTATATAATTATATTAAAAATAATGGAAATATAAAAACTAATCTTAAAGATTGCTTAAAAAATATTGAAGGAAATTTTGTTATAATTTATATTGAATATGAAAAAGATAAACAAATAAATATATATTTTTTTAATGATCAATTTGGTATGAAATCATTTATTTATTTTTATGAACAAAATAGTATAATATTAACAAATATGTATAACCCTTTTATTCATTATAAATTTAATTATATCAATGTAAAAAAAAATGAATATATATTTAATGATGAGTCTATAAATAAATATGAAAATTTATTTGAAAGTAGTAATAATCTAATATATGATAAAGACAAATATATAAATTCTGATCATATAAATTATAAAAATAATATTTCGATAAATAACAAAATAGGGATTAATATACCCCCATATAATATATATAAAATAATTTTTAATAAAAATTGTGAAATTTTATTTGAAAAAATAAAAAAAGATAATTGTATATATACTGAAGATTATCAATGGGAAAATAAAGAAATATCATTAAAAGATAGTTTTGAAATTATAATAAATTTTTTAAAAAAAAATATATTTCTTTTTTCTGACATAAATTATGAACTAGATATAGATCAATTAAATATTATCATTAAAACGTTGTGTAACCAAATAAAAGACAATCCAAAAGATAAAGAAAATTTTCAAAATATATTATCAGAAATAAAATTAAATAACATTTTTATTAACTTATATTTAAAATTATTAAATTATGTTATTAAAAAAAAAATACAAAATTTTTTTAACTCGAATAATTCTCAAAAAAGACAAAATGAAATAAACTTTTGTACATATCAAAATAATACACAATCTTCTTTTACAACCAAATCAATTACAATTTTATTTTCGGGAAGTGTTGATTCTATGTTATTATCTATAATTACTATACACAATTTTTTTAGTATATATGAAAATGGGTATATAGAACTAATTAATGTATGTTTTGATGAAAATGCTATAGATAGATATACATGTTTAGTTTCTTATGAACAAATAAATAAAATGTTTCCAAAATATGATATTAGATTATTATTAATAGATGTAAAACCTCAAGATCTTATTAAATATGAAAAAATTATTTATTTTGTTATGTCTCCGAATAGTTCTATAATGGATTATAATATATCATCTGCATTATTTTTTGCAAATTTTAAAAAAGGGTATATTTTATCTCCTACTTTTTTTAGTACACCTGATTGGAAATGTATAAAAAAAAAAGTTTTGCCTTTTATTAACATAAATATGCAAAAAAACGAATTACCAAAATTAAAAACACAAAAAGAAAATCAATCAAAAAATAAATGTTCTGTTTGCGAATTTAAAATGAATCCTAATTGTGTCCATAAAGCATGTTCATTATGTTGTAGAAAATTAAGATATATATATTATAATAGGTTTTTTTTAAAAAAAAATAAAAATGATGAAGAAATTACCAAAACTGAGATTGCACAATCTGCTTGCCCTTCTACAACCGTCAAAAAGGAGGGAAAAGAAGAGGAGAAAGCGGAGGAGAAAGCGGAGGAAAAAGGAAAAGAAGAGGAAAAGCATAGCGGGCTGTATCAAGTTCACGTGGATTCTGAAACGGGAAAAGATGTTATTTATTTGTTTGTCAAAAAAAAAAAAGTGTTAATAAATTTTGACATATATTATAACTGCATTGCGCATAAAGAAAGGCTATATAATTATCAAGAGATAGATAATCTGTTTACTAATTTTAATAAAGAGTTGAGCAAATTTAACAGATCGAAGGAAAATTGTGAGAATGGTCAGGAGAATGGTCAGGAAAATGGTCAGAATGGTCAGAATGGTCAGGAAAATCGCTCGCATAACAATTTCGTAGACAATTTTGTGAACAATTTTATACAGATCGAAAAGGCAAATTTAAATTCGAACGGTACAAATAGTGAAGAGCAAATAAGGAACTTGCTGTGTAAAAAAAAAAAAACAGAAAAAAAAAATAAAAATTTTTTCCTAAATAGCGATATAAAAGAGGAAGAAGAAAGTTTGAACCACTTGAGCAAAGAGTTGTATAGAAGATGTAATGGGGTGGGTTTATCAAAAAGCGAAGAAGAAAAAGAAAGAAGATGTTATTGCAAAGATAGAATGATTATAATTGGAAGTGGAGCCGATGAATTATATGGTGGGTACTATAGACAAAATAATAAAATTCAAGAAAATGGAAATTTAAAAAAGAATAATTATAAATTAAAAGAAATGATAAAGGATATAAAAAGATTATGGATTAGAAATTTATATAGAGACGATAGAATAATTACATATGCAAATAAATGTGAACAATATGTTTTTTATCCATATTTAGATATAAATTTAATAAATTTTTTATTTTCTATTCCATTTCAAATTGTTGAAAAACCAATAAATATTATAAACTTGTGCGAAAATGAAAATGAAGATGAAAATAACAATTTAATTTGTTCTCAAATTAATGAACATATTACAAATAGTGATAAAAATAATGTTGAAATAAAATTTAATTATTTAATAAACAATTTAGATGAACATTATAAATTATATACATCTATAAATGATTATAAAATTTGTAAGTGGATCTTAAGAATGTCTCTATATTTTTTAAAATTAAAAAATGTTATGTTTTTTAAAAAAAAAGCTATTCAATTTGGGTCAAAAGCAAAACACATTTCAAAATATATGGAAGATTTTATTTCATCATGCACTTATGAAAATAAAGAAGAAAAAAAAGAGGAAAAAAAAGAGGAAAAAAAAGAGGAAAAAAAAGAGGAAAAAAAAGAGGAAAAAAAAAAAGAAAAAAAAAAAGGAGATGATCAATATACATTAAGTTGTATTCAAAATGTGTCAGTACAAAGTTAAACTAATAAAGGTGCAAACAAATTTGATAAATATTTTTTACATTTTTATTTTTTTAAATTTTTACATTTTTATTTTTTTAACTCGATGAGATGACTCTACATTCTTTGAATTGGCAAATGAATTTTTGTTGAGTTGTGAAATTGAAGTAGTCTTGAAAATACAAATAACAAAATGATGAAAAAGGAATATAAAGAGATTCCTAAAATTAAGATGTCGAAATTAGATTTTGAAGCTGTTCCGAAACTTGTTGATATTTTGAATATGTTATAATAAAAAATATAATAAATTCTTTATAATTCGTTTCTTTATTTTTTTCATTTTCTATTTCGTAGAATTTTTTAATATTATTGTTATTCCACATTAAGTAGTATAATTTATGTTTAAAAAAATGTTCTTCTTCAAAATTGTAAAAAATTATTTGATCAGGATTATTTATATTTTTATAAGCTTTAGTATAAAATAAAATATAATCATAAAAATAAAATTGTTTTTCATTTTTATCCATATCTTCAATATTTTGAGACCATATAATATCTTCATCTATATTTTTATGGATTAATGGAATTACATGTATAGGACAATTTATTATTCTATTGCTAATTAATAAACCAATATTTAAATTTTTTTTTTCGAATAACGTTTTAATTTGTTTACGATCTTCTTCAAATTCGATATTTTTATTAATCTTTTCAATTTTATTTATAAACATATCTTTTAAACTTATTAATTCGTTATATTGGTTTAAATTTATGATAGTTGCAAAGCTGATTAAGTTGTTTTCGTCCCCATTTTTGTTTCCGTTTCCGTTTCCGTTTCCGTTTGAGATGCAAACAACCTTTCCAATGTTTTGTTGTTCACATATTATATGTATCAGCTTTTCAAAGCATTTTAGATTATTATATAGTTCTGAATTTTTTAACAATATTCTTATGTTATCTTTATATATATCGTCTGGATCCAATAGGTCAAAATTAACAATCAATTCGTCGTTTTTATCACTATCACTTTTGTCAGAATATATTTCATTTTTTTTCTCCAATTTTTTTTTTTTTTTTTCCAATTTTTTTTTTTTTTCCAATTTTTTTTGTTTTTCCAACTTTTTTTGTTTTTCCAACTTTTTTTGTTTTTCCAACTTTTTTTGTTTTTCCAACTTTTTTTGTTTTTCCAACTTTTTTTTTTTTTTTTTTTTCAACTTGTTTATCACAGGATTGCATACTTTTTTGTTCTCATCCTTCCCCTTTGCTTTTTCAACATTGCCCTCCATTATATTTTATATTTAACTTGACAAACCATGTAAAGGAAATAGAAAAGAAAAAGGAAAGAAATAAAAAAAAAACAAATAAAAAAAAACAAATATAAATCTTTTCCTTAGTATCTTTTAGCTCTCAAATTTTAGAACTATAATTTATGTCTCCAAATATTTTGTACTATTTTACAAAAACAGAAGAATGCAAAATGACTACTTTCGTGGTATGCTCAAATTGTTTTAAAATTTTGCTCTCTACTTTTTTGCAAAATTGTAAAAATGTAAATATGTAAATATGTAAAACCGTTTTAATAAATATCAAAAAATATTACTTTGCTACTTCTGCAATTTTTATTATTTTTCTCACTTGCCGTATAATATTCAATGTACATATATTTTTTTTTTTTTTTTTTTTTTTTTTTTTTTAATTTGTATTTATAAGGCACAGGCAACATTTTAAAGTATCACAAGGGATAATTTGTCACATTTTGCCACATTTTTTCCACATTTTTTTTTCACAATTTTTCTTTTTTTCCCTTTTTTTTGATGGATACAAACGGCTTGTTTATATATTTGGAAAAAAAACACAAATTGTGAATGTTAGCAAAAAAAAGAAATGAATAAGCTATTTATATTTTTGGAAAGAAATGGAATATGACGAATTAAACGATTTGATAAACAAATTTAAGGACAATCCACAAGTGTTAAAAGAGTTTGAAAATATTTATATACAAAATAATTGTAATTTTTACAGTAAAATCAAAATTGAAGATATTGAGCAGGGATATGCTCAAAATGGGGAAGGAAAAGTTCGAAATGAGGAAGGAAAAATTCAAAATGGGGAAGGAAAAATTCAAAATGGGGAAGGAAAAATTCAAAATGGGGAAGGAAAAATTCAAAATGAGGAAGGAAAAATTCAAAATGAGGAAGGAAAAATTCAAAATGAGGAAGGAAAAATTCAAAATGATGAAAGAAACGAGTTTGAACGAATCACAAATAAAAACTTTTATATATATACAGAACAAATGGTAAAGAAGCTGATTAAAGAAAATGATGAAATAAACAAAACTTATGAGGAAATAGAAAAATGTAATAATACATATGATGATGTAAATATAATATTAAATAAATATAAAAATAATATAAAAGACATTTCAGATAATATTAAAAATATAGAAAATTTGACAAATAATATGGATGATAAAATTAAAAATAGAAAAAAAATTGTTGAATTATTGAATGTATATATTAAAACTGTTTTAATAACCCCACAATTAACTAATGATATAATTAATAACGAAATAAATGATATGTTTATTAAAAATATATATATTCTAAATAAAAAAATAGAAAATTGTAGACATTGTTTATTTGATTCATATCCTAGTATTAGTACATCTTATAATGAATTGGAAAAGCTTAAACATAAAGCTATTAATAAAATATATAATTTTTTTATTTCAAAATTAAATGATATATCAAATAAAAAAAATAATATATATCTTATTCAACAACATATAATTAAATATCATATACTTAATACATTTTTATATAATAATAATAAAAATGCATATACATATATAATTAAGAAATATATTACTATTTTAAATAAAACTTATTATAACTTATTCCAAACTTATATTTCCAATTTTATCGATAAACAAATCAAATTTAATGATGATATAACAATTGGAAAATCTTCACCATCATATTTACAAGACAAACAAAATAATAATTTAGGAAATACAAACAAATCTTCTACTAACTACCACCCCCCCCCTCAACCATCCTCTACCTTCGCAGACGCAACCCAAATCGGAAATTCCCAGAACAGGTCGGAAAATCGTCCCAAAAATCACGACACAAATCGTGCACCAAATAACGACAAAAATTGTGCACCAAATAACGACCCAGATAACGACCCCAATAATGCTGCCGGGATATTCGTTTCCAGTCTTACGGGAATTGGGGAAGTAGGGAGTTCAGGCATCGCTCTTGCAAAAAATAAAATGATGGATATGTTTGGATTCAGTTTTAAAAATAAGAATATAACTGATAAAAGAGAAAATATATTTTTATTAAATAATAGAGATAATATATTAAATGATATAAAAAATGTATTTTTAAACGATGATAAAGAAAAAGAAGGTAATGAAAATAATTCAGTACCAACTATTTCTATATCTAATAATACAATATATTATTTTGAGCATATTTATAAATTAATAAATAAATTATTTATAGATACTGGAACGAGTGAATATTTATTTATTTCAAAATTTTTTAAAAATTATGAAAATATTGATTTTTTATTTTTGGAAATATATTCTAAAACTATATCAGTATGTTTTAATTATTTTATTAATTTTATAAATACAACATTTGATTTTATTTCTCTTTTTATTATTTATATAATTAATATATATAATGCTTATATAATTAAAAATAGACAAATTTTATTATTATATGAGGTTGTAGAAAAAATTCAAAATATTGTTTGGAATAAAATACATTACATTATCAATGAAAATTATAAGTCTATTACAATTTTTGTTAATCATGATAATTTATCATTTTATAAATTAGATAAAGATCAAATTCAAGATAAAAAAACAGTATATAACACAATTTATCGAACTCAAATTGTTGCACCTTATATTCTTACTGATAAAAATAGCATTCCCATAAATTATACTGAAGATAAGTTTGTACAAATATATGATGATAAAAAAAATAAAGATCTTAAAAATGAATTAGATGATATAAAAACAGGAAATAATATCAATAAAATGAACCAAATTTATATCACTCCACAATCTAATACTGAACTAAAAAACAATTACATATATAATAATGAAAAAATCAAAAATACAACACAACAAAAAGCAACAAACCTCCTTAGTTCTTCATTTCCAATTCATATTAAATATGATGTACATTCTATTACAAAAGCATTTTCTGATTTTTATTCATCTTTAATTATTTTAAATAAGCTTGCATATGACTATGAATTCATGTTTCGAAAGAAGTGTTCAGAAGGGAAGCACACAAATGAAAATGAAGCGGAAAACGGGGCGGAAAATGAAGGGGAAAACGGGGTGGAAAATGAAGGGGAAAACGGGGCAGAAAATGAAGGGGAAAACGGGGCGGAAAGACATATTGAATATGTAGAAGAAGAAATACATAATGAACTAATAAATAAATATAGGCATTTAAATAATTTTATTTCAAATTTTGAAAATATGATCATAAATGTTTTATTAAATTTATCAAATAATTTCCAAAATATAAATGATAAATTATTATTTCTAATAAACAATTATTATCACATTATAACCATTTTAAAAAATAACAAAATAAATGAAGACAAAATAAATCCTTTTGAAAAAGTTATTGAAAAAAATATATCCTATTTTATTGATTTACAATTAAATAAATATATTAAAGATATAATTTTGTTTGTTTCTAAACATGAACATATTTTAGAAAATATTGAAAAAAAATATATAAATGATATAACCAATAATAACATAAATAATGTTAATATATTATCACAAATAGATATAAAATTAATGGAAACTACTGCTTTATTTTTTACTAATAAATGGAAAGAATTGCTTAAAAATGTAGAGGACGAAATTTTAAAATCATTTTCAAATCGTGTTAATTCTATAAATATATTAAAAACCCTTAATACAAAAATACTTTTATATTTTACACGATATCAACAGCTAATTAAACAAATTTTCAAAAATTCAGAAACCCCATTATCTCTCCAAAATTTGCCATCTATAGATATAATTCTTACACAAATAAAAAAAAATTCAAAAAATTTAGATAACGAAGGAGAATATTTCTAACCACAATAAAGGCACACAGTTTTAAGACCAAACTTAATTGATAGTCAATCTCCACATTCATACGGCATATACATATATAGCTATATTTTGCATAATAAAATATATTTTTTTTTCGAATTTTATAAAACCCTGTCTCGGTTTCTCAATCCACACTAATATAACAACCGATGTTATTTATTTTTTTGTTTTATTTTTAGTACATTTTTCTACACTTGTATATTTGTGTAGTTTCAAAACAAATCAAAATTATTCTCCAAACAATTATTTTTTATTTTTTTTTATTTTTTTTTATTCTTTTTATTTACATCCTTGTGACATGGTTTTCCCTTTTTAACAATAAATTAATTTAAATTAAATTATAATTAATGAAATGTTAAAACTGATGAAAAATTTAATAGAAAAATGACGCGCACACAAAAAAAAGGGAAAAAAAAAAATTAAAATGTCATGAAAAAATACAAATTATAAAATATAAAATTATCGATAGAAATATGTGTATAAGCCCAAACAAATATCTACACACATATAAATATGTGCAATATCAACTGTAAGGGACAATATTAATATATAAATATATATATATATAAACACACATAACAATAAATTATCTCTATATCAAACAATTATGATTGTTTCATTTCTTCAATCTATACAGTTGCATATACTTTGTATATGTAAACAAGAATAACATTTTATTTTACATTTTTTTTCCATCGCTTCTTTTTCTTATCGTTAATAGCTAATCCTCCTATATTTTATATTGCAACATTTTTTGTGAACATAAATACATTTTTTTTCATATATAAATAACTTTTACTTTTTCCCATTTTTTTTAAACATTTTCTAAATATTGTTACATAAAAAAAAAAAAAAAAAAACATGTATGCTTGTGCATATTGAAAATTTTTTGTCCCTACTTTTAATATAATAAAATTTCATATTTATTTGCACACACACATACATATGTATATGTATATATGTATATGTATATATATGGTGCTATACTATGTGAAACAAACTAATAGTTTAGTAATGATTGAAAATGTGAGCACTCCTTCTTTTAGACAATTTTAAAATTATTTGCAAGTTGTTGCATTTTCAGTTGATGCTTCAATGTCAAGTTCTCCATTTGCAGTTACAACAGCGGGACCATAATATGCCATGGCATTTCTAGATTTGTAATATTCATTTCTCATAGCACTTTGTGTTAATTTTACATCATATCTATGACTTATAGGTTCAAATAAAATTCCCCATATTGAACTAGCAACAAGGCTTACACCCAAAAATACACAATAAAACCAATCTAATGATTCAAAAATTGGAGAATTGTATAATGTTAAAGCTAATACCTCAACAAAAGAAGTTGCTATAAAACACATTCCACATAACCATCCCCAAGCTTCTCCTGCTCCTTCAGAATGATATACTTCTAAAAAGAAACATCCAGATCCATATAAAAATAAACAAAATGCATCTATCAATCTTGAACTGAAATATAAAATCCATGAAGAACCGGCACCAATCTTTTCTTCCATCCATGGATCATCAAAATAATATGAAGATGCCATTAAACATATTAAAGACAAACTCCATGATACAGTTCCTGTGAATATAAAATAATTACATCGTCATGTTAATATTCAATTAAGTATATGTGCAATCGAATCGCGAGCAATCAATACTCTATCAAATAAATGACACCTATTTGTATCCACATTCCATTTTCAGTCAAATCGAATCACGAGCAAGCATAGTGACATGAGCAAGCATAGTGACATGAACAAACGTGGTGACATGAGCAAACATAACTAATTAAGTGAATACATTTTTTAATGTGTGCATACCCATAGATGTTGCTTGTAATAAAAATTTAGTTCCTGCTCTGTAACCTCTTGATTGTTTAATACTGCAAAAAAAAAAAAAAAAAAAAAAAAACAATATTGATATAGAAATATACCAAATAAATAGTATGTAATAACACATTTAAATAATTATTCATACCTGCTATCATCTTCGGTCAATTGTAAGAAGGACATAATTAGAAGAGTTCCTAATAAGAACCCTCCAATGCTCAAAAACACTAAAGGCATTGGTGCATTTCCAACAGTTCCTGGTAGTGCTCTTAAAAAATTTAAAATACCTAATGGGTTTTTTCCTATAAGTGTTATGGAACAAACTAACAAAGTATACGAAATAAATTGGATTAAAAACCCAACACGTAAATTAAAATTCATAAAAAAGTCCCAAAATGGCTCAAATTGTGGCCCTCGGCCTTCGGGGGCTTCACCAGGACGAACAACATAAGTAAAAAACATTTTTCACAAAAATCAATAATTTAAAACTAGTCAAAAAAAAATTATATTTTTTTTTTATTTTTTAAAATTATGATATGTATAACTAAGAAAATATATACTAATAAAATAAAAAAATCGTAATATAATATATATATATTTATTTATTTAATAGGTAGACAAAAAAATGATAAATTAAAACATTGAATTTATTTTATTTAGGACATATTTAAATACACACACATGGGTATATATATATATATATATAAAATATTATCTGAATATAATATTTCGTTTTCTCAAATATACACAAACATAACATGTGTTATATTTCACTAATTATTATTTTTTTTTTTTTAGTTTGATTAAAATTTTACAAAATTGTATATGTGTGTATTATAATACTATTATTGTATGTATACCTAAATATATAATAAAGTTATATATTACGCAAATTAATTTATTAACTGTTTTTTTTTACTGATATTTTAAAACAGAAGAATATTAAATTGGAAATTGAAACATTGTTGTATATCTATATGGGAAATTACATGTACACACCATATTGCTAATTAGTGAATTTTTATTTTTTTTTATTTCATGTGCATATTTTTATTTTATTTTTTTTTTTATATGCATATATATATATGTACATATTTTTCTAGAATATAAAAAAAATATTAAAAAGTAATAAAAAATAATAAAAAATAATAAAAAAAAACAAAAATTATGAACAAAATAGAAAATAATAATGTTTGGACATAATTTATATGAACAAAATTAATTACCTTAATTGGAAATACTTATACATGTATTTACATACATTTAACCGCATAATATCTCATTATTTTTCACACGTCCATATAAAACGCAAAAAGGAAACTTAAGTACGTTTTTAGTATTATATTATACAATTTTCCCTTTTTTCATAAACATATATAATCGCACCAATAATGCATATCCTCTACAGCGGATGAAAATAAAATAAAGTAATAGCATTATCCTATAAAAAAAAATATATGTATGTATATATATACAATAGGTGAATATTAAAATGTTTTATGGCTATAGAAAAATATGTTAAAAAAGTTGAATTATAAAAATGTAGAATTTTTTTATATACATATATATTTGAACAAATCATATTTGATTTTTTAAGAAAATTATTCCTAAAATTTAAAAATATTAATTCCATAGAAAAAATTTCCGAGGACTTTGTGTGTGCAATTGTTATTTTGAAATCGAAAGTTCATTTTATGTATATAAAAGTCTAATCTATAATGTACTATTTTTAATAATTTATTATTCCCAGTTTTACTGATAATATTTTTATTTCTGTTTTTGTCTATTTTTTATGAAAGCTTTATATATCCATATGTATGAGAGTTGGAAAAATTGCACATCATTTGTTTGAGGGTAAACACAGGTTATAGTTTGTATTAAAATTAGTATATACAAGGGAAAATAAACAAACAAATAAATATACATATATATCACTGAAAATAAAATGGGGAATATATGTGGGAATAAAAAATGATTATATAGGAACACTATTCAACTTGTTATTGTATATTTTTGGGTAAGGTAATAAATATGTGTAATGAAAAAATAAAATAATAGATATATATTATTAAATTATTTTTTAAATTTATACTAAAAAAACAGATGAAATTTAAAAATATTTTAAGATAAATCAGAACAACTTTTCCTTTTTATAAGGATATGAATATTTCAACGGTTATATGATGTTACATAATATTATTGATGGTTAAGCTAACACACAAATGTGTGTATTTTTTTTTTTTATAATTATATGATCAGGGAATTAAAATGTACAGATTTGAATTTGTATCAAACAAATAAAAGTATTGTATTATCTTTTATAAATTAAATTTAATATTAAAAATAGAACAAATTAAAACTTAAAAAAAATAATACACCAAAAAAGAAAACAAAAAATAAGAGAATAAGAAAATAAGAAAATAAAAAAATAAGAAAATAAGAAAAATGCAAAAATTGGTTAGCGATATATATTTTTTTCGTTAAATATATAAATATTCTTATAAAACAAAATAAGAGAAAAGTGTAATATATATATATATGTAATACTTATGGTTTATTAAAAATGTACAATATAAGTAGGATATTGTGTGGGGCGACAATTCCATTAATTTGTGTTTATTAATGCCCAAGTATTAGCATTGCATCAGCATTAGCATGGCCTAGTTTTGTTTAATGGGAGGTGAATTATTTTAAATAAATCCGGCCATAAAATAAATATACATGTACGTTCAGGCAATTGTGTGCCTAAATTTTATGACTTAAAAAAAGATATGGAAAGTTTAGTTTCCCTTTCCCCACATTTCTACCTCATTTGATATAATTCCAAGGTCACAACCGTATTAATATATTAAAAATGTAAAAAAAAAAAAAAATGTTTTTTAGAATAATCACAAATGCTTATGGTTTTGGAAAATTCGGAGGAGGTATGTTTTGATTTTTAATATTTTGTACTTGCTCTAGAATTTCTTGCAATTTTTCTTTTGGGGTATTTTTAATAATAGCTAGTTGTTTTTGTTTTTGTCTAATTTTATCACGTACTAATCTTAATCTATCCTCTGAGTTTTGTAACATAAGAGCATCATATCTATCAACTATCATTAAATGGAAATCAAAAGCAGCAAAAGATGCAATTTGAATAAAAGCTTGTTTTTGTTCTACATCTGAAGGATCAATTTGAAATTTTTCTAATTTTGCATCTATAGATTCTTTTAAATCATTTCTTAATTTAATATTCATAGATGCAAATGATTGATCTAATTGTTCCATCAAATGTGATTCCATAGTAGTACATTGTCCATGGATTCTAATAATCTCATCAACAATTTTTAAGCTTTCTTCTGTATCTACTAAACCCTTTTTATCTTCTATAGGTAATATTTTTCCTAAAATACATGGTTCTTGATTTATTATCTCATCAATAATAACACGCCCACGTACTAAACCTTTAACTGCTAAATTATTTCCTACTTTTGTAACATCTTTTATTTCTGCATATACAGCTAATGGTGCTAATGCTCCAGTTTTATGATTAAAAAAACACATACCAAATATTTTTTTGGGTTCATTATTTATTTTAACTTCTCTTGTCATATTTTTAAATATCTCTTCAACATTTTCTCCATTAAATTGCATATAATCTTCGAATCCTATTTGAAGTGGTGATGGTTCGTTAGACATTTCTTCTAATAAGATTGGAAAAAACCCTAATGTATTATTTTCTTCAAATTCTGGAATCCACTCATTAATTCTTCCTTTTACATTTCTTGGGACTTGTTCTATTATTGGTTTTTCAGTTAAATTTATTTTATAATTTTCTGCATATAATACATTTTTATTATTATTATTATTTCCAATTTTTCGATTTTTATTCATTTTTTTTATTTCCTTATTATTCTGATAAAATAACGACCCATTTGTTTTTCCTCGGTTCACAGAATCTATATTATTTTGTAGAAAAAATAGACGATTTTTTTTTTTTGACAATTTTTTTTCATTTTTGGAATTTCCATCAATACCTTTGTACGAATTAATTAATCCTAATATGTACCTTTTTTGAATCAAATTATTATCTTCATTTTTTTTAATCGAATTACCATAATCGAATAATGAAACTATTTTTTTTTTGTTTAAAAACGAATTATTATTTAGGTACATCCCCCAACCTTTTTGAAAGTAAAGGAAAAGGTTGCATAGAATAAACAATATTTCGTATTTCATATTATAGTGAATTAAAAAAAAACATAATATATAAAATTCAGAAGAACTATATTTATACAATCTCTATGACCATACAGTATACATATGCATGTATATGTATATATATATGCGTCGTTTTGTGTTTTTTAAAAAAAATATAACTTTAGGATTTCTTTTAAAAATGTTAATTTCTTACAAAACAAGGAAAATATGTTTAGTCCATCAACAAGATATAAATATTTTGCATAATATACTTATCTAATATAAAGGCATGGTGAAAAATGAAAAAAAACGAAAAAAAATGAAAAAAAATGAAAAAAAAAGATACACATATCTGATAGATGTTTCCATATATGTGATATATATATTTATTTTTTCAGAATTAATAATATATCTTAAGGTTTTGAATATATTATATATTTCTCATAATTTTATTTCAGTATTTGTGACTCTAATTATACCAAAAAATGTATAACATTTTATTTTTTCATTCTCTTTTTTATGCCCCTTTTTATGCCCCTTTTTATTCCCTTTTTTTTCTCTTTTTATTCCCTTTTTATGCATATATTCACTATCTATAAAAATAAATTTCGTTTATATATAAGCTGAAGGCGCTTTGCAAATCTCTAATAAAAAAATTCATATTTTTATCAAATTTTTAATTAATATAACCAGTTGTTAATTTTTATTTATTCTTTATGTTCATAATAAATTCATCACCCCAGTGTTGTATCGAGCCGACACATATGCTCATTCAAATTTGAATACACAATATATTAACTAAATTTGTTAAAATAATAATCGAAAAAAAAAAATATATATCATTTTTTACAATCAATTGATGGAACATGATTAATTAATTTCAAATTTAAAAAAATAACATAACAACCACTTATATGTACATAGCCAATTTGTCATTCCCCATATTCACAGTAGATTATTACTACTATCATTATTTTTAGTTTCATTTATTGAAAGCACAAAAAATATGACATATTATAAAAGTATCTATAACGCTATTTCTAGTACTCATGTGATAAATTATTTTAAAGAGACGTTAAATATTGCCCAATCGTATACCATATCCATACGATATATTATATATATATATATATGCATAAATTAAAAAGGGAAGAATAGTGTTTGTATTTTATAAAACATCAAAATTTAGCTAGTCATTTCAGTTACAAAAAAATAAAACAATAAAAATACACAAACAATAATGTAATTGTGGAATAATGATAAAATATAAAAACAACAATTGATAATATTATTTTGTGAACAAAATAATACAACTATATATACGCAATATGGTGACCGAGGAGAATTGGCACCTTGGATAGCACGCGGAAGGTGCGAAACTCGAGGTCGCAAATGTGTGTGCGTATGTATATGTATATGTATATGCATGTGTATGTGTATGTATGTGTATCCATGTGTATGTATGTGTATGCATGTGTCTGTGTTTATATGCATGCTTATTTATTTGGTTATTGTTTACTTGGCTCTGCCCATTTGGCTGTTACTTACCCCGCTTAGTCGGGTGAGGTGTTCTCGCCTTGCAACGGGTTGTAATAGATAGATATAAATTTTTTAATGTATAAAATAATGTATAGTATAAATGTTAAGGCAAGAATTATTGAAAAGGTATATAAGCTAAAATATGATTGTTTAAATAAATGATTTTCTTTTATATTATATTCATTAAAAGTTCTCGGTCTTGTATTAATCGGATTAGATGGGCAATTTGATTCAATGAACCCAATTTTATTATTTTTAAGATCAAATATAATTTGTTTATTTTTAAAAAAACTTAATCCAAGAATAGGTTTATTATTTACTTGTTTTTCTAGTCCTTTACACCAAAATGATTCTTTTTTATATAAATAAGAACTAGGTTGCCATAATAGTTTAGTATTATTAGACAGTTTTATATATATATTTGGTAAATGTTTTAAATATCTCCAGCATTGTACATTATCTGCTATTTTTACACACACATTTTCAGTACTTATTATATTTTTTAGCGTAGATTTAAAATCATCAAAATATAAAAGATGCTTACTTAATGTTTCATTTGTTATTTTTAATCTTTTCTCTATATCAATAGGATTGTTCATGTTGTGTATACATAATATATCAAAAAAAAAATTCAAATTATTATATAAATCGTCAGGTAGATGTGTAAAGGTACTACCAGAATCTACTAACATTTCCATACTTTTGTTATTATGAGAAAAAGTTGTACCAAATAATTGAAACCCTTCAACTCTTATATAGTAATAATATTTTCTAGTTATAGCTTCCCAAAGTATGTCATCTACACTCGATTTATTTTTATTTATTTCTACAGATTTATCAATAGAATCAATATTTTCATTTTTATTATCTTCGATATTTTCTTTCTTTTCATCAATTGAAACTTCTTTGACAATATAGTCTTTACTATATCCCCCTAAAATTAGTTCCCCTCCATATTCAGAAATACACAATGAAAATATTTTATTTAGTTTAGGGGAATTTTTAAATAATAAATCAATAAAAGTTGGTACACCTTTTGGTTTTGTTAAACTTAATCCCAATACCCCCGTTGCATGTTGATATAAAAATAAACCTTCTTCATGCATATGACATCCCATATGTTTCTTAAAAGTTATGTTTCCACTTTTAGTGTTATTGGTCGATTCGAGCTTTACAACATCCGAAAAATAAAAACCGTTAATTCGAGATCCCTCACAATAAGATTGTAAATATTCACACCTTCCTTTGACACATTTTAAATTATATGGACATGTATTATCATTACAATATAAAACCGATGATGTTGATGAATTATTTAAATTAAAAGGGTTTTCCATATGTATCCCACAATCTTTACATTCTGAACATGGGAAACTTAATGAAGAAGATCCTGTGTCTACTATTAGTGAAAGTTTTTGTCCAGGTGTTCCTATTTCTATATCCATAAAATAATATGCATATTCGTCAATATCTCCATATAATTTATATTTATAGATTTCCTCATTTTTTTCGTTATTTTTACTTAATACATTTTGCTCGTTATTTTTACTTAATACATTTTGCCCGTTATTTTTATTTAATACATTTTGCTCGTTATTTTTACTTAATACATTTTTTTCGTTATTTTTATTTAATACATTTTCATCTTCACTATTTGCTTGAACTAAAATATTTATTATTATAAAATAAATAATAAAATTATATAATTTAGAAAAACCCATTATTTTATTTTTGGTTTTTTAATTTTCATTCATTTTTCATCACTTTCTAACTGTTTAGCTAGTTAGCTAACTAATTTTTTTTTTTTTAATTATTTTTTGCAAATTGGCTAGCACAAATGTCGTATATATACATACGGTATAGTTTCGTATATTTACATATAGATCAAGAAGATATTAGGTGAGTTATATCATTGTTAGGGGGTAATACTATTTCACAATTAGACGAAATTTAAACAAAACATAACATTTTCACAATAATAAGAGAGCATACATATTAGAATACTTACAAAACCATAAAAGTATATCAAAAAAAAATAATTTACATAATATATTTTCTCCAACTTTTCTCCTAACACATATTATTTTTGAAGAATTTAAATACTTATAAATTTAACATATGAAATTAATTTTTTTTTTTTTTTTTTTTTTAAATCAGCTTTATTAATTTTTACATGTACAGCAAGGTCGAAAACCAAAAGGACAATGAATGAAAAAAATGAATATTGTCACGAGAAAAAATGTTAATTATATTACAAAAGAAGATTATGAAGAAAAATAATAACAAAATAAATAATATGAATAATAAACAAATAATGGTAAAATATAAAAAAAATTAAAAATGACGTATTTTCCTGACATACAAGTATTTTTAATTATTCATAATATGCTTCAAAATATTTTATTTTTACTTTTTTTTTTTTAATTTGCATTTATTTTTTCTTTCTCTCTGTATAGAATAAGTGATAATAATACACACAAATAACCCTTTTTTTTGTCACATTTTTATTAATAAAATGGTAAAAAAAATTAAAATGGTTACTTTTCAAGCCTAAATGTAACTGTACATAAATATGACAAAAACAGAAATTGAAAGTAAAGAACAAATGGGTGTGTATATATATAACGCACCTTTAAAGATTATACACATAGTTGTATACCTTGAGAAATTATAATAAAAAAAAATGAAACAATTAAAATAATTGTACTAATGTAATTAATGTTTCGGGGGAAAAAAAAAAAAAAAAAACAACACTAATAAAAATATTGCTGTACAGGCAAAATTCACAAAAGTATGCATTTATTTAAGTTACCAAAATATGTTAGTAAGAACATTTATAACAATCAAATTAAAGATATAGAAAAAGGAAAATCGAAAATACAGTAATATAACTGTTATTAAATATGATAGTTTATAATATAAACAAAATAATGTATATATATGTACCACCAATGTCTCCTTAAAATTTTCCTGATTTTATAATTATGTTTTATTATTATTATTACTTTATTTATATTATTATTTATATTAATATTGTTACAATTTCAATACAAGTCTATAATAACACAATTTTACAATATGTTTATGTTTTATTTTCTATTCATAAATTATTCCTGTTGTTTTTAGTATTGCTACTCTTTTTTTTAAACCTCGTAAAAACCCCCTATCACACTTTTTAAAGAAATACTAAAAAGGAATAACTAAAAATACGAAAAAACGAAAAAATAAAATAATATTTAAAAAGATCTTTGCTTTTTTTATGTAAATAATTATAAAAAGGGAAAAATCTCAATTCAAAATATTTTTTTGTGGGATTGAATAATTTTCATAACATATTTTGTTAGGCATAAAATAAAGAGTATATTTATACGTATTTTACATTTTATATTATATATATAGTATTATATTATATGTATAGTATTATATTATATGTATTACATTATATATATATATATATATATATATGATTATATTATATGAAGAAATTGGGGTTTGCTTTTATTATGTATACTATAAATATTTCATGCCTTTATAATATATTGTAATTATAATAAAATTTAATCGGAGCTTTAAATTATTTACAGTCAAATAAAAAAAAAGTGAAAAATAAGCAAAGGCTTTGGGTTTTCCTATATATGGGTGTATTAAAAAAAATTAAAAAAAAATTTAAAAAAATAATAAAATCCCTACCCCCAAAATTAGGTTTATTTGGTATTGTACATATTATTACTCGCGCGAAGTATATATATACAATATTTTTTTTATCTATTATAATTATGCTTAATTTGCAATATATTATTAAATTTGTATTGCTGTAAGGATTACTATTAATACTATATATACAATATATATATATAATATATTATATAGCATGCATACAAAAATCCCCTTTCATTTTTTTTTATAAATTTTAAGGAAAATAAATTAATAAATAAATAAAACATCGAATAAATTTCATTAGTAAAGAAATTGCATAAAATACAAAAAGCTTGGGATTTATAAGGAAAACCATTTTTTTTTTATTTTTTAAATTATATACTACAATATAATATTACATAACAAAATTAATCTTTAAACTTCTTTTTATAATTATTATTCAAAATGGTGAAAGCAACTAACGAAAAAAGTAAGAAAAAAAAGAAAGAAAAAAAAGCATGAAAAAAAGAAAGAAAAAAGGCGAAAATATCGAATGACTAAAAAATATATATTACAATTTCATAAGTTTATAAGAATATATAAAAAAACATAATAAGAGTATATATATATATATACTTCATATATTTCATATATTTCATATATATTATGCATTTACTGTTTTATCTCTAAAATGAGTATCAGTATGCCGCATATACATACATATGGTTGATCTTGAATGTGATTTTATTTTACTTCATGATTAATATTAGGGTTATGTTTGTAAATAGCTATATAGTACATATTTCAAAAAAAAATAATTATTTTTATTTTTTATTCTATAGAAAACGCTGGAGATAACAAGGGAGCTAATGGAAAAAACAATAGCAACGCAAAAGATAAAGCTAATAAAAAAACTGAAAAAAAAGGAATGAATAAAGGAAAAACTGTGGTCAAAAAAACAATAAATAAAAATTCAAACATGAAAGCAGACAACTTTTCTCAGAAAAAAACCAAAAAGATGACAACTTCCATTCGTTTTAAAAGGTTATATATATATACAACTCACACTCTATTTCTGTTTTAAAATTAAAAAAAATACATGGATATTTATATGTACTATGCATGTAACATTTTCACCTTTCCCAATTTTGTAATTTCATATTTCATAAACATTTTTACCTCTTTTTTTTCAGACCCAGAACCTTAAAATTAAAGAAGAATCCAAAATGCCCCAAAATCCTCAAGTCTTGTTATAAAAAGACTTTAGATAAATATGGTATAATAAAATATCCTTTAACCTCAGAAAAAGCAATGAAAAAAATCGAAGAAATAAACACCCTTGTTTTTATTTGTGACAAACGAGCTGACAAAAGAAAAATCAAAAAATCTGTCAAATCTTTGTTCGATATTAAATGTGCTAAAGTCAATGTTCTTAATAGGTGAGTGAAATTATTTTTGTTAACACTATATTCTGCATGTTATCAAAAATTTATATTATCTTATAACCATTCCATATATTTACATATTCATTTATAATTTTATTATATATAGACTAAATGGAGATAAAAAGGCATATGTCCGATTATCCAAAGATCATGATGCATTAGAAGTAGCAAACAAAATAGGAATATTATAAAGAATGAAAATTGCACACATATATATATGTGCAGATATGCATAATACATTATTATATATGCTTTTTTGGAGACATATATAATGCCAATAGTAGAATAATTCATATTTTTAGAAACAATAATTAGAGTGCATTTAAGTATATTTTTTGATATTTATATATGCATACATATTATACATATATAGGATAATAGTGTTATAAAGAAACTTACAAAAAAAAAAAAAATTTTTTTAATATTTTTAAAAAATAAAAATGTATAACGAACAATAATTTCTTAAATTAAAAAATTTGTTGCGAATATATTTAAAAAATTGTATAATAAATATAACAATGATAATACCCTAAGTGAGACAAACACGGGGTGAAAAAAAAAAAAAAAAAAAAAAAAAAATCAACAACTTTAGTTTCAATACTAAAGTTTATTTATAAATGACAAAGATAAAATTTTTATAAAATTATTTCTTTTTTTAGAATTTCATATTCACATGGTTTTGAATTATCTGTGTTAAAATTGTCTGGTGAATTTTCATCCATTTCAAATAAACATTTTTTTTTATAAAATGCTACAGCATTAGTATTATTTTTTAAAACAGTACATAAAATTTTATTTATTTTAATACTTTTGCATAAACATTCTAGCATATATATTAAATGGCTACCTATACCCATACCTTTAAAATCGGGAATTATTTGAATTTCATATAAATAACAAATTATATTTTGTTCATATGGATAATAATCTGGAATTATTCTATAATGGACAAAACAAACTAATTTATTATTTTTTAAATATTCTTCTACTTTTTCTGGATTATTACTTTTTAATACGTTTATAAAGTTTATGTCACTTTCCTTATCAATATTATTTCCAAGGCAATTTTCGTCTTGTTCGCTATTTGGATTAATATCATTTTTACCTGACTTGGTCATATTTTTTTTTTCATTTCTAGCTACATTTTTAAAACCTAATATAAGTTTACATTTATTACTCATAAATTCTTTTTTCTTTTTTAAATTAGACCATCCTTTATTTAAAAAATTACTTTCATTATATAAATTTTCCATATTATTTTTTGTAATATCAACTAACATATTAAATATAATATCACTTGTTTTATACTTTTTTAATTCATATGAATTAATTGATTCAAAAAAAATATATTCATTCTTTTTTTGTTCTAAATTTGTTTCGTTTATAATTTCACTAGTATTATTTATTTTCTTTATTATATATTTCTTTTTGTATTCTACATTGATAAAGTCAAAAATATTATCACCATTTTGGCACCCACGAACAATTTTAATTATTCCATAGTTTTTATTTATTTCACTATTAGTACTTTCTTTTTTATCTTTTTTTATTTTTTCGGAATTTTTGTCTATTTTCTTGTTCGTAGTTTTTTTTAATTCCTCATTTTTATTTTCTTTTATATCATTTTCGAGAATTTCCATCTTGAAATTTAAATGTTATTTTTATCAAAGCACTCCAATCTTATGATAATATAATTCTAAATACATCAAACACAATTGGCAATATATACATATATATATGTGTGTACGTATTTTTTAGCTAGTTGAGAATGTATACTACCCGTGCTTGATACAAAGAGTATATAAATTAAAAGTCGACAATGTGGTTAAGAAAAAAAGACATGATTAATTAAAAAAGTTAAGAAATTCAACATATATATATATATTATCATTTTCCAACCATTTTGTCAGTTACTAAAAAAAAAGAGAAAAATACCTAAATACAACTTGTCTTAAATTAAATCAATATAGCTTGATAAAACAAGCCCAAGAAAAAAATTGCACATACATATGTACATATATATATTATATGCACATTTATGTGTACATGTTTTTTTTTTTTTTTTTTTTCTCTTTCTTATTCTTCAATTTTGTAGATTTATAACTTAAGACGTGCAATAAAAAAGGCATAAAATTATAAATGCATTTTTACATTTAGTAAATGTTACGTATATAATTATGATTTTAAAGAATTGTGTCCTTTTATTTATTATTAAAGCTAATTGAAAAATTCCATTATCGTTCTTATAATAAAAAATGATAAAAATGGATAATAACAATAATAATAATAGTAATAAATTTTTAATGTCCATCAAAGGTGTATTTAATAACAAGAATATTATATGGCGTTCATTTTTTCTCTTAAGTCGAATAATAATATTTACAAATAATTTGCATATATATTTTTTTTTCTTTTTAACACACTAGAAATGTTTATAGTCTTATTACATATACAGGTTAAAATGATATTTTTAAAATGCACAAATTTTATTTTATTTTAAAGCCCGAACGAAGAAATAAAGAAAAAAAAAATAAATATATATATATTACATATATATTTTAATATTACATAGTAATAAAATTAATGAAATAAATATAAAGCATTTTTAAACACCTTCATTAACAATAGCATTCTATTGCCTATAATTTACACAAACAAAAATATATTTTTTTTTTTTTACTATAATACTATTTTATTTTTTGTTTTTGATAATTTACATATATCTATATTAGTTTGTATTTTTTCACAAAAAATGTATGTATGCAAAACCTATTTTATTTTAATACATACGACTTGTAAGTTTTAAAAAAATTGTGACCATATCCTGAAAGTTCACATTGCAATATACTTTAAATATTAATATACATTTCGTGCATATTTATTTGTATGCTTAAAATAACGGGTAAAAGGGAAAAAATAATAATAATAAAGAAAATAAAGAAAATTGCCCTCATAGGTAATTAATATGAATGCATATATATATTTATGTGAATTCGTATGAAAAAGTTATTATTTTCCCGATTTTTTAAAAATATAATAATAAAAATATATAAGCATAGAAATATGTCAATATAAAGTGAATTTTGTTTTATCATATAAAAGGTTTCTTTTTAATTATAATAGCATTGCAAAAAAAAAAAAAATATGAGAAATACAAATAAAATAATTAAGGAAATAGATAAATAAATACAAATATCATATATATATATATATACAAAGAAAATGGCACAAAGCAAAGGATCCAATGTTTTAATACAACAATTATTAAAAGCCGAAGAAGAAGCTGATCTAGTAATTAAAAAGGCAAAAGATGGTAAGATTATTTTTTTTTATAAGATGATATTATTCTACCTATTTCAAAAAGCCATAAATATATAAAAAAAAAAAATTATGACAAGACTATTAAATTCTATTATTTTTATGAACGGCAAGAATATTTTAAAACATTTTTTTTTTTTTCCCCTCTTTTTTTTTTTTTTGATATTATCAGTACGGGCAAAAATGCTAAAAGAAGCTGAAGCAACAGCAACGGAGGAGTTGAAAATTTTTCGAGCCAAAGAAAAGGAGCGTCTAACTAAAGGACATAAAGAAGTAATATAGCTAGAAAAAAAAAATAGCCAAATATGAACTGTGCATTTTGTGTGTGCATAATGAATAAAATTGGATATATACATATATACACTTATTTTTGCCTTTTTCGTTATGCCTTTTTCCAGAAATCTACTGCTGAAGATGAGATTGTGACTAAAATTGAGCAAAACACAAAAGATGAAATAAAAAGATATAAAGATTTGTTTAAGAAAAATAAAGACCAGGTTGCTCAATTTGTATATGATAAAGTTTTCAAAGTTGATATAGACATCCCTGATTGTGTGCAAAAATATATGTAGATTTGTACATATATATAATAATAATATAAAATAATGAAACAATAATTATTTGATTAATATCTAATTATTTTATTTCATAAATATTTTAAAAATTAAATATATAAAATTATTCTTCCCAACAAACAACCGTATATATATGCATGTATAATGCATATTTTTTGTTTGCCCATATAAATTTCCATGTTTAATGAAAAATTGTAAGGGCTATAAAAATATTATAATGTGAAGTATGTGCTTTAATTCTAAGTTTGTTGTATTATTTTTTTGTTTTTCTATTATTTGCAATTCCTTTCTTATTATTCTAACGTTTTTAAATATAGTGCATTAAAAACAATTAGAAAAAAAAAAGAAAAGAATTATACAAAATAGAAGAACAAAAAATAATACAACAAACTTATATGACCCAAGAATATACACTGTCGGATTCCTTTTGTTAAACATAAAATTTTTAACTTTTTAATATTTTTTTTGTTTGATTTTTTCATACACTTTTTCCCTTTTCTCTATTTTTGCATTCACCCTTTTTTGTTTCCACAATTATAATAACATTAAACTGTATGTATGTATATATATAATAAAATAAACCTACTATTTACCCATCTATTTATTATTATTATTATTATTATTACATACTTACCACGTTATAGTTGCATTATTGTTTGCTGCCCAGATATTATATACTGAGACAAATTCAAACTCTATGTATATGGGTATAGGCATGTTTAATATGCACAACACATAAATTGAATTAAAGTGGAAATATGTTAAACCATTTCAAAGAAAACTAATAATGTATTACTAACTTTGACCAATGCTCTTTTGGTTATTATATATGTCTTTAAGAGGGATATATAGAGAAATAGTGAAGCCCCCAATAAATGACATACATATATATACATAACTAATACATAACTAATACATAACTATTTAGTATGCTTATCGTTTTTTTTTTCAATAAAATATAATTCCATGCTAATTTATAAATTTTATAATATTTATAATTATATATATTAAAAAATAATTAATTTGCTATTTTTTTACTACTAAGCTTATAATAATTTATATGTAGTGATTAAAGCGGTTAATTTTTTAGGCGATTTTTTTTTTTTTTTCTTATATTTTTAAAAATTACAATAAATATATAGAAAAATATTAATGTATAAAAGTTGTATATATTATTTGTTATTTCTTTTAATTTTTCCATATTATCATTAAAAAAATAAAAAACACATTTTCATTGTTAGTTCATATTTTACCCTTATTAATTATAATAGTGAAATATTGGTTGGCCATGAAAAAAGCCAGGAAAAAATCTATAAAAAAAATATATGTATATATAATAAGGTGCTTAAATATGTTTATAATTATTTATATGTATGCTAATGCATATATATTAAAATATTTTATAAATTTGTAGAAGGCATAGTAAAAAAAAAAAAAAAAAAAGGGTATGTCATATCAATTTTATATATGATACTTATTATAATATTGCTTACATATGAAATGTATACCGCTTCAGCAATATTTATGTGACATTTATATATGGGTAACTTATTTTACCATCAAATAATAATAAAAAATAAAAAATAAAATGATGAATATATTATAATATGTTGTATGTATATAAAAAACTACTAAAAATAGTATGAAAATATTATGTTTCTTATTTATGGAAAAAGGAAAAAAAAAAAAAAAAAATATTAAATATATTTAAACAAAATTCCAATTATTAATGATTAATAAAGGAAGAAAAAAAAATAAGAAAAATAAAGGAAAATAATTATTTTTCAAAATTTACAAAAAAATAAAAAAAGCCTTAAGATCATAATTATATATTTTTTTAATAATTTTTTTAAAAATGAAAACCATAGTATCATCACAAAAAATTACAATTCCTGAAGGAGGTAAGATAACTAAATAAAAACAAAAAAAAAAAAAAGGAAAAAAATTATTTACATATTTTACCATGGATTATATAATTTTATATATTTCATGCTAAATAAACTGGGTATATATATTATGTATTTGTATAAGCATTATTGATAATTATTTAATAAAATACCATTAACCATGCTACTATAAATCCCCAAACTTTCGAGGGAAATATGAAAATAAAACTAAAAATGTATAGTTATATTATATGCAAAAATAATTAAACAAGCACTTATATATATGTACATACTATCATATAAGAAACCACCAATATGTAGATATATTAGTTGCTATATTTTCCAAGCATATTGTGCGTTGGATATGGCACAAAAAAAAGCTATTACTATTATGTCGCATATATGTATGCCAATTTTGCCATGTTCTGTACAGTGCATATTATGTATGCCAATTTTACCATCTTCTGTACAGTGCATATTATATATACCAAGTTGTGTGACCTGTTTAGTCTGTCCTCAATACTTTTATTTTTTCTACAATTTTTTCGACAATTTTTTCTACAATTTTTTCTTTATTTTTTCTTTATTTTTTCTATAATATTTTTTTTTTTTTTTTTTTTTTTCCCCTTACAGTCCAAGTTGCAATAAACTCGAGGAAAGTAACAGTAACAGGAAAACATGGAACATTGAAAAAGAGTTTTAGACATTTGCCAGTTGACATTCGTTTAAACAAATTAAAAAAATACATAAAAGTAGTTATGTGGTTTGGTGTCCCAGATAGATTGGCTTGTATCAGAACTGTGTGCACTCACTTAAAAAATATGTTTACTGGAGTAACTAAAAAATTTTTATACAAAATGAGATTAGTACATGCACATTTTCCCATCAACTCAAATATTGTTAATGATAATAAATTAATTGAAATTAGAAATTATTTAGGAGAAAAAAGAGTTCGATTTGTTAAGGCATTACCAGGTGTTCTTATTGAAAAATCACCAAATGTTAAAGACGAAATATATGTTAGTGGAGCAGACATCGAAAATGTATCTTTAACTGCTGCTTTAATACATCAATCAGTTTTATGTAGAAATAAGGATATTCGTAAGTTTCTTGATGGTATTTATGTATCTGAAGTTACAACTGTAGAAAAAGATGAATAATTTTTTTTTTTTTTTTTTTATAATAATTATATATTATTTACCTATACTTACATATATAATAATATTGAAATTGAGCAAAAGATATTATCTCCTTATTAATACGTGTGTTATTAGCAATGTGCATACATTTATGCATATATTACATAAAACATTTTAAAACTTTTGTTACCCTAATTAAACCTTAAAAAAATAGATATACATAATTTAAATCTAAAGAAGCAGAAAAATGTTATTTTTTTTTCTGAATTAAATGTAAAATAAAGTTATTTCACCATTAACCATGTTCCAATAAAATAAAAAAAAATAAAAAAAAAAAATAAAAAATAAAAAAAAAAAATAAATAAAAAAAAAAAAAAAAAAATGTTTGGCTAGTAACTTTTTTAAGTGCTTTAAGTCTGGTTACACCAAGTTGCAAACAATATGTGCATACAATATGGAATGTTTATTTATATACTATTTTGACATAACATAAAATGTTATCCTTTTAAATAAGATATATATATATACATATGTCTTTGATTTTACACACATTTTTTATAAGCTCCTTTTATTTCTCAAAAATATTAAAAAAAAAAACAACCTGAAATTTCAGCCCTCACACACACTTATATAGAAATGTTGTAATTTTATGAGAGTTTATTTTTAATTCTTTCAAAAAAAAAAAACACGAAAATAAAAATAGAATACGGTGTAATATAAAAATAAAAAACCACACGATAATAGCAAATAAATAAAATCGAATAAAATGTAATACTTAGTGTATATGCCATAATTTTATTTCATTTTGATTGCCAATTTTTTGACATATTTCCAAACACAAGTTTGTGAAAAAAAAAACAAAACAATTTTCATTGATTAGTATGTGTGATACACTTATTTTATCTCTTAATGTGGATAATGAAACTTTTTATAATTTTTGTTTACGTCCTTTTTCCAGTATTATGTTTGGGTGTAAAAAAGAAAGGCTTCAATTTTTTATTCCCAGCCTTCGAACATTTTAATAAAAAAAATAAATTAAAAAAATCAAAAAATGGGGTAAATAAAAATGATAGTATAAAAATATATATGAATAATATTGAAAAGGATGATAATATTAGTGCAAAAATAATTTCATCTAATATTACACCAAATTTAAATTCGGAAATAATTGATATTGATCAGATAAAAAATATACTTCCTCATAGATATCCATTTCTATTAGTAGATAAAGTATTATATATACAACCAAATAAAAAAATAATTGGTATAAAAAATGTTACAGCAAATGAACATTTTTTTAATGGCCACTTTCCTCAAAAACCAATTATGCCTGGTGTACTTCAAATAGAAGCCTTAGCACAATTAGGTGGTATTTTATGTCTTAAAAATAGCGAAAATAAAAGTAAAGACAATTTATTTCTTTTCGCAGGGGTAGATGGTGTTAAATGGAAGAAACCTGTTTTGCCAGGTTGGAATAATAAAAACGGACCATCATATATTTACACATATATTTACACACATATATTCATATTTACCTATTATATTTTAATTATTTATTGCTTGTTCAGGTGATACATTAGTGATGGAAGTAGAACAAATTTTGTTCAAACCAACACTCGGAATTGCCAAGTTAAAAGGAGTTGGGTATGTAGGTAATCATGTAGTAATAGAAATCGAGAATATGATTTTTGCAATGTCAAAATGATATAAATATAAGGAATGAAAAATAAAAAAAAGACAAAATTATAATAATGATAACTATTATGATTAACACTTTAATACAAATTATGAGTTTTTCACCAAAAAAATGAAATAGTGATATGGTATAATCACGATACAATAAAATAAGCATTTATAACTTCATGCCATTTTTGACATTATTGATAAATCTGTAATATAAAAAGTGGCAAATTAATACATATAAACAGTGAATTATTTTATTATTTTTTTTATTTTTTTTTTGGGAATTTTTTTTCATTTTTTGGAATTTTTTTTAAATACCTCCATATACTCTGCATAAAGCAGTAGAAGCTTTTACCTGTGAAAGAAATTTGCATATTTTTATAAATACAAAATAAATATATTAAAAAAAAATTGTAATATACATACTCAAGTATGTCTTTATATGGTTAAATCTAATTACCACTTCCCAAACAGAGGATGTAGCCATAAAAAGGGTTGAAAAGACAGGGTAAGGTAACTTGCATGTATACTAAATAATAAAAAAAAATGTATAAAAATAATCCGAAATGAAATAATGACAAAATATGAAATTATCACAATAATATTATTTATGGTGTTCACTCTTTTAAAAAGGCAATAAATAATAATGCATTTTTTAAAAAATATTATTATTAGTATTGCTTGTGCAGGAAAAATAACATTTTATTATGATCAGTAATAATTTTTTTTTCATATATTTATATGTATTATTACCGGGAAATTCTTTAAAGCGCACACATGTACAGGTCCAATAAAAATACAAGCACATAGAACAGCCATCATTACAGTCACAACGTGTGTTGTAACTAAAAAAATATCATATGCAAAATCTGCTCCACTTCGAACATATGTGCATATGTTCATCATATTCTATTAAATAAAAAAAAAATTAATAGCGAAAAAAAATAGCTAGCTAATTATTATAATTTTTTTTTTTTTTCATTATTACCTCTAGCTTTTTGCATTCCGCCTCGGTATTACATGGGGTATCTGTTTAAATAATAAGTAAAAAACAAATGAATAAAATAAACATAAGTACATGTTATATATGCTAATTTGTTTTTCTTTATCATAATCCAGTTAATTAGATAATCGAATAATGTATTTCTTTTTTAGCTTTTTTTAAGCTGAATATATATATTTTTTATTCCTTTTCTAACCCGCGTCTAGTTCCTTAAATTATAAAAAAAAAGAAAAGACTTATTAAATGCGTATCAATATGGAATTATACATATTTTTGTCCAATAAACATAATGGGAATAACCATATATGGGGTAGAAGAACGTGTTCATGCAATATTACTTGTGCTAAAGGTTTGAGTTTAGTAATTTCCTTGTATGCTTCAAAATTTGGTGTAACATATTGTGTTTCAATTTCTTTCAATTTTATAAATTGCTGTTTGATTAAATTTATCATGGACTTAGCTAGTACTTTCTGTGAATCGTTCGAATTCTTCAATTCGTAAAAAATAAAATAGGAAAAATATATATCATGGAATAATTGGTAAGTAAGTAAATAAATAATAAATAAATAAATATATACATATATAGAATGAGATAAATTACTAAAACAGTTGAATAAAAATAAAAATAAAAACCTACTTCGGCCATCAAATTATCATACTCTTGAATGAACCTGTCACCTGCATATTTTCTCATGGAGATCTAAACAATTCAAAAGTGGAACGATTCAAAAGTGGAACAATTCAAAAATGTGACAATATATTTACATATGCATTGTTATTAAAAGAGGTCCCGTTTTTACCTTTAAGTTTTCTTCGTCGGATGGATTCAAAAATACATCACTATTTTGATTAAAAATAAATATGACAAATAATTCGTAACGTTTATTTTTAATAGCAATCCATAATGTTAATAACTTTTTTTAATTTCAAAATAAATCATTTATATTTATAGTTTTTCGCTATAATTTTTAGACTCAATTTTTTTTTAATACTTACTTATTTTTGTAATTCCTTATTATTTCCCTGAAATATATACATATAAATATATTATTTTTATATAAGTTGGTAATTAGCTTATTTATATGTATGTATGTATGTATGCATGTATGTAATATTGGTTTTTATCGAACCTAAAAACGGCTACGTCTTTGTCTATTTTAAGTAAAAAAACGAAAGTGAATAAATATCCAAGTTTATTTAATATTATCTTTTAAAAAAAATAAAGCTATAACCATATTTTTTATTATTTGTTCATATTTTAATCACCTCCATAATCCTCTCTTAGGTGTCTTTCTACCGTTTTAGTAACTGACAATAAATTAAAAGGGAAAGAAAAGATGGAGAAATAAAAACACAAATTTTGTTCCAAAATGAAATAGTTTTATTTTTTTGTTTTTTTTTTTATTTTTATTTTTTTTTATTTTTTTACATTCTTTATGAAAAACACTTGTGCTAAATAGAGATAAAGAAAAATATCCTTCTAAAAAAATTATAAGATAAATTAGAACATATACTTGCATTCCCTTTTTCATTTTGACACAAATAATTTATTTATTAAATTTTAGTAATAATGTTCCTTCACAAAGTTGTGATTATGCTTTTTTCTTATTAATAAGAAATAACAAAAAAAAGTGTGTAAACAAATATTTGAGAGAAAAAAAAAAAAAATTAAAAATAACACCAATAAGTTGTAAACCGTCTACATATTATAATAATAAACTTATGTGTGACTATTCCTTATTATATATATTAATAATTATAATTATTATTTTTTATATTATTTCCTTTATCGAAAAATGTGTATATATTTTGTGGAATATATGTATGTACAGCTTGAAAAGACTAACTTTGTGTGTACATTTTAGCTATATATTTTTATTTATATAAAAAGTTAAATAAGAAAAAAATAAAAACATATTATATAAAAAATGAAAAGTTTCAAAAAGTATAATTCGTCATTTTTTGCAAAAAAAATATATTTATTGATATTCTATGAATTAACAGCTTTATCAATTAAATATAAATCATATTGTATTCTCCAGTTTTTTATATTTTTATATTTCGTTGACGAATCATAAAAGCTTTTCAAATTGTCACTCTTTGAATGCTCGTAAAAAATTTCTTCGGCATAACGATCTCTATCAACCTAACAAAAAGGGTGGGGGAAAATGGCAAAAAAGGTGGAAAAAATATGAGAAAAATATGAGAAAAAAAGCGGGAAAAATATGGGAAAATGGCAAAAAAGGTGAGAAAATGGAAAAATGGAAAAATGGGAAAATGGAAAAATGGGAAAATGGCAAAATGCCAAACGTGTGTGTACGGAATAATGCTGTTTTGCTAATTTATTTGAATATACTTGTCTTATATATTGATATATAGATAGTGGAATAAATATTGGTAACATTGTTCTGAAAAATGTTCCGATTTTTGTTACATTTTCGATTAACGTTTTTGAAAACTTATCATATCCTAAGTTGGTGGGAATTAATTTTAAAGGATAGTTATTTAAAAAATTGTCAAAAAAAAAAAAATAATTTTTCATTATGGTAATAAATATTTTTTTAAAACAAAATTATAAGATTAAAAATTAGCTCCAAAATTTATTTTATCATATTTAAGCTTTGATATATAAAGGGAAAATAATTTTTCTTTTCGATCTTTATAAATATTTTTTTTTACACTTTTTATCACTATTAATAACGATTAATAAAATTATTTTTTATTTATATAAAAAAATTATTTATTAAACTTAGCCCATGATATATACAAGTTGATTATACACAGGGAATAAAATTATATAGAAATAAAAATGTAAATAAAAATAAAAATGTAAATAAAAATAAAAATGTAAATAAAAATAAAAATGTAAATAGATGAAATAAAAAAAAGTATTATTTTTTTATAAATGGCTTAAATTGTTTTTAGTTATTTACACATTAGCTTATAGAATATATGTTTATATGTTATTTAAAAGAGGTGAAAAAAAAAAAAAAAAAAAAAAAAAAAAAAAAAAGTTATATATATAGAATTTCATTGAGAGATCTTGATATTTTTATGTATGCTTGGTTCTAGTTGTTTTCCAATTTGTTCTTTTGAAAAAAATATACATATATATATATATATATATATATATATATATATATATATATATATATATATGCATATACATACATATGCATATGCATATGCAATATTGTTAGACGCGTATTATAAAAAAATATAAAATATATGTATGTACGCAATGGTTATATATACAGTATTATGTGTATGTTATAATTTTTTTTAATTTAAACGAAGAGATGATATTAATAATTTTTTCAAATCAAAATTGATATAAGCTTTATTTTATTAAGCAAATAAATATATATGGAAACAAAAGGAAAGAGTAAGGGAAATATTATTTTTTAAATCAACTATTTTCCACAAATTTGTTTAAAACGTTTTCTATACATCATGCTGATATGTTGCACATGTGGTTAAACTTGGAAAGATAAAAAAAAAAAAAAAAAAAAAAAATATTATAAAAAAATACATAAAAAGGTCCTATTTCTCTTTTTATTTTTATACAAAATTGAATAGGTGTCGTTCTATAACAAGATATAAATTTTATTTGAATTTTTTCCATTCGAAATACACCAGAATATTTCGTTGATATTTATGCATTATACAACTTAATAAAAATTAGCAATTTTTTTGTAATAACTTTTTTATTTATGGTGAAAAGAAATAATTGTAAGGTTTATTTGGGGTTTATTATTTTTGTACTATTTTTGTACTAGTTTTGCACAATTTTTGTACAATTTTTGCACAATTTTTTAAATGGAATATTTAAGCAAATTTTACATAAAGGATATGAGAAAAGAAAAAGAAAATGTGTATTATGATGAGGAAATTGTAAAAAAAGTTAAATTAAAAAATTGTTGTAAAAGGTGGAGTAATGATATGAATAATGAAAATGATTTTATAAATTATAAAAATGAAATAGATAAAAATTCATTTTTAAAAGTTTTAGAACGAATATGGAAACATTTTTTTAACAAAGAAAAAAAAGGTCAATTAATTTATCACGAAAATGATACAAATTTGGATACATTACCAAATTTTTTAATTATAGATACCGTAACAAATACTGAACCCAATATTTTGCAAAATAATTCTAACAAAGATAACAATCTTATAATAGATGTAAATGAAGATGATCAAAATTATATTCTAAATGAAACATTAAATATAATTGAAAGTGAAAATAGTATCAATACATCTATTGATAGTATATCTGATTATGAAAAGAGTTGTTCAAACCCTCCTATCCTTTTAACAGATATATATACTCGCGTAAAAGTTACTAAAGAAAATTTATGTACAACAACATGTATTAGAATAGGTATAACATCTGCAATTGAAACAAATAATTCGTCTTATAGCGAAAATAATTTAAGTTCATATATTGAAGATGATAGTATTGAAAATGATTCCAATTCGACTATTAAACCATCTATGCGTCTATTTGATAATAAAAAAGATGATAATTTTTATAATAATACATTGGACAAAAATATAGAAATAAAAACAAAAATTTATAAAAATAATTCATTAAATAAAAAACGTATAAATATATATCACAAACATGATGATACATATAAATTTTACGACAAAGAAATTGATGATTTTTTAATTTTACCTGAAATAATAATGGATAATTATGACGAAGAAAATGATAAACAAAATCAAATATACAATAACTCTCCAAATTTTAGTAATCTTATTATTGTTGATAAAGAAATGACAAATATCGACACTGAAAATGATTCTGATATAAATAATACCAATGTTACTACCTTTTCTCAATTAGACATAAAAAATGAAAATTCAAATAGTACTATTACAATGGAAAAAACAAAAAATCGGCAATAGGAAAATATATTAATTCACGAGTTCATAAGGAATTAATCAAAATGGGAAAAAAAAACAAAATAGGAAAAAAAAACAAAATGGGAAAAAAAAACAAAATGAGGGAAAAAATAACCCCCCTTTCATCAATGAATAAAGTTTATTTAACATATATGAAATTCATGAAAAATAAAGACCAATTAATTTATAACATTTTGAACACATTTTTTATATTTTCATCATTGTATATGTATTATCAAATATTTGTTATTGGCTTAGTTGAAAGCGAATATTTAAATAAAAAAATTTCCTTCAACTCTCATTATTTATTTTCATTTTCTGTATCCTTTTCCATTTCTACACTATTTGCAATCTTATTTTTTGACTTTTTTATCTTTGTAACACTCATTTGTTATGCTCATTTTTTTTTAAAGATTTTATATCCATTCATAAAAAAAATGAGTTATTGTGAAAATCATCGAATAAAATTATTTCGTGGTCATAAAAAAATGCGTTATTCTGGAAATAATGAATAAAATTATTCCGTGTTCATAAAAAAATGCGTTGTTCTGGAAATAATGAATAAAATTATGTCGTGTTCATAAAAAAATGCGTTATTCTGGAAATAATGAATAAAATTATGTCGTGTTCATAAAAAAATGCGTTATTCTAGAAATAATGAATAAAAATTATTTATGTTCATAAAAAATGGTTATAAATATTTGTGTGCAAACATATTGTATTAATAATATATCTAAAAGTGTTACTATATATATATATATATTATGAATGTGCAAGAAAAAAATAGTGTATTATTTTTCTTCAATTGGATCAACGCTTTGGTATTTTTCATTAATCATGTTTCTCATAAAATTGGCCTAGCTTTTTATTTAACCCTTCTACAAACTGTCTTACTTGGTCGCTTTGTATATTTTCATCAATTTCAATAAATTTCTTTTGGTTTTGAGTTAATTCATTTTTGGATTTTTTCAAAAAATTTAATACATTCTTATAAACACCACGATCAAATGGATTTTTAAATTTTCTTACAACAATGGGCTCATTATTTTCTCCAATTTTTAATTCGTAAGTAAAAAATTTTTTCGAGGAATATAATTTAATTTTTTCATTTAATGTGATATTTTCTAATATATTAAAAACAGATCTTAGAAAAACTGTTCCCATAAAATATATAAATAATAGTGAAATTGTTAAAACAGATAGACATATATAAAAATATATATTATGATAATTAAATTTTATTTTTATAATAAATAATAAATAAAAATATAAATTATATATCGAAAATAAAATATTTGATAATATCCAGCTAAGAAATATTCTCGCATTATCTATGCCCATACAATTTAATGTGAATATACAATGATGATCAAATATATCAATGCATTTATCACAAAAGGCACAATGTTTTGTTCTTACATTTTTAAAAAGGAAACAAGTTGGACATAATAAATTAATATTAAATGTTGAAATTTCAAATTTATTTATTTTCCATTTTATATTAAGATTGTTTTTTAATTCAAAAATATTTTTCGATTTAATACCTTTACTGAATTCATTTAATTTATATTTCATTTCATATGCTTTTATTTCTTCTTCAATATTTTTTATAATATATTGAAATGTTAAATTTTGTTTATCCGTATTTTCTTGTTCTATATTCATCTTATTATGTCCATCCTTTAAATATTTTTTTTTTTGTTTTATTTCATTTTCTTTTGAACTATTTTCACCCAATATGCCAAGTTTTGAATCATCTAAATATCCGGGATTACTTGAAACGACAAAATAGTAAATGACAAATAATAAGGGATGAAATAAATCTAAAAATAAATTTTTATGTTTCGTATGCATTCGTACCTGCAATGTGTAAAAAAAAATATGTACAACTATGCAACTAGCCATTAATTTTTTTTTTTTTTTTTTTTTTTTTTTTAATTTATTTATTATTTAATGCACGTGATTATCATCTCTTTTCATATTCCTGTAAAAGACACTCATTAATTGTTTGCACACACAATTATTATGTTTTCATTATTACGTAAAAGTAGTAAACAATATTGAGATAAGTATATGCCAAAACTACGAGGAGAGGATATATAATGAGAGCTTTATTTTGGCTGTATTTTAACAGGACGTTCTGAATAATTGATAACTGATAAAATAGAAAAAAAATAGAAAAATAGGAATGGAAATATATATACACACACAATTAAGATATATAAAATAAAAGTTAAATGACGTACATTTTTTTTTTTTCTAATTAAGTAAGGGCCTATATGTCCATTATACTCATATAAAGCATCAAAATTTGTTTTTCTGTTTTGTTTGCACAATTCTCCTATTTGTTTAGACTTAAGAAATGTGTAGATTCTTGGATCTATTTTATCCTTATATTCTTCGATAAATTCAATGATGTTTTTCTTAAAATGAAGAAAATGAAAATATATGAAAAAAAGCATGTACATATTTTCATTCTTTTTTTTTCTAACAAATTTGATTTCATCCAAATAGTAAATATATTATGAACGTGAATATTTTATTACATTGTCATCCGTTGATATATCATAAATATTTTGATGGCGATTTGTGATTAAATAAACAACTGATTCGAATGCATTTCCAATTATTGCTTTTTGTAGTATAGAACCAGGTTTCTCAAAATTAATTAAGTATAAATTATTCACGAATATTGAAAAAAGACGGAGAAAAAAAATGTTATTGTTATATGAAGCCCAATCAATAATAGAACAGTTATCAAAATCTTTACATGTTAATGGTAATTTTAAATTTATTAAATATAAAAAGGGTAAAAGATAATTATATTGTATACTTATTGTTAAGCAGTTGTATCCCTTATTATCTACTTCATATAAATTGCATTTATATTTTTTCAATAAATAAATCATAAAAATGTTATTTGAGCTAACTGCCCAAAAAACTGGGGTTTGATTATTGTTGGATTTTATATTTGGATCGGCGTCTTGTTCAGAAAAAAAAAAAAAAAAATAAAAAAAAAAAAAAAAAATAAATAAAAAATAGTAAAATAAAATAAAATAAAATAGTGAAATAAAATAAAATAAAATAGTGAAATGCATTGGTTAGTTCGAGTGATAACACAATATGCACACGTTTTATGTCATGTCATATGCCACATCTTATTCATTTACCGTTTTCTAATAAGTAGTAGACCAAATAAACGTTGTTCAGAAAAACCGCCCAATGAAGTAGACTATTTCCTGCAAAATAAAAAACAAAATCCGAGAAATAAAAAATGTAATTATTTGTTACTCTATATTTATATAGAAACAACTATTATATTTTGTCTATATGGTGATATATATATAAATATATTTTTTTTTAACCATTTTCATCTTTCGAATTAACTAAATTTTTATTTTTTTCTAAAATATAATAAATTTCTTCATTATTTTGTTTGATCAAATAAAATAAAATTTCGTTATTATAAATGAAACCATCTGAATGAATACATGACACATTCATTTTATCAAAAGTTTGAAGATATTTGTAATATCACGATTCACGATTATATATTTTTTTTTTTTTTTTTGTAAAAACCTGAATAATTCTAATTCGTTAAGTATTAGTATTCATTTTTTACCAAAATTGTCAAAAATTGTTCAAATTTGTTAAAAATTGCTCATAATATATTCGAGGTATTTATTTTAATATATACTTTTTTAGCTTTTTATAGACGAGGAAAAAATGAATATCCTAAACACTTTTATTAAATATCATATAAATATATAAAATAACATAAACACATTTTTAATTAAAAAAAATAACATGAATTATTTTGAGAATATATATTTTTTTCGTTAAATTGTTATAATTAAAAAAAAAAAAAAAAAAAAAAAAAATTATCTTATTGTTTATAATTTTCCCTTTTTTCATTTTCTTCTTCACTTGACAAAAAGTTATTATGAGATACTAAATTTATTTTTGGTAATTTGATTATGTCATCTTTTTTTTCCTTATTACTTTTAATTTTTACAAACTTTTTATTATCATCCAATATATAATTTATTGTCATATTGTCATTATTACTTTTTTTATTTATATTACATTTTGTTTTTTTCAATGTTTCATGATTATTTTTATTTATATCATATAAATTTGTTAGCTTATTATTTAGTGGCTTAATAAAATTATTGTGTGTTACTTTTTTTTTTTTTTTTTTTTCTTTTTTGTTATTTATTTGAATATTTTCATTGTTCTTTTTTTCTTCCATTTCATTTGCTGACGACCCCTTTTCAAAATATTCTTCTTTTTCATTTTCTGTCTTATTTTCCTTTTCACTAATTTTTATTATGGAATTAATTTTATTTTCTTTAGAATCGATTATTGGTTCAGAATTATTTTGTTTTGTTAAATTTGTTGTTTCTTTTTCTATCTCATTTTGATGTGATTTATTTGACTGAAATATTTCAGATGATAGTATACCCAAATTTAATGATTCAAAATTTTTTTTTTTTTTTTTTTTTTCCTTTTTTCTTTTTTTCTGATTTTTTTAAATCATACCTCTCCAAAATTGCTGCATCATTTTCTGCATCTTCTTCATTTTGAAAATTCTCAACAATTTTATTTTCGGTATGGATTAATTCCTTCAAGCCTAAATAAAAAAAAGACAACGAATAAATATCACAAAATTAATTACAATATATACATACATATAGTAATAGTAAGGGGTCATATATAAAATCTAACATACTTGGAGCTTTTTCAATTTCGGGGGTTATACTAAATCTAGTGGGGATGTTAAAATTCGATTCCCGTTTTAATTTTAAATTATACACAATTTGATGAACACTGTTTTTATGTTTTTCTACAATGTCGTCATATAAATTTTTGTCTAAATTATTATCTGATTTGGAACTTTGACTATCTTGATTTCCTTTTATATCGAAAAAAAAAAAAAAAAAAAAAAAAAAAAAAAAAAAAAAAAAAAAATATATATATGTATATATATATATATTGATTAGTGATCTATCCATTCAATATGTGTTACAAAATTGGGTGAACAAATAAATATACATATGTACAATGAAAAATTTAAGTACCATATATTAAATGATAAAAGTAGTTTGTTACAATGCTAAAGTAATCTTCATTTTTTTCGCCATTTTGTTCGCCATTTTGTTCGCTATTTTGTTCGCTATTTTGTTCGCTATTTTGTTCGCTATTTTTTTTGTCATTTTTTTCGTCATTTTTTTTGTCATTTTTTTGGTGAGACATTTTAATGAACAGATAGGGAAAAAGGCAAAAAAGAAATAAACATTGTGAAATATTAACAAGGTATATTTGTGTGAAATATTAACACGGTATATTTTGTGTGAAATATTAACAAGGTATATTTTGTGAGAAATATTAACAAGGTATATTTTTTGTAAAATATATACACATTTTTTTGCAACTTTTTCTTTTTTTTTTGTTATTTTTTAAGATTCCATATAGTATGTATAATATTGGCATCATTGCATGTTTATAAAATTATGTTGAAATATATTTTTAAATATTTAAAAAGTAGCAAAACAGGAATAAAAAAAATAACGAAAACAAAAGTAGGGATAATGGATGAAAAGATACTTGTAGAAGTTGTTTTTTTTTCATGTTTAAATTTTATTTATTATTATACATTTTTTTTAATAAAATGTTGTATATTGAAATTAATATGCATTAATTTGTATGACATATAAACTGGCCTCATTCAATTTTATAAAAATAATAAAAAAAAAATGTGAAAAAATGTGAAAAAATGTGGAAAAATGTGGAAAAATGTGAAAAAATGAGTAATACTTAGTCTTATAAAAATAAGTTATATTTTATTAAATTTAACTAATTTTGAGTTTTTGAAAATAGACATATCCAATATATGTTTTTTTCAATGGAATTATGTTAGCATGTGTGACTATAACAATTAAATAACAAGTTTGTTAACCGGTTTCTATATTTTTATTTTAGCAATTATTTACCCCAAGGAAAAAAGATACTCATTTTGTACACGTTTATTTTTTAGATGCCATTTTTTACGTTTATTTTTTAGATGCCATTTTGTTGATTAGTTGTTACAGTTAGGATACCCAGGGTATACCCATTATATTTATTAAATAGTGTTGCCATTATATTTGTTTAGAAAAAAAAAAAAAATTTAAACATAAAAAAATTAAACATAAAAAAATATATCCATTTAACATTTATTTATTAGTTTCCTTAATTATATATACATATTTATAAAATAGGGATGTGTATATTTTGTAGAAATTTAGTTCTCTGTTTTATTTACCCATCATATATAGATGTCTTAAAAGGAATTCTCATTATTCAATATATTTCAACTTGATGAGATATTAAAAATGATTAATAAAAGATTCAAATTTCACTAGTTCATACCATATAAATATAAGAAATTTTTTTTCCTTAAATTTTATTGTTCAATTATGTATAAATTAGAAATAAAGAGCATACCGTAAATATGTACATAATTATTTATTTATTTTTTTTTTTTTTGGTTTCATATTTCCACCTTTTTTTTTATAGAAGACAAATAATAATAATAAAAGAAAAAGTAAATATTTGTGTGTATAAATATTTTTTAAAAGATGTTTTATTAATTAGTATTTTATCTCAATGTGTGTAATATATATATTTTTTTTTGATTAGTTTACTAAATTATTAAGATTGAATAATGTAAAATCCATAAAATATAATATTTTCCAAATGCACAAATAACATTAGTGATTCTCATTTCTTTTCTTTTTTTACGATAATACATTCTTATAATATTTTTCTCTATTTCCTTTTATTTTATTTTAATTTTTTTTTTTGTGTGTTGTTTTAAATTTATAATTTTTTGCGTAAAATTTTTTTATAGGGGAAAACAAAAAATAATGCAATTTCATAAAACATTTCCTTATAGTATTTTCTTAATTTTCTTAATTTTCTTAATCTTAATTTTCTTAATTTTTTTTCTTATTTTTTTCCTATTTTTTTCTCTATTCTTTTATCTCATTCTTTCGTGTCACAACTCGTATTCTTTTTTTTTTTTAAAACATTTTTGAAATATAATAAATAACCTAAAAGCTGTTTGATGATAAATATTTGAAAGAAAAATACATAAAAAGTGTATTTTCATTTTTTTTTGATTAATTATCACAATTTTTTTTTTACGTTAACCTTTTCGATAAGTTTTTTAAGTAAATATTTTTAAGTTTTTGTATATCTTTATTTATATCTTTTTTTTATCCTCATTATTATTATTTTTTTATTTATGAATGTCAATAAAAAAACATGGTGAATTATGATGATGTAACACAGACGTTGTTAATAGATCGTATAAAAATACAATATGATTCAAATAGCCACTGGCATAAATATTTAAAATATAGTTTAAGAAATCCTCATTCTTTTGATTATCCTGATAAATTATATATTGGAAATTGTACTAGATCAATACAAATAATATATATATACACCTATTTTGTGTGTGTGTGTTTTTTTTTTTTTTTTTTTTTTTTTTTTCTTGTCTACTCTTTTAATATTGTATATGTGTACACACATAATTATTATATTATAATAAAACATAATATTATTTACAAAATCGAATATATATATATGGATGTTTTTGTTTTGTTCGCTAAACTTCAGGTAACAACAATGATTTTGATTATTTCAATTCAGTCTTTTTGTCAAAAGGATATAAATTAAGAAACATTGAAAAGGTTGAAAATGATGATACTGAGGTAGGAAAGGCCTTAAACCAGCTATGCATATGCACACACGTTCATGCTTATGTAAATTTGTGTCCACATTTGTGTCCATATTTATATGAACGTTCATGCATATATAAATTTGTGTCCACATTTATGCCCCCATTTATATGAACGTTCATGTTTATGTAAATTTGTGTCCACATTTATATGAACGTTCATGTTTGTATTCCCATTTATGCCCACATTTATATGAACGTTCATGCTTGTATACATATATTGGGAAAATAAATTCTCTTTCTTTAGGGAGGCACAAAAAAATATCTGCTCGAAATTGAAATGCCAGAAGAAAAAGAATTTATGAAAACGGAAGAAATGCTAATTAGAAAAATTGTACATTTATTCAAAGAGTGTATGTATTATTTTATGTGTTTTAATGAAAAAGATGGTCAAATTTTAGAGAAATATAAAAATCAAAATAATCGAGATATTAAAGATAATAGTGAATATGAACTTTTTAAAAGCTTAAATGATTGTATAATTCAGTTACACGATTCAAGAATAAAAAAAAATCAGGCATTAATTATGACTAACGAATTTAGTGGTATTTTTACACCTGAATATGTTAAATTAACAAAATATAGTGATGGCTTTTTAAAGTTATTAAAAGAAAATAATATAAAATATTATGATTTATTTTATGAAGAAATGCAAAATAATGATACATATAAAAAAAAAAAACAGCATTATGAAAATTTAAAAAATTCTTCTTTTGTACCTTTAACTAAAGGAGAAATATCATTAGCTGCTAAAAAAAATGTTATAGAAAATGATCAGCTTCAAAACTTAAGTAATAAATGTATATATCGAGATAAAGGAGGAAAAGAAAGAAAAAAAAAAAAAAAAAAAAAAAAAAAAAGAAATGATGGTGACAACCCAAATGAGCAAACTAGAAAAAGAAAACATGAAGATGATATCGATGGGAGTTCGGAGCAAATGAATTTAAGTAACAGTGACGAGAAAAATGTAGATGAAAAATTCAGTGAAAGTTGTGATAATGTTGTAAAAAAAAAAAAAAAAAAAAAAAAAAAAATTGAAATGGATGAAATGTTGGCTATAAATAAAAATGAACAGACAGAAGAAAAAAAAAATGGAGAAACAAATGAACTTGGAATTGTATTATATGACAATGAAGAAATATACAACTATCTGAATATACAAAATCCGAAAAAAAATATTACAGATAATCATACAAATGGATATGATGAATTTAATAATAAAAATGGAGACTTAAAAGGAAATGCCAAAATATTTAATTTATTAAATAAACAAGTCGATTCAGAAGAATATATATATAATGAATTAAAAGGAGATTTTATGAAAGAAATAAATTTACCTAATAATTATAATTATGATGTAAATATAATAGAAATATGTGAAAAAGATGTAAAATATTTTTATAGGTGTGTAGCAAAACATATTAATAAAAAAAAAGACAAGATAAAAGTATATTATATAATAAGTAATTTTATATTTTTTTTTTCAAAAATGTATAAAAATACAATAAATTTTGATGATAATGTACATAAAGATATTAATAGAAATTTTGATTACAAGAGTATAATTATACAAGGAAATATGATTCCTTATAATTTTTATATTTTATTAAAAGCTCTTTATTTAATGAATACTTATAATGTTATGAACAATTTATATATAATGGTAGATTATGATGAACGAAAAAATAAATCTTTACATTTTTTAAATATGATAGAAAATAAATTTTATGATAATTTTAGAAAATTTGAAAAAAATATAAAATCAAATTTTATATACATTCATAAATTTTTACAAAACATTATACCAATAAATAAATTCTTATTATCAAAAGGAAATATATATAAAAATTCAGAGAATATACCTTCATCTTTTGTTAATGATGATTTATTACAATTGCAATATAACCCACCAACTCAAGGAGAAACTGATGCTATTGTTTTATACCAACAAACAGATAATCATACTTCTGTTAATAATTGTATTATTGATAACTCTTCAGTTCCAAATACAGTGCAGAATGTACAACATAATTATATAATATATGACCCTTTAAATAGCTACAAAAATATTTCAAATGTTATAAAAAGACATTGTAAAATAATTGAAGAAAAAGATGTACATAAAATAATAAACGAGTTAAACGATATTAATGATAATTATACAAAATATTTGCTTAAAGAAAAAAAACTGTTATATACAATTGAAGGATATGAAAAAAATACACTTATTCATAATATTTTACTTAATCAGATATTTTTTGATACTTATATTTCTTCTATTTGTATATACTATATTAATAATTATATGGATAAATATGAAGAAATAAAAGCTATTCCTTTATTTAAACCCTCTTATATCAATATAATGATAAATCAAATAAAAAAAAAAAAAATTCAAAAGGCTCAAAAAAAAGATCCTCATACAAATCAACATACTGTAGATAAATTATGTAATAACTTTTTTAAAAATTCGTTTGCTTCAATATTAAATACACAAACAAAGGATGAACAATCTCGTGGAGTTTATTCAAAAGAAGCTCCGTCACAACTACATAATGCGGATATATCTTTTAATGATAATAGTAACACCTCATTAAATATGAACAATCCTGGGAATAATATTATGAACAAGATAATGGCTAGTGACACAGCTGGAGTGGGAAATGAGCTCGAAAATGTTAATGTAGCTGGAAATGGTGGTGCACAAATAGAAAACCCGGATATACAGGCAACTATAAGTACAGATATCCAAAATAATGGCAATAACATAACATATAATGAAATGCCGACAATTATAAACGAATCTATTATTAGAAAACAAGAGATGACTAATTCTATTACGTGTATATTTGCTTTTATAAATGATAACAATACTAATGTATTTAATAAAAAAGAAAAAGAAATTCGTGAACTTATTTTATATGTATTAAAAAAAAAAGAAGCTGAATATTCAAACGATTTAACTAAATATACATTTAAATATAGAAATAGTATAAATGATGCAATTACGTCAAGTGAAATAGAAATACGAAAATATGATAACAAAAAAATATTTATATTTGGAATAGTATTATCTAATGATATATCAAACCCAAAACTCCAAGTAGATATAAATTCTTTATATAATTTAAATGAAACCCTTCACAAAAAATATAATTCAAAAAAATTTTTTATTCAAACTGATTTATTTACTTTTTATTGGATATATGAGGTTCATGTGTATGGTTTTATATCTCTAAAGGGAAAGGAGAGTGATCACAGAATTATTAATCACAATGATAATATTTATCGATTGCCCTATGATGTAAAGGTAAGTCAAAGTAAAGTTTGTATTTCTACATGTGTTGTGTATGACTACGTGTTTTGTGTATGACTACATGTTTTGTGTATGACTACATGTTTTGTGTATGACTACATGTTTTGTGTATGACTACGTGTGTTTATGTATGCCTGTTCATATGCATACACTTATTTGGTCTTATTTTTTCAGTGGGAAAATAAAGTTTTGTGGGGATATTATTTGTATGTAATTCAAGACAGTGTTGATAGCAAATATTCAGAAGAAACTATTAGAAAATTGAGACAGGAAGGAATTAATTTGAGATTATGTTCTGAACAGTTTGATGTTAAAATAGTTGAAGATGATATTAATGAAATATTAAGTATGCATGATTTATGTATCAGCGATTTAAAATATTTAAATAAAAATATATTTATGAATATAATATTTTTAATTGAAAATGGACACTTAACATATTTTGGTTTTATAAACACAGATAATATGGAAATAAATCAAAAAAATCATTATATATCTATAAATATTTTTAAAAAAAATATATCTTTTCCATCTTATAACTTTAGTATACCTTTATTAAATGACTCATGGATTACAGATGTTTTGTCAAGTCAGGCATTATTGCCATTTAACAATTATTTTTACAAATTTTGAAGCATCCGCAAAAATGGTATGCATGTGTACGCACATGAAAAACTTTTTTTTTTTTTTTTTATTTGTCATATTATAACATGCTTTATAAAGCATATACATATATATATATATATATATATATATATATATATATATATATATATATATATAATATATGGATGCATATGCATTCCCTATATTTTTCATTTCGTCTTTTATTTGTTCCTAATATACACCTCTCTAATGATGAACATCATTTTTTACATTTTTTAACCTGAACTAATAATGCATTACTAGCTATTTTATCTTTTTTTTATTATACTTTTTTTATTATTTTTTTTATTTTTTTTTTATTTTTTTTATTATTTATTATTTTTTTTTTTTTTTGCAACTTATTTTGGCTACATTTGCACACATTTATATGCATAAAAGGGAGTTCCATTTGAGGTCTCACTTTTAACCTTAACATTCAGAAAAAAAATTAATCTTTGATTATTTAAAAGTTTTAACAAAAAAATATACTATATAAAATAGAATAAGCATATTATACAAAATGGAATAAAGATATTATATATAATAAAATAAACATATTATATAGAATAAAATAAACATATTATATAAAATAGGATAAACATATTTGTTTGTATTTTTTACGATTTTTAAAACAAAAAAATTCATATTCAATTTGGTTTAAAGTGTGTTAAAAAAGGTAAAAACAAATAAATAAAGAACTTAAAAAAAAAAGGTGAAAGGAATAGAACAAACATAGTGAAATGAAATATAGTGGAATAAAAAAGCGACAGAATTTAGAAAAAAAAAATATATAATATAAATGAAAAGTTGCATATAATCATAGAAATGCTTTTGTTTCTTTAATTTTGTTTGCTTTTTCCCACAATATTCTTTTTATTTTTTCCATGGAAGATATATCTGTATAGCTGTTATTTTACACGCTAGTCTTTTGATGACAAATATTATTCCTCATTAATTTGGTTCAAATAGTTATTATCTATTTGTGTTTTCTATAAAGGAAAAATATAAAAATATTAATATGTATATAATTGAATAAAGAGTTGAAAATTATCACAAATAAATATATACAGTCAATAAGTATTAGTTTCTTATGTAAATATCATATTTATAATATACTTTTTTTCATTGGAATTGGAATGCCAATTTGATTTTTCCTTTTTGTAGAACTTGATATATTTTCTCTGTGATAATCATGATGTGTTTTATTATCAAAAATATTGTTTAGTCTAGTATCGATTGATGGATGAGTATAATTTTTTTTATCATTAAAATTAGAAGAAACACTACTATTGGTTTGGAAAGTTTTAAAAGCTATATCATTTGAAATATGGCTAGTCAAATTATACATGTCTTTTCTATCTCTTTTATTTTTTATATCTGAAACTGAAGTTACACTTTTTTCATAAGGATGTGTTTTTTCTTTGTTGCTACTTATGGTACTATTGTTATAACCAAATTTATGAATTTTATTTATACCATTATTACGACTATCATTATTATGACTATCATTATTACGATTATCATTATTATGGTTATTATTATGATAGTTTTCTGATTTTTTTTGAGTAAAAATTGTATTTGTTTTTAAATTGCATGAATTAGGCCTTTCTCTTTGGCTTTCATATTTATTTATTAAATATTTAACATTTGGTTTGCTTTTTAAAAATGTTTTAGCTGATGTTGTAATGTTACTATGTGATGTTGCACTTTTAGAATTAGTTTGTTTATTTCGATCAAAAATATTAAATCCTTTATCATTTAATTTTGTTTTTCTAAGAACACAATGTGGATTATTTATTTCTTTTTCATTTTTATATGAATTGTTAGAATACCCTTTTATCGAATTTTCTATATTATCATCATATTTTTCATACATATTAGATTCTTCATTTTGGTGGGAATTTACTGACTCTTCTTCGTTTTGTTGGAAATTCGTTGCATTTTCCTGGAAATTCGTTGCATTTTTCTGGAAATTTTCTGAGTTTTCTTCGTTTATAATTTCTGAAAATTTTGACATATTACATTTTTTTATAGCTTTTTCAATATCGTTTCTTTGCTTGGTTTCTTCCCCCTTTTCTATTTCTCCGATATAACTTTTACTACAATTAGATGTAGATATATGAGAATAATTTTCGGGTGTACATTTCATAATTTCTGTATATTCATCGTCTTCAATTTCAAAATTACTACATTTTACAAGCTCATTAAATGGAGTGCTAGTTATAGAACTAATTTCTAATTGATCTTTGCTATGTTCTGGATCAGGGGTTGCATTTCTTATATAACTATTATTTTTTTCTTTAGTTTTAGATGTATTATATTTATTTTCAATTTGGCTGACACTATTTCTATCATATTTTTCATAACTAAAACTGTTTAAATCATTTTGTTTATTATATATACTTTTCTGATTCTTATTATTTTGGTAAAGCAGATCATTTTCTTTGTTTTGGTAAATCGGACCATTTTCTTTGTTTTGGTAAAGCGGACCATTTTCTTTGTTTTGGTAAAGCGGACCATTTTCTTTTCTTTGATACATTTTATAATTATATTGATTAAGATTATCCCCATTTTGGATTTGTTCATTATTTTCGTAAGAATTATGGCTTTGATTATATTTCTTTTTCAATTCATTTATATCTATATTTTCAACAGTTTCGTTTCTTAAATATATGTTATGACTAATACGCGTTAATTTGTTCTCACAATTTTCCCCATTTTTGTTCTCACAATCTTCCCCACTTTTGTTCTCACAATTTTCCCCATTTTTGTCACTATGATTGTTCCCGTTTTGATTGGCATGGTTCGGATCTATTCTTGATGTATAGCATTTTTCAGGTTCACAATTTAATTGTAAATTTGAGTCCACCTCTTTATTTTGTGTGTGTGTGTGGTCATATGTTTCGAACCCTTCTTTGTCATTTTCTAACCCTTCTTTGTCATTTTCTAACACTTCTTTGTCATTTTCTAACACTTCTTTGGCATTTTCGAACCCTTCTTTGGCATTTTCTAACACTTCTTTGGCATTTTCTAACACTTCTTTGGCATTTTCGAACCCTTCTTTGGCATTTTCTAACACTTCTTTGGCATTTCCTTCCCTATTCTGATAAACACTTTTCGATTTGTCTGACTCAATTGGAATTCTATACATAGTACAAAGAAAATCATAACTAAAAGAAATTTCAGCATTTTGAATTTCATCATTTATATGAGTATTTTCTAAATCATTAACATATTCATATATTTTTTCTTTTAAATTTTCAAATTGGTTATTATTAAAAGCTATTTCATTAATATTTATCATTTTTAGAGATTTAAAAAATTCATTTTTTTTTTGTATAACATCATTAATGGATAAATCAAAACTATTATAAATAATTTCTGATTCAAAATTTGAATATTGATTAAGAATATTTTGATATGATTCAAATATAGATTTGTCTGTTTCTTTAAATTTATTATTTTCATTTATAAATGTTTCGAATGAAAAATTTAATAAATAGTTATTTGGAGTTATATTTATATTAACATTTGATATACAATCTTTTAAATTTTTATTTAATAATATTTCCAATCTTTTAAAATAATATTTTATATTTTCACTATAATTATTTACAACTTCATGATTTATATATGCCATAAGAATTAAAGGGTTATTTTTTTTAATAGCATAAAAAATTAATTGGATAAAAAATAAATATTTATTCATAAAATCGTTTCTATTTTTATTTATTATATCCATTTCAGCATTTGTATATGAATCTCTTTTTTTTTTTATAGATTCATTATTTAAAATATTTTTATTTCGAGAATTATAATAATCATTAGCATTAATAACATTTTTTGATACACTATTTTGTATACTTGCACTTTTAATGCTTCCATTTTTGATGACCATATTTGTACTATTATTCATACAATCAATATTTAGATTTTCAAAATAAGTGGTTCTACAGTTGTAAATAGATGTATCGGAATTGTATCCAAATTTTTCGCTATTTTCTTTTTCATTTCCAAATTTTTCACTGCCAAATTTGTCACTGTCAAATTTTCCACCATTTTCTCTTTCGTTGCATATTTTTTTATTAAATTGTGTGGTGCTAATTATATGATTTGCATTTTTGATTTGATTTGCATTTTGGTCATCATGCATATTATCTATTTTTCGTTTTCGTGTTTTTTCATGTTCAATATTAGATAAAAATATATCATATTTATTTAAACATGTAAAAATAATATTTAATATTCTATATACAAAATTATTTTCTTTCTTATTTTCTTCAGAAATTTTGTTAATAATTTTTTTATAAATTTTATTTATTATTTTAATATAAGTATTTATATATATATAAAATTCTGTAGAATCAGATATATTATCAATTAGAATAGAATTGTTTTTCATAATATCAAATCCTAAATTAAAAGAAACATTACAAGCATATTCTAATAATTTAGAATGACTTGTTAAAAATTCTCGTCCTAATAAATTATTTAATATACTTGTAACTAAACTACGAGCAATTTCTCCATTTTTAAATAAATATATATAATTATTTGTGTGTATTATTTTTGTATATATACTTAAACAAACTATTGTATTAATAAAAAAAAAAGAAAAATGATCATAAGACAATTTTGCTATACAACTTTTTTTTTTCATCAATATATCTACTAATAAAACTGCACTTAATATTGCATTAAAATGAATAAAAGATGATTTTAAATCCATGTCAAATTTTTTTTGAAACAAATATCTTAATGCAAAATTTGATCCTTTTATAAGTATGATAAATAAATTCAAATTTTTAAAAACGTAATTTCCACTTTCTTTTAGTATAAAATTCCCATTTTTGCTTTTTTTTCCAACTTGTATTATGTTTTCTATAATTAGTTTGCATACCTGAGTAAAAGAAAAAAATAAAAGTCAATACCATCGCTTTAGCATTTATGCATCGCTTTGCTAACACTTCTATGCATCGCTTTAACATTTATGCATCGCTTTAACATTTATGCGCCGCTTTAACATTTATGCGCCGCTTTAACACTTCTATGCCGCTTTAACGGTTACCTTTGAAATAGTCTCGACATTATCAGAATATAAAAACGAAGCTAAATAAACGAAACGGAAATATATCATCGAATTTTCATATGTATTTGACCCATCCGATTTTTCATTATTTTTAGATTCTAAAATGTGAAACAGTTCTTTAGTTTTGGAATAATTATTTCCATTTATTGTTGAATTTAAATTTTTGGATATACTAGTACATGCTATTTGGTTATTTATGTAATCTTCGTTTATTTTGTGAATTTCGGCATTTTCTATTTTATTTTTCACTTTTAGTATTTCCTCGACGCTGTTTTGAAATTCGTTAACGTGCTCTGCAAAAATGGCAGTAAATGTAAAAGTGTAGAAAATGTAAAAGTGTAGAAAATGTAAAAGTGTAGAAAATGTAAAAGTGTCAGAGAGTATCTATTTCATTCTACCTTCGACTTCGTTTTTTATGGAGTTCCTTTTTTCTGCATTGGCTTTTATATAATTTATTAATTTATCATACTCTTCATCTTTAACGATTCCTGAAAAATTAGCATAAATATATCAGAGAAAAAAATAAAGCATCGAACAAATGCATATTTGTAAATTTTTAAAACTGTAAAAAATTTTATTCAATTCGGATTGGAAATGGCAGAGGAAAAAAAAAAAAAAAAAAACGCAGAAAAAAATGCAGAGAAAACGAAGAGAAAATGCAGAGAAAAGCACAAATAACTGAATAGCTAAATTGTAAGTATAGAATAAATGAGGATAGACAGATTAAAATAATGTAATAATAAAATTAAGACAAAATATAATAAAAAAAAAAAAAAAATAGTGATATAACAGAATTTATAAAAATTAAAAAAAGTGTCATGATTCTTCATATGAAAAAAAGAAGAAAAAAAAAAATATATAATCAATATAAATACAAATTTATATGTAAATGTAAAGACACACACATATATAATATATTGCTAAAAATGTTGGGAAAATAAAATTACTATATTACAATGATATTTATTTTATAATATTTCGATATTTTATGCATAAAAATAAAAAAAAACTTTGACTAATTAATACAATTTTATCTGCCATATTCTTATTATTTTACTAAAATAAAAAAAAAAAAAACTGCCTATATGTATAAAATTCATTAATGAAGTATTTTTTTTCTTTACCTTCAGAATTGTCACTAGGATAAGAATTAATATTTTTATTTTCTACAAAATTGGAAAAAAATATATTTAATATATATATCAAACTGCATTTCTGATTTATTTTTTTTTAAATATAATACTATAGATATGTATAAAAATAAACTCAATAATCTTACCTTGAATATCATTTGATGATTCATTATAATTTGGCCACTTTTCAATAAATTCGTCAACTTTGCTTTTTAAATAATAAGCTATATCATCATTGTCTATCCCTCTAATAATGTTTGGACAAAAAAAAAAAAAAAATAAAAAAAAAACCCAAAAATAAAAAAAAATAAAAAAAAATAAAACCCAAAAATAAAACCCCAAAATATATTCACCAAATAAACCAAAATAATTGCTAAAGTGATTTTTTTAATTACTTATAAAGATTTGGACAAAATTTTTGAATATTAGCAAAAATTTTTAAGCAATAAAATGTCACATTCTTATTTTTGCTATGAACTGTAAAAATCTGAAGAACTTTCATGACATCCTTTTCAATGTTTAAACATTTATCTTTGTATAAAATTATTAGTTTGAGCAATATGTCTAAAGCGTCACATATTTTCCTAAAAAGTAAAAAATAAAAAGTAAAAATTAAAAATTAAAAATACAATATAGTATAGTGTGGTGGTATAGCGTGGTAGCATAGTGTGGTGGTATAGCGTGGTAGCATAGTGTGGTGGTATAGCGTGGTAGCATAGTGTGGTGGTATAGCGTGGTAGCATAGTGTGGTAGTATAACAGTTAGACATTCCCAATTTAGGCATGCTTATACGTGCCTGCTTATGAGAAGTTTCTTACTTTGGGCTACATGTTGAGGCATGTTTCAAAAGGTAAGAAAAATATAATTTGTGATCCGAGATATAACATAAAGAAATAAGAATTTCCTTAAATTTTTCTAATAAAAAAAAAAAAAAAAAATTATTAAATAGGAGATAGAAATTGTAGTTAAATAAAATGAAGTATTAAAAAGAGAAAAAGTCTTACTACTAATTTCTGGTGTAACAACAGTATTATTTAATTTATCAAAAATAAAATGAACCAAAATAATTAATTCTTGATTATTTAATAAAACATAATTATCTTCAAATGTTTTTAAAATCATTTTAATCAAATTTATAAACTCAATAAATAATTCCTTATTGTTCTGATTTATACTTAAAGAATAAAATATCCATTTTAATAATAAATCTAAAAATCGGCATTTTGAAAAAAAGGTCGATTGGTTTGAACTGTTGCTTAAGTACTCTTTGAAAAAGGATATGCACCTACCAAGTTGGGAAAAAAAAAAAAATAAAAAAATAAAAAAAATAAAATAATGATGATGATAATGATGATAATGATGATAATGATAATGATGATAATGATGATGATGATGATGGTGATGATAAAAGTATAACATAACGTGGTGGAGACCATTTCCGGTCTCGTTCGATTCCCAGCCATGTAGTATGGATAGACCTACCGATTGATCATACTAGGGTTGTTAGAAAACATACAGAATACTAATTCTTGGCTACTAAACAACTTGAACTCTTTCATTAAATAATTGAGATGAGATTGATCAAGATTTTTTTCCCATTTTAATTTATCAGGTTTAATTTTATAATTTGATGGAAATTCAATTTTTAAGGTTTTACTTTTTGTAAAAGTATTTAATCGCTTAACGCTTTTTGATTTTATAAAATTGGAAGATGAAATATTACTCATGTTACTTTCATTATTTGATAATCTTTTTACTTGTGAATTATTAGATGTAAAAATTTTATAAAAAGAAAAATCACTATTTAATTTCATTTGGTTAAAAATATCATGAAGACATTCTTTTTTATGAGCAGATAATTTTTCATATATATTAAAAAATATGTTTGAACCATATTTTGAATATATATTATCTAAAACATTACATGATTTTTCTCTGATTTGTTCATTATCATCAAAAAAAAGGTCTAAATAAAATTTTAGTATTTTTTTTTGTATAACATTTTCATTTAATAATAAAATATGATTTGTATTAATAATATTTATAACTATTAATATTTCATTTCTTTTAGAAAATTGTTTTAAATTTTTATTATTTCCTGATGAATTGTTATTTATACTTGTTCCAGAATTTTGACTAAATAATTTATTTGACGTTTTAATATGATTTAATTTTTCACTTAAAATATAATTATTTATAAGATTTATATATTTTGAAATACCAATATTTTTACAAATACATGTTAAAAGTTTATCAATTTGATCAAGTGCTATATCTTTATCTTCTATAATTTTGATAATAAATTCAAAAATAACATCCGAATAAATATATGTATTTTCTTTTAATGAAAATAACAGAACATATAATAATTGCACACATTTATTTTTATTACAATTATATATTTTTTTTAAAATATTATCATTAATTAACATATCTAATTTATCAGGATCAATATAATATTTTCCTATTTTTTCAATAATATTTATTATTTTTACAACATTATTTGTTATTTTATTAGCTATATTTGTATGTTCATTATTATTACCTGAATTGTTAATATTTTCTGCACTTATTTTATTAACACAATCTTTTATTATATCTCCGATTTTTACCATTTTTTCATCATCATCATCTCCAAATTTATCTCTTATACTTTCCGAATCGAACACTTCTTTTTTATTTTCCATTGTTATTTTTTCTTCGATTTCAGATTGATATTTTTCACTATTTTTTCCGGCATCTTTATTATTGTTCTGCACAATTGAGTTATTATAATTTAGACATGAATTTGTGTAATTAATTTCGACCACTGTATTCTTTTTTAAATACTCCCCGTCGCCATCTTGGCATTTGCTCCTGCGTTCTGCATCTTTACATTTGCTTGCCCGTTCTGCATCTTTACATTTGCTTGCCCGTTCTGCATCTTGATATTTGCTTGCCCGTTCTGTATTATCATTATCATTATTACCATTTTCATTATTGCCATTTTCATAGTTTGACTTGGTTAAGATAGAAGCTGATGATGTTTGCAAATTGATAGTAGTTTGTTTTTGTACAAATTTATCGATATCTTCTTTTAATTTTACAATTTGTCTTATATTTTCAGATATCCCTTCTAAATAAGGCAATACATTTTTATCCCCAAAATTTTTAGATAATATTTGTAATAAAAGAATAGATGCATTTTTTAAATTTGTATTTTTTGAATCTACAAATTGTTTTAAAAAATAAACAAGAGGTTTAACATTTATATTTGATCCTAAACCTTTATTTAAAAATATTTTTTGCAAAATTTTAATACATGTTTCACTTCTTTTTGCAAATTTTACAGAATTATTTTTTATAAGAATATCAATAATAATATTATTATCAAAATATTGAAAACATTTATTTATAAAATTATTGCAAATTATTCCATCTTTTTGATCAGCTACTTTTTCAAGATATAAACATATTAATGTGTTCATTATTTTTATAAATGAATTAGTATTATTATTAATATTACAATTATATAAAATGTCTATAAATTTGTTAAAAAAATCATATATTGCTAAATTTAATTGACTATATTTTCCTTTAAATTCATAACAATTCGTTTTAATTATATTAACTAATTTTTCAAAATCAAAATTGCCACTTCCGCCACTATTAACAGCTTCGTTTTCTTTTAACCACTCAATTATCGAATTTAAGGCTTCAATTTTATGCATAAAATTGGTTGAATTTAAATTGCCCATAATATTGTCAGGTATTGAAAGTGTATTATCTGACCTCTTTTCATTTTGATTCTGATTTTGGTTTTGATTTTGATTCTGATTTTGGTTTTGATTTTGGTTTTGATTCTGATTTTGGTTTTCTTTACCTTCATTTTTGCCTATTTTATTTTGTTTTTTCGCAACCTGAACAGATGAACACAGTGCTAATATTGATTTTTTTTTACTATCAGAAATGGAATTAAAAAAAGACGGATAAATATCTTCAGTGTAATTAGCTATAATCATAGCATAAACTCTAAAAGCCGCATTTTTAATATTAGCAACAGTATCATTTAATAAATGTTTTGTTATATCTATTATAGAAATTATATTTTTTTTATCTATATGATCAAATATTTTAATTAGAAATTCTAATGTTAATAATCTAGTATTATTATTTTTATCCTTAAAATTTTTTGATAAATCATCTATAAATATATCTATATTATATACAAGAATAGCTTTTGTTAAACATTCCATACAAGCATTAGAAACTTGTTTATTAGAATCTTTTAATTTGGAACATAAAATAAATGAAAATTTTTTAACAGTAGCATATATATCTTTATCAAATTTTTCGATTAATATATGAAGCAATTTTAAGGTTGAAACTACAACAGGTAATGCGGATTCATTTTTTAATAATTTAGATATAATACTTAATATTGTAGATATATAAGGTGTTTTTTTTATAGCAAATTTTGATTTTATTTTTTCACATAACAAATTAATAGCTTCAACTTTTATTTTCCATGGTAATAAATTTTCATTACTTAATGATGTATTATTATTGTTTCCATTATTATTATTATTATTAGTATTAGTATCTACACAGCCTTCTAAAACCCTTTTTTCCCATTGTTTTGTACAAACTTCTTTAAATATATCAGTTTCATCTATTAAATTTGATGGTGATATCATAAAATCATTATTTTCTAAATTATTAGCAATTTCATCTAAATGTGTTTGATTAGTTAGATATGTTTTAAAATTATCATAAATTTTTGAACGATCTATATTTTTATCTTTTTGTAATTCTTTTGTTATATAATTTTTTTGTTGACTATTTAATTCATTTAATATACAATTTTGGAAATCTTTATTTTTAACTTGAGTAAGAATTTCTATATATAATAAATAAAAATTAGTTTTAACATATTTATCTACCATTTCATTAAATTTTAGACAACACTTATTTATTGTTTTTACACATATAACATTAGCTTTAAATGAATTTAATAATTTATAAAATAATAATAACATAGATCCTATTACTTTTATTTTTATTCCTTTTATATTTCCAACAGATTTATTAGATTTCATATATATAGAATTCATATAATCTGTTAATATTGTTAACATATTTATTGTTATTTTATCATTTGAACAATATTCGATTATTTTACTTATTATATTAAACCCATTATCAAAAGATTTTGGATTTGTTAATATTTTTTCACATAATACAATATAAATTTTACTAAATAAATTAAATAATTTATTTCGATATTCATTAACAAATGAATCAATTAATATATCTTCTGTTTTATATTTATCTTTATATTTATAAAAATAAATTTCTTTTAAAACATTTAAATATTCTTCTGTCATTTCACTAGCTTTTAATTGACATATAACATTATTATCTGATATATATCTTAATATACAATCTTCATCTTTAAATATTTCATTTATAATTTCGATTTTTTTATTCATATCTTCATTATTAGAGAATATTTTTATAACTTCATTATATCCATGTACTCTATATCTTACTATCGAATTATTAATTCTGTCATTTAATTTTATTTTAGACATATCATCACCATCTTCTTCTGTATTATTAATATTGGCTAGATTATTATTTTCGTTTATTTGGTTGTTTCCTGAATATGTATCAAAATTGGTAGCTGCGTTATTATTCCCACTATATATTGCATCATTATTATTGCCACTATTATTGCCACTATTATTGCCATTATTATTGCCATTATTATTGCCATTATTATTTTCTTTAATTTTACTAATAGAGCCTTTTATTTTATTTGGATCATTTTCAACAACTCCTCCACCTAAAGCCCCTTTTGCTAATTCTCTTTGCAGCAATTGCTCAAAAATATCGACACTAGTATTTTCATTATCATCTTTATTATAATGACTATTTAATATATCTTCATTTGTGTTCTTTGTATCGTCATGTTTATTTTTTTCATCATTTCGATTTTCATTAATTTGTTTGTTATTAAATCGAGGGTTTGTATAATCTTTTTTGTTACTATCATTATTATTATATTCATTATATTTTTCTTCATTTCTTTTATTACCCTTTTCACAATTTTCGATGTTATTCATTTCTCCTTTTAATGGGCCTGCTCGCCCATGTACAACACTTTTTCCTATTCTTAAGGTTTTTCTTTTTTCCATTACAATAGCAGATTATAAAAATTAAGTAATAATTATATTCAAAATGGAAAAAGTGTAAACATCATAATAAAAAGGCACATATAAATGCCCTTGGAAAATGAAAGCTCAATTATTAGATCGTCTGTATATGTATCCTATTTGGTTTTATTTTTTTATATTTGATCACAATTGCATAATATTGTAACTATTTTTTTTTTTTTTTTTTTTTTTTCTCTTTCTTTTCTTCCTCTTTGTGATCTATTTATTTCTTTTTAATTTTTTTTTTTTTCATAATTCAAATTATTTTATTTGATTTTCTCATGTATTTATTTATTGTTAATATACAGATAAAAAAAAAAAAAAATAAATATACACAATTCATGCATACACATATTATAAAATATGCATGAATATTTAAATGTATTATATTTTTTGCAAAATTTTACAAAAAAAAAATTATTTATTTTAAATATTAAAAAAAATCTATAATATTTTACTTCGAATAAGGGAAATAAAATACTTTATTTATATATAATATACAAGTATACATAATTTGTGCGAATATGGCACTTTTTACACTAATATATAAAGACAAAAAAAAAAAAAAAAAAGGGAACTATGAATATAATCGTAGCATACATATATATATATATATATATATATATATATATTGATTAAAAAAAATACGTAATATATATATTATAATTATGTATACTAATTCTCATTAAATTTGATTGTATATTTTGTGAAAATTTTTATTTTACAGCTAACTTGTGTGGTACATAAATGTATTATGTATATATATATATATATATATATTTTTTTTTTATTGCTGGGAAATTGAAAATTATATATTTTGTTCAAATTGACATTGAAAACTATTAAAAAAAATGTAAAATAAAATCCAATAAAAATAATATCTCAAATTTTTGTAATGATAAAGTAATATGAATGTATACCAACTTATTAACAATAAAATAGGCTTACAAATTAAAAAAAAATGTGTGTATTTTACTATAAAACAGTGATTTAATTTCCTTTTGGTCTTTTATATTCAGCTATCTAACCATTTATATATTGTTAATGTCTATATTTATTATTTTATTTTGTAGTACTTTATTTCTTATCTCATTACAACATTTGAAAAGGTGAAAAAGAGAATAAACAATTTATACTTAAAAGTTTTGTAAATATCAAAAAATTAGCATTCTATTTATTTTGCTATATTTTATTACATTTTATTATGTTATATTTTATTACATTTCTTCTTCCATCTCTCACACAAAATTTAACATTCCATACATATAAATATAAATATATATATATAAATGCATATATTTTTTATATAACTATTACACTAAATTTTATCAGTTTTCCATCCATGAATAATTCCATTCTTTCGCTGGTTTGTAAACCTTTTTTTCTTTTTCTTTTTCTTTTTTCTTTTTTTTCTTTCTTTCTTTTTTTAATTCCTTGTCTTCACGGATTGTGTATAATATGCACATGAAACCTCCGCAAATTAAGGATAATATATTAATTGGCAAAAAAAGACAAATTATAAATTGTGTTTGCTAACAACAATAAGATGGTATATATTCCGATACTCTTATTATTTAAGTGGATAGTATAACTAAATAATATAATGGTGTAGTTGCAAATAAAAAAAAAAATAAAAACATTTAATTTTTTAATATTTTGTTTTTATTCAAAAAAATGAAATATAAACTCAACCAATATATATGTTAACCACAAAAAAAATATACAAAATTTATGTGCATTTATAGAGGGGAGAGTGTGAAAAAAAAAAAAAATTAAAAAAATGTAGAGCGGAGAAATTAAGTATTTTTTCAAACAAAACATAATTTATTTAAGAAATATAAAGGAAAATATAAAAGCAAAATAAAAAAGTAAAATAAATAAAACAATGTAATAAAAGACAAACGAATGTGTGGGTATAGGAAGGAGGGAAGGAGTGCTTTCTAACGAAATTTTATATAACATGATACTTGATAAAAATGAGCTTTTTATACATTTTGCAGGTAAATTAAATATTAACATATAAATTTATTCATTTGTATTTTATGTCATTTTAAAACAAGGTTAACATTTTAAAAGTTGTAATACAATTTTTTTAGCAGTTTTGGGGGATACAAAAAAAAAAATATATATATATATATATATATATATACTCAACATCATAAATATAAAAATAGTTAACCTTTTTAAAGAAATGGAAACTATAGCACAAAGCTAATAACATTTCTAAAGAGTATAAACATTATATAATAGTTATTTTAAATATCTTCAAAATGCATTGCAAACTAGTTGCAATAAAGCAAATTTGTTTAAAAAAAAAACAAAAAAAAATAAAAATTAAAAGAAAATTGTATACTATTATAATATGCTAAAAATTAAAGCTCATCATAATCATAATTTTGTTTTGTTTTTTTAATTAAATTTAAATATCTGGGTATACTTATGAGTAAAACTGCAATTGTCCAAGTAATGTTATTTTTTTTTACCTATAAAAAGGATAATAAAAAAAATCATTGATAAACATATGTGTGCAAAATTAATTGTATACACAAACAAAATATACATAATTATGTGTGTGTGTAGAAAACTATATTTATTTTTTTTTAATTGCTTACATAATTTGTTGAGTAAAATAATATCGATTTATCAATTTTTAATACATGTCTCATAAATTCATATAAAAATATTAACCTGTAATAAAATTGAAAGAATAAATATGTTATACATTTTAGTTAACTAATTAAAAATACTATACTAGAAATAAAAAAAAAAAAAAAAATATATATATATTATTCATATACACACCAAATAAAAACTTTTATATTTTTTTTAAAATTACCCAAAACATGATGTTTGAGCTTTCTCTATATTCGCATCAGGATGTACAACTTTTCTAATTTCATCTATGGTAAGAGGGCAAAGTTCCTCTGCCTTTTTTAAGTACATACTTGTATCCAGAGGAATAGGATTATATGTTTCTGGGATGTTTAATATGTCCTAAAAAAAAAAAAAAAAAAAAAAAAAAAAAAAATATATACATGCATACGTACATACATACATACACACACATCCACATAAATGATAGTTATTCCCTTTTCGAGAATAGCTAAACAAAACGAAGATTGCTTATGTTGGTACACTCTTATTATTGTGCATCCTTACAATTGCAAAATGGTGAAAGTTTTCAATTCCATATAACTTAATAAATTTTTTCATTTTAAATGGTAAAGTGTCAATTTTTGAATAATTTAAAATAGTTTGTAATTGTTTTCTACATAAATTTAAATCCCCTGTACCTATACCTATATATTCATCATTTTTTAATTCTCTTTTATTTTGTTCATTATATTCTTCTAATTCTTCATCAATTGAAGTTTTATATAAATTATTTATTAAAAATTTAAACTCTTTTGGAAAACAAGGGACTGTTATAAATTTAGTTTGGTTATTATCATCATCATAATTAGTTGTGTCATTTTTATTTTGTTTATTTTGTTTACTTAGTATATTTTTTTTTTCATAATATTCATGTACAACATAATGCAAATATGTTTTCATGGCATTTTGCCGACCTAATGATAAATAGCTTTTGCAATATAAATACATATTTTTATCAAATAATTTTATTTTTACAATATTTTTATTTTTATAATTTTCTTCAATAACATCATCTTTATTATTTTCTTTATGTTTATAATTCATTGAATTTAATATATCTTTATTCATTTTCGATTCTGGAACTTTTATGATAATTTGAGCAGTTGCTCCACCACTTTCAAGTACACCAATTATATCATCATCATCATTTTTATTATCGTTATTAATTTGGTTGTGTGTTAATTTTTGGCTATTTTTTATTTCTTCATTATTATTATTTATAAATATAATAGGATTTGGTGATAATTTTTCTAAAAGTGAATAAATAGACACATATGATAAAATAGCTTCTTCTTTTCCACTTAATATTTTAATTAATAATTCATCAATTAATAAAAAATCATTAAATTTTTCAAAAAAATAATTTTTAATAAAATTTATATATTTATTCGATTGATTTATACTTAATAATCTAAAACCTCCCGAAGCTCTGATCAAGATAACTGTACTTGATCGTTCTTCTTTTTTAACATTTTCATAAATAAAATTTTGTATTTTTTGAAAATAATTATAAAACCCCTCTTTTTCATTATTAAAAAAATAATTATTTAGTAAATATACTAACCCAGGTGTAGTTCTATAATTTATAGAAGGTATATATATTTTTATATCTTTATTGTCATTTGAAGTAATATAATCATAAATATAAACCCTTGTGCCAGTAGACCCAGCATCAATAATTATAGATTTATATTTTGTTTTTTCATCATATTCTTTTTCATCATATTTTGTTAAAATATTGTGTTCACATTTTGCTATTATAATCATATATATAAGTAATGAATAAATTATCATTACAAATATAAGCCTATTCAATTTTTTAATTGCTTCATTTTTCATTTTTTACACAAATAGCGTATATTATATACTAGTAAATATGTGCATGCATTTAATACATATACATGTTATACATACATAAACATGTTTATCATACATATACATGTTTATCATACATATACATGTTTATCATACATATACATGTTTATCATACATATACATGTTTATCATACATATACATGATTATTTAATTTATATACATATATGTATATTTATTTATTTATCGATTATATGCTTTTCATTAAAATGTACCAACTTTGATGCTTTAATTTTTCAGCAATAATTTTTTTTTGAAATGTTCAAAATTTTCCAAAATAATTATTTATATTTTAATTCATATTTTTTACAATTCATATTTTTTACAATTCACTTTTTTATGAAATATATGTATTACCGATGTGGAAATAAAGTCGTTATGATATCATTGCTGCATTATACAATATAGTACAATACAATAAATTGTGTTAATAAAAATATACAAAAAAAAAAAAAAATATAATAAATAAATAAATAAATGAACAAATAAATAAATGAACAAATAAATAAATGAACAAATGAATAAACGAACAAATGAACAAATGAATAAATGCTTATTCTAAAATATCCTTGGGTACATACGCAATGTGAATTATGCGAATTGAAATAAATATAGAAGATTATTATATGTATATAGAAGGGAAAATTTAATTGTAAAAGTTTTTAGTAATATGTTATTTGCACTCAGTTTTTATTTGATTACCTATTATTATTATTATTGTTATTATTACTATTGCTATTACTATTTTATTATAATTTTTTTTATATCATTTTTCTAATTTTTTTAATCATAAAAATTAAAAATTAGTAATATTATTATAATTGTAGGAAACTGCAATATATAATACGTTATTCTCAAATTAACCTATTTATTTTTTATATCTTTTTATTTTTTTCATTTTTTTAATTTATTATTTTTATGAATTTTAATAAAGTGTTTTATATTTGCAATTCTATGAAATGATTTAGCATAGTTTTGATATATTTACATTAATTTTTTTTTTTTTTTTTTTTTTTTTTTTTTTTAACTTTGATAAAATAAGTTATTTTTCGTTAATTTTAATATTATATACATACATGTTTATATACACATGTTTATATATATAACTATATATGCGTGTATACGACACATAGAAGATAGAGTAACATTTGAATAAATCAACATCTCATGCCGTCTCGAATGTATAAAATAATAAAACTAATTAATAGCAATAATATATATATGTATTATTAGCACAAATAAAGTTAATTTTTTTCAAAAAAATTATACAAAAAAAAAAAAATATTAAATGAAAATAATTCATAACATTAGTATATTAACTTTATTCGTGCTGGCAATATGTGGTCTATTAAGTAATGAATTAAGACCAATTTTTGGACCTATTTTAATATTGTGTGAATCTGATAGTTTTGGAAATAACGGTAACAAAAAGTTAAACAGTAATAATAATCATATCATAGATACTAACAACTATTGGAATAATCCATATAATAGCAGAGTGTATAATAAATGGTGGGACGATAATTGGGAAGGAGAATCTAAAGATGATGTAGTTTTAAAGGATTCTATTGATACAATTTTATCTTTTACATCTAAAAAAAAACGAGATGTTGTACTTAAACACATTGATGAATTATTAAGTGGTCGATATAATGATTTAAAACCAAAAAGAGTATTAATAAGAATTTCAAATATATTGAAAAATGGAAATGTTGAAAGTTTATGTAATGCTAATAAATCATTTGTTGTAATTGGTTTACCTCATGTTATATTTAATTGCGATATATTTTATGATATAAAATTAGAAACCATAAATATATTAATTAAAAATATAATAAATAATTTAAGTGAGTGTGAATATAATGTCCAAGGCAATGATGCAAGCTTTATAACAAATGGATGTGTATCTCAATCTGATAAAGATATAATATATGGAAAAATTGAAAATAGTGAATCTATAGTAAAAGAAGGAATGTCTCCAAGTAATTTTTTTTATAATGCTATGATGCATTGTTCTGTTGACAATTTAGGATCCGGAGAAAAAACAATGATTTGTGTTCAAAAAGAATTAGCAACAAAAAATGTCCAATTATCAAATACTTGTTCAGAATGTTTTAAAGAATCTGTAGATTGTGGAAAATCAAATTGTTGGTTAAAATGTTTATTTGGAGATCCATGTTCAAATAAATGTTATAATTGTGGCTTGGCTTATTGTAATATTGATTTGGTCAAGTGTACAGGACTTTCTGATCTTCCCGCTGCGTGTGTGTAAAAACCGTTATAAATTTGATGGGGTTTGAAAAAAAAAAAAAAAAAAAAAAAATTTATTAATATCATTATGATGTATTACCCTAGACATTTCTACATATTTTTATTAATTTATATAATTACAAATGTGTATGCATATTTTCTTTTAATATTTGTTACATAAATATTTCGCTTTAAAATTATTTAAAAAAAAAAAAATGTACGTGTATTATGTGTGTACATATATAATTATAAAATATCAATGTTCTGCATCGTATGCTTAGATTATTTTGCTGTTTGCATTTCTTTGCCATTACATTGATACATTACAGTGTATATGTATGGATGTATATATATATATATATACATATTATTTTTATTCTTTCCGTTTTTTTATGTTTTTTCGTTTTTTTATTGTTTCATGACATTAATAATGAGATGAATAAATTGAAAAAACAAACGATCTTATTCGATCGAAACGACACATGATATATATAAAAAAAATAATAATTTGCGCTATCATAAATAAAGTAATTAAAAAAAAATAAGGAAAAAATAAACACGATAAAATGCTAAATATTATACATGTTAAACATGAAAAAAATATAGCTTTTTCACTAAAAAAATACAAATCATTAAAATAAATTCCATGTAATCTTTCATAAGGATTTAATGTTGTACAAAAACTTAATAACAAAAATAAATTACTTAAAGAATATCTAAAACCAAAACTTTTTATATTACCCACAAATATTTTAGGAATTGCAAATAAGCTTAATATTAAATATATAATCCATAGAAAAAAAAATAGCAAAAAAAATAATATTCTTTTTAATAATGATAATTCTGAAAAAAAACCCAAAACTCCCCATTCCATATCATAAACTTGTGTATTTTCTCTTAATAAATTTTCTTGCATTTTTGTCTTATCTCTTCATATGTCTTGTATTTAGAATATAGGCCGATATACATACCTATATAACAATAAAAAATAAACTGAACAAATTTTATTTTATATTTTTAACCTTGTGTGCGTTTTTTTTGGTGTAATATTTCCTTATATGTTCTTTTTTTTTTTTTTGCACATTTTTAAGATAATTAAATGTAAAAAAAAATATATAAGAAAAAATAAATAATATGATTAGTAATTATATAGTGAATTATGTCAATGAGAAAAATAAAATAGAATAGTTTACAACCATTTAATTCACAACACATTAGAATAAATATATACATATAAGACTAGTAATATTTTATTAAATTTTTATGATATAATTATCTACAAAATACCTTATTTATTTTTTATAGAAGTTTTAAAAAACAGTTTTAATATCGTTTAAAAGGTATATTTTATGCCACTTCAAATAATATTGAAGAAAATATACTAAAATAATTGTTAGAATAAAAAAATGTGCACTTATTTGTTCTTTTAGTAAATATGCCTACATAATAATAAATGTCCCAATTTCTTGCTCTTATATATTTTTTTATTACAATTTTGTAAACTTTAAATTATTTAATTTCAAGCTAAATGTTATACATGCATATACATATACATACACACGTAATGTATAAGATTTTTTCACAAAAAATAACATTACCAATATATGTTTGCATATATACACTATGTACAATAGCATGTTTATTTTTATTACTTTAATTAAACATAAAAAAGTTAATATCCTTAGAAAGAATTATAATAAAAAAAAAAAACATCATACAATTCTTAAAGATAAATAATACAATTAAAATTTGCAAATGCCAAATGAGTGTATAATATCATCATAAAAAAAAAAAAAAAAAAAAAAAAACTATCACGGAGATTTGTTCGTTTTTGTTAAGTTGTGTATATATATATACATATACATATAAATATACATATGCATACATGTATCTATACTTGTCTTAATTTCAAAATGAATATATAAATATATAAAATAAGAGAGTATATATATATATGGATGTATAATATATATCCGCATATATACTATATATGTGTATGAGCATTTGTGAAATATATAATTTAAAATAAGAAGAAAATAATACACATAAAATTTAGGGGGAAAAGAACAAAAAAATATTAAGGTTAAAACGGTAAATCTGAGGAATTGTTTCTACGAAATAAATTTTTAATATAATTATACATCCCACCAAGTATCATTTTTATTACATTAGGTCCGCCTGCATATTTAAAAATGAAGAAAATGATGGGGCATTGATTTGTTAGAACACACATGCGGATGTCATGTATATATATCATATTGAGAAGATAATGGGGACATAATGAGGCTATGGCCTTTTTTTAAAAATCCCTTATTTACCTGGTATATAAGAAACAATGAAAGAAATAAGTGCAAACATTTGAACAATGGATGTTATTAAGGCCTGAAAAGGGGGAAAGATATATTTGATAAATTTATATAAGCATTTCAAAGAGGTATATATATGGATGAACTATATTGGATAAGGCTTGTCCCAAACGCATATATGAAAACATAAACTTAGTAATATATGTTTTGTGATTACAAATAAATAAAAGGGTTTAATAATGGTAAAATAGAGGGTTGCAACTAGGGATAATATATATGCGCTTGTGAATGGAAGGCTAAAAAAAAAAAAAAAAAAAAAAAAATATATATATATATATATATATATATATATATATATATATATATAAAATTATGTAAAATGGAAAGGGACTTTATTTTGAAGGATTATGTACAAATTTGTATATTTTGATTTTCATTATTCTCACCGTTTTTTCTCAGTCAAATGAGCATATAAGTTAGAAAAGCCTTTAAGAAATGCCAATGATAAAACGAAACATATTGAAGATATTGTAAAGAAAAAGCCAAACTGTCTAGGAGTTATTACAATCATTGGTAATGTAAATAAGGATAGTATCATAAAAACAATACTAATTCCAAATAAAAGACAAAATAATGGGAAATTTTTATATGATAATAATGTTGTAAATGCATAAATTGAACTTGTAGAATTTTCTCTATTTTGATTAGTAAAAGATGGAAAATTAGAAAACATTGATCCTGTATCGGCAGTTGTAGAATTAGATATTAATGATGGTGAACTATTTAAATTTGTTTTATCTAATGTTTTTTTAATTCCTTTTTGTATACTTTCTGCCCCTTTTTTTGAAAAGCTTATAGCTTTTTCTAGTAATCCTTTTTCTTCACTTCTACTATTATTATCATCCATTGTTCCTCTCATAAAATCTCGATTTGTGTTTTGAAAATTATTGCTTTCGAAAAAAGATAAACCATCAAAATTATTTTCGCCTCCCATTTTATATTTTTTTGGGGAATAAAAAAGTGTAGTAATGTATTATGTGTACATAAAAGGTAATATGTTTCTGTATATATTTTGTAAAATAAAGAATAAAATTTTGATATATTTATAGGTTTTTTTGTATATATTTACAAGTTTTTTTGTATATATTTATAGGTTTTTTTGTATATATTTATAAGTTTTTTTGGATATATTCGATTATTTTTTTTGCTTTATTTGTTTTATTTGCTTTGGTTTGCTTTGGTTTTCTGTTAATGTGTACATATACTTAAAGTTGTATTATAGACACCCCCTCCTTATTTTCTATACGATGAAAATAAGAAATTATTTTATTCAAAAAAATAATATATTAATTATATTATGTATACATGTCTATTGCATATACATGCATATAACATTGATTATGTTCAGAAAAAAATATATAAATATGTCTATAAATAAATAATATATAATGAATAAATCGAACACATAATGCGTTTTTCAAAAAACGTATTGTTTTCATATATATTAGGAAATAGCTAAAAATTCAAGTTTATATATTTTATCAAAATATAAATTATAATTTAGAAGGAAAATTGTAGTATATATATATATATATATATTTATTTATTTATTTAATGCCAAAATGGGGTATTATAATTATATACTTTTTTTATACCTTTTTTGGTATTATATTATTATTATATTATTTAAATAGTATGGGCAAATTATTAATTCCCCTATTACAAACTAATAAAATGTTTTAGGTGCATCGTAACAAAAATAAAAAATTATATATTTATAAAAAATAATAAAATTATGTAAATTATGTAAATTATTTAAATATAAATATAAATATAAATTTTTGTTTTTCTTTAGTTATTTTTTTCTATCAAAAGTATTAATTTATATATATATATATATGTATACTATATACTAATATATTGGTCGAATAAAAAGTACATAAAAATTTATTAATGTATGGGATAAAACTTGGAATTATGCATCCTAAAATTGCGGCAAAAAAAAAGAAAGAGAATAATAAAATTATGCATAAATATATTATATCCCTAAACACTTATTTAATTAAGAAATATAAAAAATATGGTCATATCCATATATGTTAAAATGGCTAACAGCTAAAAGCAATATATATATATAATATATATATATATATTAAAATACTACATTTCCAAATATATTATTTTTTTATTATATATAAAATACCGCGTAGATTTTTTTTGAAACCCTGTAAAAGTTATTATTGATGAAACAGTAGGAAAAAAAGGAAAAAAAGGAAAAAAAGGAAAAAAAGGAAAAATAGGAAAAAAAGGAAAAAAAGGAAAAATAGGAAAAAAAGGAAAAAAAGGAAAAAAAGGAAAAATAATACTACGCCTTAAATATCTATATATACAAATCCATAATTTTTATTAAACATTATCAATAACAAAGTCCATTTTGTATTCATATATATAATAAATATAATTTGAATAACCCTTAATTTTAACGTTTATATTTTGAAATTATAAAAAAAAACGAAAGTTAAAAGCAAATAAGTTAGCAAAACTTGGATACTAATTAATTCCACATGTATCCCTTTATATATATACATATGTAGTTATAATAAAATAAACTAATTGGGTAATTTAGCATTTACATAATATAAAATATTTCTTATTTGTTCATAAGCTTATTATTTTTTTTTACACCAAAATGTAAATATTTAAAATTGTATAGACTATAACCACAAAATCGTAAGATTGTGGACAACAAAATATATCTTTTCACTTTTTTTTTTTTCTTTTTTTTTTTTTTTTTTTTTTTTTTAAAATAGTGGTAACATAATTAATACGACAATTATAGTAAATATGTGTTATATTTTTATTAATCCATTCTTATTTGGTATATCATAAAAATATGTCTATTATAAATATATCACAACATATTTGATTACAACATTATAATTAAAATGTGTTTTAAACTTTGCTCTTTTATGTTTGTTTTAAATTATTATTTTTTTGAAGAAATGAATTTATACAAAATGGGGGTAATTAATTACTATGCTATAACATATACAATTAAAATATAAAATGTTTGAAATTACAAAAAAAATAATTAATATGTAAATAACAATATGGTCCTTAAAATAATGGTGTTCTAAGCTTTTTTCTTTTTTTTGTATCCATATTCTTAAATGTATAACAAAAAAATAATGAAAAAAAATGAAAAAATAATGAAAAATAATGAAAAATAATGAAAAAAAAATAAAGCGACAAAAAACGATAGCCTACATAATATTTACACAATTGTCCAAATGAGGAAACCAAAAGAAGAAAAGTTTTATAACCAACCAAAATTAAAAATTTTGCAAACTAAAATTATGCTTTAATTAATTTTGTGTTAATCAATTTTGTGTTAATCAATTTTGTTGTGTATAATTTTCTGCAACGTGTCCTAAAATATAAATATAAAAAATAAAATTATATGTCTCACCAATGTTAAAAAAAAGAAAAGAAAAATATGTATAATTTTATTTAATTTTATTTCAATTTTATTTCAAAAATTTAGTTATTTTCTCAATTTATTCCATTTTTTATGCGTCTTATGTTTATTTTGTTCCCCTTTTTGAAAGAACATTATTCAGTACATGGTTATATGAGCGCTTCAAATTGTAGAATTATATGCATGTAGGCACGTGTATATATTTTTATTATCATTATTATTATCATTATTATTTTTATTATTATTATCATTATTATTTTTATTATTATTATCATTATTATTTTTATTATTATTTTTTATTGTCGCTCCTTTTCAGTACCACGAGCACGTGTACATATGTGTCGATATCTATTCACTTACATTCGTAAGATTATACGGTATGTTGAGCAAGAAAGCACACCGTAATAAGTGTATATTGCCAAAGTGTATATTGCCAAAATGTATTTACTTATTCTAACTCCAAAATAGTTTATACTTAAAACAATGTATTCCGCGCCATTCCTCGTTTCCTATAAATTTTTCCTTTATATATATATACATATTATAACGTATGAATTCGTTAAATTGTATAAAATAAGTCAATTAAATAGATATATAAAAAAGGTGAAAAAAAAATGTAATATAATATGGGTAAGAATGACATAAAATTACTATAATAAATTTGAAAAAGAGAGAAAAATTAAATTATAAACCTGTGTATAATATGCGCATATATATATGTGTGTGCATATCCAATGATAATATAAGTTGTCTTCTTTTTTATAAACAAATTATTGAAAAATGAATAAAATTTGATTTAACAACATGTGGATTCCCATATAGCATTACTAATAAAATAGGCATTTATGAGTGAACCTCCAAAATATCTGCCATTTAAGCATTGAAAAGCTTTTAATGATTCATCATTTTTGGTATATTTAATATAAATTTTACCATCTATATTTTTACTATTTAACCATATTTTAATAATATTACCATATTTACTACATTCTTCCCTTACATCTTCAATTATGTCACTAAAAAAATCAGGATCTGAACCAATGCTACTATCATTTGGTGAAAACATATTACATAAAACAATATTTGGTGTTATATTGTTTAAAGGGTTCGATACATTATTTAACGAATTTCTTGCCATAGCATTGGTTCCAGTAGCATATGTATTTGGAATCTAAAATGTAAAGAAAAAAATAATTTACATGTATATATAGAGAGAGAGCGACATAAAAAATGAAATAAATGTATAAAGATAATTTTTTATAAAAATCTTACCGAAGCATCAATTATTGTATCTCTTTGCAATTTTTGCATTAAAGCAATTTTGCTACTTGCCCCAGTTATTAGTCCACCACCATCATCATCATCATTATCAATTTTTTCATTATCTTGTTCCTCTTCTTTATTTGTAGATTTTTGTCCCCCTTGTGTTGCTGCTTTTATTTGATTCAAATTTGGAATATTCAAATCTTTTAATGCATCGCTTGCTAATAGATATTTTGAATCTTGAGCATAACTAACTTTTATTTCTCGACCAGCAACTTCCATTCCATTCATTACAGTCATAGCTTCAATAGCTTCTGAAGCTTTATGAAATTGTATGAACCCAAAACCTTTTGATTTACCAGTATATGGATCCCTATGTATTTCTACATCTAATATATCTCCAAAAGGATTAAATAATTGTTTCAATTCTTGTTCTGTTATATTACTTAAAGGACCTAATAATCCTCCTATATATAATTTTAATGGAATATCATTAGGATCAATTGGATGATGTTTAGTAGCTTTCGCTGCTCTATTTTTTTCGGCCTGAGATGATTGAACCTTAATTGGTCTATTTTTTAACATATAGCCATTAACTGATAATGCTTTTATAACAGAATCTTGTGTATAAAATTCTACATATGCTACACCTTTTGATTTTCCAGATCTTTGATCTTTTATACATTGTATATCACGAACTTTTCCAGCAACTTCTGAAAAAAATTCATATATATCTCTTTCATCTGCTTTTAAATCTAAATTTAATACTAATACTGTTAAATCATCTCTTTTTGCTTCTTCTAATTCTTCTTTTTTACGTCTTTCTTCTCTTCTTTTTTCTCTTTCAATTTCTCTTTCTCTTTCTTTTCGCATTCTTTCTCTTTCCCTTTCTCGCCTCCTCTCACGATCTCTATCTCTGTATCTGTTTCGCTCTCTATCTCTGTCTCTGCTTCTGTCTCTGCTTCTGCCTCTGCTTCTGTCTCTGCTTCTGCCTCTACTTCTGTCTCTGTGTCTCCTCCTTTCTCGCCTTTCATGCCTTCTTTTTTTGACACTTCTGGACTTATGTGACCGTTTTTCATCATCATCATCATCACTTGAATCGGTATCATTACTTGAATGAGATTTCCTTCTCCTTTTTTTATGATAATCTTTTTTATAACTTTCTGATTTCTCTTCCCTTTTTCTATTTCTTTCATCTTGATCGCTTTCTGAATCAGAACTTTTGTCTCTATTTGAGTTACTATTCCCTTCATCATTATAGTGCTTTATATTTTTATATTTTTCTTTTTTTCTTTTTTCGTTTTCATCATTGTCACTTTGTTCCTCTTCTTGGTCGCCTTGTTCTGAATGCTCCGAAAAATGTTTGCTATCGTTTTCTTCTAACTCGGTTTTATTTTTATTTTTATTTTTATTTTTTTGTGGTACTTCATCTTCACTACTATTACTGTTTTCATCTTTGTCGGTATCTTTCTCTTTCTCTTTTTCGCTCTCTTCCCCTTTCCTTCGGCCCCTTCTCGTTATATTACTTTTATTTCCTTTTTCCTTTGCATTTTGTTTTCGTCTTTTATCATTTTTCAATAAAGATTCTTCTTCTGTATTAGAATTATTTTCATCACTTTCACTATTATCATCATTAATTTGAGATTTTACATTTCCATTTATATTTTTTTTATTTTTCTTTTTGTCAAGAGTTGTTTCTTTTTCATCAAAATGTTCATTATCTTCTTCCATTTTTATCACATTTTTTTATGCAAAAGTTATGAAAAAAAAATATATAATATTTACAAGATATATATATAAATATGCGTAATGATAGAAAAATATAAAATAAAAAAATAGTAATAGTTATGAGTTAGCCAAAATGTATATTAAGCATGTATTACATGTATTGAGGTGTTTTTCCCTTTTATTTCAAATTTGATAATTAAAAAAATAATTATTATATATTCAATAATACTTGAAATCACCAATTTTCGCCTCCTTTATGTTTTCTAACTAAACATATAATATTATCCCTTTCATTAATAATTTTATTTTTCTATTTACAAATTTTCCATGCCTTTTATGGTATTTTCACAAGTTTATATCTTTGATTATCTTGAGCACATACAAGTGTACTAATATATAACGTGATACCTACGTTTTTACATTAAACTATTTTTTTTGCCGTAATTCAAAACTTTCCTTTTCTTTTATAAAGCATTTTTATTTTTCTCATAAAATGAGAATAAGCAAAAAAAACAATTGATTATTAATATTTTATCACCTTTTATTTTTGTAAATAATTTTTTTTTTTTTTTTTTTTTTTTTTTTTTTTCCTATTTTAATGCATTCTCCCTACTATATACAATATTTATATGCATGGTAATATTTTTTTCCTCTGAATTTGTATGAAATAAATCCGTTATATATCAAATAAATAATGAAAAAAAATTATATATCATTAATATTTATTTTTATGATTTCCTTTCGCCCCTTTATAGATATAAATACATAATAATGTTGTTTTAAAAAAACTCTATATATATTTATGTATTAATCTCTAAAAATATCATCTTCAATTTTCAAAATTTTATTATTTATAAAAAAAAAAATGATAATTCTATTATTATCAGTATTATGAAAATACTTATTATGCGTTTTCTATCATTGTATCATTAATAGGACATCATAGTATTTAACCTTTTTAAATAAAAAATTATAAAATGTTCTATATTTAAGTAGAGAAATCAACATATCCATATATCTATATATATATATATATATATCCATATATATATACATTGTTAAATCTATATTCGATAGCATACCAGTATATACAAGATAACAAATATAAAATGGGAAACATTTTTCATCTTTTTAATAAATGCTCAAAAATATAAAAGGAAAAGAGTCAAATAAACTGTTTTTCACCAAATTTTATTTTCACATTTGTCCACTTTTCAAATAAAATAAACAAGTATACTGATTTAACATTTTTGATGAAATGGCTAATTAAATATATTTTTAAAAATTCATATATGTATATATGTTTAATAATGAATAAAATTAATATATATTTTTTTTTAAACATTATAAAAAATAACAAATTGTAATCAAATCGCCAAGACAAGTTTTGTAAATATGTTGTTTGTATTATTCTCATAATGTGTATATATCTCGATTTAAATTTATAAATAAATTTGTATATAAAAAATAGTCAATATGGGTATAGGAAATAGTTGGAAATATAAATATGTATTATTTTTATTTGACACACTCATAGGAAATTAAAAACGTGTTATTTATTTGGAATGTACAAGCCTATTAAATTAGTAGTAATAATAATAATAAAATGTGTTGTTTATAAATTTTGGTATAGAAAAATTATAAAAATAAAATGACATAGTACCTTGATCATTAATTGATAAATAACATTCCAATACCTAAAGATAGACAATATTAGTGTAAAAATAAAATTTATTGTTGTAATAAAAATTTAAAAAAATAAAACAATCCTTATAATAGTTGTTGTTGGGTGTGTGATTTATTTTTTATAACATAAAAATAATAAATGTTTTGTATTATTAATTTTGGAAAATACAAAAAAAATGTGTGTATATACACATGTTATTGGAATATATAAACAAAACAAATTGAGAAAAAAAAATTAAAAAAATAAAAAAAAATCATGAATTAAAAAAAATTATGTTTCTCACATATATAGTATGAGAAAAATTATAAACTTATTCAAAAAAAATAGTTTTGTAACAAAGTGGTATCAATGACCATTTTATAACTCAACAATATCTTGATTAGCATCAAATGTATTGTCAAAAAAATTATTATTTACTATAAATTCAATACATTGCATTAATTTTTGTTCATACACATATATATCATTTTTCATTAATTGATATATAAGTGGGGCATTTTTATGAACATTTAATGAGTCAATTAGATTGTTTTTTTTTATTTTTTTGTTAAATTTTATATTTTTTTGATTATATTTATCTGAAATACTATAATAAGTATTTTCATATACATTTTTATAATTGTTTTCAATTAATTTATTTAATAAAGGAACAAATATAGATTTTTTTTGTGACTGAGTTTGATAATAAATATTTCTACCAATAGCAGACGAATATTTTTCTACTAATAATTTTTCAATCAAACTTGTTATTTTTTTTTGTTTATTTTTTTTTTCTTTTTCTTCAGAATTTATATTATTATTTTTCATTTCCATAATTTTTTTTTTTGTAGGATAATTTTTTTTTCGTTCTTCTATCCATTTTTGTATTTCTTCTTTGCTTTCTAAAATATTTTCATTTTTTTCATTTTTTTCATGGCTTAATAAATGAATATCAAAAAGATCAATATTATATATTTCTCCACAATTATCTATAGGGCATTTAATATGTTCTAATTTATTATGTTCTTCTAATTCTTTCTCATTAACTTCTATATTGCAATATTTGCAATAGATATTTTTTGATTCAATTTTATTTCCACTTTTTTTGCTTTCCAAATCATTATCAACTTTTTTTATATCTTTCTTTACACTTGTATGATTATTTAAAAAATTATTATTTTTTTTGTGTGTGTGCCCCTTTTTATTTATTTTTTTATTGCCCATGTAATTTATTGTATTCGCATAGTGTCCACTTTTATTATGACTATTGCTATTGCTATTGCTATTACTATTACTATTACTATAATTATAATTATTACTACTAATGTTGTTATTATAATTGGTATTATTATGATTGCTATTATTATTTACGTTTCCAGCGTTTAGACTGCTATTCACATTTAACTTATAATTTGTCTCGCCATTTATTAAATTATTTTTATAAGTAGAAACATTATTTGGTTGACTTGGAACATAAATTTTATTATTTTGTTGTAAATTATGATCATAGAAATTATTATAAATATTACTATTTGTTTCTCTAAAGTTGTTATAATTATTACCTATTATTTTTCTGTTTTTATTTTTATTTTGGTCATGATTAGTTGTCATATTGTTTCCATTCCAATTTATATATTCCTGTTTCATTATATAATTTGGGGGAATTGGTCCCGAATCAAAATTTGCATTCATTTTAAAATTATGTTGCATATATGCATTATTATTTAAGGAACCATTTTGAACATTTGAAAACGCATTTTTATTTACATATCCAGTTTTATTATTAATATATGCATTGTTTTTGTATGACGGATAAACAGTCATTCTTTTTTTTATATTCATATTATTTTTGTTAGAAAACAAATCTTGGTTTTCATTTTCAACATTATTATTATAACAGGTAAAATAATTTTCCAAATAGTTGTTATTATATAATTGCTGACTATCATTTTCCATCCCATTTATTTGGTTGTTTCTATATTTTGAATTTATTATGGTCTTATTTCTTTGGCAATTATATTCACTTATGTTTTCCCCTTCAAATGATTGACCTTTGTTTATTTGATTAGCATAGTTGAATTTTTCTCCATTTATTTTTCCATGATTAACATTATTTTTTTTTTCGTTTGTGTTATAAAATTTATTATTAAAAAAATTTCTATGTTTGTTTACAATTTCATCATCATTCATTTTATGTTGAAAATGTATACATATATATTTTTTCTTTAAATTTATAATTACTTGCAATTTAAAACATTATACCGATGTTCTATACAATTAAAAAAATATATATTATATATATATATTCCCATAAAATGTACCCATTAATTTATATATATATTAAACTAGTTGAAAAATAAAAGAAAGAATAACGAAACATATATTTGTATCTACAATGGGTATATAAATAGGGGTTTATTCAAGCACAAAACGTGAATAAAAAAAATGAATAAAAAAAATGAATAAAAAAAATGAATAAAAAAATGAATAAAAAAATGAATAAAAACAAATGAATAAAAACAAATGAATAAAAACAAAATAGTAAAAACAAAATGAATAAATTATATTCAATTTATTATAAAACGTTATTTTGTTATTTGGTACTATAATAATAATTTTTTTATTCATTATAATATTTATGTATTTTTTTTAATACATCATTGATTTGCTGAGCAGTAATATATCAAGTCGTTTTGCCCACGCCTTTACAACGGTTGAATTTTTTTTTGTTTTTTTTGTATTTTTTGTTTTTTTTCAATTCATTGATATCAGATTTGATTTATTCACAAATGCTAAAGATATTGGGAAGGACAATTATACTCTCATTTTTTCAACCTATAAATATATTTAAGTAAACCATTAAATATATCCTAAGTTTTAAAAATAAAATATTATACTGAAGCAAGCCATGGTACCAAAAAAAAAAAAATACGAAATTACAACAATTAATAATTTTGAAAAATATATTGATAATAATAAATGAAAATTTAAGAAAAAAATAAAAAGTATAATGATGCCTGTGAATGCTAACACTTGTTTCCTTCTCTCCCACATCCATAAATGAATAAACAAAAAATAATAAACATAAATATAAATATAAATATAAATATAAACATAAATATAAACATAAATATAAACATAAATATAAACATAAATATAAACATAAATATAAACATATATATAAATATATATATACAACTATGTGGCTTAAGGGAATAGAATATTTTTCAAGTAATGTATTACAACCTGTCCTCATTTAAAAAATGTAAAAATATATTAAAAAAATAAGTTCACCCAATTTTCTAAAGAATAAGATAACATAAAAATTTGATAATATATATAAATAATAATTTTTATGGATTACACAATTTTTCTTATTTATTTTAATTTCATATTAAATTAAGGGTTTAGGTATTTAATTTCACTCATTTTTTTTTCTCTTTATATTTTTTATAATTTTATGTATCACACATTTTTTCAAGCTAAACTTAAATGTATGAAATTACAATATTCAATAATTTCTTGTTTTTCTAATTGAGACTAAAAGGTTAATAAAGTATAAATATGTTTTATTGCTTCATTATTTTTATTGTAATTTATATATACGAATAAATGTCATCACTTTACATATAATGCGATATATACTTATTTTGCTTTTTGAAAAGCGAAAATAAATGAAAAGACAAAAACAAGCAAATCATATATGTGCAATTAATATAGTGAATAATAAACAAATCACCAATTTACGGAAACATAAATATATCCTTGTATGAAATTTAATGGAATAAAAAATAAAAATATTTTTAAAGCAATTTAAAATCGATATATATAAACAGACGGGCATAATATAAATATAAGCTAATTTTTTTTTAATTTTATCATATATTTATATTTCTTTTTAGCTATATGCTCATTCGTTATATTCGAATTTTCAATTAATCCGTCTTTTATTTCATTTTATTATATTATATTATATTATATTTTATTATTTTATTTTTTTTTTCTTCCATTTTTTGTGTAAATCCACATGGATATAGAGCAACCAGTTTTCGTAGATAACGATAAAATAAATGCAAATAATATTTGTCTACAATTAAACAAATGGGAAACAAGCAAAGAAAAATGTGAGGAACTTTTTAAAGACAAACAAATTATGACCCTAAAAGATTATATATCTAAATATGATGATGAAATAAAAAATAAAAAGAATAGTAATACAAGTGATAATACCATTGATAATGTAAAAAATGTAGGAATGCAAGATATTGTTATAATATGTGTTATAGTTAATATTCCATATCAAGTTAGAAAATATAATAATGAAAAATATATTTTCTGGGATGTATCAGATTTAGTAGATACACAAACAAGAATATTTTTAACCGGTGAAATTTGTGAACAAAACGAACATGTCCAAGAAGGGGCAATACTAGCTTTAGTAAACCCGTTTGTAAAAGATAAAGATCCACAATATTATAATTCTCGTATTATTGAAATATATGATAATAAAAATTTAATATTAATAGGATCTGTTGATAAATTAGAAAAATGTAAAGGTAGAAAAAGAAATGGGGAAAGTTGTAAAATTATTTTATATACCCCTTTATTTGGAAACTATTGTAAATATCATATTAAACAAGATAAATCAAAAAAAAGAAAAAAAAAAAATGAACAAAATGAAAATTATCAAAATAGAATAATTGAAAGAGAAGAAGCAAATACAGTGAACTGTACTGATCATATAAGTATAAATGAAAATGATACTGTGTGCTCTGATATAAATAACAAAGAAGATAAACCAAACAAAAAAAAAATTAAAAAAACAACCAAAAATAATAATGATACTGGAATAAACGGAGAGAAAAATGATGAGTCCTTTGATATTGACTCGATTATAAGTATGTACGAAAACAAAATAGTAGTTAAAGATAAAAAGAAAAAAATGGAACTAATTAATAACAGAATAAAAGAATTAGATGATTATTCAAAATTACATAATGAATCAATTGATATAGAAATGATAAAAAAAGAAAATTCGTTACATATGAAAGATGAAAATGGTCAAAGATCAATTAATAATATATTTTCTGAACAATGTCCTGAATTATTACATTTAATTAATAGAACAACCCAAAAAAATAAAGAAGAACAAGACACAAATACAAATTTAAAAACACAAGAAGAAGAAATTAAAGAAAATGAATTATCAGCTATTAATGAAGAAAAACAAAAAAAAAAATTTGAAAATTTTTTAACCAAATTAATTCAATTACAAAAATCAAAAGATGAAAATGATATAAAAACATTATTAAAAGGTTTAACTTATGTTACTAATAATTTTTATTTTAATTTAAAACATGTACATAATTCAAATATATTTGATATATGTTATAAGTTAATGGATCATCGAAGTGAAGAAGTAGCTATAGCTGCACTTCGATTTAAAAGAAAAATTAATCGCCTTTATTTAGATTATTATAAAACACGGCTTAAGAGAAAATCAAATCTTCAGTCATCAGTAGACCAAGATTATCAAGTATCAAAGAATAGTTAAATATGTCTTATCATTATTTCATGGCTTATAAAAAGCATGCACACAAATATACATTTATCAAAGATTTACATGTTTTATTATATTATATTACATTTTATTTTTTATTTTTTTCCAGTTTCTCTCCGTGTATGCATAAAACATGCGTACTTATATATTCGTTTTTTTTGTATATTCATTTTTAAACAAGTTAATTTTCATTTTATTTTGTCATTGGATACGTATTATACTTATATGCATATGTGTGTGCGCATTCTTTGATACAAATAAAAATGTGTTATATATTTATATTGGCATTTATTACATTTGATGACTACACAGCTATATACATATGTATAAGCGCCTTTAAATATTTGTTTAGTTACCTTTTTACAATTTTTCGTTCACTTTTTTTTATTTTAAAACCATCCTATACATGCATAAAAGAAAAAATAAATGTAACTGTTATATACAGAATAATTTTAGAATAATTTCTATATGTTTATTTACAAAAATAAAAGGGATAAAGGATATAATTTTTGTACACTTTTAAATTCTCACATTTAATACGTATATATATGTATATTTTTTTCCATATAAAAATTATGTTTGTGGTATACATACAAGAATAACAATTCCCTTATTCGTTTATAGGAGACACCATATATACATATTTGCATTGGCGATCTAATCTACTTTTGTTTATTTCATATAATGTGACATTTTATTATATATATAAAAATGCTAATGTTAACATTTGATTGTGTTATTAGCTAAATATGAATTTTACTTTTTATTTTAGCATTACCGTTTTCTTTCTCCCTTCGAATTTCCCTTTTTTGCGTTATTTTCGATATATTAAACAACATATCAAATGAACAAGCAAAACAAAAATAAAAAAGTAATATCAAAAATTATCATACCAAAGTGATAAACCTTTTAATGTTTGTAGATGAATGTCTTACTATATATATATGTATATATGTATATTATATATATAGCTAACTTTTTTTTTTTTTTTTTTTTTTTTTTTTTTTTTTAATAAGCTACCCATTAATTTATTAATTCTTTTACTTGAATATTAATTTTTATTATTTTTTTTCAATTTTATGATATAATCATAATTATTAAATTAAAAAAATATATAAACCATTTTGAATAAGACATTTTAGGGATATTTCCTTTTTATTTTTATTAAACCAAATAATCCTTAAGAAAATCGATTATACTAATGTTGTTTCGTTTGGATATTGTTTAAGGATTTCGGGCTTTAAACTTGCATACGTACATATATATATACATCTAATATTTGCACAGTATATACATTTACACAATATATAAGTTCGATAACTGAAATTAATAAATACCATTTTCAAGATGACTATAGAGATTCCTCTTTTACTGTCAACCACATTTCCATTACTTTGGAAATCAGGGCTAGCTCAGCTTTCGTTTGCCAAAACAGGAGGTTCCCTAGCAGCTGCAAAAGGAACTTCTCTTTTGTTAAGTAAAGTAGCATCAAGTGGTAAGGGGGGGCTTTTAGCTTCGACATCCTCACAACTCGATAACATAAAAGAAGCCGCTCAGAAATTAGTAGAGGAAATTGAAAAAAATATTAACTTAAGTTTATTATTTTATAATATAGAAGATGAAGAAACAGCTGGATATTATTTAATGAAAATGCGAGAACAAAATGAAGAAGCCTTATTATAATGTATGCATGTTATATGCACAAATTTGCACATGAGATAAGAATATAGTTAACAAAAAATCATTAAGATATACCATAAAATTTAAATTAATAAAAAGAAAAGACGTTACATAAATGATAATATTGCAAACAAAATATACCAATGGAATAAAATACATTTACATGTATTGTAAATATTGTCCAACTAGTTTTATACGATTATTATTTGTTAGTAGTTAAACCTGTTTTCAATATCTTAAATGAGGCAAAACGCCTATAATCGTTTTTAAAGCAGTAAACATAATATAGGAATTAGTATGTGCGAATATACACACAAGCCTATAAATATGTGACATTTTAATGTGTATATAAATTCGTATTTATATTTGTAGTGTTTAAAAAAATACATATTTTTGTCTTTTCGCTTTTCATATTATAATTATATTCAATTATACTAATTTTAAAATATAACTCATTTTGGCATTAAAAAAAAACATGTATATAGTCTTAATTGCATAATTCAAGGTTAACTTGATATTTATAAATGTTCACAAATTAGTTTTCTTTATGTTTTGGTTGAAATATTTTCATTAAAACGTAACAAAAATATGGATTTTTTTATAAATGGGAAACAATTTTAGTATTCTTCTAAATACTCATAATTTTTATAGTTTGTATAAAAATATAATTTTCTATATTGTGCAAAGAAAAAAAAAAAAAATTAATAAAATAAAAGATTATGTTTGTGAAAAGCGTTTATTTATATAGGTAATTTTTTTTTTAAAAATAATAAAAAAGGAAATATAATATATTTTTAATAAAAAGATAAAAATTATTTAAACAATATCAAATATTATAAAAAATGTTTTAAATTTATTGCTATATATATATAATGAATATTAGTGTTTTACAAAATTCTCCATTTGTAGAGGATTAAATGAAGAGGGGAAATACGCATATTATAAATTTGTATGTTATAAATTTAAATATATTAATACATGAATAATAATAATAATAATAATAATATTACAGTTTTAATTCAAAAAAAATCCCCATTTGTTTAAAGCGAAAATATCTTATTCGCTTTTTTTTTAGTTATGTAAAATAAAAATTGTATAAAATACGCTGGGGGAATATAATCATTTTTTGAAAGTTGCATTTTTACATAATTGAATAAAGTATTTGTTTAAAAATTGGTAAAGGAATATATACATATATATATATATATATACATATATATGCATATTTAAAGAAACTCAAAAAAATGTTTCCTAACAATGGCTTCAACGAAAGGATAGATCAGGTGAACTCTTACCAAAATAATAATAGAAATCCTTATCAGAATAATAATGAGAATTTTTATCAAAATCCTGGGAATATTATGCAAGGGGGCTACAACAATGGAGTTGTTAATAATATGTATGGAAATGATTTTATGAATAAAAATATGAACAACTATAGTAATGATATTTTTGGTAATAGCATGAATAATATGCCAAATATGAATAATAGCCAAAACCCAAATAATAATTTATATTTTTCAAACAAAAATGACAATATAAATTTTCCAAATCAAAAACCACTATTTACACAAACTAAACAAAATGTTTCAATTTTTGGAAATAAACCAAAAAACACACCTCTTTTTGCAAATAATAATGTTATAGGTGAATCCAAATTTGGTAGACCCAATCAAACATCAAATTTCAGATTTAATGATTTTGTAGGTAAAGATAAATCAATATTTGGAAATCGAATAAAAGAAGGAAAATCACTTTTTTCAAATTCAAATAACATGAATTATGGAAATAATATAAATTATGTAGGTATAGAAAATTCGGTTCCTAATAATAATATTAATTCATTAAATAATCAAAATAATAATTATGTAAATTATAATTGTGATTCTAGAGTAATTCCTCAAAATGTTGTTAATCCTTGTAACTATAATGACCCTATGGCAAAAAATATGAATTTTATGATGAATGCACAAGATAATAAAATGAATAATAATCCATATATGAATTATAATATGAATGGTAATAATTCCGTTGTAGGAAATTTTAATATTGGAGAAAATAATTCTACTATTTCTGGTATAAATAATTTATCATATAATATGCAAGGGCATATAAATTCTGGAGATAATATTATGAATGGTGGGGGTTTTAACAATATGAATACTGCCTATAATACATATGATATTAGTGGAAAAAATCCAAATATAATTAATTATCCCCAATTTAATGGTCAATCAAATTTAAACATGGATAATAAATTTATAAATAATAACGTAGGAAATATGCAAAATTATCAAAATATACTACAAAATAATAATATGAACAATGTAGCCAATTTTGGTTTAAATAATTCCAATTTGCTCGGTTCACATAATAATATTCTCAATAGTGGTATAATACATGATAATAATAAAAATATAATGGAACAAAATTATAATTTTAATAATATCGATTTTAGAAATCAAGCAATTCAACCAAATATACCTGACAGTAATCCTCAATATAATAATAACACAGCTAATTTGGGAATACAAGAAATGAATAATAATAATAATATGAAAAACAATACAAATGATATGGAAAATAAAAATAATGAAATTTTATTTACTAATGAAAATGAAATTATGTTTGAAAAAAATTATACTCAAATCGACAAGACAAAAAAAGTAAAATTTTTTAATGAAAACTTTATTAAATCTTTAGAACAAATAAATAATCACAATTTAAATAGTTATAATGAAAATAGATCAACTATATATACATTCCCAATTTCTCAACTATTTAATAATGCATCATTTTATTTGAAAGCAATTGAAGAGTGCAAAAAAGGCGAAAGATTTGATGTTGATAGTCAGTTATTTGATAAAATTTTTTCAAAAAATATTTCAAACAATTTTACAGTTTTAAAAAATATTGATACTAACAAAATAAATGAAAAAGATTTCGATCTAAGTATATATTATCCCTTATTACACGTTGAAAAAATTAAATTTAGAAATCCCTCCGAAACCCCTCAAAATATAAATCAATTGCTAGCTTCTCCATTTGAATTGGGGAAAATACCTGCAGTTATTTAAGGAGGATAACGAAGTTTATTATTCTCATATTACTCTAATTATATTGTTATAGATATATTGGTATACTGTTTTTTATATTTTTTTTTTCATATAAAAACATTTCAATAATTGTCAACACTTGTGTGTGTGTTTGGCATTTACTTAAAGCATGACTACTTTTTTTTTAATATTCACATACATATTATAAAAATATATACATATATATGTGCATATATTTTATTTGAATATTTACCTAATTAAAACCTTTTGTACTAACGTCTGATGTTTTAACATTTTTGATTTTTTTTTTTTTTTTTTTTTTTCCCTTAAACATTTTTTTTTTATTATAATTAAAAAAAATGTAAAACAAATTTAATTAAATGTTTTATATAAACTATCACTTCAAAATTATGTTTTAAATTGAATAACATAAAATTAAGATAATCTATCCAAATTGGATATGAAATAACACCAAGTATACAAAAAAAAGAGAAAAAATGTAAATAAATAAAACAATATACACATGTGTGTGTATTAATTAATTTACAAGGATTTCAAAAAAAATCCTCTAACTTCTATGTCCCACAATTTTACTGTATTTAGTATCACCATATTGTATGGAAACAGAAAAAAACAGAACAAATATATCTAGTTAAAATTTTAAAACATATTTTGAATTTTTATTAACGTCATATTATATGTAGAATAATATTTTACATTAACAAAAAAAATAATAAAAAAGAAGAAACGAAAAAAACTAATTAATATTATACAAACATGTGTCCTTTCATACACACACAAAACATGGAGGATAAAACTCTTATGCAAATTTTGAAGGAAATAAATTAGCTCCTAATGAAATATGCTAACAAAAGTCAGAGTACAACATGCCTGTGCAAAATATACAGATAAAACGAAAGAATATACATAAAATTAATATATGTACATGCTATTTTAAAATATACACGTATCACCTATCAAAAAAGATGTAAAAAATGCAAACAACTCAAAATGTTTCACAGTTATGTAAAATGCCAAAGCAAAACTAACATTCTTGAAACATTAAAGTATTTAAATTTGTCCGGAAAAATATTCACACACACACATATATATTGCAATGTGAATGTGTTTAGATCCTCATTTGGTTTGTGTTTATTAATACAAGAGTAAATTGGGTATATTATAATTTTATAGTCATCTAAATTTTTAATTATATTCCTTACATAAGTGTGAGTGTCACATGAAGGTTCCTATTTTATAAAATTTCATAGACATATATTGCTAAATCATGGGATCATCCCAATTTTGACTCTATGAAAAATGTTGATATTTTATGCATCCTCTTAAAAATAAATTCGCACATATTATCATGACATTTCTAAAATGGAGAAATTAATTTTTCTCTATTTTTTTTAGCTTATAGAATTTCTTGAAGTTGAATCATCGGATGATCGAAACCAATTAAAAACATAGTTATAATAAGAAGAAGCGGTATTTGTAGCTTCTGAAATAATTTCATTAATCGTATCGTCATTTTCAACATAATCATCATCATATTTATCATTTGAATCTCTATATTTTATCATAACTCTTTTTAATTTTCCAGATTTACCAGATACATAATAAGCAATAGTAAAAATATCACTAAAATCTTCTTCACATAATTTACCTCTATAACTTTTATATTTTCTAGACGGATTTCCATTAGCTACCGGAACAGATAATGTATTACTATATCTAATATTATTATTCGGGATATTATTTTCTTGTAATATATTTCTATGGCTTTCTAAAGGATTAAATATATAACCATCTATATTATCAAATAATACATCAAATCCTATGGTTAATTTTTGTAAATTCTCCATTGTATATAACATTTTATATAATCCTTTTAACCCCAATGCTGTAAAATCAAATACAAATTTCCATGTCCAATGATCATGGTGTAAAGGATAATAGCATACTTCAAATTTTTTTAATAATGGGAATGAACAATTACGAAATATATGTAACCATTCTAATGTTTGACAACCAATAATCGTTAATTTTTCTAATTTTGCAAATACGCATGGACATAATGCAAATGGTTCATGTATAGGTGTATTATCACTCATAAAATATTCAGGTGATAATAATTCTAATGTTTTTAAATTTGATACATTTTGAAATATAATTGCTGCTACTTCATGTATATATATACCATTTGGTGAGTATATTTTATCGGATGTATTTAGATGCTTAACATTTTTCATTTGATGCAAATAATATTGTCTTTTATATATTGGCAATTTAGCCCATTTTTCATCTAGATTTAATCTCTTAATATATGTAAATACATTTATTCTATTATTTATTATATTACTTGTTAATTTATTTATTAATTCAAATTCTAATATTTTTTCTAAAGTTAAATAATTTAAGCATTTTACGTAAGAATCTGCAGATAATGGAAATGGATTCCCATTACTTTGCTTTCCTTTATTTATTGTGCATATTTGATTCATTTTGTCTATTTCATTTATTTTATCTACTTTATTTAAGTTTTTCTTTACTTTTTTATCTATTTCTGTTTCTTTGATTTCCTTTTCGTTTTTATCAGAGACATTTTCATCGATATTATTATCCCCCCTTTTTGGTAAAAATATATTTTTAAAATTATTTGTTAGTGCATCCCAAAAGTTGAAAGATTCTCCAATTTCAATCCAGCTTTCTCCTTCTGAATCACCTCCCTTTTTTGTTATCCCATTATTAGGCTCGTTATTTTGTATGCTTTTTTCATCGATATTAGAGCATGTTTCGTTTGTGGTGACATTATTACATAATCCATTCTCTTCCGTGGAGTTTATTATATTTTTATCTGCGTTTTCCTTGGTTTGATTTAATATACAATCGATTTGGGTGCTATTTATTTCATTTTCTTTTTCATTATTATTATTATTATTATTATCATTATTATTATCATTATTATTATTATCATTATTATTATCATTATATATATCCTCACCTATATCACTAAATGTGTTGTCAATAGCGTCACTGGATATGCTGCTATAATGTATTGTATCACCATACTCGATTCTATTGTTATGGTCATGATTACTAACAGTGTTATTATTTTCGTGGTCATTTACCCATTCGTTACTAGTGCCTTGATTGGCACAATTCTCTTTATTGAGGTTGCTATTCATGGTAGTTACTGTAGCACCGCTTTTAATAGAATAATAATCTTTCCGTATTTTTATATGTTCTCTTTCATAATATTTATGAGAAAATGTTTCTATACGTGAAATTTTATGATCCTTTTTATTTTTCGAGCATGCCACTTTTAATTGATCATCATTACATTTCATAATATTTTCACCCAAAGAACTGCTTTGTCTATTTATTATTTTCTCTTCGTTATCTACTTTATTAATATATAGATCATTTGCAGTCGATCCATTAGTACTCATGTTGTCTATATATCTGGTCTCATTTAAAATATTATTAATAAAAGATATTTACGACTTATCACTGTACATCTACTAAGGAAGTTTATTTATCGTCTTATTTGCAAATTTTTTCGTTTTAATTTATTCCTGTTTGTATTATATTTATATTCTCTAAAACGATTTTTTTTAATTAATGATTTTTATTTTTTTTATTTGAATTATTCTTCGTGCTATTTTTAAAAATCTTCAAATAGGTTCACTTATAAAATGACTATTCTCCTACTTTGATCGTCAATTTTTGGTATATTAAGAGAATTGCTTATTTATTTTATCATTCAAATTTTCATTAGGTAATTTTTTCATTTCACATTGCCTATATCCATTCATATATGTGTATATATATAATTAGCTTATGTTACCCATATTTTTAAAGGATAAATAAATGTTAAAGAATTAATTTTTCTTAATATTAATTACATTTTATGTTTTTAAATTATTCAAATGAGGCGATAAAATGATAAAGTTAAGAACATTAATTTTATAAAAAAACGAAAAACAAAATATAAAGATTAAAAGAAGTACGAAAAAATATTATTAATTCAAAAAATAATTTTCATAAATGTGTAATCAATTATCTACCCCATAAAGACAAAAAAAAATAAATGAAAAAGTTTCATTGAATATTTATGATTATTAAGTTTTATAATTTTCATATATTTTTATTTATTTTCTATTTATTATATTATTGATGTTGCGCAATAATTATTAATTTTTTTTTGTATACACAACATACAAAAAATAGGAAAATAATCATCAATAAATAAAAAAAGTGTGAAAGTTATAGAAGTATATTGTGTGTGAACTTTAACGGAACGATATTATTTTATTATATATAATTTTTTTATTATAATATAATATAAATAGGTGTGCTTTTTAAAAAAAAATTATTCATTAAAAATAAAATTTCGATTAAAATTTTCTTTATATTTGCCTGATTTTGTTATTTAATTTATTTATTAATGTTTTTTTTAGGTAGCCATTTTTAAAAGACTTAAATTTATTATGTAGCCACTTAATATTTAATTTAAAAATAAACTAATATTTAAAATGGCTATATTTAATTATTATATTTTTTTTCATGCACAAGTAATAATTATTAGGTGTCAATTAGCCAAAATAAACTTAAAAAAAAATTACAAAAACAAAATATAACATAAAAGAGGAAAATAAAAAAAAATAATCATTCAAAAATATATTGTCTTTTAAAAAAAAGCTGAGAATAATATTCCATTATATATATGTACAATTTTAGCATGCTGTTTTGAAAAGCAATTTATTATTGCATGGGTTAAATAAATGAGAATTCCCTGTTTATATATTTGTTATTATTGGACACAACACACATATATCTCTTTTTTCTCCATATAATATGTTAAACTATCTTAAGCTGTATATTTTTGTTAATTTTCATATCCATGTCGTGTATTTTTTTAAGGGGTGTGGCGGGAAAAAGAAAATATTTATAATTTCCCAAAATGTATAATCACACAAAAATTGGTCATATAATTGTGATGAAAATCGAAAATAATAATTTCTTCCGAAATTAAGAAATATCGTACAAATAAGTACATACGTTTATACAACATATATCATTATTTATACCGTCGTCCTTTGGGGAAATCATTATGTATGAAACTTACTAAAAATATTTGGAATATGTCTTCTCTTCATATATATAATATGCATAAAAATCATCCTCACAAAAAAAATCATATTTATAATGCATATATTTTAATAAAATGAAAATAAATACATATGCTATAAATAAAGCATGTGTTTACATTATACTATTTCCTTCATATTAATTCTACTGCATCAGTAATTCCACTGAATGCTCGAACATTCTCAAGTTCCTTAAATCTTTGATAAAATATATCATATTTGTAAAACATTTTTACTTTTTGAGAAACTAAAAATCTCGGAGCTATTTTTTTCCCATATACCTATGAGTATGAATATGCAATATTGTGAATAAAATGCCAAACAAAAATGCAAATACATATAGTTTGCATACAAAACAAAAATAGCATTTCACACACCTTTTCAAAAACAGAAAAATCATTTAATCCGTATAAAGCTTCTAGATTCAGTTTTTTAAAATTTTTAGTTATTAACAAAATAAAATGCTTATATTCGACTAGCTCCACTTCAATTTTAAATAAAAAATTCTGAAGGGCCGCAAAATTTTGGGGTTCTAAAAATAAAATAGAAATGCCAAAATCCATAACTAATAAATTATGTAAACACATAATTTTGTCTATATAAAAAATATATATATTTTATCACCAATAACATTGGGTAATACCATTATCATTATTTTTTGCAATGTTATATATATGTAAACATATGCATATATATCAATATATATTTTATACTATTTAAAAGGGTCGTTTTCAATGCATGCGTAACAGAATCTCTATTAGATATGGTATTTATTTCTTTATTGACATCATAGTATAACACGTAAGTTTTTTTATCTTTATCAATAGAGTTATTTGGAAATTTCTCATTTTCGGAAATATTTTTTCTGATAGGGGCACATTTATTCTCTAAATTAAGAGCATTCATATTTAGTTCCTTTTTTAAAACCATATATTTTTTTTCAAATTGTCCTCGTTTTTGTGTGATATTAAAATTGGAATTTTCTGATTCCCCTTTGGCATATGGATCATCCATAATATGTCTATCTTCCGCATTGTCAATCCGCTTTAAATAATTTTTATTTGGCTTGCATTCATTTAATGTGGCATTGACAAATGTATTACTATTATTATCATCATTGGTATATATTTCTCTTGTATTGGTTAATTCGTTTTTTATATTTAATATATGATTCTTTCTTGGTTTCGAAAATATGTCTCTTTTCTCTTGGCACTGTTCGATTTTATCTAATGCATTATCAGAATTGATATTATGCTTGTTATTTTTATGATTTTTTTTTTTATTTTCCTTTATTTTATTATCATATCGTTTATAATTTTGATTTTTTTCGTCGTCAGAATTGTCACTACTTTTATTATTATATTTTTTATTTTTGTTGTTTTTTCTATCTTTTTCATTTATGCATGGATAATATGTTTTGTCTTCTATATTTTTTGTACTTTTTTTATCTATATATTTGTGTATATTGCCTAACATATCAACACTATTTTGTCTATTTTTATTAATATGATCTTTATTTACATTTGAATTTTCATATAAAAGGTTATTTGGTATATTAAAGGAACGATTTTTGCTTAGATAGTAGAGTAAGTAATTAGAATCTCTCTTTGTGTCATCAGGGATTTCTGAGTAGTCTCTAAAAAATTTTAAAATGAAAATATGAAATTTTTTAGGAATTATTAATGTACATATGCACATGTTTAGTGATACACTTTCGACTAATCAAGCTATTATGTATCTTCATCATATTTATAAACACATTTTTATATTTTTTATATGAATAGTAACCTTAGATGGGATTGATTGATATTTACAAATGATACTTTTTGCGTTGAAGGGTTTTTGCTATTGCATATTTTACTGTAATTATTTTTTGGGGAATAATTCTTTTTAAAAACTACTTCTGTAAAAGTAAACATATACATAGATAAGTGGATATATGTGTGGACATAATGTATATATGAAAAAATTCAATCTTATATATTTATCACTACATACTTTTTAGTAGGAAAATTTGATAGATGTATATTTTTTTTAAGAAGTCATTTAGCTCACGTCTTGATGAAAACATTTTCTCACAATTGAACGTGACATTTTTAATATTATTAGACAGAATAGAAACAATAGTTTCAATTTCTGGATGTCGAGTTTTTATCCTTCTTAAATATTTCATTATTTTTATTATTTTTTCATATTTATTTAATATATCATCTTCACTTTTTCTTCTATTTAATATTTTATCCTTTTTATTAAATTGTAGGCGTATAGGTGAGCTCCTTTCTCTTGCTAATTCGATGGACGGATTATTGTTTCGCTACAAAAATTGAGAGAAATAAAACGTCATTAAGATTGATCAAAATGTTGATAATGGCCCTATTAAAGTATTCAATGCCTATAAGAACTGCATATATGCATACATATTTGTAGTTTCCCTTTTTATGGACAGGAATTATTTACTTAATATATATATACGATTATAGCTACACTACAACCACAATGTTTTAAATCATGCAATATCTAACTTCTTCCTCCTTAGAACAATATAATTGATCCAGGAACGCATATTTATGTTGCTTCGAAAAAATATTTGGCGAGTAAATCTCAGTATGATTGGTATCACTTCTATTGTCATTACTGCTAGAATTATTATTATGTGTGTAGTTAAAGTTTTCAGTATTATTATCAGCAAATAATAAAGAAGAGTTATTCGATATTGCGCGTTTTAGTTTGTTTACCCCATATGATATATAATCAACATCATTTTGATCTTTGTTTTTATTTTTATTATTCATGTAACTATTTAAATCAAGTGTTGTATCATATAGATTTATCTTATTGGGTATTATATCATCATATGTAATTCGTTGAGAAAAGTTCATACTTTTTTTCTCAATTTCGGAATAATTTTCAGATAAGTCTGAGCAATAGGTACCATTTGAATCAGAAGAATAAGATTCATGGTTATTTTTATTTTTTATGTTATTTCTACATTTACTTTTATCTCTATTTCTTTTCCTTTCTTCTCCAGAACTTACACTATGATCTGTCTGGTTGGTTCTACTACTTTCTCTATTTTCACAATTTGGGTTGTTGTTTTTTTTTTTGTGCTTTGATGAAATAAAATTATTTTTAGCGTCTATATTGTAATTAGTTTCATGTTGGTTATTTATTTTTTCATTTTTTGATCTAGCTTTTTGCTCACATAAATTACCCTTATTTTTCGAATTGGGTATAAATATACACTTTTTTATATTTTCGTTGTTTTCTTCTATTTCTTCTAAATTATAATTAATTTCAAGGTTTAGATCAATATAATTTTTTTCATTTTTATAATTTTTTACAAGTATATCATAATTTACATAAAAAGGATGTTCTTCATTCATTATATTTTTACACAATTTTTTTTTGTTGGTTTTGTAAGCAGTATTTTTTTGAGTTTGTCCATTTTCTTCACTTTTATTCATTGTATTTTTTAAAATTAATGGGAATTATATATACAAAGAAAAAAAAAACAATATATATCAAAAGGTTTATTTTTTTAATTAAAAGTTTGTTACAATTCTTAATGCGGTACACATATTCATTGAATTAATTGGATATAGAGTGATGTATATGCAGAATTATATTTTGATTTTTTTTTTATTTAGCCTAAAATGATTAGTCTTTACATTTCTATATAAATATATATACATATATATACGATACGTGCGAAAAGACAAAAAATTATAAGTTGATGACTTTTCTCCAAAAAAGCGAAAAAAAAGAGAAAAATATACAGAATGAGAAAAAAAATTGGAGATAATAGGAAAACGTTCGCACATTTTATTTAATTTTTTTTTTTTTTTTTTTTTTTCAGACTATTCTAAAATTCGTAGTCAAACCTTTAATTAAACATTTTGTAAAATACATGGGCCTATATGTTATACAGCGAGTAAAATTTCATAAAACTCGTAAAAATATAAAGAAAAATAATTAACACACTTAAGACAATAATTATTCTTTCTCTATATTTTGTTTACCAATTATTTATGAGAAAATATTTGATATATGATCTTATATAATTTTTAAAAAAGTGCATAGATTTATTTGAACTTTTTTTCTTATTTTATTTTTTTATATTTAAAAAAATTGTTTATTATTAGTTTTAACATCATATTTCAAAATAATTTCATAAAATATGCAAGCACCTCTTCGAATATTTTCCGGAAAAAACATCAAAAATGTTTGATAATTAAATAATGATTTACAAATTAAAAAAAAAAATGAATAAATACACATATGCCATTATAGTATTGTACATGCCTATAAAATACATCACACACTCGTATATATTTATATATATATATATTTATATATTCACGTGTGGAACCACAGGATAATAGCTATAATCCTTTTAACTTTTTCATTTCGATACTACGCTTTTTATTTTCTTCGAGCCTTTTGCTTATTTCTTTTAATTCTTCTTCTGTTGGAGGCTTAACTTTTTTTTTTTTAGGATTTTTTTTAGAATATTCAATTTCGATACTATTTAAAAGTGAGTTTATTTTTTGATTCCTTTTTGCTTCATTATTTCTAATAGCCAGAACTAGATCATCAATAGGTTCTTCTGTTTTTCTCTTTTTCGTTTTTTTATTACCAGCCCGGTTATCTTTTTTAATAATACTTTCATATGTTTTAATAATATTATTTATATTTTTTAATGACTTTTCATAATCTTTTGTTTTTTCTATTTTTTTATCTTTAAAAAGATCTTCAAATATATTTAAAAATCTATTCAAATCAGATGTATCACTAAATGGAATGTATTCAAGAATATGTTTAATATTTCCATTGAATTTATTATAAAATTGAATTATATCATCTTTTTCATCTTGGCTATTTTTATATTTCTGTTCATATTTTAGTATATCTTCAACTTTGATTCTAGAATGAAATAATTTCGGATCAAGATAATTTTTGAATTCATCAAAATCTTCTTCCAATCCAAATTCATCATAGTTTTGTCTTTTTTCAGGATCTTTTAATATATCATATGCTTTTTGTATTTGCAAAAACATTTCTTTGCATTTTTCCAATGTTAATGGTTCATCTTCATCATTCTTATTTTCATTACCTTCATTTTTATTTCCTTTATTATTTAATCTTTTATTATGTGATAAAAATTTGTCTGGGTGATAAGTCAGTGCTAATATCCTGTATGCTTTAGCTATTTCTTTTGCATTTGCTTTTTTCTCGACACCTAATATTTCATACAAATCTAATTTTTTATCATTTTTCATTTTAATCAAATTGTGTATAGAGAATAAAAATATATTTTCTCCGCTTTTTCCGGTATCTTTAAAATCAAAATAAATTTAAATTAATAAATTATTAACTGTGTTTAAAATTTGTCATATTTATGAATACATGCCATCCACCCAATACATAACACATCAACATGCCTATACATAATATATTTATAAAAAATATATATACACAAATATATTAACTAAATAGATACATATAATAAATAAATTGAGGGGGGGGAGTAATATAAGGGTATTTTTAATATATATATACTTACAATTGACAAAAAAATATTTTCATAATTATATATTTTTATAAAAAAAATAAAATGTGTTTTTTTTCACGGAAAATATGTTTTTTAAACGTTTTATAAAATATATAATTATATTATTATAAAATCGAATTTATCTTATAATATATACATATATTATTTAAAGCTGTACTTTTTTTGGCTAATATACATTTTTGTATATATTATTGCGTGTGTATAAAAAAATATTGTATTTAAGATATTTTTACTATGTACAATTTAATTATCAAAAAAATATAAAATGAGCAATTAAAAAATATATTATAATCACAAAAGTAATATATTTACAATAAAAAATTGTATTTTTATTCCTAAATTTAATAAAATACAACCAAACAGCTTTATATATTGTATTTAAATTACAAAACATTATTATCCCTTTAATATCAATTGTTTGTGTAATTTATTTTAATCTTAGTTTTTTTGTTGCAAAATAATTGGGTTATGCTAAAAAAAATATATCCATGGAAATTCATTTTATTTATATTTTTTAATATTATTTTATGTCAATTTATTCAAGTATTTTTACACATTTTGTTTATTTCACTCTTAATATGTTTCTCATTAACTGTTTCATATTTTCGTTTTAAAATTTAAGGTGATATGTGTGTATTTGGTTATTTAGTTGTTTTGGTTATTAAATATTTCATTTTTTTATTTATTCCGTGTTCTTTCTTAAAAATGTAATAAAAATTAAAAAAAACACACATATATATATTATTTTGTTTTTTGAAATGTCTATATGAAAATTTAAATTGGAAAATTGGAAATAAGTCAATGTGTTATGTAATTAATAAAATGAATTCTTAAAAAATGAAAGTTGGAAGAGAAAAGAAAAATAAATTAATTTCACAATTATGACTTTTTAATTCACGAATTTTATTTTTGCAATATAACAGATCTATACTATGAAAGTTGTGTGTATAAAATGTCAAGTAGTTTTTTAAAAAAAAAAAAAAAAAATATATATATATGTTGTTCCTTTGATATATTTCCTTATGATTATATGTATATAATATAAAATATGTACAAGTCCAAAATAATTTTTTAGTATCCTTTTCAAAATAAAAGAGAAATGTATAGAATAATAATTTTTTTATTATGGCTGCTCATACAAAAAATGTATATATTATATATACTGATGCTAAAAATATGTTTCACAAAAATAAAAAAAATAAGTAAATGGTAATATGTGAGATAAAAAATATAGAGAAGATGTGTATATTAAAAAAATAATAATAAAATGTACTATTTGTTGTTCGTTGTTAGCACATTAACATGTATAAAACATTGGTAACTATTCCATGTTTTATTTTAGCTATTTCTTATACAAATAATTGAAAATATGAACTAGAGAAAAGCATAAAATATAAGATAATTATATTAATATGTTTATTATTATTATTCTATTTCTTTGAGCGCAATTAAATATTATTATATGCACATGTAAATATTTATTGTATTTATATACACATAAAGAAAAAGCCACGCTTCTTTATTAAACAATAAGAAATTGGTTAAACAAAATAGAATTTTATAAAATAGTTTTACGCAAAAAATAAAACTACCTAGACAATAAGAAATATCATCATAAGCCAATTTACACAAAGTTTTATTTAAACACCTAACATATTTTACTACCTTTTTTTCATTGTGTGCACCTCTAAAAAAAAATAAAATAAATAAAAAATATTATTTCCATATTAATATATTTATACAATATATCTTTTTTATTATTGCCACAATTACTATTATTATTATTATTATTGTTATGATATCCTCTGCTATTTTTGTTTTTATTTGAACGGTAACAAATTAAACTAGTAATATGTATAAACTACAGTTTTGCAGAATTGTGAGAAAAATAAGTAATAATTATGTGTTAATCGTTTTATTATTTTTTGTTTTTTTTTTTTATTAAAAATAATTTATTTTAGCGATATTATAAGCACATGCATGTATATATATATATATATGTATATTTTTTTTTTCCGCATAATTTTTTGAATATCTATTATTTTCCTGAAAAAAGAGATACTGCAAAAATAAAGGAAATACATAGAAAAAAAATTAAGCCATAAAGGATTAGGCGACGATAAAAGGTTACAATTTGTGTATAAAGAAAAAATGATTGTTGTGTGATAAATATATTTAAGACAATGCATCAAGATAATTTTTTAGAAGATTTACATGGTATACATTTTGATGAGTTTTTAAAAAAATTTCCTTTAAATGAAATATTAAATTGTGAAGATAGTAAAGATGATAATAATAAAAATGATTATTTAAATAGTAATGGTGAAAATAATGATGTGTATAATAAAAATAATTTTATATTATTATTAGCAAATAATATATTAAATGATAGTTCCCAAATTGTCCTACCTTTTCGAAGGATTTATTGGCCTCTTTTATTGGGCATATATAAATATAATACTTTAGAAGAATTAACAAAAGAAATAGAAAAAAAACGGAATTTATATAAACTTGATAAAGATGAATATATAACTAAACAAATTAATTTAGATATTCAAAAATTAGATCCTCGAATTTTTCATCCTTTATCATCTGATGATAAAAACCCATGGACTTTAAAACAAAAAAATCAAGAATTAAATAATGAAATAAAACAAGATATTTTAAGAACATATTCTGAAAAAAAAATATTTCAAGATGAAAAAATAAGAGATATGTTAAATAAAATATTATTTATATGGGCAAAAAAAAATCCATCAATATCATATAAGCAAGGTATGAATGAAATAGTTGCTATATTTTTTATTGTTAATTATCGTGAACAAATAATAAAAAATGATCTATCAAATAATTGTGATAATAAAAAGTATTATAAAGAATATCTTACATTATTTAAAAATGATGAAATAGAATCAGACACATATATAATATTTGATCATTTTATGAATATGGGACTAAAATATTTATTTTCATCAGGAGAAGACAAAAAAACACAATTATCAAAAAATTCATGTAAAACTGTATTATTACAAAAGTGTACATATATATTCCATAAATTATTAAAAAATTTGGATAAACAATTATATAACCATTTAATATCTTTAAGTATTGAACCACAAATATTTTTACTTCGATGGATTCGTCTATTTTATTGTAGAGAATTTCCAATTGATGATACTATAATTTTATGGGACATTTTTTTCTCAGGTAATTAATTGTTATATTTTATTTTTCCCTATATAATATTGTTTTAGGGTTTTACAATATATGGAAATGTATTTATTTGTTGTGTTTCTATACTTTTGTATACATATATATGAACTTTATTAGTGATTATTTCTATTTCTTTTTTTTAGATTGTTATGCAAAAAATTGGAAAAATGGGCTTAAGTTTGATTTCAAAGGAGATACAATAGAAATTGCACACATGACATCCGAAGTTTTTCCTTTAATAGATTATTTTTCTATATCTATGGTTTTATTTATTAAAACATTTTTACTCGAAAATGATGAAAATTCTTGCTTAAAAAGATTATTTAAATATCCCCCTGTTGAAAATATAAGAATATTAATTGATTTATCAATTAAGTTACGAGAAAAATATGAAAAAAAAGAAAAAATGATTAAAAAAGAGGAATTTCAAAATCCAAATAATATTTTCAATAATAATTTTGGAAGTAATAATATTGGAAGTAACCAAATTGGAAGTAACAAAATTGGGGGGAACCAAATTGGGGGTAATAATTATATTGCCAATAGTGGAAGCATAAATAATATTTCCCCATTAAGTTCAAACAGAAATTCAAACATAAATAATAATTTAAGCACATTTAAAATTAAAAGTGATATAAATAAAAATAATATAAACAATATAAATGATAAAATTAATGAAAGACATAAATATATTAATGTTCCTAGTTTAAGTCAAAAAATACAAAATGATAATATACCAAATTCATTAAATAATATTAATAATAAATTAAATAAAGTCATAAATAATTTAAATAATTTATCTTACAATGTGTTAAATCCACATCATCGTGGAGATCTACAACAAAATATTTTTCATTTGAATGAAATTCTTAAGGAATTAAAATATATAGAACAAATTTCAGAAGAAAAAATGGAAAACCAAATTGAATTTGAAAAAAAAAATGATGAGCCATACATATATTTAGGGTGATTTATTAGTCACTAAAATGTGTGTATATATTTTGCATATAATTTTTTGTTTTGTTTTTTATTTCACATAAATTTTTTTTTGCATAGTATGCACTTATAGTTTTTGTTAATATTACTAATGAATTATAAAAAAAAAAAAAAAATTTCGAACTTCTCCATGTGCAATCTTTCTATGCATCAATATGTTTATTCTGTATACATATGTATGTAAGTACAGTTTTAATAACTTTTTAATTGTACATTCTTGCAATATAATAGTTAAAAATAGAATAAACGACTTTAATTGCGTAGATTAAACGAATTTGATACGTATATTTTTTTGAAGAAACCTTTCTTTATGTTTGAAAATAAAAATGAGAGAAAAAATGATCATTGAAATGATGATAATTTAAATGAGCGTAATATAAATGAGCGTAATCTAAATGAGCGTAATTAAATGAGCGTAATTTTGCATTTTCCACTCCTTTTTATTTAGTATAATAACATATATGCATATATGCCTATAAAATGGTCACGCTTTAAATTAATTATGCCATATATTATTTTCCTTAAATCCGTCTTTTAATTTGTGCATATTTTATTATAATAATGGAATGATAAAACGTGTTTGTAATATCGTTGCCTTTTCTTTACCTTATTCTATTTTAAAATAAGACATAAATAATTATAAAAAAAAAAAAATTTTAAATAAATTTTTAAATAAAACGATCATGTGTAAATATTAATTGCTGTTCATATATTTATTTGATTTATTGGCTTATATATTTTTGGTATTTTAAACATGTAAATAATAAAATGGAAAATAATATTTTATCGCTTAAAATGTTGAATAATTCAATAGATCCAGAAAAATATAAAAAATTAATTATAAACATTGCTCTTATACTGAGTGCAATATCAATACTTTTTTCAATCATCGCAGTTTTAGTTGTTAAATTATTTCCTCAAGATCAAGATGGGTCATACGAAGAATTAAATATAAGTATAGAAGAAAATACAATGCCTAAAACATTTGTGTGCATAAGAAAAAATTCAATAGACTCACCTAATAAAGAGAAATGTAAAATTGTAGATTCAAAAAATAGTGTTGTAGACCCTAACAACAAAAAGGAGAATTCTACAGAAGATGGCCAAACTCAAAATGGAACTGAAAAGGGGGCAAATTTAAAAAATGATCAAGCTGACGTAAAAACAGCCGACGTAAAAACAAACGATGTAAAAACAAACGATGTAAAAACAAGTTCTCCAAAAATAATTAAGGTAACAATAAACTGATACACTGAATTGTAATCTTCAGTAATATCAAATTTTATATTGTATTTTTTTGTCTCAATTAATTTGTTTTTTTTTTGTGTCCTTGAAGAGGTGCATATAAAATTTGATAATTTCCTTTTTAATCAAATTTCGATTCAAATATACAGTAGCATACTTTTTAATTTACCGAAAAATAAATACACATAATGTTAAAAAACAGATGTAGGCAAAAAAAAAAGTGTGTATACTATATATATAATAAAAAAGTCTATGCAAATATTCATAATAAAAATACTTATCATATAAATATGTGTCTATATTAAACGACATCATATTTATAGGATGCAGTAAAATCAATTGTTTGATTAGCTAAAAATGGAACAACTCCAAAATAGTCATTTGGTATTGTAAGATTTTTTTTTTGTATGTATATAATACTATTTTGATTATTTTCGATAGATTTAGGTTCCAAATTTAAAAATTGTGCAGCATTTTTACAAGCAAAATTTTCAATTTTGTCTAAGGAATTAAATTTATTAAATATATGAGCAAGATATGATAAAAGAAAAGGTTGTGTAAAAATACCAGGCTTATAATGAGGTTCTTGTTTAAATTTTTGATAATGTGGAGCCGAGTCAGAACCTAAAAATACTTTAGGGTTTCCCTCTTTTATAATATTGCATAATGCTATTTTATCATCTAATGTTTTAGGTAAAGGCTTACAATAATTATATACATTTTTTACATATTTTTCAATATCTGTATTGTTAAATGAATAATCATAATTTTTTATATCTACAACATCATCAATAGTTAGATGTAAATGATGAGGTGTAATAGATCCTGCTACATTTGGATATTTTTTAACCATTTCTATCATATTTTCAGTTGATATATGTTCTAAAACTATTTTTAAATGTGGAAATTTAATAGATATATCATGTATATGTTGTAAATATTCTTTTTCTGCATATACTGGATTTATATTAGGTTCTTCACAATGTATATGTAAACTTTTATTTATTTTTTCTAATGTAGAAAATATTTTATAATATGGTTCTAAATTTGACACACCATCGTTAGAATTCGTTGTTACATTACTTGGGTATATTTTTATTCCTTGTAAATTACATTCTTTATAATTATTTAATATATCATTTTCATCAGTTTTTTTATTTAAATATAGAGTCATCAAATATTCTATACTGTTATCATATTTTATTAATTCATCTCTATATTTCTTGGCTTCTTCGCAACTACTTATAATTGGTGTAGTGTTAGGCATTACTAAAACTCGATTACATCCTCCTTTTTTTATTGCAGGGACTGTAAATTTTAACATCTCATCTTGCCTTAAATGACAATGCATATCATCTGCTAACGGAATGCTAAACCCGTTTTCCATTTTATTTTTACCAATTGTGTAAACTTTATTTAATTTTTTTGAGAGAGAAATGGAATATAAAAAATAATCAAATATATTTATATATACACTTGAAATTTTTTACCCCTAAATCAAATTTTTAATTTATTTGGAACGGAAAAGAATAATAAAGTTCATAAAATTTTACTATATAATAAGAGAAATCCTCGATATAATATAGTGAGAAGAAAAAGAAGTGGTAAAAAAAAAAAAAAAATAGCCAAATAGATTTTATTCAATATAAAAATAAGATATATATAATATAGATAACTATATGTATGTATATACTTATTTGTAAATTTCAATGCATACTATTATTATATTATTTGATATGCTAATTTTATGAAAATAATTATGTATTTTGGCTGTTTTTCGAAAATGCACACCACTATATATGATAGTATCTAAAAAGAGAGTAATTATGTTATTTTGTTATACAAAAAAAATATAAAAAAAAAGGGAATAAAAAAATATTTCATGTTTAGTTAAAATAAATAATATATATACATACATACATGTAAATATTCTTACACAATGTGATATCTCTCTTTTATTAGTTTAATTTAATAGTAAAATGAGTTAGTGTTTTTATAGAATAAAAATTAAAGTACTAGTAATGTTTTGAAAATTTAGTAGTAACCACATTATGATACTATATATTTTTTTCCTTTATTATAATAATAATATATAGTACAAAATTTGGCAGCTAATTAAATGATGGAAATATAATCAGGGGTAACAAAGCTCCATTGAACCAGCATATGATTGGATATACATATATATCTTTTTACCATTTATTTGGTTGCTTATCTATTTTTACATGTATTGATGTGCATGTGTAACCATATAACTATTTGACGAAGACCAAAAATAATTATGCTAAAATTAATAAAGAATTTTACCATTTTTTCAAGCATCCTTTTTTTTGTTCATTTCCTTACTGTCAATTGTATTAATAGTTCGTATTACCACTCAAGAATATGCAAGATAAAATCAATTAATCATTCTAAACCTATAATTTATAAAATATTAAAATCTGCCCATTTTATAAGAGTTCCTATAAAAAGTATACCCATAAATAAAAAATCGAATAAAAAATCGAACAAAAAATTGAATGAAAAATTGAATGAAAAATCAATTTTGTCTAACACAGAACAAAATGACAGCGACTTAGATATCGAACTTGAGGTATATAATTTTTTTTTTTTTTTTTTTTTTTTTTTTTAATTTTTACACACATAATATATGTATAATTTTTTCCATTCATAATTTTAAAAAAATTCAGAATTTAATGAAAGATATAGAAGATGGAAAGCTGGGAAATGAGTCGCTAAAGTTGTATAGAGAAATTGAGGTAACATTTAAATATGTGCATGTGTATGTTATGTGTATGTATTTATGCTTATTTTTTCATTTGTTGTGAGATATCATTACCTTCATTTTGACGTTAGAAAAATGCTGCCATAAAAGAGGAACAAACAAAACAAATCGAAGAACAGATAAATCAAATGGAACAAATGAAATCAATAAATGAACATAATGTTGAAGATGTAATAAATAATACTGACAATGATTTAAAAACATGTGTTAGAAAGGCATTTTATAATACAGGGGTTAATGAAAATGATAATATGAATGTTAAGAAAGAATATAGTAATATTAATAAAATAGAAAAAACATTTGATGAAATTGATGATATAAATAGTCCAAATGAAAATCTTAATATAAATGATATATATAAAAAAATAAATTCTATGAAAGATGATGATTATAAATCAGTTCCCTTTAAAGACACTGCAAAGGAAATAATGAAGGTAATAAAAAAAAATAATAATAATAATATGCCTATAAATATATAAACATATTTATGTCTACATTGGTTATTTAATTAATTCATAGTATAAGGGTATGTTACATATGCCATATGAAATGGGAACCCTTTTAAATAATACTAAGTAAGATTAAAAAGTTATCATATTTATTTTTGTAACATTTCGTCTTATACTATTAAATATTATACACACATTCGTAAATGTATTGATTATTTATTTTTTAATGGACCTATATCGATTTTAGGTTTGATTGGAGAGAATCATTAGATCATATTGAATTAAATATTCCTATTTTTGATGGTAAAAAAAATAGAATATATTAATTTATTCCCACTTTACTTTTTATATACTTACGAGCAACTATTTCTAGTTTAATTTTTTTTTTTTTTTTTCATTATATTCGTGTATTTATTGTACATATAAACAAAATATTGAATGCACACACAAATATGAATATACACATTCTACGCATTACAACTTTTTTATACGCGTTACATTTTTTTATCACATTCTAATTAAAGAAACAAATCAAGAAGATATTTTATTTCAAATAAAAAATGATTATATAAAGTTAGAAATAATGGTGAATGGAGAAAAAATTATTTTATTAGATCATAAAGTAAGACATAAAAAATTCGTAAAATATTTAATATTTGATAAATCGTTATTTTGCTAATAAGAATAAAATAATACATATGTATATACATGAATAATTATTTTGATATTTACATAAATTAATTTTATTTTTCATTTTTGCAGTTATGTGGAAAAATATGCTGTGATGATGCATATTGGGTTATAACAAAAGATTATAAAATAAATGAAAAACATATTCATTTAGTTCTCTCGAAAGTGGATCGTTTTAAATATATTTGGGAAAAACTATTTCAAGATTTATAATAAATCTACTTTTTTATAATTTTTTTAATTCATTTCATTGAGCATAGAAATATAAACTATATGTAATATTTTATTTTAACCGCATTTGTAAATATTTATTTTATAGACGCTATTATTTTAGCATAATAATTCCTAATTTGTATGTCAATATTTTAAAAGCGTTTAGTCGACAAAATAGCGGTTAATGCGAATTACCGAAAAATAAAAAAAAAATAAAAATAAAACTATAATAATATATTAGCGCACCCAATAGTCATGGGTGTGAACAAACAAAACGGAAATATTTTCGAATCAAGAAGAGCTCGGATTATCACTTAATATATCAGCAAGCTGATCATCCAAATAATTATCATAGTCAAATATCCGTTTGTTTTTAAATTTATCATTTTGTTTTTTATTTCTTCCATCAAGTTTAGTAGAATTTTTATCCTTATTCACTTCCATTTTAAGCCAATCTAAAGTATCGATATAAGGAGGGGGGGTTTCTTGTAATGGTAACATTATATTTGAATGTTTTGGAAAATTTCCTGGGTCTATAAGAGCCTGAGTAAATGGATTTTGAACATTTTTTTCATCCATTTTGAATCCATTTTGATCAGTATTAACATTATTATTTTTTGTGTTTAATTCTTCATCAATATTAACTATAGGTGGGCCACCTTCCATTTTTTGTTTAGTTTGTAAATATTTATATCTATCAATGAAAGGCCATAATTTTTTAATTTCTCGATCTTCTTGATCACATGGAAAATCTGTATCATTGATTATCATTTCTCTAAATTTTTTTAAAATTTTTTTAATATTTTTAATACCATATAATAGAACATTTTTTGGTAACATTCTTGGATCAGTCCAAATTTCAACAACTAACATTTGCTTAGGATCTGTAAATTCACATCTATCTTCACACCAATATTTTGTTGCAATTTTATGAACAGTGGTTCGAACCATTCTACAAGGACTAAAACTAGCAGTTAATGGTGTATAATTATTATTTACAACTTCTTTTATTTGTCTTTTTTTCATACATTCATTATCTGATCCTATTTCTCTTTTATATAAACCTTTATCATATGTTATCCAATGTCCTTTACCATATTCAATTTTAATAGAAATATCAATGTATCCATTTTCTTTTATTGTACATATATATTGTTCTTTATTTACAACTTTTAAATGAGATGGTAATGGGATCATTCCAGCAACTAACATTAAAGGTCCTTTAAAAATTAAACGAATATTTGTTTCTATATTTATTTCTTTACTATATATACAAACATCAGATAAATTTAAAGCAATTTCAAGTAAATCTTCTTGTGTATTTTCAATTTTTGTATCTTCATTCATATTATGTATTTTTATACCTACTATAGCATAACCATATATTTGACTTTGACATACATATTTAATTAATGAACCAAATGTATGTCCATCTGTTATATTTAATGGACCTATATAAAATTTTTGATATAATCGTCCATTTTGTGGATATATTAATACATCTGTTGCTTCTTCAATTTTAATATCATTAGGCCCAAAATCATATTTATCAATAAAATGTTCTTTATGTATATTCGAATTTATAACACTTTCTTTATCCTCATTTTCATAATTATCATTTTCATAATTATCATTTTGGCCCAAATCGAAATGTATACTTGCATCTCCACCATTGTTACTACTATTGTTACTACTATTTTCTTTCAACATTTTTAACCTTTTTTTTCTTTCTTCATTTTTTTTATAAATATCTCCATAATTTCCAAAATAATTTGCATCACCATAACTCAACCCTCCTCTATCTCGACCCACACTAAATCGAGGATAAAAAAGAAAAGGATGAATTTTGTGATATGGTTCATCCTCATTTACATTTATTTTATTAAAATAATCGAATAATTTTTTATATATAGGATAATGATTTACATTAAAATCAATTGCTCTAAAACTTCCCCAATATTCTATTGGCATTCTTTTCATTTTGGGTTCCACAATTGGTCTTATTGTTTTTATTTCATATTCTGTATTCTCATTATTATCATATCCTATCTCATCTTTCCATTCTCCTCTATTAAGTAAGATCCAATTTTTCCATGTATATAATTCTCCTTCAAAAAATCCTTTTTTTTTTAAGTATAAAAAATCGTGTATACTTATTAAGGTATTGTCATTTTGCTTATGATTATTTTCTGATAGTTTTTTTAAAAATTGCATAAAAAAATAATAATAATTGTGTATTTTTAAATTATCATTTTTATATTTATAATCCAAAATAACATTTGTTAATCCATCTGGTGTTCTAAATGCATCTTTTGGAAATTTAGGTTCATAACCACTTGTTTTGTTGTTTTTTATTTGTTCAATATAAGTTTCAATTTCTTCTTTTGTTATTTGGTACTTTTTTATGAAATTTGTTTTTTGAAACACTTTATATTCCTCATTTATATCAGGACTATTATTATTATTATTGTTGTTATCCTTATTGTTTCCTAGGATTTGTTTTGCGCCATTTTTTGAGGTGTGATATTTTCTGATTGTATAAAAAAGTTTTTCTGAACAATTTTGCTTTTTTTTATTTAATCCATTTTCAAAAAATATATTCTTTTTATTGCTTGGGATATAAAATAAGTTTTTAACTTTTAAACATTTATTATATGTAAAAAGTATTGTTAATACCCATATTGAAATAGTAATAAGTCGCATTATTTAATTGGCGCTCTTCTCTTTTTCCTTTTTTAATGGTACAAAATTATATATGTATAAATATATATAAACACAAAAAAAACATTTTCTCTTTAGTTTTTAAAAAAAAAAAAAAAAAAAAAAAAAAAACCCTATTTCATATTCGATTAAAGAGTAAATTTTACTAAGTATAATATACACATACACATGGGTATCGCTTATGCTCATGCAATATGCGAACAAATACTTTGAAATTTTAGTGTGGAAAATGCATATGTGACCTTTTTTCAAGTTTAAATCCGAAAAAAAAACGATAAAAAAACGATAAAAAAACGATAAAAAAATGATAAAAAAACGATAAAAAAGAAGATGGTATATAAATTATATTAGGATGTATTATATATTTTTTGTAAATGTTATAGAAATGTCTTTGATCATTACATGTTTCATACACAACTTATTATAAAAAATTGAACAATCAAACGAATAAATAAATTTAGAGGTTTTTAGTTAATGGGGAAGTTTATCTTTTAATTTTGGTGAAACACCGAGATTAAAACATATCTGACAATTTATGTTTCTAAAGATTATGATGTCCATTTATTTGTATTAGCTAATGTTATTTTTTGTGACAACGTCTAACATTAGAATTATTATATTTGTGGAATCCTCATTTTATATTTTGCTCAAAAATGTTCGTCATGTATAATCTTTAATTTTAGCATTTGCTTTGTTTTAAATTTTTTCTTATTTAAAGTTTGTATGCGTTTTTTTTTCCATTTATTTTGCAAATAATATATAAAAAATATAAACAAAATATAAATTTCAATTTACAATGCATTCAGTGTAATTGGCATAAATCATAGTGTAAATGTGGAAAAAAATTATTTTTTTTATGTGTATTAAATTTTGCATTATTATAAAAAAAGAAGAAAATAAAACATTTTCCCCATATGGAATACTTATTTAGCTATTTGTTTTTGTTTTTATTTTTATTTTCATTTTCACTTTCATTTTCATTTTCACTTTCACTTTCATTTTCATTTTCACTTTCATTTTCATTATTCTTTACATTTTTAGAAAAATGAAAGTTATACTATAAAGAGAATAATGGGAAATATTAAGTTTTTTTTTTTAAATATTTTATCTGTGCGTTGCATCGAAAAGATCCACGTAGCCCAAATTTAATTATTATATTTATTTATGTTTATTTATGTATATATATATATATATATTGGGGATGTGATTAACTGTGTATGTGTATGTGTATGTGCATGAATAAAGGGTAGGAAAATTATAAACCTTGAATGCAGACAATGAAATTAAGTGCTAAAAAAACAAATCTTTATTTATTTTCGTAACATTCGTTTTCTTTGAGACAACAAATGAATTGTTATTTTCTCAAGATAGTAAAATAAAATTAATTGACAAAACAAAATGAAGTACATAAATTTATTAATACCGTTTTTTATTTTAATAAATTTTTATTATACGGGTCAGGATAATTTAGGGAAAAAAGAAATAGTGTCTATAAATATGGACACTTTTAATCAAATTTTAGAGGATGAAGATCAAATTACATTATTAATAGTATATACCCATTGGTGTCAAAGATCTATTTTACTTCTTGAAAATTTAGAAAATATATCAAGTATATTAATGTATGATAGTAATATAAATATATCAAAAATAAATGTTGCTATCAATCATGAAATAATACATATATTTGATGTATATAGTTACCCTTCCTTATTTTTAATAAAAAAAAAACAAGTATATAAATATATCGGTTTAAATAATGTACAAAGCATATTATTATGGGTACAAGAATACTTAGATGAAAGTATATATGAAATAAAAAATAAAGAGAAATTAGTTTTATTTTTAGAATTAAAAGAATATAATATATCTACTATATTTTTTATAATAAAAGAAAAAAAATATTATAATATGATCAATGATTTAATTTCTATATGTAAATTAATAGAAAATACATTTTGTTTTTATATTAAAGACAATGATTTAATTTCATTTTTTGAAAATGCTTTTGTTGCAAAAAGTGATAACTTAAATATAACTGAAATTAAAGAAAAAGAAATATATGGAATTTTATATAAAAATGATTTTTTTGATAAATATTTTTATCCTTTTAATAATTCATTAAATATATTATATGAAAATGAGTCTAGTGCGGATGATAAACTAAATGCATTAGCAAAATGGATAAACGAAAAAAGTGAACCTTTAGTTATTCGTTTTTCGGAATATTATTTTTCGACTTTATTTTCACCCGAAACAATTGCATTATTTATATTTTATAATGATATTAATGAGTTAAATAAAACCGATATTATTAAGTGTGCAAAAAAACATAAAATGGTTACTTTTGCTATTTCTGGGAATGTAGAAGTATATGAAAAGCGGTTATTGTCTGATCTCCTTATTGATGATGTACAAAAACCGATTATGAGAATTACCCAATTTAAAAATGATATAGAAATTCCTTACAAGTACAAGCCTTTGTCGGATGAGGTCGAGATAAACGAAAAGGTAATGCACCCGAGAATTAATAAGCAAATAACCAAATGCATAAGAAAATGATGGAAAAATGGATGGGAAAATTAATATGTGATACATATTTTTGCTTTTTCATTTTACGCTATGTATTCAATAAATTTATGACTTCATTTGATGGGGCCTTTTCTTATCCTCATATGTGATGAAAAAATACATGAATGTGTTTGCCTCGTCAAACTTATATGCGCATAAATTGTACACATATACACACATACACATATATATACATATGCACATTTTTTCCTTTAGACAATTGACCAGTTTATTAATGAATTTCTAACGGATAATAAATACTTTTACAAAAAAAGTGAGCGTATTTTACCAGACGAATATAATAATGGATATGTGAAAATAATAGTAGCAGACAATTACGATGAACATATATTTAATAATGATAAAAATGTTGTAGTTCTATATTATGCACCTTGGTGTGGGCATTGCCATAAATTTGACCCAATCTATAGAAGAATAGGAAAAAGATTAAAATTGTATATAAATCAAAATGAAGATTATAAAGATGATGTTATAATTAGTAAAATTGATGCAGCTAATAATGAAATATATAATGTTCCCATTGGTATGTACAAATATGTATTAAAAATTTTGTTTATTTGACATATTCTATAAAATGAAAAATATAACAAAATGAAGTAATACACCTCAACTACTCCATTTTAATATGTATCTATATTTTTTTTTTTTTTTATTAGAGGGATATCCAACCATTTATTTGTATGAAAAATCTAATAAAAGAATTCCTATAATGTATACTGAAGAGAAAACTGAAGAAAACCTTATTTCTTGGATTTGTCGAATGGTATAAAAAGATAGGAAAAATTAATATGGTCTATATTTATATTTTTATTTCCTCTTAAAAATTTATAGAAAAAAAAATATGCTTTAAAATAAGCTAAAAAATATAGTACAATTAATTTGTGTTTATATGTTCCTCATTACAACTAAATTACGATAATTTTATTTTTTTAGACAAACACAAATATAAATATTGAGAAATTTCTTTCCATAAATTTAGATGATGAAAAGCTTTTTGAGAATTACGAAGAATTATAGATTATTAATAATTTAGCCAAGTTTTATATTTTCAATGGATTGCTAAATATTTATATCTGTATTTTTTTTTTTTTTATGTTTTTTTTTGAGTATGTATAAAGTTCCCTCCGATTTTATATTTTTGCATTTGCACACATATAAATTGAAAGTCATTTTTTGCTGTTATTTTGTATTAAAATATTTTTTCCTAGTAAATTTTATTATTAGTTTATTTGTTAAAATATTTAGTATTTTTTCATTTTATTTTTTTTCGTATCCTTATATATGTTTTTATAGTTAATGCTATATAAATTTCCGTATTTTAAACATGATCGATTAAAAATTTTTCCACATTTTTTTTTAACAGCAATAATTAATGCAATGGATTATTATAAGTTCCATATACTTATATATAATCGCATACATATATATTTCGAACATTTGAAGATAGAAATGCATCATTAGATTTGTGCCAAATTTTATTTGCATATACACATGCGTTGATAATTAATTTATAAAAATAAAATTACAACTCTCTTAAAAATGTCTCAATGTGTGTGGGAATTAGTGAGCATAGAAAAATCATTTATAAAAGAACGTGATAATTGTGATATTTATTTAAATGAAAATTCACATGTTTCAAAATGTCACAATTTTAATGATACATATGTAAGGACAGAAAGAGTAGATTATGATTACTCAGAAGAATTGTCAAAAAATTCAATAAAAAAAAATGAAAAAAATAAATTAAAATTTGAAAAAATTATGAACAAATTTTTTATTTCTGATATTTCTAAATATGTAAGGGCTTACGTCAAAAAAAATGATAGTAATATACGTAATGAAATAGGTAATTATTTATCCCCTGTAAATAAATAGGTTGATACATAGAAATAAAGTAATATATAAACGAAAAAATTTCTTATTTTTTTTCTATTTTTTAAGGAATAACAACAAACATAAAAACAAAATCAGAAGATGAACAATATTGGATAAATAGCTATATATACAATTTTATAAGTCATTGTTTGACTGTCTACTATGACTGTAAGCATTATATTGTCATTACACGATGTAATAATTTAATACAAAAACTAACTGGAACAGGTACATAAAAAACAATAGAATACAAATAAAATAAAATAAATATTAAAAAATAATTATAATTGACATAAAAAACGACACCTTTGTTGTAGGTGAAGGATATTACGGAATTTATTTTACAAACGGAAAAAAAATTGGAGGATTGGAAAATTTGTTTATAAACATAAAACAGGTAAAACATATCAGCTATACTATTATGAAGACATTACATACAAAAGCAGAATCAGAAAAGTCTATTTCAAATAATGATGAATCTTGTAGCTTCATAAATTTGCTTTAAAGGGTATCTTTTTTTTCTTACAAATATCTGAGACAATCTCATTTTATTAATTTGTATTAAAATGGTATGAATAAAACAAAAACAAAAAAAACAAAACAAAACACAAATGTATAATTTAATTTTTGACCCTTTTTGGATAAATATGTTCCATCCAACTTGTATATGACAAAAAATTATGATTTTTCATTTATTGTAATAAACTTATTGATTCTTTAAATAAATAAAAAATTTTTGATAAATAATTTATAAAATCTTTAAATAAAAATTCAACGTCTTTATCAACTTCACCAAAAAATGTACTATTTATTAATTCTTTTCTTATCATTAATTTTAATTTTTGATTTTCTATATCCCTAAAATATTGACTAAAATGCATATAACATTTGAAAAATTCAATGCAAAAAATAGCAGTGATATTGCGGGTTTTGTTACATTTCATGGAATTAACTTTAAGCGCTTTATATACCTTTAAAAAAAAAAAAAATAATAAATGTATATATGTAAATTTGGGTATGAATATCCATAATATTACTTAAAAAATGAAGAGAATAAATGTATATATATAATTAATTTTTTTTTTTTACCAAAAATATTTGTTTACACACCAAGTAATTTAAATATTTGGCATGTTGTAATGATTTAACAGGGACTAAAAGGTGTAGTATTATATTTACAACAATATAGAATATATCATTTTCGGAACATTTATTATTTTTGATAGAATTTATTATAAGACTAAAAGAGTTTATGTCAACAAAATGATAAGAAAAATAACAATTATTCTTAAAACATATATTGAAGAAATTTATTTTATTTTGATAATCTATCTCTATAGTTGTTGTTTTACATTCCTCATTGTTTTCATTCCACAATAAATATAGATCTACTAAAGTTGATTTTTTTGTAATTAGTATTTTATAAGTTTTATTATTAAATTTAAAAATAAATGGTATTTTAAATAAATTATTCGTTTCTTTAATTTTTTGAGCATAATTATCATAATAATAATGCTTTTGACGAATTAATAATTTATTTTTATTCTTAATATATTTTATAAATAATTTCGGAGGACCAACTATATTTATATAGTTTTTCAAAATATTATTTAAACACTTGATTTTTTTTATATACTTTATGTTTATATTTTTTTTTATATACTTAATATTTAAAGTAGTAAAATATAATTTTTCTTTTTGTCTCATTATTCTAATATCCTCAAATATTGTATTACATTTTTTTACAGAAATATCTTTACAATTTAAATGAAATTTACTGATTTGATTACAATAAATTTTATAGAGCTTTTTAAAAGACAATTTTAAAAATGGTGAATAGAAATTCTGGAAAAAGACATATTTATTATTATATCTTGGTAATTTTTTTTTGTATTTTATTTTAATTTTAAAAAATTTGGATAATTTATTTTTATAAACTGGTGTACATGATTGAAAGAAATTGTTTATTCTTTTATTTTGATTATTTATAATCTTTATTTTCTTCTTATAATTAAAAAAAAATGGCTTAATACGAAAAATAAAATAAAAAAAATTAATAAATGTAAACAATTTTTTCTTATTTATATAATGGTTGTAAAAATTATAATATAACAATTTTATGATTATGCTAAAATATGGTGTGCATAAAATAGTAATAATTTTAAAAATATTCATTCCTTTATTGTATGTAAGAGGGTTATAAAAATGATGAATATCTCTTTCGTAAAATGTGGATTTTTTAAAACTGTTTATATTGTATTTATAATTTGAGTTGTAATTATTACCCATTTTTTGTTTGTTTTTTTTAATTTTATTATTTTTATACACACTACTATTTGAGGGTTGTAAAGTGTGATTATATATATTAAGTGTGTCTATAATAAGAATATAAAAATAATATTGAAGAATATTATAAATTTGTAGCAATGAGTTAGAGTAATTTATACATGTGTGTGTATATATATATGTTTTTATTTTTTTAAAAATTAATTTAGTATATATTAATTCATAAAATCTAGTTAACCCTTCTTTACACCATAAATATTTTTCGTCTTTAATGTATATGCAATTTCCCCATAATATATGAAAAATTTCATGAACAATAATTTTTATGACTGATAATATTTTATAAAAATTATTATTACTTAGATTTATCTTAATAAATGTAGATAGAAATGTAAGACAATTGTGATTTTCTTCACCTACATATTTATATTTATTTAAAATTATAAATTGCAAAAAATTATTGTCTATTATTTTTTTTTTTAAACAAATATTTATTTTCATAAGAATTAGTAATACACTTTTCAATATATTTATAAAAAAGCTGTATTCATTTTGTTTATTTTCATTATTTTTTTCAATATATATATAAATAGGTATTCCTTTAATTTTTAAATGTACTTTATTATATAGACCTACAAATAAACAAAAGGTGTAATTTAAAATTTTATTTTTTGTTTTAAAAAATTCGTAGGTTATATATCCTTTCTCTTTTTTTGTATTTATTCTATGTTCAATGTTACGATTATTATTGTTATGTAGGCATAATGCATATTTTATTTTGGTTATTTTGGTTATTTTTTGGGGTCCTTTTTCTCTTTTCTTTATCTTTTTCACATTTGGTAAAATATTATGCATTACTTGGGAAGGTAATGCTACTGTCTTATCCCAATGCTCTAAATGACATTTTTTATGTAAAGAAAAAGAAAAATAATTTTTCCATATTTTTTTATTACTGTAATAGACTTTTTTTAATTTGCTGTTACTTATGACCAAATGTGAGGGATTTATAATATCAATATCGTATTTTTTTTTCGTGTTATTTTTGCAAGATTTGCTTAAATTTGTTAAGCTCAAATTAAAATAATTTTTTGTTTCCTCGCTACTATTTTCTAAATGTTTATAAAAATGTAAATATTTTTCAACACATTTGGTTTTATTATTTAAAGTAACTTGAAATGATACATACAATTTAAATTTTATTTTATGGATGTTATAATTTAGACATGGAAATATTGTAGGAAGGTAAAATAATTCACAAAATGTGTTTATGTAACTATAATTATTGTTATGTTTAAATTTTAATCCATTAAACTCAAATCGTACCAATTTATAATTTTTTCGAAAATAAAAATAATTCCACGTAGTTTTAAAACTTGAGCATTTTACTATATACTTTTTTTTTTTTTTTTTTTTTTTGAGATTATGTATATCAGTAGTAATTAATTTTATTTCCTCATTTATATTTTTTTTCGATTCGGAAACATATATACCTTCAATTTTTTCTTCTACACTTTCGTAATAAAAGTAAACTATAAGTCTATATAATCCTTTTAAATTCAAATAATTGGAAAAAATTGTATAAAAACAATTGTCTCCTTTCTTTATATACTTTTTCTTTATTTCATTTACATATTTCAATGGATAAATAAGATAAATTTTCAAAATTTTAATATATTTGTCGTTAAAATATAATTTGATTTTTTTCCCCTTATTTGAGGTTTTTAAAAAATATATTTCACAATATCCATAATATTTTAAGCTAGGTTTCAAACTAAGGATAAGCATATACACTTTGTTCCTGCAACGAAAAAAGCAAATAAATTAATAAAGTGAAGAGCATAAGTAGGATATATATGTACATATATATACATATATTTATAATACGCAACGGTAAGAGCAGTGTGAAGTAGCTATGCTGCTTTAAAGCTTTTACATAGCATTTCGCATTTCACATTTCTCTATTTCACACTTTTACATTATTCTACATGTTTTTTATGTCAGTTTCTTAATTTTTTTTATATACATTAAAGGTTTAACTCTCCCATTGGAGTGGTTGCACTTTTTTAAGTGATACAAATGTTTATTTGTTTTCATTATTTATAGTTAAACTCAAAAAATGAAAATGATAAATATGGGGATAGTGAATTCCATGAAAAAAATACTAAATATATGTGACATTAAAAATTAAAGAAACGGCAAAGAGAAAAATATAAATGATATAAATGATATACATATACGAATAAATTAAAAACATATGAGTATACATCAATGTAAGTTTTAAGAAAAAAAATGTAGAAAATTAATGAAATAATAAAAGGGAATGTCATGCCTTAATTAGTTAATGTGAAAATCTTCATTACTTAAAATATGCTGAAAAAAAAGGAAAATATTTTATACAAATACATATATATATATAATATTACTTAAGTTTTAAAAATGTATACAAACATGAATTATTAATCTCACCTTCAATATTTTTAAGGGTTTAACTGCCCTAAATAAGGCGAAAAGCTATAGGGGAAAAATAAGTACATATAAAAAAATAACAATTTTTTAACATTGCTTATGTAAAAAATATAATGAATTTTAGCTAAACAACAAAATAGAAAGCATTAATATTAATTTTATAAGCTTACCATAACATATAAAACAATATCAAAAATTATGTCAAAAAAAACATATAAAAATTCATGAGGACTGTACAAGTCAATATTTGAAGGAGATAAGCATAAAACTTTGTAAATAATTAGGAAAATAGGTTTTAATATCACTACAAAAAATATTATGCGATATTTTCTAATAAAAAAAAAAAAAAATGTGTATATATTTTTAATTATAAAATTACAACTAAATTGTAGGCACAGTTAAATATGTTGTACATAGTAATATTTTGTATACATACATTTTTTTATACATTTCACCCACAAAAAAGTGGTAATTTAAAAGTTATTTCTTACTTGTAAATTTGATGCTTTGTATATAATTCAGCGACATTGAAAGATAAACCTTCTTCGGATAAACGGGCCTATGTGTGTAAATGAGAACAAATTGAAAAAAATTTATGTAAAAAAAATTAAATTTTAATATATCATACTTTATATTTTTATTCGTATTTTTTTTTTGTATGTTTCTTACTGAAAGAAATGTTGACGTAAAGTTGATCGCAATAAAAATAAATAAATAAGCAAATGTTTGTAGAATATATCGAGGTGTCTAAAAAAGGAAAAACAAAAAATGGAAAATAAATTATGTATGTATATTACAATGTATATTAGCAAAATATAAATATATTCTTATTTTTTTTACCTGAAAATTTCCTAAAAATATTTCAAATATTCCTGTGTAAAACGAAATAACCGAATAACATATCATGAATTGTATCTCTACTCTGCTCAAATGGCTCCTTACGTATATATCACCTAAAGGAAAAGAAATTAAAATAAAAATAATAAACTAATTTGTTACAACAGTAATTATAAATATTAATGCTAGCCTTATCAGCTTTGCAACGAATAAAATTGTTTACCTAGTGATACTTGCAAATATATAATAAATGAAATGATGTCTTGAATTTTTTTTAAAATATTTGCTGCCACCCTAAAAACGTAAAAATAAAAAAAAATAAAAAAATAAAAAAATAAAAAAAAAAATAAAAAAATAAAAAAAAAAATAAAAAAATAAAAAAATATAAAAAAAAATAAAAAAAATAAAAAGCATATGACTGATGAAAGACAAAAATTGTGTAGCTATTTTTTTAAATTATGAGTATGATAAAAATAATAGAAAATAATTTAAAAATTTGTGCTAGGCTTTCTTTTTGAAGTGGCATACCAGAAATATGTATACATGTATCCAGTGTCTTGTATAAAATTCACATTTTTATAATTATAATAAGTCGAAAGCAAAAAGAATAGCATATTGAGTATCATAAATAAATCTAATTTCTGTCTATATTTAATAAAAAATGGTATCAGTATTACAACTATTGTTAATAATATATATACTAAACAATGAAGTACATTAGGGATAAAAATAAAATCGTGAGATAAGTGTTTTGTTTTGTAATCATAAAAAACTATATTTCCTTTCATGTTTATTATCAATTTATTACTATTAATTAAAAATAACATATATCTATTTTTTTGTGTTATTTTTATTGTTTTTTTTATTATTCCTCGATTTATTGGATATCTTTTTACACTATTAAAATGTGAAGTAAAAATATAACTATCATCATTTTTTATTGATGGTTCCAATTTATTTTTAAGTCGAATATAATTTAACCATTGATCAGCAGTCATAAGAACTAAAAATACATTACTGGATTTATCATTTATTGTTGAATTATTATATTCGTTATGTATTGATGTTATGTCATTATTTAATTCATTTGGAACAATAGGCGTTATTCCATTTTCTTTCACTCCATTTCCTTTCACTTCATTTTCTTTCATTCCATTTTTATTTATATATTCATATTTTTCATTATCTAAAACATTTATCTTTTTGCTAAAATATTCCTTATCTACGTTAAAATGATTTAAAAGGGAAATTGAATTTTTATTTGCCTTAGCTAGTATCTCTTGATTGTTGTTTTTTTTTTTCGTTGTTTTATTTTCCTTAAAAAATATGTTCATGTCAATGTCGATTTCACCTAAAGGGAACAAATTAGTATGTATATATATATATATATGTTTATTTATTTATTATAATGAAAGTGGCGTGTTTTTTGTGTATATATAAAACTGAGAACAAACTCAGATATAGCAATTCGATTGGGATGTAGTACATATGAGATAGACATGTCATAAGTATGTATAAAATATGGATGTAATATATATGGGGATATAGAAAAAAGCATTAATGAATTATACCTTCTTCAACAGAAAAGAAATAGGAGGGTTTGAAGTTGTAATAACTTGCAGCTAACAGCTGCTCATTTTTATATAAAAAAATAAACAAGTCATCTTTATCAATTACATTTACATTCAATATATACGCTATTGATTTTTTAATACAAAAAAAATTTATTAATAAAAATAAACCTATGCTAAAAAAAAACGTTTTTAATCTCATTTTTTCATTACATTTTTATAAATAGGTATTATTTGTCATTTTAAAAGAAAAGTAGGAAAAAATAAATAATATACAATATATTTTTTTTTTTTTTTTGTAAAATTATTTTATTTAATTTTATGGTATATTGTTTTTAGTGTTTTTTTTAGCTCTCCTTTTATTCATAGTAATAATCTCAATTAAAGCATAGAAATATTTATAGGGCATAGATAATTGATTATTATAAAAATGCTAAAAGGAAGAAAATATTTAAATGCAAAAACAAAAGTGTAATTAAAAATTATTTGTGTATATATCATTGCAATATACATATGTGGTTATAGATATTGTACCCTAAAGGTTAACAATTAAATTAAGAAAAAAAAAACGGGAAAAAAATGGGAAAAAAATGGGAAAAAAATGGGAAAAAAATGGAAAAAAAAACGGAAAAAAAAACGGAAAAAAAACGGAAAAAAAAACGGAAAAAAGTGTTCTTAGCACAAAATTGTTATTTATATTGATAAAAAAATTGGAAATATATAAATATATTTTTTTAAAATATTAAAATTAGTTAATAAGAATATCAAGTTTAATGTGGTAGAAATTAATTATAAAATAAGTTAATATACACCAAAAATTGGCATAAAAAAATGAGGAAAATATATGTATATAAGGAAAACGAAGCTAACTGCCTTTTTAATAAAAATGGAGAATAAAAATCAAATAAAAGAAAAAAATATATTAAAAAAGTACATACGAAACGAAATTAAAAATTAACACAAATTAACGATAACGTGCACAGATCGCACATAACAAATAGCAAAATGAAACAAAACAAAAATCATATATATATATATATATATATAACACTACCAGGTGAATTTTCCCGTTGTACAATTTAAAAACATTAGTATTATTTTTCTTAAAATAAGATAATTATAAAATAATAAAAAAATTATCATAAAAGCAGATTAACAATGTGAACATGTATATATATATATATAAATGTAACTATTTTATGCAATTGTAGTTAATAATGATAAAAAAAAAATGTCTACCATTTTTAACTGGTTAATATAAAAAAATTAATTTTTTAGGTGATTCCATAAATTATTTAACTCAAATTTTGTATCGGGGTGCCTACAAATTATTTTAAAAAAGAACAAAATGTTTCAAATGTTTAAGGAGTTTTATATAAATAACGCAAATATTTTTTAAAACATTATATAAAGATAGGCTGAAATTATGTATATACGAACTAAATTTTATAAAGCATCATTTTTTTATTGGATTAAAGTGTATAAATATATATGCACGTGTGTATGATAAAAAAAAAAACAATGTTAAAATATAAACAACAAATTCATATATATTTCTTGCAATTGCATAGAAATGCTTGTATCTTATTCTAAGTCAATTGCGTCTTTTTTTTTTTTTTTTTTATTACTGTTGAATATAGGCAGATTTAAAATTTTGAATATCGGAAGGGTTGTTCAAAATGGAGAAGTATTGATTAGGGTCCTGTGACAATAGCGGTTTTTTTTTTTTTAAACATTTTTTTTTTTTAAATTTGATTTTTAAAAGAAATAAAACTTGATAAAAATATGATTCGAATGGTAGTTTTATATTTATAGTTGTAGAAAGTAAATTAGTATCATTTAGAATATTTTGGAAATATAATTTATTTTTGTTTAAAAATTTCGAGATTTTTTTTTTCATTTCATTTTCTTTTCGATCATACTCTTTAATATATTTATGATATTCAACTACTTTATTTGTTAAATTTAAATTTGCAGTTTCTTTGGTTTTTTCTTTAAAAACGGAAAAGTAATTTTTAAACATATCTTCCATTTTATTTTTTCCTAAACATATATGTGGAAATTTTAATACATTTTTTTTTTCCCCTTTTCTTGCACATTTTTTTGAGATAGTATTAGTTATCGATTTGTTTTTTTTTCGTGATAAAAATGATATATCATTGTAATAAAAAGATAAAGCATGTTCAAGGACGGATAGACTAAAAACAGATGCCATGTCATTTGATGTATTATATCCACCTTCCAAAACACTAATAATAGGGAAATGTAATTTATTTTGTAATGAAATAATAAGATTAGTTAAATAAAAATATGTTGATGTATTTTTCTTAACAAAACCATTGTTTACATAATCTAATTTATGGCCATCAAAACCAGCTGATAAAAATAATAGATCAGGCTTAAAATGATATAAATGTATTAATATATTATTATGGAATAACTGTAAAAAATCATTTTCATCCATATTTTTTTTTAATGTTACATTTATTATATATGGTTCTAATTCAACAGTATCATAACCTGTTCCAGGATAAAAATAACCATCAAATGCATGTATAGAACTAAAAAAAACATTTTTTTTATCATTTTTATCTTTCCATCCTTTCCAACTATAAATATCAATATAGTCATTAATTTTTATTTTTTTTAATCCGATATTTCTTATAATTTGTTCTGTTCCATTACCATGATGTACATCAAAATCTATTATTGCTATTCGTTCATATTTTTCATATTTATATTTTGCATATGATATACCAATAGCAATATTATTTAATAAACAAAACCCTTGGCTACCTGCCGCTTTATCTTCATCTGATAAATTGAATTGAGCTGCGCCAAATGTACCAAGATGATGTCCTGGTGGTCTTACTACACAAAATATTTTTTTTTTGTTTTTTTTTATATTTTTTGAAGATATATAATCAACTGCATTTAAAACAACTCCGCTTGCATTTAATGCACAATTAAATGAATGTTTATTAACAAATGTGTCATTATCTATTAAAACTAGTTTATCATATTTCTCTTTAAAAATACTATTATTGCTGCTATGTTTTTTGTTATTCATTTTTTTTTCTGGGCTTTGTATTGTAGTTACGTTGCTACTATTATAGCTCGATATTTTTCCCTCAGTTATATTATTACTACTATTTATACCACTATCTAATTCCTTTTCATATCCTCCATTATATCCACTTTTTTTATTTTCACAATCTTTACCAACTCTATCAAATGGGGCATTATTATTATTATTATCCCCATGACGAGTAGAAAGATTTGAATTACCTTCATACATACTACTTATAATATGATTATTTTTTAACATTTTGATATGATCTGGAATATTGTCATTATTTGGTGATTCGCTATAATATTCAGGTAATACTAAATAATTTTTAATATGTTTTTTTGAAGGTTCTAAAAAATTATCAAATTTATCATTAGTATTGTAATAATTTAATTTTTTCATTTTTTGTAATAACATTTTTATATATGAGACATCATGTACTCTTAAAACATCTAATGCTGTAGCTTTTCTTTGAATTTTTTTAATTTTAAAATTTACAAAAGTATTTAATTTTAATATTCCATGTTTATTAGATATTAAAACATCTAATCTTGTTGAATTTTCAGGTATGCTATTTTTAATTCTATTTCGCATATATGGATAATCAGTTGGTTCAGGAACAAATATATGTTTAGCACATTCATGTGAGTAAAATATTTCTATCCTATTTTTTTTATCTGTTTTTTTTTTTATCACATAATTATTTATAAAATCATTTTTTTTTTTTTTTTTTTTTTCACTATTTTGGCATATTATTTCTATTGTACTACTTTTATTCTCCCCTTCGTTTATTTTTACAGGAATTGAATCTAATTCATTTGCTTCATTTTGTGAAAACCTTTCTTCTTCGCAATTTACAACATTTTCTGCTTCTATATTATCATTATCAACAGTTATATTAGACTTAATTTTTTTAATAGTATAATTGGTTTCCTTTTCTATAAATGCTGCTTGAGTATTAGATCTTTTTTTTGGATTTTTTTTATTCTCTTTAACAATATCAAAAGAAAAAATGTCATTACAAAATTTTATAAACAAATTTAGCGAATTATACATACGAGCAAATGAACAAAGGAAATATAACATTTCTTGATTTTGTAATATATAACAAAATATATGTTTATTATAATTAAACATAATCTTTAAAAATTCATAATTTCCTAGTTCAATAATTTTTACAAATAAACTTAAATATAGTTTTACAACTGTACAAATAAATTTATGATTTATCTTTTTGCAATAGAAAAAATTATTTTTTATATAATACATATATTTTTGTTTATTTTTCATATGAGAATTTTGAATAATATTTTTATCATTTTCTATATCATCACTTATTATATCTGTTTTATCACATATATGATTAGGAGCACTACTATCACTAATTTCGTTTATATTTTTTATTGTATTTTGAAGATCTTCTTTTTTCTCATTATTGATATTTATTATGCTATTATAATTATTAAGTGTGTATGTTTTGATCTCTTTTTTGATATTTTGGCTATTTATCAATTTTTTTTTTTTTTCATTTTTTTTATCCTTAAATAATTGGATGTAATAAAAAAATATATATTCAATAGTATTGTGAAGAAGTAATAAAAATATGTATTTATTTGTTCCATAAATAGTACAATGTAAAGGGAGTTCTGATTTGTCGTTATAAACAATTAAATTAACATTTAAATTTAACAAAATAAATATTATGTTTATATTTGAAACTAAACAAGCTTTATGTATTAAAGTATTTTTATTATCATCAGCATCATCAAAATTTATTAAATCTTTCCAAATCTCATGAATATATTTTTTTTTTTTTTCATTATTATTATCACCATCTTTAGTATTACTATTAAATTCTTTATTTTTTCTATATAATATAAAATTTTGTATATCATAAAGTATATATTTCCCATATATTAATTCTACATTTTTTAATGATTTATTGTTTTTATTATAATTATATAAAAATTTAAAAAAATTATCATATATATCATTTGGTTCCAAATTATCTATTTCTCTCCTTGATGAAATATTTTCTCCATTATTTATAACATGGTCTGAAAAATTCAATTCATTATTATTTCCATTATTATTTCCATTATTATAATATTCATTTTGAATGTTTATTTTATTTGTACATGTATTTCCATTATTAAGTGTAGAAACTAAAACCGATGGAATATTTATTTGGTTATCATTAATATTTTTATCATTTGATATATTTTCTTCAGTTTGATCATTATAATTGTTAAAAGATATATTATCATGAGATTTATTGTTTTTATTTTGATTAATATCGTAGTTAAATTCTTTTTTTAAAAATTCATTTACTTCTCTTTCGTCTTCTGAATTACTTAAACAACTTAAACTTTTTTCAGAAATATCAGTTCCAGTATTTTCTGATAATGAATCATCAGTATTTTCTTCTTCTATTTTTGTTTCCAGATTTTTTTTTTTTTTTTTCTTTTTATTTTTTTTTTTTTTTTTTTTTATTTTAACAATTTTTTTTTTAGCTAGCACGTCCACATTTTTACAATCCTCATTTAAATATATAGTCGGTATAATAACATGCTTAAAAAATGGTGTTTTGAAATATAATTTTTTAAAATATTTATTTTTATTGGATTTACATTGCTTGCAATTCAATTTACTATTCCTTTTATTGTTGTGATACTTTTGAAAAAATTTTTGTGAAAATGAAAAGGACGGCAAAGAATGGTAAAATAAGACAAGCTCAAGTATTTTTATTATTGATTTATGATATTTTTTTTTATAAATTCTGGAAAATAATATTTTTATAAAATTATTTTTTGAAAAATTGTCATAAAAATTTGGAGCATTTAATACAAGTTGAGAAGATGATGAATAATTTTTGTGAAAAGTAGTTACACCTCCTACGTTATTATCGATATAACTATTACTACTATAAGCTTTGTTTGTATTTTCAAAAAATGTATTACTAATATTATTACTACTAAATTCTTGGATATTTTTATTTATATAATTTATATCATTACTCGAATTTAATGAACATTTATTTTCTTTTATTATATCAAGTATTTTTAATTTAAATATTAATGTGTAAAAATTATTTGGTAATTTTAATATAAGCTTATAAAAATTTTTATATATTCTTAAATTATTATTTCTTAAACATTTTATATAATTATGAATATATGGGTAGTATAAAAGTAAAAATGTTATATAAGATTTTGAATAATAAAAACATGTTTCTATTGAATTTTTATTTTCATAATTTATGTCATTTAATATATTTCGATAATCACTTTTTAATATATAGCAAATATAATTTATCTTGTTATTTATTATATTTAAAATTAAAATATTATCTTTTTTTTTTTTTTTTAATTTGTCTAATTCATATTCATATCGTATATTTCGTTTATCTTTGCTAATTTTCATCATTTTTTCCGCATTCTCTCTTTTACCTAAATATACACTTTTCTATTTTTTGAAATTTTTTTTTTTTTTTTTATTGTGTGAATAATACTTTTGCTAATAAAATTTACTAGTATCCAGTAAATATAAATGAACTACATTTCGGTATATTGTTCTTGAAAGATCTTATAAAAAACAATACTCGCCAAAAAATATATGTATTATATCTATATGATATTTATGTATTAGTTGATATGTTGTAAATATATAAATAATTGATCAGCTCCAAACTTGCGAAACAAATTCAATTAACACAATCAAGTATTAAAATGGTAACATAAGGTATTGGGTTATGAGCTTTATAAAGGGAAATAAATAAATATTACTACTCTTAAAAGAAATTTAATTTGTATATAAAAAACAAATTATGCAATCTTCTGAAATTTCAAAGTTTGAAAAAAAAAAAAAAAAATTAATAAAAAATAATGAAAATAAAATAACCAAAGTAAAATATACAGTATTGCAGTATAATAATAAAGTTAAAAATATATATATATCTGCATATATATAATAAATAATGAGGAAAAAAAAAAAATCTATAAATGCATGAATAAAAATGTAAATTTTATCTATTAAAAATTTAAATAAACAAAAAGAATTGTTAATTTTATATTAATTTAAAAGCAAGATTGTGATAATTTTGGATAGCGTAGTATTTATAAAAATGCGCATTTAATATGCATTTATGTATATGCATAAATCATTATATATATTTATCATATGATTTCAAATACAAACATATACATGGAAATACTTAATTTACTTTTGAATACACATATAAACTTAAAAATTAGTTAAATAATTTTTGATTAAAACAGAAAAAAAAAAAATATAAATAACATGAAGGAAAAAAAAATGACCAAAATATATATACAATTTGGAAATTAAAAACGTATATATACATAATTAAATTAAAAAAATATATTGAAATTTTTTGTAATGATATATTTATGCGTCAATGCATAAATGTTTTTGTGTTTGGTTTATTTGCAAAATGTCCTTTATTTGATATATTATTTTTTTAATAATTTTTTAGCAATAAAAAAAAAAAAAAAAAAAATCAACGTCAACTATTTGATATGTCAGTCTAGTTATATATACATGCATATGAATGTATATATGCATTATTTTATACTTTTAGGTATATATGTATAATAAATACAACAAACTTATGTCAAAATATTCAGTTATTGAAAAGGGTATGATATTGCCAATAGTATTATTTAGATATAAAAACCCCAAAAAATGAATTACTATAATCAGAAAATTACAAACAGGACAAATATTAGAAACGATAATGATGAATTAAATAACAATGTTGATAATAAAGTAACTAACCCATATATAAATAAAAAGTTATATGAACATACTTATCAAAAATCGGATAATACAGTTCTTAATGCTCCATTTGAGAATACTGTTAATACCAACTTTAACAATTTCAATCAGACCAATAATAATACAATAGTTACCAGTCCATTTTATAATAAACAACCCCCCAACAATACTATTAATAATACTATTAATAATAATACTATTAATAATACTAATAATAATACCATTAATAATAATAATAGTTTTTTTGGCAATTTTAATAAGCCAAATGAAAGTATAACGGGAAATAAAAATGATCAAGATGAGGATGATGAAGAAGAGCCTCCATTACTTGAAGAGCTTGGGATAAATTTTGATCTAATCTCAAAACGAATGAAATCAGTTTTTACTTTCTACAAGTCAGGAATAATAATATTTTATGAATATAAATAAACATGCGAATACAATATTTTCGTGTGTGCATATAGCTATTTTTATAATGAGTTATTTTCACATGTATACTTTTTTTTTTCTTATTTCAGAATTGATCATACCTTATTTGAAAATTCTGATTTATCAGGACCTTTACTTATTATTCTGTCTTTAGGATTTATTTTATTATTGGTAAAAATAACAAATGTTGTATAAATACATTATAATGCTAACTATGTTAAATAATATGAAACAATAAAATAATGACAAAATATATTAAAATTTTTTTTTTAATAAATTATCATTATTACTTATCAGGTAGGGAAGGCTTCATTTAGTTATATTTATTTAATTGGAATTGTTAGCAGTCTGAGTATGTATTTATTGCTAAATGTGATGAGTCAAGTAAATACAAAAATGAAAAAAATATATAAGCATATATAAAGACGATTTTTTGTTGCCATATTTTAATTTTATTATTTTATTTTTTAATCAGAATGCAACTTTAGATTTATATTGCACAATAAGCATGCTTGGGTATGCCTTACTCCCGTTAGTCATTTTGTCATTTATTTCTATTCTTATTAATTTAAGGTAAATATCATAATTTTTTTTTTATGAAACATTTGTTTTTAAAAAAGTGTTGATTATTTTGAATTTAAAAAAAAAAATGTAATAAATATAATAAAATAGAATGAACAAGATAAATATAATGTTATGATAAAACATAAACAAACTGAGAAATTAATAAATTTAGTAAATGTGAAATTAAAATTAATATATCAATAAAATGATACATAATACAATTATTTTTTGTAGGTCAAAGAAAGGATATACTATTTCCTTTTTTTGTATATCATGGTCTGCCTTAACGGCATCAAAATTTTTTGAAGCAGTAAGACATATTATTTGTTTATTTATAAAACATTAATGATTAAGTTAATCTTATTACATAGACAAAATTTTTACATGTTTGCATTAAAGTATTATTACGATTATATTTTATGAGAGTATGTAAATACATAGCCATCTTGATATCTTTTATTATTTTTATTAGGCTCTCCGTATGAATAGTCAAAGATATTTAATCGCATACCCTATATTTTTGTTATATTCATGTTTTGCATTAATAATAATTTTTTAATAATTTATTTTTTTTATTATTTCTAAATCTGTTTTTTCTAGTTTTTTTTGAATTTTTAACTCTTCGTTTAATAATATTTCATTTTCTTCATCACAATAACCAAAATAATGTATATTTACGATTTTATCTAAATTTCGTTTTTCCTTCCTTCTTTTTAATAAAAGTTTTTTCCGATCATCATTTTCTTTAAATAGTAATTCTTTTACTCCTTTCAAGTTTTTCGCTGCCCCGAAATATTTATAATTATTATTTCCTTTTAATTCGGTACCTAAAATGAGAAAAGTATAAATAATTCAGACATCAAAGAGGAAAAAAAAAAGAAAAAAAAGTAAAGTGAAATAGAGCGAAATAAAGCTAATGGCAACATATAGGATCCGACTAAACATTGTAATATTTTTTTGTAATATTTTTTTGTAATATTTTTTATAATACCATGTGCATTAATTAGCGCATTCGATTCGGATTGATAATCTGGTCCTCCAAGCTAAAAATATATTTATATAAAAGAAAAGGGTTAAATTAATAAAATATCATGACACACACTTAAAACTTTTTCAACATATATAACATTTTAATAGTGAATATTATATTTTTATTTTTATCGCTCTTCGATTTTTACCTCTATAATCCTTATTTCCCATCTATTTTTGATCGAAATTAATTTGTTTATTTGGTCGTTTAACTCTCTTACATGTTGGTCCCCCAAACTTAAATTTTGGATTTCTTTAATTTTGCTACATATTTCTTTAATTATCGATTTACGGCTAAAAATAAAAAAGAGGGAAACAAAATGACGTACATATATAATATATGCACATTGACTATATATGGATATGTTATATATAATATGCATATAGATTTATATATTTTGTGCGCATTTAAAAAAATAATAACACACAATAAATATAAAGACAGAGCTTATAATTATATACAATATTTCAATATAAATCATAAACCTGTTTTATTATTATGTAAATATTTTCCTTTTCTTTATTTTTATATATATTTTTTTTTTTCTTTTGTTTTTATTTACTATGATACGGCGGATTCCAAATCATCAACATCATTAACATTTTTGGGAATTTTAAAAAATGTTTTTTTATCATTTAGCTCTTTAGCCTTTAGCCATTGATTTAACATAGACCTTCCTTTTTCGACATTTCTAGCCATTTTCTTTTTTTGTTACGTATTTATTTGATATATATAATATTTTATGTATATTTCCCTTTTCAAAAATTTTAACTTTTAATTGGCCAATGAAAAATAAATTATTTATTAGTAATACATTTTCCCTTTTATTATATAAAGAGCGTTAGGAAAATATGCATATATATATATATATGTATATATATTTATTTATCTATCAATTTAGAGGAAATATATGTTCCTAATTATTTAATAGCTTTAAAAAAGGTATGAATAACTATTTTCTACATTTTTTTGTCTTTCCTCATATTCCCAGTCAATACTTAAAAGGTTGCATAGCAATCTTCTTAAATTTATAATGCCCTTTTTTACTGTCCCTATAATGCAGTTCTTTCTCTCTCCTTTTTTGTTTAGTATTAATAAAAAAAGAAACCATTACAATATAATTTGTAACATTAAATATTTAAAACGAAAAAATAATCCTAAAAAATAATCTTGAAAAATAAAAAGAGGAAACAAACGCGGGATTAATAGGGAATACACTTTTCCGTAAGAATTGATTTATTTAAATTTGGATAAACGAAAAAAAAAAAAATAATAATAAAATAATAACATCCACAAAGGTAATAACAATAAATATTAATATAAAATGGAATGTATATTTAATAAAAAAAATAAAATACAAATATATGAGAATAACGAAAAGGTCTTTGATTTATGGAAAAAATATGCAATTGATGAAGTATCGAATTTGTGCAACGAAGATAATAAAAAAAAAAAAAAAAAAAATAATCAGGATGTGAAAGTAAAATATAAACAGAAGAAAAAATTTGATAAATATATATATAAGTGGAAAGAAATAAATTATTTTTCTAAAGAAAATGAAAAGGAAAATAATTCACAAAAATCAAATAATTTGGAAAAAGAGGATAAAATAAATGAGTGTGACAAAAATAACCAAGATGATAATTATAGTGATATAAAGAAAAGAAAAATATTTTTGGTGAAAGAAGAAAATTATTTAAATACTTATGAAAAACAATTAGATAATATAAATAAAAAAAGTCTTGAACATTTTTATTCATCTCACAAAAATGAAGAACAAAAAAAATCATCCATAGTTATAGTAAGCTATGAAAATTATGTAAATAGAAATGTAAATATAGAATATAATGAGGGTAGTGATTTTTTAAAATATATATATTCTTCTATATTTTTAATAAAAGAAAATAAAGTTCTTATACCAAAAGGGAATTATTTATATGAATTAATTTATCCACAAACAATACATGGATTTCCACTTATAAATAAATTAAATTATTATTTTGTTAAACTATATATAAATAATAATTGGGTTTTAGTATTTATTGATTTAGAATTACCATATGATAAAGATAATAATATTTTATCCTGTCAATCTAAAAATGATGAAAAAGAGATATGGATATATATATTAACAAAAGCATTATATAAAATATTTCGTCTTTTTAATTTTTGTGAATATTATCTTTATATATTTGAAATGCTAACAGGATATAAATGGATAAATAATATTCCAACTACTCTCAATTTAAATGACAATATGATTTATAGTTATAATCAAAATATAATTCAAATGGTTTTATTAAATAGAGATAAGGAAAAAGCAAATAAAAAAAATGCTTATAATTCTTCTTCAATGTATAATACCTCCTTTTTCAAGGGTACAGAAAATAAACAGTTTAATGAAAAAGGGGAACATTTAATTGATAAAGATGTTAATACCATCATAATTAAGGATGATACATGTATTATAGACAAAAAAGAAAAATGTAAAGACAGATATCAAGGATCAAACAAAATAAAAAAACGTAAAAATTTACACTTTTTTCAAATATACCCATTTGAAAAGAACTTATATTTTATCTTAACCTATGAAAATATAAAACCTGATAAATATATAAAATATTCTGATTATATAAATAAGAAAACACAACAACAAAATCAAATTTTAAAAGGATATAAATATATTAATAAACAAGGAAATATTATAATTTCTAATGTCAAATTAATACCAGTAAATAATTCTACACACAGTTTTTCAGCTAAGTTATTGGAAAATGATCCTGACAAAAATAATCAGCAAAAAATTATAATTAATGATGAAACAAGCGTAATAAAAAATAACGATAATAATGAAAAAAATAGTGATAATAATGAAAAAAATAACGATATTAATGAAAAAAATAACGATATTAGTGAAAAAAATAACGATACTAATGAAAAAACCGATTTTATTAACAATATAAAAAAAAAAAAAAATTTAAATAAACAAAAATACAATATTATAATAAATCAAAATACAGAACAAGTTCTCCAATTATTTAAAGAAATATTATTCGAAACTGACCAAACATGTTCTAAAATTTATAAGGACATAAATTCTAAAAAGCACAAAAAAGTAAGTTTTTTTCAACAAACATGTATCATATATACATTTGTACATTATAATAAATGAAATAGTAATTTCAGGGCTATTATATACTACAAATAAATATTATAATTTTAAACCTCAAAAATATTCCATGAAAAAATGGAAATATATTTTAAATCGTATATTAATTATAGTTGTAAAATATAACTAGAAATTGTAACAGTTTTTATCGTATTTTTAGTTAGGCATAAAAAATTTCCACATACAAATATTCAGTTTGACTAAATTGTTTTATCAATTTTTATCCGTTCTTATCCGTTTTTATCCATTTTTTCGTGTTTTATTTTTTTTTTCTTAATTTTGCCTTATCCTCATAATCTTCTTAACAGATCCAAAAAGATGTTAGCAATTGGATTAGCGAAATAGACATTGAAAAGATTCTTAAATTTATTAATGTAAATTACTCAAGTTATTATTTAATAAAATTGGATAATAAATTTGTTAGGATAAATAAAATTTACAACTATATATACTATAATGATTTTAGCTTTTATTCGACTAATATGTATGTGAAAAGTATTCCACAAATTAATGTTAATAGTAAAATAAAAAATATAGATAAAGATGAAGAAAAGGGGAAAGATAATAAAAAAAAAAAAATGAAATATAATGAAAATGAAACACAGATAAATAACAATCCCTTTCTTCTCTTGATATGTTCTATTTCGATATTTTGTAAAAAAAATAATTATACATTAAAAGGGTCAGAAGAAAATGATGACGAAATTCAAACCACCAAAGATTATACAAATTGTGATAAAGAAAAGAAAACAGAAGAAATGAAGTTAGATCACAGCTTCAACCTTTCATTTTTTACATATAAAGAAGAAAAAAAAAAAAATATATCATTAGAAAGAAATAAGAAAAAGGAAGGAAATAATATGATGATGTTGAATTATTTCATGAGTTCTTTTAACAGTTTCAATAAGTGTGAACAAAATATAAAAATTTGTGAAAAAAAATTAATATCTCAAGAAGATATTTTAAATTCTGAATGTTTTATAAAACAAATTGGGGAATGTAATTATGAAAAAGATAGTAACAAAAACAATGTCCTGTTTGGTTCCTATATAAATAATTTCCTTTGTAATCTATTCAATTCTAATTTTTATGACCCTATTTTTTTTCAAAAAAAAATAGAAAAAAAATCTATATCTCTTAAAGAAAATAAGGAACATTTTTTTTTTGTATATATTAAGAATCCAAATAAAAGTAACTTAACAATTGAGTGGGTAACCGAACAAATAACTAAAATGATAAAAAATGAAAAAGAAAATAACGATGAAGAAATTATATGTAAAAATAAATCCATTAATTGTTCTTTTTTCCTTTTAGAAGAATTTCTTGAAAAAAATATGAAAATGAAAATAAATTCATTTATTAAAAACATAAATTTAAAAAAAGAAAATTCAAATAAAATATTATTAAAATTTATTGTAAGCATATCTAGAGAAAAAGAAAAAGGAAATATTCCATTTTATTATTTAATTCAAAAAATAAACGATATAAAAATATTATCCTATTTAGACATATTTGTATGCAAAATAAGAAAAAATAATAATTCTTATGAAATTGAAAATAGACAAAATCAAAGTGAAAAAAGAAAAAAGAATTCAACAAAAATAAATGAACAAGATAATGGCAATAATAAAAATGTTCGAAAAGAAAATATAAATGATGATAATATAAATAACAATCCAATCATAATTGGAAAATTCTACAAATTGTCTTTAAAAAACATTTTTTTCAAATTTATCATGTTTCCTGATACAATACATGATGAGGAAAAACAAAATGAAAAATCAGAAGAACATAATTATTTATTTTTGATAGCTTTAAAAAATGTAGAAAAAGTAGCCGACCAAAACATTGCGCTTCAAATAATTGCTGCATTACCAAATAGAGAAAATTATGAAAAACCAAAACATTCGGAAAAATCAAAACATTCGGAAAAATCAAAACATTCGGAAAAATCAAAACATTCGGAAAAATCAAAACATTCGGAAATTTTAACTATTAATGAAATCCCATCTTTTTGTAACCGCTATACATTTAACTACTATAATGATCATATAAAAAATAATTTCCATGAAATGAAGCAAGTGAAAGAAAATGAAAGCAAATATAATAATTCTGAAAATAAAAATGATAAAATATATAAAAATGAATATAATATATCGGAAAAAATGTATGAACAAAAAGAGTATATAAATTTAATACCATCCAAAAATAAAGTTTCTACACCTAATGAAAACAAAATATCTCAATTAAATGATTTTATTAATAAAACGAAAAAAACATTTATAATAATAAAAAAAATAAAAATAAATGATAAAAGTTATTTTTCCTATGGAACCATATTTGTAGAATTAAAAAATGGTAGTAACTTCAAAAATATCAAGGTCAAAATTTTTAAATTTAAAAAAAACGAGTTGCCTATAAATCCGATATCTAAAGGAAACGAAACTGAAAATACACATAAAAATAATAATGATGAAAAGGTTTTAAAAATTCAAAATCAAGATCAAGATCAAGATCAAAATAAAAATCAAAATAAAAATCAATGCAATTCCAGTCACACAAGTTTCGACTCATTTATAAATAGTTACAAACGAAATAAAATATTTAAGAGTGTAAAAAGAGGGAAAAAAAAACAAGTTTTTATTAAACATCTAGAAGTAGACTCAAAAGAACCATGTTATCTTTATATAAAGATAAGAAAAAGTGATAAAATTGAAAAAAAAAAACAAAATGAAATGTCTAATATTTCAACTACAAAAATAAATCATGAAAAAAAAAAAACATTGATAAAACCATGTAATAATGATTTTTTCGAAATCAATTTAAATGTTCATTTAAATTTTTCTTCGGATGTGATACTAAAAAATGATACACCAGATGATGAATTTGAAACGGAAATAAAAAAATATCTTAAATACAACAAAATTAATTTTGAAGATTTAAAAAAAAATGTAACTTTAGATATAAAAAAAGAAATAATACCCCCAAATATTTTTACTTTAAAAAATGAACTACAATTATATTTTCGTACAAATTATGAAGGAATATTTAATAATTTTTTGTGGAAAAAAAAAATAAATTTGAAAAAAAGTGATGATAATAAATTGTCAGTTTGTAAAAGTTCCCATATCAATACTCAATATGAGAACAATCTTTTAATCAGCGAAAATATTCAATTCGAAAATAAGGAAAATATGTATTTATATAAAGATGAATTTTTTGATATATTGTCGCCAATTTGTTCACAAAAACAATTATATGATTTGGAAAAATTATTCAGTTATATATCTTCTAAATATTTTGAAGATGATGAAAACAAAATGTATATGAAAAAGTTTATAAAAATGTTTGAATCGATACAAAAAAAAAAAAATTACTTAATTTTTGATGAAATTGAAAAATTTGAAAAAAATATTTTATTTTCTGAAAATATTTCAAATATGTCTAATGATGAAATTGAGAATAATAAAAATAGCCAAAATGAAAATTGTGAGGATACAAATTTTGATGAATTTTCTCATTTATTTACATACCCAAATGAAATACGAAAAATTATAGACAGCATTAAATCTTTTCACAATTTAAAAAATAAAATGGATGTTTTGAAACTAAAAATGGATGCAGAACTACAATTACCCGAAAATATATTTCCATTTTTTAATAAATTTTATGGTAAAATAAGCAATATAGATGATATTATAAAATATAATTATTCTCATTTAGAAGAATTGGAATATGTAAAAACAAAAAGTGAAGAAAATAAAATATTATCATATTTACTAGATGAGGGTATTTTTTTTACATTTCTAAAAAAGATAGAAAATGAAAATAAAAATGAAACCCTAAAAATCATACCCCCAACTATTCACATACACGATATAATAAATATAGTAAAAAAAATAGATAACTTTAGTGAATTAAATTATATTAAAGATATGAAATTAAATGTTTCTAAAATTATTAAAGAAAGAAAGAATTTTATTGAAAATATAAAAAATCTTTTGAAACATAAAAAAATAAAAAATCTAACTCCAGAAGAATTAAACGATTTATATAAAAAAGGTGTAAAAATAAATTTAGATATTTATAATTCTAATATTTTACAAATGATAAAAAATCAGTATACTATTTTAAATATTTTAATTAGTATAAAAGAAATATTTAAAAAAATTAATTTAAAAAAATATAAGACAAAAGATAATGAGCAAAATATTGCAGAAAATGTGATAAATGATCAAATGCAATTTTTGCAACTATTTCAAACATGCTCAGATTTTATCAAAAATAATCAAAATATAAAATTAAATGATTTTTATAATAATATTTTTAAGGACTCACAAAAATTATATGACGAACTTACTAGTTCTAACCTTACTGTATAAATATGCACCTCATATTTTATCCCACTTTTGACAATTTTTTGACAATTTTTTGACATTTTTTTTGTAAAACTATTTTATTCCCATTTTTTTGTAAAACCATTTTATTCCCATTTTTTAGTAAAACCATTTTATTCGCATTTTTTAGTAAAACCCTTTTATTCACATTTTTTCTCCCTCAAAAGGGGGGATAAACGTACAGACACGTATGTCGATTTGCTTTTGCCTATTTTTTTAACTCAGCTCTTGTTGAAAAATTAAAAGATACCTATACCTACATATATATATAGCTCAAATTTGAATGAGTACTAAAAATATAGAATATTTTATGGGAATATATGATGGATATTTTCTCTTCATATTTTTTGGCATTTTCTAAAATAATAATTTCGTAATACCTAAAATTGTTTATGAGAGTTTCCTTAAAAAAAAAACAAAAAAAAAAAAAATAGGAAACAGACAAACATTTTAATTAAAATAAAATTATATAAATCCTGGTTAAATGTAACAATCTAGCTTATTCAATGTGTTCATAAAACAAATAATAATAAAAACAAAATTTATTCCAGTGGCAATTGTAATGACATAAGACACATTTCTTTTTAATACACAAGGCAAATCAAATAACAACATACATGCAGATATATGAAAAAAAAGAGAAAATTTGTATTGATTATTTGATATATCGTTTTACAGTAAATTATATATTATCTTGATTACTTTTTCATGAAAATCGAACTATAATTTCTGGCTTCCCTCGACCATCACCCTTTAATTGTTTCATGGCCCCTTTACATAAATGCGAATAATTTGAATCGGTGGAAGCTTGATTAAGCATATTATTACTAATCCAACATGGTGAAAAGCTATCTTTTATTTCTGAAAAAAAATATTTACCCATAAACAATTTTTTAGGTTTTTTCTTTTTTTTCAAATTATAAGCAGATGATTCACTACATTCACTATTATTTTCTTCACTATAGTCACTTCTATTGTAATTGATTTCATCTATTCCATTCGTAGTTGTAATATTTATTATAGTATTATTCTCTTTACTATTTTCTGATATATTACAATTATTATCAAATGAATCATAGTAATAATTTTTTTTATTTTCACACACTAGTTCATAACATTTATCTGGGGTTTCAATTTTATTATTTTTACAATATTCATTTCTATTTCTTTTAATATTACCATTATTAATATTGTCAAATTGAAACGGATATTGATTTCTGCTTTTATTAGTTTCCTTATAATTAATCGAAAATGGATATTCTGGATTCAATGTATCGCTATATTTATCATTCCGTAGTATATACTTATTAGGATCGGGCACATTTGGATAAAAAGGTTTTATATTATGGTGGGCATATACATAATCTGGGTAAGACATTATATTTTGGTCCTTCATTTGTTCATTATAATTTAAACGATTATTTGTATTTAAATTTTCTGATTTTAATTTATTTTGCACACAAACATCGGGATAATAACCATATTCGTCAGTTTTTCTGTTATTATCATTATAACATTTATTAGGAGGGATATTATTATAATTGTCATGAAAATAAAAATCAGTTTTAGTTTCTATAAAATTCATTTTACTAGTAATTTTTTTTTATTGTTAATAAGGATAATCAATATATATATATATATTTTTTTATTTCGTTTTTTTAATTAATAATAAGCCATTTAAAAAGACAAATTTTTTTTTTAAAACATATTTTCTCTTATATAGACACATTAAATTTTTCATTTAATTATATTTAAATTTATTTTTGTTCTGCCCTTTTTACGAGGCGTATATTTTCTATATTTTTTTTCATCTGTACATACACATTATAGTATATACATTTTTTATGTGTATAATTATGGATTATAGTTTATATTATTATTTAGACGTTTTGCCTATTTTTTTCATTTTTTTTTTTATCATTTTATTAAATAATTAGTAATTGTTAATGAGAATAAAACGATGAAACTCATAACATTTTCATGTGTACAAATGTTTTTTTTTTTTTTGACAAATATATTAAAAAAAATATAATAGAGAGAACATATAACATAAAAATTGATCAATATAAAAATAAAATTATCAAAATAGGCCCTAAAATGATATTTATATTTCTGCTATTGTCATTATATATATATAATTTCTATCCTTTTCATTGTTGCATATATTTTACTTGAGTAAGACACTATTACATCGGATTTGTAATTAATCTCTTAGGGGTCGGAAACTTTTTATAATGAATACAATTAATCTTTTTATTTGGAATTCTACATATTATTTCACACTTAGGGTATGCTTTATGAAGGTTGGTCATACTATTTAATACATGGTGATGTCCTTTATTATTATATATCATTGCTTCACAATATTTATATGGATTCACATGTTTCTTATTATATATTTTTGCTTTTTTTGGAGTATTTTTAATTATTTTTTTATCTATAGCTGTTGAATATAATGATGTTAAATTATTAAATTTATCCTTTATATTTTGTATGGAAGTATTGTCTTTTTTGTTTTCATTTTTCAATCTTGGTTTTTCAAATAATATAGTGGATTTTACTTTAGTCCCACAAGAATACGCATGTAATGTCAAGGATTTTTTAGGGATATGAAAATTCCTATTAGGTAATTTTTTTCGTAGATTATTAGAACCATTTTTTGATTTTATCATAAATTTATTATTCTTCTTAAATAGAATTTTTCGAAATATCGTATTTAATAATCCAGAATTTGTAGAATTCGGAACGGGTGTTTGCTCTTTTATAGGACAACAAAAATAGGATTTTTCACAATCCTTTTCATCTATATCTTTTGTATTAATTTGATCTTTTATTATCGTGTTTGTATTTGTATTTTTGTCACTATACCCATTTTTTAAATTATTGTAAGTATTTGGTGATATTTCAACATGACATTGTATTTCTTCATTTTTTACTACATCATTATAATTTTCTTTCAGATCATTTGGTAAATTGCTAATTTGTTTATCATTACCAGAATCATCAATTTTATTGTCTTTTGTTTGCGTATTTTCCATATATTCATCTTGTAAAACCCATTTTGTATATTCATCTTTTGAGTTAGAAAATATTTTTGACATTTTAATGAAATATTTATCTTTTATTTGATTATCTATTTGATTTATTTGTGATTCATCAAAATATTTAAGTCCATCAACATTATCATTTGTATTTTGAGGGAATATATTATTGAATACTTTATTATGGCTATATAACATATTTCGAGATAACAAATTATTTTCACTATTTTTTTCATGGTTTAATTCTAATATGCCTGAACTAAATAAATTTTTTTCATTTTTACACGATGATAATTTATTATTTTTGTGAAAATTCTGATCACTAGTTAACCTTGGCATAGGGACATTTAGGGGACCCTTAAAAGAATTTTTCATTCCTATAAGCGGTTTATTATAATAGATTTCTTTATGCTCAAGTTCATTGCCATTATATATATTTTTTTTATTCAAAGAATAACTATAATTGGAAATATTATTTCCTATATTGCTGTTTTCTTGAATACTTAACATATACACATCACTATTTTCATTATTAAAATACTCATTTTTTATATCATTATTATCTTTTATTTTTTCTTTATATGCTATTTTAACTCTATTTACATTTTCTTCATCAATGGTATCTGTTTGAATTATAGAACTTTTTTCTAAAATGGAATTATCCCGTGAATTTATCATTTGAAAAGTTTCGCAACTGTTCACATTTTTTTTTATAGTGTGTAAAACTCCATTATGTTTCTGGGTATTATCTTCAGTTGTTGAGTCTGTATTTTTTATGTCATCATCTTTTATTTTTAAATTTCCGCACACAGTTAAATTGTTATTATCTAAATGTGATTTCGTTTTTAAACGCTGTTCTAATTTAGCACAATTTTTTTGTTTGTTTTCTTCATGACATTTTATGTTTTTATTTTTATTATTATTTTTATTATTATTATTATGTTGTGTATCTCCAATTGACACACTAGGATTCATGGTGTAACCTGGTGCAAATATATTATTTTTATTATCATCCAAATTTGTAGAAATTATTTCATTATTCAATATTCTTACAGTCTTTTGTTTTTTTGCAGAAATCTCATCGTTTAATAGTTTTTCTTTGTTGTTATTTTCAATTGTATTCCCATTGCATTTTTCAGGCATATCTATTTTATTATCACTGATGTATGAAGCAGAACTAATTTCTACATCATGTTCATCGCTTTTTAATTCGTATACATTCTTGCAAATATCTTCATCATTGTCACCATCTTTCTTACTTTCATCACTATCATTATCTTTTTTATCTTCATCATTGTCACCATCTTTCTTACTTTCATTATTATCATTATCTTTTTTATTTTCATTATTGTCATTATCTTTCTTATTTTCATCATTATCATTATTTTTTTTATTTTCATTATTGTCATTATCTTTCTTATTTTCATCATTATCATTATCTTTTTTATTTTCATTATTGTCATTGCCTTTCTTATTTTCATCATTGTCATTATCTTTTTTATTATCGATGATGGTAATATTAGTTTTTTTATCATAGTTATTGTCGTCTCCATTCATTTTATCCTGATTTTTACATATGTTGTCAAGACAATCCACAAAAAAATTTCTATCACTATCAGTGTTATTAAAAATATAATTTATATTATGTATATTCATGATATCTTTTTCATTATTCTCAATATGATTATTATTGTTAAGGTCTTCAGTACATTTTTCCATATTGCTAATATCAATGACATTATTATAGCCTGATAAAATACGATTGGTGTTAGTACAAAACTTTTCATTTTTCTCATTTATAATTATAATGTTGCCGCCTACATCTTTGCTATTGTTATTATAGTTAATAGTTTTGCTCTGATGATTTGAATGCATATAATGAGCTTCATAATTTCCAATGTTTTTTCGAAAATTCTCATTAATACAATTATTATTATGTAATTTCATTTCGATTGTCTTTTTTAATTTATTTGTTGTATCATGAATAATTTGCAAATTATTTATTGTATTCACAATGTATGATTGCTCATTTTCCCCCTTCCCGTGATTCTTTTTACTTATTTGGTTGCCCGCCGGGAAGGGATATACTAGTTTAAATGACGTGATGCATATGAATTGTTTTGTATTAATTGATCAGTGTTCCTTATAATTCCGTTATTTGTATAATTATGATTTAAATTCATACACGAAAATGAATTTCTTGAACCTTCTAAAATATTTTGAGAATTTATTTCATTTATTTTATTTTCATTTTGAATATTTAATATATTGCTTCTATTATTGTCCCTCATCAACTTGTTCTTATTGTCTGATTTATCATTATTATTATCATTCAAAATGTTCATTAATTCTTTATTTTGCAAATTTAACATATTGTTATTCGAATTTTTAATCACTTCTCCTAAATTTAACTTATTTGCACAATTTTTATTGATTGTTTGTTGAGAATTATTACATTGAAAAATGCCAGCAGTACCTAATCCGCGATTTAAATTCAATTTTAAATTATCATTTGGATTTATAATATTACAATTAACATTTTCATTCTCGCTATGTGGATATATATTTATATAACGCATATTTGAATTTTCATTTTTTACACTTGTATTATGTTCATTTATATATCCATTAATTCGATTTGATGGTACCTGATCTAATTTTACAAAGTTCATCCCCATATCATCAATTTTAGCCCGATCTATATATATACTGTTTTTGTTATTATTAATATTTTGATTATCAATAATATCATTATTATTATTTATATACATTGTATTTACGTTATCGGAATATTGCATATTTTTTAAATCATAAATATTATTTTCTATTTTGTTATTATAAGATGCATTAATATTTGGAGTAATCGATTTTATAAAACAGTTATCTACATTATACTGTGGATTATTTTGAAAAACATATGAACTATTCTCAGTATTATTATTCTTAAATTCTGGTAATCTTTTTGATAAATCAATCAAATTTGAGGTTTTATCACTGTTAAGATGTTCTGTATTTGGATATGCGCACACTAATGAGGTATTATCTATAATAATAGGTTTTTCTATAAAGGGAGCCGGTAGGTGAGCAGGTTTGTTATAAAGTTGAGAAGGTAAATCCCTTATTACTCTAAAGTTGTTATTTCCATTAGAAGCACTAGATGGCGTCATGGATGCTTGGGTTTGCATTAACGACATTTGTGTCTGAGTCATAGGAGGAAGGGTTTGTGATACTGGAATTTGAGACGGTGTTGCATGAGTAAATCCTTGTGACACTTGCATTTGAGTCGGTGGTGCATGAGTAAATCCTTGTGACACTGGCATTTGAGTCGGTGTTGCATGAGTAAATCCTTGTGACACTGGCATTTGAATCGGTGTTGCATGAGTAAATCCTTGTGGGATTGTGATTTGAGGGGATGTTACATGAGTAAGTCCTTGTGATACTGGAATTTGAGCCGGAGCCGGTATTGCATGAGTAAATCCTTGTGGGATTGTGATTTGAGTCGGTGTTGCATGATTAAATCCTTGTGATACTGGAATTTGAGCCGGTGTTGCATGAGTAAATCCTTGTGATACTGGAATTTGAGCCGATGTTGCATGAGTAAATCCTTGTGATACTGGAATTTGAGCCGGTGTTGCATGAGTAAATCCTTGTGGTACTGGAATTTGAGCCTGAGCCGGTATTGCATGAGTAAATCCTTGTGGTACTGGAATTTGAGGTGGTGTTTCATGAGTAAATCCTTGTGATACTGGAATTTGAGTTGGTGTTTCATGAGTAAATCCTTGTGATACTGGAATTTGAGGTGGTATAATGTGTGTAAGTGTTTGTGGCATTGAAAGATGAATGGGTTCTACAGGCATATGTGTGGTTTCACTTGTAATTTGTTGGTTTGTATGTAGCTCATGTGCTTGTATTGGTATTATAGGTATTTGAGGGAGAGGTCTGTTCAATTCAGCAGGTATTTGCACTGTTTGGGATTGTTTATTAGGAATGGGATTTCCCAATTCCGATGTATTATAATCTTTAATTATATAATTTTGGTTATTTTGTGGTATAGGATCTGTTTGATATATTATTTTACTATATTCTTGATTATATGAATTAGAATTATCTAATATAGGGTTAAGTTGGTCTATATTGTTATATGAAGGGTTATTTTCGTTCCCATCAGGTATCATATTATTCATATTATGTATATTAAATTGGGGTTTATGATTTTCTTCCTGAATTATGTATACACAAGTTGGGGGTCCATTTGTATTAATTTCACTTCCATTAACCATTTCTATGTCATTTATTGGAATGTTTTCATGCATAACATCATCCACTTTGTTATTTACGGGGAAATCTTCATTTGGAAATTTATCTATTTTACATAAATCTTTTTGATGACTTTTTGCAAAATCATAAATAGTTTTCTTAGATTCTAAATTTTGATCCATGCAGGTATCCACTTTGTTATTTACGGGGAAATCTTCATTTGGGAATTTATCTATTTTACATAAATCTTTTTGATGACTTTTTGCAAAATCATAAATAGTTTTCTTAGGTTCTAAATTTTGATCCATGCAAGCAGCACTTTGATGAATATTCGAATTGTTATCTACTTGACATTTTAACATAGAATTAGATGTCTCATTATTCAAAATAGCATTCTGTGTATAATCATTTTGTAATTTATTAATTTTTGAATTTTTTTTTTTTGGTTTTGAAGTCTTTTCTTTAGAATTTTGTTTACATTTGTTATAGGACCATTCATTTGATATATTTTCGACATTATCTAAATTGTTTTTTATGGAATTATTCTTTTTTAATTTGCTATTTTTTTGTTTTTTTTTCTTAACATCCATATTTTTATTTAATCCAGAAATATTAGTTTTGCCTTTGCTCTCATTTTTTATTTCATTATGAGAAGGTATACTAGATAAAATTGTTTCTTTTGATTTTTTTTTTAATACACGAATATTATTAGATTTCTTGTTTTTGGTGATTGATTCGCATCCTCTTGTAGGTATTTTTTTTGATGAACTGTTGTTTTGGATTTCATTACAGTTGTAATGATGGTCATATTTCTCTATATTATGCGAATTTACAACATTATCCTCCATCTTATCATAATAATTCCCCATATCATGCTTGTTATTAGAATAATTTGAGCAATCAGAAACAGTATAATTAAAATATTTATTCTCAACATGATCATTTTCCATATATGGGCTTAAATCGTTCATTTTATGTAGTGTAGAGTTCGACATATTATTATCTACAAGACTGTCAGAGGATACATTCTTAATCTCAGTATGGTTCTTAAAATTTCCATCATTTAATTCTGTATTACTATTAAGTGTGTCATTTTGATCCTTATATGTAATATTGGAAGAGTCAGTTTTATTTTCTGTAATGGAATCATTTCCTTTTAGCGTAAAATTGTAATCATTTACACTATTTTTAAGATTAGAATTTTTTAAATCATGATAAAAATCAGAATAAATATATGTCTTGTCTACAATATTTTTACTTCTGTCTGAATCTTTACTATTTTTTATGAAGGCATCTATATCGGTACAATGCTCATCTGATAAATCATTTGTTTGATTTTTATCGTTTATAAAATCTGAAAATTCATCTGTGTAATTTCCGAAAGTAGGAGCTGCTTTAATTTGGACATTATTAACATGGACTTCAGGTTTTTCAGATAAGTTAATATTTTTTTTTTTTTCACCTTTTTTTTTATTGCTATTTTTCGAAACTTTTCTTTGAGTTTTTCCGTTATTCGCTTGTGAATATATCGGATGTTTTGATTTTACAATGGAACAAATTGTTGGAAGCTCATAATGATTTGTATAATTGCACCCCCACGACAATGGATTAGATTTATGAAGCGTTTCATATGGCATTGATGATACTGCATATTGCACTGTTTGACTCTGAAGCGTATAATTTGGAGTGATATTCGATCCTGGTAAATGTAAAAGTGTTTTATTTTCTTCAAAATTTTTATTTCTATAATTTAATGGATTAAGACTCAATGGATCAAATTTCTTACTTTTACTTTTTTTTAAACTTTTTTTTTTTTTTTTTTTTTTAGTGGTTTCATTTTTTATATAATTTTCATAGTAGGCTTTATTAGCCCCTGAATATACTTCTATAACATTTTTGATTTCCTTTTCAGATAAAGGGTTTATTTCATTAGTATTTCTTACAACCATTCCTCTATTTTTAGGTATCCTTCTAAGAGGCGTTGATGGTTTGGAAATTTCACTTTTTTTTCTCATAGCGCCGAGACACTAGTAAAACAACAATGTTAGGAATGGAATTAATATATATATATATATATATTAAATCAAGTATTTTGCAGAAAAATATATCGATCGGGAATATACAAAGTAAAATAATAATTGCGTCGTTTAAATGTTTTCTTATGCATGCCAAGAAATTATTGTTTAAAAATTCTTAATGCAATGTGTAATAAATTACAATAACTCGAATATAAAAAATATGACAAAAATATTATATAAAAAAAAGACAGATTACAATGAGTTAAATAAAGAAAAAACAGTAAATATTTAATTTCACAAAAAATAAATAAAAATTTAATAAGATTATAGACAACTATTAAATAATTATATAGTTACGTTCCAAAATAATTATTTTCATATTATTTTTCGAAAAACAAAATTACATAACAACTACAATTTCATAGGACTGTAGCTCTATTATTATAAATTTTGTTTTTTAATTATTTAGTTATTACTATTTTTTTTGTATAAAAAAAATAATTGGGCTATATATATTTATTGTTCAGAAATATTTAATGGAATTTTTTTTTTGTATATAGCTATACAAGTTAAGATATTCATAAATGATCATTGCCTCCATCATTTTAAATCATTTTAAACATAGGATATAAACTTATATTTTTATATTATTACAAAAATAGCTTTCCAGTTATATATATTTTTTTTCCTTAAAGTATAATTCATCTCTCAAAAGGAGAAATTGAAGAAGTAATAATTATGAACAGTTAATAATAATATAGAAGATTTGACAATATTACGAAAGAAATATTATGTACATACATTAATATTCTATCATAATTTATATAATTTATTGAATGTTACACATATAGCTACCCATGTGTTAATATTTACACACCTTCTATATTATTTATTCATACCATATAAAATATACTATCCGACATTGACTAAATTAAATACACACATTTTGGGAACTTATTAATTTCGAAAAAAAAAAAATAGCTAGTTATATTTTTATCAGTAATATAATTAGTATTCCTTATAAAAATAATAAAAAAAATGTCTATATAATAACATACACTATATGCATATATATAAGCATAAAAAAAATTGTATTAGGATTTAAAGCTATATTTTTTAAATGTCTTATGCTCTGAAAATGTATAATAAAAATATGTATATAATAAAACAATAGGTGCATATATGCAATAATTTATATTTACAATAGAAATTTATATTTTAGAGGATTTTTTTAAAGATTTTTTCATTTGTTACATTTATTAATAATCAAAAAAATTCTAATTTTTTGAATATATATATACAAACCTTATAAATGAAAATTATGTATAGGCATACAAATGATACAAAAAAATATAGTTTTATATACTTTCACTAAGAAATTGAATTTAAACCTTGTTTTTTGTGTGTCAAAAAAATGTCTTATTTTATTTTTCAAATTATTTGCAATCGTTTTTGAATATTCATAAACCTTTTATGTTGTTTAAAAAAAATTGATTAAATTTGTTCTCAATTTTTTTTTATTTAAATTTTTTTGGTGCCTATATATATAATATTTGTGGGGGTGGTGTTTAATTTTAAATTAAAGACATATGGTTTAGCGTTTGATAATAAAATGGTTATCTTAAAAGTTAAAATAATAGTAAAGAATAAAATTTTTATTAATTATTTCATTTAATAAAAACCAAATATATATATATTAAAAAAAGGAAAAAATGGTTAACTATGAAGACTTTTGTTTTCGGAAAAATATTTTATCTATATATGCAACATCGCTTACTATAATCCTTTTAATATTTACTATTTTGAACGAATACAAATATATTAGATATTCTAAAGAATTAAAACCCATAATAAAAAATGCCATTAGAGTAAGATAACATGTATAATTCTTGAAAAATCTTTAAAAGTTATAAATAATGTTTACTATTAAAATGATTTTTTATTAGGCCCCATGCATCCCCCTTGACGAAAATAATGGAAAAATCATACATATAGTAAGAGGATAATAATAATTAAAATAAATAAATATTTGCGAAAAGTACAGATATTATTAAAAATATATGAAATGATGCACACATAAATATATATATATTATGTGTGAGAAATACTTATTTTTAATTGAATAATTTAAAATAGAATTGCCCATTACAAGACCAGGAAACATTTTATGCTCCACCAGAATTTAGTTCCAATATTTATTCATTTAGAGGGATATTTTTCGAAACAAAAGTTGAAATGTATCAGTGGGTAGGCCATTATGGATATTTAGGTTTATTTTCTAAAGGGAAATTTGAAGATCATATAGTAAAGACCCCTTACAATTTTCATTATTTTTACAAAAATCGAAAAAATCCTACTTATATCCCCGCTGTTGGTGGAATAGGAAGAAAGGTTAGCGATCAAATTGTCAATGAAATAATAAGAAAATAAAAAAATACGAGCCAAAAAACAAATATTAAAATTGCATTTCAATATGTATATATGTGCATAACCATTCATGTAAATATAGCATTATTAAATAAGGATATATATAGTCATTTATACCATTTCTAATGTATTTTCCATTTTAATAATTGAAGACATACAAATGCTGATATTTTCAATATGTTTTTTTTTTTTCAGTACGCTAATTATGCAAAAGTTGGAAATTATAGACTTCTACAAAATTCGCTCATAAATTTTCAGAAAAAGAAAAAATTAGACTTAATAGATGATGGATGGTTCACTGAATCAGAAATAAAACCTCCATTTACGATTGATCATTTAAACACTAATGTTTATGACAACTATTTGTATACAGGAGATCCATTAAATCCCCAAGTATAATTATTATCAAATTATTTAATTTTCATTATGGAAAATATTATATAATAAATATCCATTAATTAAATTCATAATTTGATTTTGTGAATAAAATAGGAAATATATATACTCTTCTATGATTTACAGATAGGTGACATAAGGGTTTCATTTTATGGCAACGCGTCTACGCATGCAACGGCTATAGGAATTCAGAAAGCAAGATTACTAAATACCATATTCGAAATTGATACAGTTAATATCATGAATAAAGATGTAATTTTACTATCTGAAGATAACAAAATAATGACTAATCATACAAAAAATTTTATTTATAAAAATTATGGTAATAATCGAGCATTATGGGTATTTCGTATAATAGCTTATATCTTTTTATTTATTCAAATTTTTATTTTCCTTGAAAATAGTTCTAAGGTAAGATAATGGCTATGTATTATATCCATATATGTATATTATTAACATTACATATATAATTATGCACAAAATGAATAAACAACATTGTTAATATGATTTTAAATAATTTTTATTTTCATTTTATTATTTTTTTTAGAATATCACATGGAAAGTAATTGTGAGTTCAATTATGTCAATGATTATATTATCCATATCCCCATGTGTGCTTTGGCTTTTTTGTGACACTGCTGTCTTTTTATGTTTATTTGTATTCATTGTTTTTTTGTCAATAGCGTTATTATTTATATATAATAACGAAGTAGATAATGGATATACTGAGATGAAAAATTATATGAAAAGAGCAAATACAGAACCAACAAATTACACATTTTTAAACGTAGAAGATAATTGTACAGATATATATAAAGAATATACTAATGAAAAAGATAAGATGGTCACAATATTAGATTCAAGTAGCGATGCATCATTTTATAATTCTATAAATAAAAATGATGGACATAAATTTGAATCATCGCCAGCTGGAGTATATCATTATAGATAAACCAAATTATTCGAAAAAAAAAAAACAATAAATTAAATTATATTAAAGGGAATAATATATTAAACAATACGCAAATAATACCATGCGAATAATTTAATAATAATGTGAGAATTCGTCTTAATAAAATAAGAGGAGTTTAGGATTAATTAATATATGTTTTTATTAAATTTTATTGATTTTTTTTTACTTAATATTTTTTGTTTGTTTTTTCCCTCAATTTTTAGTGCATTTTATGTGCTAACTATTTTGTAATTATAAAAAAAATAGATTTCTTACGAATTTATTATTATTCATAATTTTTTTTGCATAAGTGCAAAAATTAAGTTTTACAATTATATTTTTTTGTTTTTTTAGAATATTCAAACTATTTATATATAATATAAAATATTTGAGTTTAACATGTTGCACTGAATAAATTATGAATCATTATCTATGTTTTCAGGTTAGGCACTAATTTTTTTTTTTCTATTGAAACATTTTTTTTTTTAAATAATAAAATGTATTAATAAATGAAAAATGGGTTGAGGTATGTTAAATTTTATTACCCCAAATAGCTATAACAAGATTAAGTACTTCAAGAAAGGTGTTCCAAAAAATAATTGAAAATCATAACTCTTTTAATTTTATTATTATAATAGTGTACTCTTTATTTAGAGCAACATTGTTATTATTATTATTATGTTATTATTGCATATTTATCACGTAGTTGAAATTAAAAAAAAATATATAAGCAAACATTATGCATGGTTATATATTATTTACGTGATATTCTTTATTACGTTATATGATTAAATTTAAAATATGAAACATCTTTTTTTATTCACCAATCCAATATCCGGAGGAAATCAAGCATCCATATTTACTGAAGTAAAAGACATTTCCCAAATAATTAATGTCTCATTATGCAGTTATGCATCAACTTATGAATATGTATATATTTTTTATTAATACACATGTTCACACATATTATTTTTATTTTATTTTCCCCCTTTTTCATAGTTTTCTGCCAATGAAATAGTATACCAGAAACCAGAGAATTGCCATTTGCACATATACAATTTATTAGAAGGCGAGCCTGGTAAAAATCAAGGTTTTTTAAAACTTAAAAGTGTGATAGATAATATAGAACGTGAATCTAAAAATTATGTGAATAATGATAATATAAAAAGTGATATTGAAAATGAACAAAATGTTAATTTGAATAATTTTGAAAATAAACAAGTTCCAAAAAAAGCATCTCAAAAAAAAAATAATATATGTAATATTGAAAATAAAAATAATTTCGTAAAATTATGTCATGATGACATTCCTGTGTATGTAATTATAGCTGGAGGTGATGGAACTTTAAATTGGGTTTTAAAAGAAGCAGAATTATATGATATAGATACAAGTATTTTTGCTATTTCTATGATTCCATTTGGGACTGGTAATGATTTCGCTAATGCATTTGGATGGAAAAAACCAATTGGAATGTTAAAACCTAAAGATACATTTGGAATTTTAAATAATGTTATTTCTCAAATATTTAAATCCGAAATTCTATATCATGATTATTGGAATATTGAAGTTGTGTTAAATGAGGATGGATATTTTGATAAAATAAATTCAAAAACAAAACAAAAAGAAACATTAACCAAAAATAATGATAATGTAAAAAATTTAAAATTCCATATGACTAATTATTTTAGTATTGGGATTGATTCAAGAATAGGTCGAGGTTTTGAAAGACACCGTAAAAATAATGCAATATTAAATAAAATGGTATATGCTATTGAAGGGTTTAAAAAAATATCATCTAAAAAAAATGTACCTATTAATTTAGTAATTGATAAAATGACAACTGGGGATAATTTTGAAGATATTATATTTACAACAAATAAAAAAGAAAATGCTCCTTTATTAAACAAAGCTATGAGTATTGTATGTGTTAATATACCATCATATTCATCTGGAAATGATATATGGAAACATACAGATAAACTAGGTTTAAAATTACCAAAAGATTATAATGCTGAAAATAAAAAAAAATATAATGATTTAAGACGTTCACAACAACAAGTTGGAGATGGAATATTAGAATTCGTTACATATCGTTCAGGTGTTGATTTGGGGCTAGAATTTGCATTTAAAGGTCGAGCTTGTAGAATACATCAAGGAGAAGGACCATGGAAAATAGATTTTAAAGAAAATATCACGGGTGTCTATTTTCAAGTAGATGGTGAATTTTTCTATATGACAAAGCCGAAATATTTATCCGTAAAATATTATAAAAAATTAAATGTGTTGAAAAATAATTCGTAATTTTTTATGAAGAGAGATTTACTTCTTTTTTTAATCCTATATTGGATTTTATATTTAGTACGTAATAGTTTGAAATTTTAGTTCAAAAGTTAAGCAAAGTTAAGCAAAGTTAGGCAATATTTGTAGATATACCTTTTCTCCACTCCACAAATAAAATAAGCATGTTAAAAATATTTAGTTTCTTTGGTATTATTGTAGTGTCATTCGATGTATATGTGTAAGAGGGGATATGAATTCGCAATTTATATGTACTATAATTAGAGGCGCGCTCCAATTTGTTTTCATTTTTTTTTTTACACATGACTTATATTTTAAAAATAATTGATTGTTTTTTAATTTCTTTATGATTTTTCCATTTATTGTCAATATAATATTATTTGATTTATTTTTTTTATGGGTACTTTTGTTATACTTATTTGCAATTTGTTTACAATCCTGCAAAAAAATATTTTTATCTATTTATGTATTCAAATAGATAAAATACTATACATATATATAAACATATTTTTTCTTTCAATATTTAATTATAGTATGTATGTACTATTTTAACATATTTTTAATTTTTTTTTTTTTTAACTTCAAAACATCCTTATATTCAAAATCGTTTTGTTCGATATAGATTTGTAAGTGTATGGCCAAATTAATATATCTTATATATTTTTTTTTAAATCCTAAGATATTTTGTATATGTGAAAAAATATACGATTCACAAATATAAATTAGTTTTAAAGATGCTTAATTTCCGGCATTTTTTTTTCCAAAATGTATTGAATAAATGCTGCTTAATTATGCTTTCACATTTTTTTCTCATTTTTTCTCATTTTTTCTATTTCTAGATTTATTATTATTTTATTTTTTTTGCAATTTTTACATTTGAAACCGTTCTGCAAAAATGTACACATTTTATCTTTTTTTTAGTTGACACAAAAACCATCTAAGGATCATTTATGGATCGGATAATTAATGGCCATAATTAATTTATTTTAAACATATATATATGTATATTTTTTTTTTTTTTTTAAATAAAATATGCCTTTGTTTGTTACTTAGCCATGCACCTATTTTCCATTGGCTTTCTATTTTGGCAATAGTAAAATAGAGAGCAAATGTCTATATATATGGATAGACTAGCGAAAAATATTCCACAAAAGGATCAAAATAAACATCTTGAGGTGTTTATCAAATTTGTATTACTCAAGTGGTTACTTGGGTTCATACATAGATGCATATATATTGTTCCATAGGGGGAAACAAAATATAGTATCATGCTTACAGTTTTCTTATATATGTATATATATGGATATACAAATAGGGTTATTTGAGAAAATAAGATTTTAGAAATAATGAATAGGTTCTTTCAAACATGCATAAGACGATCCTTTACGAGCTTAAAAATGGAATTAGAAAAATTCGAAAAAGTGTCTCATAATTTTATTGAATGTATTGAGACATATAAATCAGAAAAAGATATATCTATAAAAAGTTATAAAAATTATAAAAATGAAATAAAAGAAAGTATTAATAAATTATTAAATAATGATATATTAAATAATTATGAAAAAAAAGATTTTAAAATGTTATTTACATATAGTATAATATTATCAAGAAGAATATTAATTCAAAAAGATCATGCAAAGGATTTAATTTTATCATATATTTCATTCATTAAAAATTATAATAATTTAATATTTAATGATCAAAATAATATAAGAAAAGACGAAATTGAAAATAAAAATGATTTGTTATTATTATTTAAATTTATTTATTATTTAAATATAGATTATGATAATGTAATTTACAATTATATTTATTCTGAACTTAGCAATTTAATTTCTCTTTATTCATTAGAAGAGCTAGTTGAATGTATTAAGTTCATATCATCTTTTAAAAATAAAAAATGGGCAAATCAAAAAATGTTTTCTAGATGTATAGATGAAGTTGTTAATAAATTTACAACCGGAACTTTGAGTAATAGCAGTATTTGTAATACACTAACAACAATTATAAAAGCTTGTTCGCGTCTTAATTATGAAATTACAGATATACACATTTTATTAGATTTATTTCGAGATAATTATGATAAAAATAATAATAAAGATATGCATATGCTTATAAAAATAATTTATAATTTATTTATATCAAATTATCATAATTATAAAAATACAAATCAATTGATATATTTATTAAAACAAGAAATTATGCAAAATGATAAACAAACAGAATATCCTACTTATAACAAATATCAATATAATGATAATGTTATAATAGATAATAATTTTGATTTGAATGAAGAAAATGCTACTAATAATTTGAATGCTCGTATTTCATATGACAATATAAATAATATACATCAATTATATATGAAATCAAAAGAGAAAAATGATATAACCACTCCTAATATATCAATCTCTTCAATTAATTTATATAGACTTAAATTTATAGATATACTTATCCGTTCAGACAACTATCTTTTTAACACTTTTTATTTGCCAAATTCGAACTTTTTTGACTTTGTTAAGAACCTAACAATGGAGGGTAATATTTAAAAAAAATTAAACAAACTTTTTTTTTTAATTTAAATTAATTTTTAAGCTCAATAAAATATTATTATATAATAACTGTATTTTAGGCAAGACAATTAGGGATACCATATTTATCAAACAAGCACAATTTTTTATAAAGGAAAATGGGTAACTATTTATCACAAAATATATACACTATTATGGAATATTTTCATCATTTAAAAATGTCACACAGTTTTGTTTCTGCATTCATACTTTTTTTTTTTTTTTTTTTTTTTTTAACAATTTCATCCTTTCTTCGAAGATATAAAATTACAAATACACATACGAGCATATATCCAATTTATGCTTTAATTGGTTTTAAAAACATTTATGTCGAGTTTGTACACAATATATGTGTGAATAAAAAAATGAAGGAAAATCTCAATAAATTTCATAAACATCATTTGAATTATAAACTTAGGAACTTGAAGTTTTTAGGATGGTTAGGATCAAAAATCATATATGTGCGTGTATTTGTGTGTGTTTATATAATGTGTTGTTTGTACTATATTATTGTATGAGATGGTATTTATGTATTGGCAGATAATGGTCATATTTGTTTTTTACTCCTTTTTATTTTTCTTTTATTTTTAGGAACCCCATCATTTTGTACGAGCACGAATGGAAAAAGCTAAGGTATGCTTACAACAAGCAGTTAAATAAATTGTTTGAAAGAATTTACAATTTCACAGTTAAAACACTATTATATATTTTGAAGAATTACCATTATGTATATATGCAATTATATTTATATAAGCAGATTGTGTATCGATATGTAACTAAACACTGCATAAATATAATGAAAAATAATATATTTGTTATTTATTTTATTTTACAGAAATTATAATGAAAAATTTGAATACATAAAAAAAAAATTTAAAAGCATACATAACCATATGCAATAAAAATAATGGACAAATTTAAAGGATACAAAAAAAATATAGGAAGACGATCTCGCTCCATACATACGTATATATATATATATATATATATATATATATATATATATATATGGATAAAATATTATTAATTTTTTTACTTGACAATACATAAATTAATTATAAAAATTAAATAAATTATTTACAGATAAATAACAAAAAAAGAGAAAAACTTAAATATGAGAAATATCCTTTTGTTTAAATTAAAATATCATATAATGATAATTATAATAACAACAAAATTGCGGGATTAAAGGGCACCAATATTTTTATAAATATATACAAGCATATGTATATATATGTTTGCTTAAACTTTCTAAATGTCAAAATCTTCATGTGATTTATTTTGCTCCGAACTTTTTTTTTTGCCTTTTTTATTTTTAGAAATAATTCTTCGTCTGATCGTTTTAGGTGTCTACAAAAAAAGAATAAAAAAATGGTATATCAGCATTGTACATTATAAATATGAAAATTTTATAAAGTTTTATGAAATTATATAATACCATAAATATTGTTTGCAATGGTTTGTATAATAATGGTACAACGGGGGTTTCGACTTTAACGAGATCTACATCAATTTGTTTACATAAATGGTTCATCTTTGCAATTTTTTTAATGCATTCATGACTTAATCCATGAATATTAACATTTTTATTGTTAATATTATATTGATGTTTTACAGATGTTAGTGCTTCAATAGCTGTGTAATCAAATAATGTGCTTTTTCCTTTTAATACAATATTGATAGTTTGACTATCGTTTTCATATCTGAATAATCTTGTGAACATTTTCTTCGATGCATAAAATAAGTGTCCTTCGATTTCGTAATACTACATTAAGAAGGAGTAGAAAATATATATGAAATAAATTGGTTATATTATTTATATGCACAATTTGTGGGTTGGTATATATATAAAATGTCATATTTTCAGAAACACATTAACATATACACATTTTTTTATTATTTGTTTCCTCGTTACCTTAGTGTCTGTATCTTTATCATAAAAAATTTCAAATTTGAAGGTTGATTTGCTTTGCCAGACATATACTAATGAGGATAAAATTACCCCAGCAAGTACGCCTGCTGGAACACTTACCAAAACCTACAAAGAAAAAAAAAAAAAAAAAAAAAAATTATATGCTTAAAATTTATGAAAATCATTATCGTATGCAATTTTTTTTTTTTTGATTTATTACACATAAGAATGTGACAAGGACTATTATGAAAGCATCCCATCTAGATATTTTTCGGCTCATACATGGGTGGCAATTTCGAATATGAGCCGGACAAAAAGTAAAAAATATAATCGGTATTGAGAACCATTTAAAACAATGAATAAAAACAGTTATCATAATACCACATAAAAAAGATAATGGTATATAATTTAATAAAGAATAGCCAAATAATAATATTCCATAAATTAAAATAGATGCTACAAGTCCGCTCTCTTTTCCTCTTGCCCCATTTCTATAATTTAAAACAGATAACCCTAATAAACTACTACCCCCAACTGCACTTCCTAATGTAGATAATAAGTTTCCAATAAAAAGAGAAAATACAGTTTCGTTAGTATCACATTCTGCACCTCCCATATCTTTAATAACTTCACTAACCATTAGTACTTCTATTAATAAAACAACAAACATATTTACTAATTGTTTAATTAAATCCATATCAAAAACAACTTTTGAAAAATCTAATTCCTTGTTTGAAAATAAAAAAGTAGGTTTTGCTTTTTCAGAGGTAAAAGAAAACATATCCCCTACCGTAAATGATTTGACATTTTTAAAAGTTTCAAAATTGTGTAAAATTTTTCGAAGAACAATAAATTCAACAAATATCGTGATGGTTATTGCCACTAGTGTTGATGGAATTTTTTGTCCGACCTAAAAAAGTGGAAATAAATGGAAAATAAGCAAATATAAGCATAAAAAATAAGCAAATAAAACAGTGGAAAATTAATTTTTTTTTGGGAAAATATTTTACAATGATATTGAATATATGAAAACATTCTCAGTCATGTATGATGCTACTTACTTTAGGTATTTTCTTCCATAGTTCAACTATCAAAACTACGAGAGTACATATAATAACAAAAAAAAGTAAATGATACCCTGTTATATATTCATGGGTATATGGATTTTCCAAGGTATGTAATTGTGCCATTAAAAAAATAATAGATAATCCATTACAATAGCCAATAAAAACTGGTGTTGGAATTAATTGTATTAAAGCTGACATATGAAAAAAGGAAAAAAATAATAGCATAATTGAACATATTAATATACAAATATATAATTTTTCTATTCCTTCTGGTAAACCTCCAGCATGATTTTCTATAAGATAGTTTGAACACACAGATGCAAATGCCCCTGTAACACCATGTACAACACCAGGTGATCCGCCAAAAATAGATGTTATTAAACATAAAAATGATGCCCCTTGCAATCCAATATATGGTGGTATTTTTGCAATCATCGAAAATGATATCATTTCAGGTAACATAGTTAAACATAATATACAACCACATAATATTTCATTGATGTAATATCCAGATGGTTCTTTGGGTGTGTTTGTAAATCCCCATCCCCATTTTATACCAGATGTCATGGATTGAAGGGCTTTAAAAAATCCTACCCTTGCTGGTAAACATATTTTTATATCATTATCATACATATCATCATGATATATTTGTGTTCTTTCATTTGTTTCACTTTTTTCAATAAAGTCTTCATTATCTAATTTAAAATCTTCTATTCTTTCTTCATTTTCATTTTCTTTGGATCCCAAACTTTTTTTTTTTTTCATTTTTTTTTTTTAAACGTATTTTATGTGTACTCTTGAATTTAGTGGTCATCAAATTGTTTCGATTAGTTAAATGTGATTTTATCACAAGTGTAAATGTAAAAGACTATAAATGCATATATTTTTGGACTATTATATCTTTAAAAAAAATTATAAAACTTCAAGATATTTTGTTTTGTATCATATAATTTTTTTTAATGCTGAAATGTTCAGAATAATGTAAAAATGTTTAGTAGTTTATTTTTAGCCTTAAGTATTCAATTATTTTTCTGATATATATTTTCTTTTTTCGTATTTCCTTTTTAGCTAGCTAATTAATTGATAAAAAAATAATTTTTCTACTGGGTCATATATCATAAATGGTAATTATCATGCTTTATGTAATATGATGTCGTCTGATTCTCTTTTTGACATTTGATGATTTATTGATTCACTATTTTACTAAATATTTTTGGTATTTATTTATTTATTTTAATAAAACTGAAAAATTTTAATTTTTTTTCAACGGTTATCTTTTATCATTTCTCTTTTGGGGGAGTTTGTAATTAAATGTGCGTACTTAATGTAATATAAATAACATGACATTATTTTTTGTAGGAATATATATATATATATGTATATATATATTTTTTACGAATTTAACAGTATAAATAAATATTTATGTAATATATTTTGGGAATAATTTGTTTTAAAATTTTTTGAAAATTATAATTTGCATATAACGAAAAAATCATAAGTATTTTCATACAAAATTATTTGACAAAATATTTTGTGAAATGTGTAATATTTAATATTATATATATAATTATATCGGAAAATAGGCTATTATATATTTATGTAAATTGCACTTATATAACAGAATGTTTTATCATATATATTTTTTCCTCAAAAATGTAATATTATTTATTTTTATAATTTTTAACACCAAAATAGCAATTTGTTTTAAGTAATTTTCATAAATTTTTATATAATTTATTGAGATTGTTTAATATAACAATATTTAAAAAAAGACATTGTTTTATAGCTTTATTTTATTATTTCAATGGAAAACTAAAAATTATAATTTAAAAATATATATTTTTACTTAAAATTATTTATTTTTTAATGAAATATGTATTTTGATATATTATTATTATTATTATCGTTATATTTTTTGCTTTTTGATTCTATATAATATTATATACGCATATATTTTTTTCATATTTTGAACATGCTCTCTTTCCATGTCTATTCATTTATTTATTTTAATATTTCTTTTCCTTTATTTAATTTATATATAATATATTTGTGCATGTTTGTATGTTTTACTTATTTGTTTTGAATGATTTATAATAAAAAGAAGATCATGAATAGTTTTATATATGATATTTTAAAAGGACAAAAAATATTTACCCATTACAAGAATATAGAAAAAAAAAAAAATTATGAATATTATCTGCATAAGGATAATATACTTTAAGATAACTTCTTAAATAATTTTACACTATTTTTAATTTTTATTAGCATTAAATAAGAGTTTGAATTTTATAAAACAGTTATAGAAGTTTGTAGTTTTCCTTTTTTTTTAATTTATTTTATATACATTGAATATTAAACAATATTTTTAACACTCCAAGGAATTTTCTTTATTTTATTATTTTTTAATCACATAATTATCATAAAAATAACTTTAACCCCTTTTAATATGTAAAACATATTTAGAGACTAATATATATATGCACTCGTGTATATTTGAGCAATTACCATTTTATATTATTTTTATCTCTATTTTTATAAATAGTCGAATTATAAAAATTGGGATAAATGGGAATTTCCATATTTTTCAGTGAAAATATTTTATTCAGTATCGAATATTTATTTTTTAAAATAAAATTTTATAACAATCAACTATTTAATTTATTTTATTTTTTTATATGGTGGTATAAATATTTTACAATGTTGATATTTTTTTAATGTTATTAATAAAAATGGAGCAGTGTGCTTATAAAAAATTTTGTATATAGTGATACACCCTTTTTGTGCATATTAGCAAACTGTATTATATATACTAAAAACAATACACATCCCATTTTATTTATTATATAAACATTCAAACGTTCGCATTTATTATACAACAATATTTTGTATGGACTATTTGAGAATATTTATTTTTTAAAAATAAAATTAAAAAAATTATACTTGTTTCCAATTCGAAATAACTACTAAATTATGTTATACTACATAAAAAAATAACGGTACCCTATATATAGTATATACATGAAATATTATTACCACGCATTCACAATTATTGTAAATTTTATAATATACTTAGCTTAATTGTATAGAGTAAAAAATGGATAAAAAAACAATTATATATTTTTTTTATATTTATAATGCGTATATTTATTACATATTAGCCATTCAATTTATATGCTTTATTTCGTGGTTAGCCTTAGAATCGTGTTTGTGCATGCAAGAAAAAATTTAAGCTAAAAATTTTTATAGTTAATAAAGGCGATTGGATAATATTTTTAGTGATAAAATGTTATTTTCTAATAATATAAATAATATTCTATAATTTGCCCCTTTTAAAAATATATATTTTTTATATAAAAAACGTTTTCACAATTATTTCTCTGTTTTTTTTTTTTTTCTCTCGCTCCCAATAATGGATTATTTTATAAATTATAGAAGATTAAAAATTATAAAATAATATAAAACCTATTAAATGTTAATTAAAATATATTAAATAAAAAATAGCTTTTATAAAATATTAATTTAAGACTATATGTAAAACAAAATTTTATAAAGTTTTTTTTATTTTATTAATTTAAATACAATATATATAACAAATTCACTCTATAAAACTTTGGATTTCTAAGCGCTATATCATTTTCGCTACCTTGATTATATTTTTTGTATGCATATATCAATTTATTTGTCAAGGTATAGTTTTTTGGGGGGATTTTTTTTAATTATTTGATTATAACATTTTTATTTTTACAATTTTATATATTGATAAATTAAATTAAGCAAAAAAAAAAATATCTTTTATATTATGAGAATTCATAATTTTTTTTTTATTTATATTAAATTCATATATTAAAATCACAAAATTAATATAATTTATTATTGTAATGATTTCTTGTAGTTTACCGATTTATTATTAAATAGTAATTAAATTATTTATTAATTTTGATTCTTATTACATTATTATATATTGGCTTTTTTTTATGCCATTAATAATATACTCTATCAAAGATATTATATAACTACAAGTATTACCGATTTATAGTATAACTTTATTTTAACATTGCAAAGATGAAGATTCGTTATTTTTTGTCTCTTTTTTTATTTTATGCAACTTATAAGCATACAACAAATATTGTAAAATGTGACGCATATAGTGATTTAGCAGCAACCACTGCTTTGTCAACTGTTATTAGAGACCCCCTTAGGTAAAAAAAAATAATTAATAAAAAAAAATAATTAATAAAAAAAATAGTGTATATATACATACGTAATTAGTTTTTGTTCTTTACATTTTTAAATATAATATTGTTATATATTACCTCTACATTTTTATTACTATTTTAGCATGAGTTTAAAAGATCTATATGATCACGGTGTTAAAGTTCCAATAACAGATATAATAAATAAATTAAAAAAAGCAGTTCGTTATAAAAAAATTTTAAGATGGTCTCGTATATGGTGGGTATTACTAGTCAGAGAAATTGTAGGAAACAATAAAGTTGAAGAGGCAACTGAATGTGTAAGTTTACCTTCATAAAAAATATCAAATATATTATAAGTATTCAATTTTATATAATAATATTATATATATATATTTATTTTTTTTTTATTAATTATAGATATTAAGAGATATATGGGATCAATGTACTATTTCTATATATAACAATACTTTATATTCTGTTGAATCAAAACCAATACTATTTTTACATGGTATATTAAATGAATGTAAAAACAGTTTTTCAACAAAATTACGACACGATCCAGGTTTGATTGTATCAAAAATCGATCAAATATTAAAATCACAAATATATAGATTCTGGGTATCTGAACCATATTTAAAATTAGGAAGATCTAATACCTTTTATGCAAATATTACCCAAAAGAATGTCCCATTATTACCAAAAGAATGCACATTGAAACATTTATCATCATATATGGAAGAGAAATTAAAATCTATGGAATCTAAGAAGAATATCGAATCAGGCAAATATGAATTTGATGTAGATTCCGAAAGTGCTCCTAATGATGCATATACAGAATATGAAGATGATCAATCAGAAGAAATTTTAAATGATCAATTATTTGAAGATCAAGAAACTGATGCTAATGGGGCTTAATAAATATACTGCATAACAATTTATAAAGATATATATACGAAATAGTTTTTCAAATTGTGAAAAAAAGGGAAATAAAAATGATGTTTTTTGGTATTTAAAGAGGAAATATCCGATATAAAAATTATTGAAAAAGAAGACTATTGTTAAAAATTGATTTTAGATTTTTTTCATTTTTTTATGATGATCTTATTAGTATATGCTAAATAGAGAGGCAATGGAATCTTATAAGTTATATAATTCAAAATTTTTAAGTTAAAATATATAATTTGCGCAGTATACACATTCCATATATAATAATGCAATAATTTGTTTATCGTAATTATATATTATTTATGAATGGCAAATTTGCATTATAGATACATTTATATTTCATATGTTAATCCTTTTGTTATTTTTTTTAGCATATATTTCATAGAATAATTCATAAAATTTTGTCTTTAAGTTTCATAATATTTTATTAATTGCATACAATATTAAATATATGTTTATATTAATATTAATATGCATCACATAAGCACATATATATATGTATATATATATTTTTTATATGATGTGTTTTTCTATTTTTGATTTTATTTTTTTTTAATAAATTTACTAGGGTTCTCTAATATATATTTATTTATATGCATGTGTATATATTACGTGCTCAAAATCAACGTCTTTATTTTTTTTCTTTTTTGGTATTATGAAACAAAAGATGACACATATTATTAGTTTTTATACATTTGAAAAACTATTTTCAAGGGGCTTATGTGCTATTTTCGTTATTTTGCTTTTTCCATAAGTAATAGTTTCGAGAATATAATTTTTATAAGCATAAGAATAGTATGACGATTTAAAAATTAAATTTTTCTTCTTTTCATACTTTTTCAATTTTTAAAAAATATAGCCACTTTGTGTGCTTAAATGATTTTAAAACAGGAAAGCTTTACGAGTTAAAATATAAGGCAATTTTTTAATAGTCAGAATTAGTCTCTTAAAAATATATTTAAAAAGTTTTTAAAACTGCATATGTTATGCATATATATAAATGCATATGCTTATTGACACATGTCAACGTTAATATATGAATATAATTTATAAAATAAAAAGTGAGCGTAACAAAATTAATAAAAAATTAAAACAAATGTAACATGTATTATGTGCATATTGTATAAGATAGTCCACTTGAAACAAAACATAATGAAAATAAAGCAATGAAAATAAAGCAATAAAAATAAAACAATAAAATGATGCAATGAAAATAAAACATAATAGGAGTGAAACTATGTAGTCAAATTATATAAACACAAAAAAAGTCAGCAAATTGGCAAAAGACAAAATGTAAGTTTTTTTTTATTTTTATGCATTTTGTATATATATTACCCTTTGTGAAATTAACCATATTCTTGTATGTATAATTTTTGCAAAGGAATATGTTCATTTATTAAACTAGAAAGTTTTTTTTGAAAAGTTACGATAACCTATACCAACACATTTTATAAGGTATGAATATTCAATTTGAGATTTTTCCACTTTTTGTATATCAAAAACTACACTGAAAAAGTCTCTTAAAAGGCGAATAAGAACAATAGAGTAAGGTTTTAAAGCACTTAGTGAGATTTTGGAAACGGCTGTATCATTTGCCAATGCCATATAAAGCAAAGGCAACCACTGATAACTTGAATCTATGGATGATAATCCTTTTATTTCGTTCATTAATTTTAGGGAAATAAAAAAACCTAGTCTTTCGTATATATCAACATCATGCAGTGTTTTTAGTGCATCTTTTGAGGCATCAATATTGCTAATATTATTCATCTCCTTATTTTCATCTTTAAAAGTAGAAATGCCTCTATTATTTAATTGGTGCTTTTTTTCTTTCTCTTCTCCTTCATCTTCTTCTACTTCCGCATCTTCCTCTTCTTCATTTTCATCATCTTCTTCTACTTCCTCATCTTCATCTTCCTCTTCTTCATTTTCATCTTCATCTTCCTCTTCTTCATTTTCATCATCTTCTTCTACTTCCTCATTTTCATCTTCCTCATTTTCATCTTCTTCCTCATTTTCATCTTCTTCCTCTTCCTCATCGTCTTTTTCTTCCTCTTCTTCATCTTCTTCTACTTCTTCCTCTTCTTTTTCTTCATCATTTTCGTCCACTTGCCCTTCATCCCATTTATGCTCCCCAAGTTGCATAGACAGATTATCCTCAGTCCGACTATTTAACATATCCTTAACATGTTGGAGCATAAATTTGTCAACATAAAGATCTGTGCCATAAATACATTTATTTTTTGTTTGCGCAAACAAAGATAAGGACATAAAATTATTTTGAGAATTGTTTTTATTAGTATAGTTGTTTTTTTTTTCCTTTTCTACTTCAATACTAACATATGGGGTAAAATTATGTAGATTTTTTTTTGCACAATTTACAATTTTATTTCGAAAAATCATAGACATTTTGTTACATACAATAGTTCCTGTGATTTTTTTAACTAATCCAGCATCATGCATATCGAAAGAATTAACCATTTTTAAATTATTCATAAAAAATGAAACTTCACCTGTAGCGTCTAATTTTGTGCCTCTTTTTAAAATTGTAATATTTAAAAAGTCATCATTTACATTTAAAAAAGTTTTAAAAAAATTTTCACAAACTATTTTGCATGTATAAACGGTTCTATCTATTTGATCGTCTGTTATTCCTTTTAATAATAATTTTACTGGGTTTTTAAAAAATGGAACAATCATAATTAAAAACTCTAAAAAATAGCTTATACTTCTTTCATTACCACAATGAAAAGTATTATTTAAGTCACTTATTTTAACTTCATCATTTACATTACCTATTAAAAATCCTGGTTTAAAATATAATTCATCTCCATCTTCATTAATTTTAATAATAGTATCATCACATAGTTTATCTATAAGCTTTAAAATTTTTGCTTCATATTCTTGTAGGCCTTCATTTATTTCATTATCATCAATTTCTTCGTCTTTACTTGTTTTTTTGTGTGAATTTTTTTTTCTAATATTTTTAATTGTTATTTCCTTTCCGCTAATTAAACTCAAAGCTAATCTGAATCGAAAATAGTTGCTGCCCCCAAATTCCATTGTCATCAAAAAATATTTTTCTTTTGAAATAGTGATAATTGTACAAATATTTGACTGTTTCAAACGTGTTTATATGCATATATCGCATATATATACAATCTGAATTTTTTTTCGAATACAATAATCTCCGAATTTAAATCCTCATATTATGATGTTATATTCATGAATATATTCTCCAATTCTATATTTTGAAAAAATAATTGTCCTGTATTTATTATCTTTTTTATTTTCATAAGAATGCATTATATATATTAAAAATATATTTAAAAATATTTATTTCGACATTGAAAAAATAGCATTAAAAAATGCGCATGAAATAAGATAAAATGAATCACTCTTAAATTAAATTAAATTTAATATATGGATGTTTTTTTTCGGCTATATAATTCGAAAAAAAAGTCTATACCAAAATAAAATACAGTTATTATTTTTTTGAATTGTTGGCAAAAAAATTGAAATATAAAATAACACCATAATTCAAAATTAAATCTGCGAACTATATTTCATTGATATTTATGTTACAACACTATTTTATTTGCATATATAATTTTGCTATTATTTGGGATATGTATAAAAAAGAAATTATATATTGTATTATATAATGAAAATTTTAATTGACTTATTTATTCAAAAATTAAAACATTTTAAGTATATTTATGTGTATATAATTTATATTTTTTCATGTTTATATAAAAAGCTATTACGTTAATTAAACAAATATTATAATTGCAATTGTTGCAATTTTGTTTATATCTATGAAGAATATACAATTGAATACTATATATATATTTTTATATTTAATTAGTTCTAATATATAATTGATATTAATATTTCATATGATAAAATTGATAGGATATAATTTAAAAAAGAGGAAAAATAGCGAAAATATAATTTCATTAATCTAGTTATTACTATGCATTTATAGAATTGTATTATGAGGTTATGTTTTTTTTTTCAATATTCAAATAGTTCAACATTTTAGTAAATTCATTTCTTGAAAATATTGAATTATATTTGGAAGAATAACTATATATGCATGTCTATTATTCGAAGCATTTATCAAAAGGTAACTAAACGAACTCTATTACCACAGGGAATAGCAATAAATATGCGAAGGAATGGGAAATTTTCTTGTATACATCTCTTAATGCTTATATTTATGTATACATATGTGAGAGTACATTATAAGAACTAGGAAACGGTATTAACTTTAAACATAACGAATAAAACAGGTTTTAGATAAATAAATATATATTTTTTTTTTTTTCATGATTTTTTTTGAAAAGAAGCGCATATCATGATTTATGAAACTATGCATATATTATAAGACAACTATAAAATATACATTGGAATAATTTTAGAATAAGCTAAAAGGCTTTAAAGTTTTAAAATGTAAGAAAAGAGTTTTGTATATATGCATAATTACCACGATATCATATATGCATGTTAAATAATTTATATTCTCAAACACAATTATATGTGTTTATATTTTATGGGATAAAAATGGTAAACATATAAAAATGAAAAACTTTTTATATATTTTTTGCATATGCAAAGAAAAAACATATTTTATTTATACATAAAAAAGGGATAGGGGAATTTTTATAATTTTTCCATTTTATTAAATTAAATGTTAACGTATTGTGTTTCTATTTTATTATTTGACATGATTCTTAATTCGTAATTAATTTGGGTAAGAAGAAATCTTTTTTTTAGTTCTTCAAAACATTTTTTAAAAATAACTAATGCCTCTTCTAAATTCATGTCTTCATGATAATATTTATCCAATATGGCATTAACTAAATAAGCTCCATATCCATGAGCCCCTTTATTTATAGCATCCATGTTACTTAAATAATCACACCAGTATAGTTGATACCCATCCTTCTGTAAATTGGATAAGAAAATAGATTGATGTATGGTTGTTCATACAAATATACATATATTGATAATAATACGTACACACATAATAAATGGTATTTTTTATTATGTGAATATAAATATATTTATACACATACACATATGTATAAGTTTAGAATAAATAATTTTTATATTATAAACATGATGGAACTAAACAATAATAAAAGAAAGTATAGTTTTTTTTTTTTTTTTTTTTTTTTTTTTTCAGTTGTTTATACATCATCATATCCGGCTATCAAACAATTTACTTCATATGGATTTCTCCTCAAATAATAGGCTAGATTTTTTCTTGTGAAATAAGCAAAAGATTTAACATATAAAGAAGTAGAATTTTGATATTGATATAAGTGAACATTCTTTCTAATAAACTCTCCAAATTGTATTCTATCACCAATTGAGCCTCCTAATAATAAGCATTTATTTCCATTTATATCATAAAATTTTGTTTTATCGTCATTTTTTAATTTTATAATTGAATTAATGCTATAAGTATCTGCTCCTAAAATTATGAAATCTTTTCCCTTTAAACCGATTAATGTATCCATAGGTGTAAAATATAATATTAAATATAATATGAAATTGTAAATTGAGAAAATCGGATAAAACTATCTAAATAAATATATAGTGAAATTTATATAAATATTAAAATAGGATAAACTTAGATGTGAAATTATATTAGAAAAATTATCTTCGTTTTTCTTTTCTTTTTTAAACATTAAAATTAAGGTGAAATTTTTAAAAAAATTCCTATACTCAATTAAGTTTGCATATATATAATTCACATTATAAAAAAAAAACGTTCTGTTCGTATTTGGTAATAAGTTTTTATGCCTACAATTTTATAATTTGTTAAAATGATGAATATTTCATATATTTTAAATGCTAAAGTTAATTATATTTTTTACTATTAAAGCACTGGAAATTTTAAGCATATATAATACCTCATTTATATAAAATTTATATTTTTTACTATGACATATTGTATATGCAATTATAAAAAAAAAAAAACTGCTTTCATATTTTCTTATAATATGATTTTTACATTTTTCCGTATTTTCAGTTTTACCCTTTTTATTATACATATTTTTAAAAAGGAGAAGCACATTATTAACACAGTTTTTACATAAGTGTAAAATATAATATAGATTTAAATAAATAAAAAAAAATAAAAATAGCACGAATTTATTTACACATAATGTATCACTGTGTTATTGGTATCATTTTCAATATTATTATAATTTATCTTTTAAATTAATATAAAATAGAAAAAAAAAAAAAACTCGAATTAAAGAAAGTGAAATAGCTTTAACCTCATTACATTTGTATATATTCTTCCACTTTTTTTTTATATGCTACCAATGTGTTTTAATTTTCCTGTTAAAAAACTATAGGAATATTCTTTCTTCTCACAAAAATTACTAAGGATTAATATGAAAATAAGTTGCATACGTGTATACAATATATATTTTTTATTAGCTTATATTTAATGTGAGAAAATGCGATTTTATGGGGAAAGGTTACACAAATATGTGAATTTGGCAATGAGCGATTATTCTTATTTTTCCATATTTAAGATTAAACATGAATATCAATGAACTCAGTTATATATATATATATTTTTTTTTATTAATAAAAGGTTTTAAAAGAATTAATTAACTAAATTAGCAACTGAAAAAGGTAGACAAAATAGGTATAAAATCGTACAGTTGGGCCATTTAAAATTTGCATATGTATAACCAAAAGAAACATTAAAATAGCATGTTATTGGGCTCTTCAATTTTAGCATACACTTTTTTAAATATAATTAATCTTATCCTATTTAAATTTATACACTTTTCATCAATTTTTTTTTCAATTTATATTTTGAAAATAAAGGGAATAATTTTCTCCGAAAAAAATAAGCCCCTGATTATATATATGCGTAATGTAAAAGGATTTTTTACAATTTTTTACAATTTTAAAAAATCTGTTTAAATAGTAAATTAAATGAAAAGTATTAATTTATTTTTACAAAAAAATAAATGATTTAAACAGTGTAAGATAATCTTTGGTTCATAATTAGCAATTATAAAAAAGTGCGATCAATTTTTAATGGCACTAAAAAGATACAAAAAAGTTAATAAAAATTGTATATATAGTAATATATATATTTTTTTTTTGGGAGGGGTTCGTTAATATATGGATAATTCAATGTAGAAAGAAACTTCATTTTAAGTTATATACACATAGTATCAGGGTATATTACATGATAAAAATATAAATTATATTAAAATTATTTGCACTATTAAATAAAAAAATATATTAAAAAAAGCAGGTAGCAAGTTTTTAGGGATAAATTATATTTATGTTTATTCAGTGAAGGCTAAAAAGGGAATATTACAAATTCAAATATTATTTGAAATCCAGAAAAATATGAAGAAACAAAATAAGAAATTTTAGTTTATACTCGCTAGTAGATTTTTTATGTGATTGTTTTTGTCTTGTTTTAAAATGAATAATGTGTATATAGTACCATGAAATCGATAAAAAGGATATTAATATATAAAAATAAATGTAAAAAAAATGGATATACTTCAATTAGAAATTATTAATATTGCTATATGTAAGTAGGGGCTATACATATGTGTATGGAGTCATACACTGTGAAAAAAAAAGTATTGTCATTTCCATCAAAATGGGGAATGTGATTTATATTTGTGTTTTTGTTTTTTTTGTGATTTCCTTAAATTGTAGCAATGGGTACAAAAGAATAAATAAAAAACCGTATTTTTTTGTTAACCTTAGAAATTGTAATAATCATAATAATAATAATAATAACATGTTTAATAATAATATGCTTAATAATGAATTTTTTAGAACAAACAGATATGCAACAAAAATAAAAAATAAGTTAAACAATATAAAAAATATACATGTAGGAGAATTAAAAATAGGGAAAATATATGACATAAAGGATAATAATATATATGTTAAACTAAAAAATGATAGTGAAGATACTGTAATTATAAAAAGAGAAAATAACTATTTGCTGGAAAATGAACTTTTATATGATTATTTATTAAATAAAAATTTGATAGACAATAAATTATATTCAAAGCTTATTAAAAAAAAAAGTAACGAAACAGAGGAAGATGAAATAAATAAAAATAATTCAAACAAAACTGATGATTGCATTGTTTTAATTAAAGAAATAAATAGCACAAAAAAAATAATCGGAGAATTGTACACTAACGAGATAAGAAAAAGAAAGGAAAAAATATATGATAAACTAAACGAGCTAAAGAATATAGAACAAAGAATTTTTATAAAAATTTTAAAAAATGTAAGAAATAAATATTTTATAGTTTTAATAAATGATTGTATAAAAGGATATTTATTATATGAAGAAAATAACAATGATCCAGAATATTCGAATTTATTAAATTCTAAAGAAACTCAATTGAGTGATAAAAAATTAAGTGCATATATTATAGACGCAAATAAAAAACTCGAATATGTTTTTTTATCATTAAAAAAATATCCTAAAGAGGATTTAGAGAATAAAATACAAGCACTACAACATAACATAATTATAGAAAATTTATTCGAAAATAATTATTTTAAAGGAGAAATATCTGATTTTTGTAATGATGGTAATAATATAATAGTAAAAATTTTTGACAATAAAAAAAATGATATTAAGGTAAAAATAAAATCTCATAATATAATAAATACTAAAAATATTCTTCGCAATTTTGATTATCTAAAAAATAAAGTTATAAATAATGAATTTTTAATGCGAACTAATTATAGCACACAAAATTATAAAAATGCAGAAGATAAAACTATTAATTATAATAAAACAACCACACAAAGGGAATATTATGATGACGGAAATATAGCGAATACAAACAAAAATAATATGTCACCATTTACTAAAAAAGAATATATAGACAACTTTAAAAAGTTCAAAGAATGTTACTATGGTTGTAGTGATGCAGATGCGTTAAAATATATAAATGTAGATGATTATATATATAAAAAAGAAAATGTTATTTATGTTAGAATAATAAATAAAACACTTGATAAAAATTTGTATGAAGGAAGTATGAAAAATTGTGATATTATAGATCATAACATATATGAGCTCTTAAAAAAAATATCTAGTAAAAATAATATTATTACAGAATATAATGAAAAATTAAGATATCCTTCTAAAGTTCTTGGATTTTTTAACAACTATGTTATATTATCTACAAAAATATTAAATCCTGATGTTGGATATAAGGATAAAGAATCAGATGATATTTCTGATAATAATGAAGAAAAACAAATAAATCAAATAAATGTATCTAAACATCAAGATATCAAAGATATTATAACAGTTATTGAAAAACGTTATATAGATTATGAAAATCTTAAAATTGGAGACATATTTTTTTGCAGATTTGACTCTGTAAAAAGGAGAAATATTCGAAACACATTTAACTTGTCTAATAGTGAAATTAATAAAATATTTCATTCATATTTTAGAAACGACAAAGATTTTATAACCCAAAGAAGGAGAGAAAAAAATGTGTATCCTCGATTTAGCACCGACTCGAATTTGGAAAATATTGCCATTGATTCATATACAAAATTAGATGGTGATGTTTCTGATAATTTACCTATATATGATGATAATTCCTTGGAGGAAGAAGAACAAGAAAATAATTATAATGAACAGGATAAAAAAAAAAATAAAATAGAAAAAAACTTGTCGCAACAAAATTTTGAACAAATATTTTTCGAAAAGCATAACATATATATGATGAGAACAGAAATACATGAAGATACAGAATATCATTTAAACAAAAATAAAGTTGATAAAAATTTCAAAACATTGAGACATATATGTGATAATTATTATTCTGGTATTAACAAAGCATATAGCCGTTATCCAAGTATACGTGAAGAATATATATTAAGATATTTAGGTAAGGATGATTATAAATTATATCGAAAAATTGTACTTGAATATTTTTCTTCGAATGAAAATTCATATAAAGAATTATTACAAACTGATTGTGAAGAATTAGCTAGCTCAATTTTTGATTTAATTTTTGAAGATCCAGAAAGTTTAACTATAGAAATTATTAGAAATTATAATAAAGAATTATTTGAAAAAGTCGAACAACTTAATATATATGAATTAAACTTTTTGTTAAAAGATCTAATCAAATTAAAAAATAAATTATATATATATTCATTTGCACATGACACCAAATTAGGTAGAATGAATTTACTTCTAAACAATCAAAAGCCAATAAAAAAAGATCATATATTAAACTTAAAAGTTGATGAATTAATAAAACAAGAATTATTAAAAAAATATAATAATATTATTTATCCAATTGATTATATTAAAAATTTAATATTAAAAAAAAAAAAAGAAGAATACAAACGTAATAGTAAAATGCCATTAATATATATCTTAGCCGATGAAACTATAAATATTTATGAAAATTCCGCAAAAAATGTTAAGCCATTTACTGAAAAAGAAATCGAAGCAATGAAATCACATATTATGAAAAAGAAAAAAAGTTTATTTGCTCCTTCGAATGACCAAGATGATGATTTCAGAAGTTCTTTATTTGATCCTGAAAACAGCCAAATTAGGCATATTCTACATATGATAAAAGAGTAAGAAAAACACAGATATAAAAATTTACATCATTTTTTTAGTTGTACACATGAAATAATATGTGGATAGTATCTCTGTATTGTGCATATATTTCTAAATATCTCATCAAATTATAACCATTTAGTGATTTTACCTTTTTCTAAATAAGTTTATAACATTGTATATTATGCATATGCCCTCATTGTCATGTATTAATAAATATATATTTTAATTGCATACCTTTTACTAACACACATAGTGCATATCTATGTATTTATAAAAGTTTCGTTCCCATATAAACAAACAATTTCATATAATTTATTTCTGAATATTTCTTTGCAGAGATTTAGAAAAACAAAAGAAAAAAAATAAGTTGGAAGAGGTAGATCGAGAATATGAAGAAGAACAAAAGAGTTATACTGATGCAACAGATTTGTATAAAACATATCCTGAATTAGAAGAAATGAATAAATTAGCAGAGGATATGTTTTATATGAAACTCCCCTTTGTTGAATGAATAGAAAAAAAAAAAAAAATTATTTTAGTTTTTTAAATTTTGTTTCGAGCAAATGATTCAAAAATGGGTATGTAAAAATTCATATAAACATAAACACGTGCAAAGATATGTTCATATATCTACGCATAAGCACACATGTGTATAATTTTATATATACTCATATGTGTATAGCTTTTTTAGCTTAACTTGAGGGCAACTTAAAAATTGTTTGTTAAGATGAAAAATAACATAATTGAGATTGTAGCTTTTCGCTTATCTAAGCATTACTATGGTAGATGCATAGAAAAACGAAAGGTTCTCAATATTTCACACTTAATATGTAAATATGGAAACTTTGTTTGCCCAATTTTACTTCATTTACATGGTTAATTCATTTTTCTATGTTATATTGTTTTTTTATATTTTTTTAATATTTTTTTAATATTTTTTTTGTTACAAACTCATTCGTATGGAAGATTACCATTCAATATTTGATTAACATCAACCAAATACCATCCAGAGGATTTTAAATCTATAGAATCTGGAGATTGTAAAGAAAAAAACGGGTTCTCAAGCTGATTCTCAAATACTAACTCTAAATTAATATTTTTAAAATTTGTTTTAATAAAGCAATTTTCTGTAAGCGTATTATATGCTGATACATCATATGAAAGATTAACTAACACGTGCATACGTGTCGTAACACCATTTTTAATTATATTTGATAAAAATTTCATTCGAGTAGTATTTTTTAATAGGGCAATATCTTTATTATCTACACATATATATTGATATAAAAATTTTTTAATGTTTTCTTTTTTTATTCTTTTTCCATCATTTCGAGTTATGCCTAATATATTATATATATATAACAACTTTATATTATCGATTGTTATATTGTCAAAATGTAAATTTAAATTATGTTCTTTTAAAATTTTAAATATTTTTAAAAAATAGTCTTCTAAATATATATTTGTCATTTTAGATAGTTGTTTTTCATCTAATTCTTTTATTGTACTTAAAAAGGTATTAACACATAATTTTACTCCATCAAAACATGAATGTTTTAAATTTCGTAAATCTTCACTTAATATATTGCAAAAATAAAAGCTTATATAATTTCCTAGTATGCTAGATGGTTTTTTACTTTTATATAAAAAAAAATTGTTTAAAAAAACTTCTATTTCTTTTTTATTCGAGCTGCAATTTATCTCGTTTAGAACCTCGTAAATGTCTTGTTTTATTTCTTCATTATTTTTATTGTCTCGATTATTATTATTATTATTATTATTTAGGCTGGTATCAATTGTGTCATTTTTATTATTTTTTTCTTGTGGAGAATTTGAACTAACATTAGAATTTAAGTTAAAGTTATTTTGCGTTATCATTCCCAGATTTGTAGAGCTATTACACATGGTATTTACAATACCATTATCGCTAACTTCTTTGGCCTTTAAGGTATTGAATAAAGGAACTTCATTATATATACTACTTTTGCTAGTATTAGAAAATTGTGTAAATTCACTTTCAACATTTTGTGTATTATCAGATTTACTTAAAAAATTTATATGAGCTGATTTTTTATTTTGTGTATAATTTGGATTAATATCAGAAAAATTGTTATGATGATAATTATTGTATATTGTGGTATCCAAATTTAAGTTGATATTATTATTGTTATTGAAGCAGGTAGTCTTAAAATTAGTGTCGTCATCTCCGTTTAATTTTATTGATACTCGTTCTTTTTTGTTTGTATAATTATCAACATCTTCTATTTCTCTTTTTAATTTCGCATCTGTTTGATCTATTTGAATTATTAAGTTATTTTTTTTTATGTTATTATTACCTAATTTGTTATAATATACATTGCTTGTATTATTGTCTATGTTTTTTATTTTTTTTGCAGGTGATTTGATTTGTAATTCATTTATTTGTTTTTTTTTATTTTTGGGGGCATATAATATTTTACCATTTAGAACATATGCATCCTCATTATCATTATTATTATTATTATCTTTTATAATATTTTTATTCTTTTTAAAATTTCTTAGCTTTATATGTTCTATATTTTTAGTTTTTATTTCTTTGTTTTCAGATATGTTCGTAGTGATATATTTCTTATCAAAAAAAAATTCTATGCATTTTTTTGGCCTACCCCAAAGCATTTCCCCATTCACAAATATATTGCGAGCAATCATTCGGAGATGTTTGTCCATTTCTGCAATACAAAACAAACTAATGCATTTACCTAGCAACAGTGAAGATTAAACAAAGGGATAGAAGACATCGAAATGGATCAAACAATAATAACTTGGAAATGTAACGTGATAAATGAATACATAAAATTAACAATATATATATATATATATATACATATATAATGATGCAAAAAAAAACACGCTTGTAACTTTTGGTAAAGCCAAAATATATCCTCGAAAGATATATTTCGCAATTTTACAAAATGTTTATATTTGCTCTTGCATTTTTTCATTAAATATTATCTTATCCATACACTCAAATATAATCAAATCACTATATAAGTATAGATATGTAAAAATAAATACATACGCCCATATGAATTCTGATATATGGTGAAAATAATAAAGTTTCACTTTCTCATAATTTCTTATGAAAATTCAAATAAGAGTGTATGTTGTATAATTTTAAGAAACTATTACTTAAATTTTTTTTTTCAATTCTTATTTAATTTTGGAAAATGGAAAATTCTTAAATTTGGTATGCATTATTTTTTTCCAACATAATTTTATGATTTTTTTTATCGTATTCACATTATATGTGAAATATTTTCAAATTTGTTATAAAATTAAAAAGTGCAAATAATACCAGCAATGATAGTCAACGTGTTTAATTTTAACTCTCATTTTAAAAATTTTCATTGCCATTTTTAAACCATCATTGTAATTATATATATATTTTTTTTTTAACCTATAATATTAATTTTCTAATTTTACATTCTTATAAATGTAAAGAATTTTTTTAATTATTATACATTTAATTGGTAATAATCAGGATTTTTTAAAATTACATTTATGTTGTATATGAGAATATATACAAAAAAATATAACCGCTGTTGTTGTAAGTGATAATTATATATTATACCAGTAAGAAATAGTATATGTATACATATTAAAAAACACATGAATTTTCATTTATAATTTTTTTTTACTAGTTAATTGATTGAATGATTTAATTTGAGGGTTATTTTCCATCCCTCAGATATATCATATATATTCCCCCATACATATATATATTTACATATATATAATGGTTTTGAGAAGAAGTAAAGATGTGTTTGCAAAATCTACACAGTGTAGACGTTTTTGCAATAATAGGTGCTTGAATTATATACAAGGGAATAAACAAATAGAATATAAAAATCATCATAGTTTTAAGAATACAAAAAACTTAAACATAAGAAATAATGGAATAAATAATTTTGAAAAGGCAGCAAAACAATATATTGCAACATATAATATTGGAAACCCTTTTTCAAATAAATTTGAACACTATAAAAATAATTTTTCATCAAATAATTTTAGCAATTTCAATGATGATAATAATAATGGAGAAATGAGAGAAGAAAGCCATAAAAAACCAAATGAACAAGAAGACAATATAAATATGAGTAAAGATAATATATGTGCAGAAAAAACAAATGAAAATAATAATATTGATAATGACGACAATCAAGGGCTGTCAAATAGTGATCAAATAAATAATGAACTTTTTAATGATAAAGATTATTCAAATAATGTTAATAATATAAATAATGAAAATAATAGCGAAGGTATAAATGACAAAGATACAGATTATACTGATAATGCAGCAAATACACATTCTGAAAATGTTATGGAAAATGATGAAGATATACCAAATATTTTTGATGTTGATGAGAATTTAACTGAAGAAGAGAAAAAAGAAAAACTAAAATTAATAAAATTAATTACTGAAAAATTAGCAGGCCCCTTAAAAACAAATAATGAAAACAATTTAAAAACTGATGAAAATTCAAAGAATGATGATGACTTCATTTTTGCTGACAATCGACCAATAGCAATAGAGGTTGATGGTCCTTCACATTTTTATGCCAATAGTAATAGATATACTACCTACACAAAACTTAAACATAGAATTCTTACCAAATTAGGTACTAAAACTTGAAACATGAAAATAGTGCATATACACGCATATATTTTTTCACATATATATAATTATATGCATATATATATATTTTTTTTCATTTTGTAGGATATAATGTTATACATATAAGTTACTTTGACTGGAGAAAGTTGAGGAACAAAAGTGAAAGGGAAGAATTTATTTTAAAAAAACTAAAAGAAAAAAATGACGAATTTTTAGACGAAAATGATAGAATATATTATAACGAAAGAATGAAGATGATTAAAGAGGATTATATGAAGCATATGGATGATAATAAAGAAGTGAATAATTAAAATGTTAAAAAATATTTTGTTCTTTTCTAATTTATATATATTTTTTTTTTCGTCACTATAGTATATGCATTTATTTTGTACATACATGTCTATGCGCATGAATAAAAACTAGTTTGCTTTAATTAAAAACATGTAAAATGCTAAAGTATGATATTCTACTATCATTTGTATATATCCACAAAAGGATACTACATTTTTATATAAGCAATAAAATTAAATGCTATTAATGTATATGTTGTGAAAATAATGAAGTATAGGTTAAGAAAAATACATATGATGAATCCTCAAATAGGCTAAATAAATTCGAGAGAAAAATATTTAATAAAATTTCATAAAAACTCAACAAATTCGAAAAATTCAACAATTTGCTCATGTGTGTAACTCCCAGTTTAATATTAGCTAGCTCTACCCAATTTTAATTATTCATAAGTTATTTAAATAGTGATGGTAAAAAGGATAAATAATAATTTATTTGATTTCATTTATATGAAATATATTGTTATTCACAAAAGTTTTTTTATTTTTTTATATAATTTAATTATTTTATATTTTACATACTTATCATGATTTGATATACGTATGTATGCACGCATATATATATATGCGAAAAAATCTATATTACTACGTATTTACTGAAACATATTTTGTTTTATAAGGTATATAAAAATATTATTATAAAATAGAGAATAATAAAACGACATATATACAAACATTTTATGCATGTGTATACAAATACGTATGTTTTGTCTAAATTTTTAGTATAATCAAATAAAGATATCAGTAATATTAGTTCAAAATAAAAAGGAGAAACAAATTTTATAAAAAATACAAACATTAAAACTTTGATAGCATATTCTACAGTATTATTGAGGCGTTAAATATAAAAAAAAAAGTAATAATTAAAATTAATATTGACGAATGGTTAATTTCCTCCCTTAACATTAACAAAGGTGAGAGGAAATGCAATTTCGAAGGCGCCTGAGATGGATATACATTCTTGGGCATATACAATACATTTTCGTCTGTTATAAGAACAGATACATGTTAAAATTCGTCAAAATAACAAAAATAATATTTAGTTGTAAATACTGACAACATATAGAGCCACATTATTTCGGAAAATAACCCGGAGTGATATATGATATGTATTTAATCTTTCAATTTTATATTTTTACCATTTGTCTATTTTTATTCATCTTTTACTATTTTATTATTATTTTTAATACACTTCGCTAACATACATATGTAGGCAGTCAAAAAAAAATATAAAGCAAAATAATTCCCCTTTCCTGGTATCTCTTTTCTTATATTTTGAATAATTTTCTTATGAGTAAATAAAAGAATGTATACAAAGATATTATAAACAAATCATCGCTTATTTTTCTTTTCTTTTTTTTTTTTTTCATCAGATTTTTCCATATTTTTTTCATTAAAAATATTTTTTGTTAATGAGATAACGTCTTCTTCAGCAATATCTAACAACCTGATACCTCTTAGCAATTGTTGTTTTTCTAAATTCTTGTAATAATCTGTTCCTTTCATTTTATCTGTGTTATAAAATAAATTAATATTTTTTTCTAATAATTTCCATGTTTTTAAATTTACATTTAAATTGTGTAAAACTTTCTGAGTAATTTCCTTATTTGCTTGTTCTATAGATTGGAGTTCTTGTATTAATGGCATGACAATAATTTCAAAAAAATAAACTTGGGTGCTTGGTATACTTTTTACAAAATCATGGTGATGTATAAAATTTAGTTTAATGTAACTAAAATGGTACTCATTTATATTATTTATATTGTTAGAATAATTAATATAAATATTTTCATAGTTGAATATCATAGCATCATCAATAGACTTGTCATTTAGGATTCCATTGAAATTATTTGGGTCTGTTGAATAAGAAAAAAAAAAAAAAAATAATGCATCATATAATATGTTATAATATATTATGTCAATTTCTATGAATATCTATTTCCAAAAACGAGACTTACCAGTGTCTTTGTTTTTTCTGTATATCTCCTCTACTTTCTTCTGTGAAAAAAATTCCTCACTTACAAGCATTGTCCACTTAGCATGATCTCTCCATTTTAAACAAGTATGTCCTATATCAGCCAATTTGATATTAATTGTCCCTAAATTAATCGCATCCCGATCTGCAACATCAAAATTTTCACTTCTTTTTCTTTTTTTAAATATATCTAAATATTCAAAATGGAGTTTCATATCAGTTGATATAATTAATTCGATAATAAATTTTCTCATATTAGTATAATTATTTTTATCAACTAATTTTGTATCTTCATTATTAATTAAAAAATCAAAGCCTATAAGTTGTAGAATCGAAAAAGTAATACTACAATGATAATTTTCTAAAATACTCATATCATTATATCTTATTGATAATATATGATTTGTTTCGGATAAATATGCATTTGTTTTTCCTGGATGGCCTACATCATGAGCTATAGAAGCTATCAAATAGCAAATCATATATGTATTATTTAAATGCTTATCGAAATTTGTTATATGAGCTAAACATTTGGATAAATGACAGACTGTTGCTCCATGGTTAGCATTATGATATGGATTAGGAAAATACATGCTATTTATTAATAACAAAAACAATTTTAATTTGTGTTTTTTATTTTCATTATTTTCTATATATGGACTAATTAAATGATAACCTACTTCTAATATAACTAATGTTGATTTTCCATACTCAGAATCTATAAACGAATAATCCCAATTTCTTCCTATTTCATCTGAATTTATTTTTTTGATATTTTTTAATACTTCTGCTTCATAAGCTATTTGCAAAATGTCTGATTCATTCAAGCGTTTTTTAATTTCATCAAATGTTTTCTCTGGGCCTGTATTTTCTTTATTTTTTTCTATTTTCAAAATATCATTATTGCTAATTGATATTTTCTTTAAAAAATAAGAAACTGAACAAAAATCTTTATAACAAGCATTTATAGTAAAATCCTTAAAAAACAAACTTTTGTCAGAAAATAACATTTTGGAGTTGTTATATGTCTTATCATTTTCCTTATCTATGTCCACAGATATAGACTCATTTTCATTACTACATTGCGTTTTTGTATCATTGGTTGGTTTGTAATTATTTTGTAGAAATTCATTAACAATATATAATAATATTCTGTTTCTTTTTTCTGCTAGATATCTTAAAAAAATGAACATCATTAACACTACGCTTAAAATATACATACTAATAAGTTCTGATGAATTTTCTTCCTTTTTAAAATCTGTTAGCAGAATTAGTATGGTAGTACCAATTGCGTATAATATCATAAATATGATACTTACTATGTACCTGAAAAAGATATACAGAAAATGTACAGTTAGAAAAATATATGAACAAATGTTGATTTTCTTTAAAATAAACATTAGCTAATATATAATGCATCTATTTTATGTCGATTCTTTATTTATCTACTTTAGAGTTGGAAGACATATTATACAAACTGAATCTATGAAAAAATGAATGTATAAGCTTAATTTGTTATTATAAGTAATAATTTGTATTGATCCCCCTTTTAATTCTTCATTTTTTTTCGTAAAAAAATATAGAGACAAAAATTGAAATATTTGGTTCTGTTAAATGAGGTGAGAAAATTAATCAAAATTTAATGCATATATACAAATGAATAGTGATATGGATAGCATATAAATAAATCATATTTTTTTTTAAATTCCTAATTTGCATTAATATGGGTAACTTACTATAATGATATATCCGATAAAGAGACTTTTAGAATAGAAATTTCGTGGCGAAAAAAAGTGAAACTTTATAATAACAATAATATGCATTATGCAGTTCAAAACAGAAAAAATGAAAACAAATATTTCCATCAATGTTGCATCCTTTTTACTTAGATCTACAATTAAAATGAAAAATAGATAATTTGATATGTATATAATAAACATAAATGCATATATTTTAAATACATTTTACACATATATCAGTTATGTTATTTCTCTTTGGTCTTACTAAAAGAAAAACTAACGAATTCTATCAAAATGACTAAAAGAGATACTACCAAGTGAATATATATATATTCTTTCGCATTATAATTCCTTAAAACATTGTATTCTATTTCGTTTTTTTTGTTCGTAAACTGAGGAAATATACAAAATCTGCAGGAAAAAGAAAACCACAATGTATGACCAATTCATGTTATATTATACAATTACTACTATTCAATAAAGTTTAATTATTATTTTTGTATATAATGGATAATTAAGGAAAATCTTGGTTGATAATTCCATATTAGTATGTACACACACATATATATATAGATAGATATATAAATTTCTTCTCATATGTTTTATCACAAAATAAACAAAAACCTACTTCCTTTTTATTAATCCCGTCGTAATTTTTTCCATATGTTTCTCATTTTCTTCATCCATTTTTTCGTATTTGTATTCATTCAAATATATATGTTTAAAATGTCCTATACACTTGTAGGAATTTATTCTCTTATTTTTTTTTTCAAAATATTTATAGTATAATGATTAATGCATGTGTATAGTACACAAAAATATATATCTATATATGTATTTTTTTTGTTTTTTAATTTAAACATTTCATATTCTATTTAAAACTTGTAAAAAAACGAAAAGGAAAAAGACAAGCTTTATTAGTATCCATATTTTTTATTCTTATCATAAGTGTTTTTCTTTATTATATATTTTTTTTTTCATTTTTTCTCTTGTATATTAAGGTTTTGATAATTTCTTTTTTCTATTTTGAAAATATCAAACAAATTTTGGAAGTATAATAGATTTAAATTTACAATTCTTTTAAAAAAACGTTTAGCATATACACACATTGGAATTTTCCCATGCCTCAAAGAATTATATTATATATATATATGTGAATATATGGACAATATGCCTATATTCATTAAAGGAAAGGGAATGTACTTATTTACATAAATTCAATAATTTAAAAAAATTATAGTCTCTAGTTATAAATTTTTTATATTTACAAATGTGGTTTTGCATAAAAAGTTTTTTTCTCAATATAAAAAAAAATATTATAAAAAGACAAAAAACATGTTTGAAAATATAATATTATTTTTTTTCTTTTTTATTTTTTTATTCTACATAAAACGCTGCGGAGGGGAAAAAAATATTTTTATTTTGACAATTTTAGCAATATGCTAAATTCCAATTTTGGAATTATAGTAAATGCTGTAGTTACGTATGCGTGTATATATATATATATATTATATAGATATATGTACACACACACGCAATCATGAGGAAGTATCCCACTTTTACTTATTTGCGGACATATAAACTTGTCTATAGAAAATAAAATTAAAAATATTTTATAATAGTTTAAACAAATAATAAATTCGAAGAAGTTTAGTTATATATTTTTTGTATTATTTCGTTGACGAATTTTTATATAAGTGTAAAAATTTTGCGATTATCATTTTTTTATTTAATTTAAACAACTTATTTTTATATGTATTTGTTCTTATATTTAGATATAGGAACACTTGTGTAGCATTTCTAAGAACTTATGCTAAGAACAACTATTTCATATTAGTTTGGTTTTATGTTTTTTTTATTTCGTGTTATTTATACATTGATAATGAGATAAAGTAAAATACGTAAATTTTATTTTCGCTATTTTGTAGCATAATTTTATGAAAAATTTTCCAATCGTTTTTTCAGAATAATTTGTTGGTTAATTGGTTGAAGGAATAATCAGTTATTTATTCCATTTTTATATTTTTTTTCTAAGCAAATTTTTTCATTATCATTTTTATAAAATGTGACAAAATGCATATGAGAAATTTGGTAATACCCCTATTCTTATAATATATGTGTGTGTGTTTATATTATACCATATATATTTACCTTTTTAATATTATATTTATTTAATAAACCAAATAATAATATATATTATTGTTTCGATATAAATTTGTTTTATTTTATTTATTTTTTTGGTGATATACAATAATTTCAATGTTTATGTACAAATAATACATAGTATCATTTAATAATTATATGCATTTTTATATATTTCATAAAATGATCTTTGACATAATATGCAAAAAAAAATAATTTAATTCCTCATTTTTACATTAAGAATGTAAAATAATATTTACATAAAACATTAATTTTTATAATACTTAAAAACATGTTTGACATGGTAAATATGATATGAAAGAATAAGTATCAAATTGTGTTTCATATATTTGTATTATTATTATTATTATTATTATCTCACAAACTTGAGAATTACAACTACATAATTACGAAGATAATTATTTGCAATGCTTTATTTATATTACAATATTTTATAAATAGACAGCGAAAATACTTAAGTACAACCCAGCAGCTTCATTAATTATATTTTATACTTCTCTTCATACAATGAATATAATTAGAAAAGTTTTTTATCCAAATATTGTCCCAAAAATAAAAAATCATATTGCAGGATGCAACATTAACAATACTATAAAAAAGGCATTTGGTAAGAAATAAATGCGTGGGTATACATATAAATTATAGGCATATTAAAAATATATTCACATATATATACATAACATTAAATTATAGTGTCAGACACAGGCCTCTTAACTATTCATTTTTGGGCCCCAACCTTTAAGTGGTCAATATCTCTAGCAAACATTGTTGATATAAATAGGGATCCTAAACTTCTATCTCTCCCACAACAATTTGGTAATTTAAAAATAATTTTATCCCTATTACTTGTTTTATATTATCAATTTAGATGTGAACATTATTACTTATACAATAAATTGTTAATTTCTTTGTTTAAAATGGTCAGCCATAGGATTAACTGGATTATTATTTAGCAGATTTGCATACGCCATTAAACCAAGGAATATAAATTTAATTACAAGTAAGGCAATTTAGAAATAATATGAAAATAGTTGTCTTTAATTTTATATCCAATGTCCTTTAAGCTGCATTATATGCACACACATATTTATTATATATTATGATGACATTCTAATACTCAAAATTATACCTGTTTATATATTTTTCATGTTTTTAATAGTTAACATATTTATGAGTGTAACAGCTATGTATCAAATTACGCGTATTGCCCTATATAAATATAATAGCATAAACAACGAGAAGGAAATTAAAGAATAAAAAGGACAATAAATTATAAAAGAAGGAATAAATAAAATACCTTATAGTTTGACAAATAAATATGTTTTTTTTTAATTTCATATGTGTGTTTATTTTCAAAACAAAACAATTAATCTATGATTTAAAAACAAATTTTACTCTAAAATGATGAGTTGTTATATAGCACAAAAAAAGTTTTAATAAATAAAAATGAGAAAAAAATTATAAAAAATGATTGGAAAAAAAAATTGTATTGTTTAAAATTTGGGATTGAAGAACATTTATAATTATACTAAAAATAAAAAATAAAAAAATAAGCATCAATTTAATAGTATGTAATATTATTCAGATAGCATATATGTATATATTGGGCCTCTATATATTCCATAATAAAGCGATACATATAATGTCCATATTGTAATGGCATCCCTCTTTATATAACAATATTACAATATTAGCTAAGCAAATAAAGGCATTTTATATATCAGACATAAAGTACTAAATAAATATGAACCATGTATATAGGCCATTATATGATATTTTTGTTTCTTGATATTTTATTGCAACTGCTTATTGCTTCACGGCTTCATTATTTATAATATTTTTCATTTTTTTAACCTTTTCCTTAATTTCTTTCAAATATTTTCGGATTAATTTTTTTTTCTTAATAAATTTATTTATATAATTTAATCTTAATTGTTTTTCTTTTTTTGAATTTGGGAAAACAAAATTTGAAATTTTATCTTCCATTTTAATACGTCTTCTTATTTTCTTTTTCCATTTTTGCTTATATTTTTCTGTGATTTGCTCCCTATCTGATATTATGTTTGACCTAATTTGATTTTCTATTTCACTATTCAAATCAATTTCAAAGTTAAACTTTTTAACATATCTCTTTTTAGCCGCTACCATTTCGATTAACTTATGTAGAAGAGTGCGGATTTATAACACAAAAACTTAATGTATAATCATAACTACATATATATGTAACAATGTTTTATTTATGCGTGAGGGAAAGTTAATCTAATTATACATATTTGCTATTTTTTCTCTGGGCAAATGATAACTAAAATTATTATGCTATTCCATTATCCAAGGTTTTATATATTGAAAGATTGTGAAAAAAAATAAATGAAAAATAAAAAATATAATAATATAATATACTATATTATCTTATTCATTTTGAAATTATGAAAATATAAAAATATATAACATAAAAAAATCATTTAAATCAACTATTTGGATACAGTTATGGCATTTTATTATGTTCATTTATACGTCAATACTACAATATATAATATATTTAATTTATTATATAAAGCGATTTTTCGTTAAAACTTTTATAAGAAAAACAAATTTTGATGATTAAAAAAAATTAAAGAAGTTATATAGAGATTAATAGATAAGAAATAAATGTATATAAAATTGTATATTCCGAAAAAATTGTATGCATATGCAATTTAATATATAATTTAAAAAAATTGTGGGTGAGGGTAAAAAAAAATATGTATATATAAAAAATAAACTGGTGAAAAAATAATCAATAAAAACCTTTGCCTAAAAAATAAAAAATTATATGTAATGAGAACAAAACATATAATATTTCATTAACAAAATGTCAACTCTTTTGTTTTAGCATTTTTTTTAAGATCAACCTAAGTATTATATATTATATTATATATATGCATATACAATGTTGCTTATTTATTGACAGTTTTGGGGACTTATAATAATCGATTTGTGTGACCTTCAAATCAAAAATTTGTAGACACCAAATTTTTTATATAAAAATTATTAATTAAAAAAAATAAAACACAACGAATGAAAAATATTTTTGGAAAAAAGTATTTTTTTATAAATAAAAATGGATTATAAGGAAAAGCAAAATAGCAATGAAAATCGTTAGTTTATCCATAATACATGATTAATATGCATATATATATATTTTTTTTTTTTCTTTTCTTGTTTATATAACACACTATATAACTAAGTTGCGTAGCAATATGGACTTCATATACCCATCCATACACAAAAAATAGGATAAATAGTTTAATATGTTTTCAATTTTTTTTTTTTAGCACAATGTGAATTTGATTTGGGAAGGTTGCTAAATAAATTTGACATGAATAATTATAATGAGGATTTTGTAATTACAAATAACATTTTAAAGTATCATATAAAAAACATAAATATGTATAACTACGAAGTCAATAAAATATATGATAAATCAGAACTTGACTTATACAAAGATAAATTAATTAATAAATGCAATATACACTACTATCCTTATGAATTATATTTTAATACATATAGAAATATATATAGAGAAGAAAAAATGCTTTTAAATTTACCAAATAACATGAAAAAAACGAAAGAAAAAGAAAATGAAGAAAAAGATGATAATGAAGAAAAGGAAAAGGAAAAAGAGGATAACGTATCAAGTAAGGCAAAAAAAAAAAATCGTTTACATTCTAATGGTATACATATTTTGTATATTTCTTGGTAAAAGTGACATATAATTGAATTTAGAGTCTATATGGTTTACATTTATTTCGTATAAATATATGTTATTTAAATGTGTAAATATATTATTTCTTCGTACTTACTCTCCTAACCAGACATGTTCGAAGAGGAACAAGGACTAGAAGATGACTATAATTATGACTATAACAAAAGTGAAGATGATTTGGAAAATGAAGATCATGATGAAAATGTTATATAATGAGAAATTCCTAACAATTTCGCAATTTTTTCTACGGTTATATGTATTTCATAATTATCATCGTTTTCTTTTGAAGAATCAGAAAATTGTGTGTTTATTAAAAGAGAAATTGAATTTTCTAAATCGTCGTAACTACTAAATAAATAATTTTGATATTCATTAGGAGCGATAAAATTAATATTCGAATACAAATATTCACTTGTGAATTCGCGGATCTTAGGGTACCTGCGATAGGGACATGGAAAAAAAAATAATAAAATGTGAATATATAAATGTATGCATATGGAAAATTACCCCAAAACGATGTAGCACAATTCATATTGACGTGGAGAAACGAAATGAGAATGTTTTGTTTGTTATTCTGTATGTATTATACGAAGGAATACTTTATATTTGTTCTCTCTTTTTTAACACAATTATTTTTATATGTGTTTTTCTTTTCCCATATTATCGGGACTTACCTATGTATGAGCAAATCCAAAATGAGGACAGCAGCAAATTTTTTTATGTTTAAATGCAAGGGAGAGCACATATAAATGTTTATGATAAACTCGGATATGGTTTTTACAAGGGAAAATATAGTATACTTTTTTAAAAAGCGTGTAAAAAAATTTAAAAAACAAAAAGCCGCAAAATCATTTATTAGGGAAAACTTAATAAATGAGTTAACACTTTTTAAAAATGATTCTAATTGTATTATGCTGAAATTGTTTAAGTAATACAAAATTTTAATTAAACATATATTTATATATGGTAATAATTCTATATTTATATTTAATTCTTTTTTAATTCGTTTATTTTTTATTTTTTGTTTTGATTTAATCAATTTGTCTTCATTTAAATTATTTTTATTTATTTTTTTGCTATTATGTAAGAATACAGTATTTGTATCAAGGAATATATTATAATTATGAAATAAATTTTTTGAAAAATTAAACTTTTCATATTTTTTTTCTAACAAAATTATTTCTTCTAAATCAATAACATGCATATTGTATTCATATAAGGAGAATTCATTATTTTCTCTATACATTGGTAAATCATAGTGCATTGTTGTTGTATCTGTATTATCTACAGATATTATTTTACTTTGATTTTCTTGAACGCAATTGCTATTTATTAGGTCATTCTTTAAATCATTTTTCTCACTATTACTGTTTAACGCCTTCAATTTGTTTCTATCATACTCAAGTAAAATGTTGTCAACAATTTTGTAGTCATAATTTTTATAGTATTTCACATAATAACGTATGTACAAAAATAAAAGGTTATCTCTCACATAACCAAATGTATATATATCTTTATATTTCATGATAAATTCTAAAAATAAAAAATCTATTGTTTCTTCTTTACCCTTTTTAAGTAAATTTGTATATTCATAATTGCTATATTCAGTACTCGAAGAATAATAACATAAAGAATTAAAAAAACCATTTATAATATAATAATTATACTTATTTAAAAATAAAAGATAAAATATATGAGTATATAAATAAGTTTCATTATATTCTAAGTATTTTATTACACTAATATTTTTCTTTGTTTTATCGAGTAAAAAGTGAGTATTCTTTATCAACATTTCGTCTTCTACACACATTTTTTCTTCATTTTCGCTTAGATTAATTTCATCAATAAAATGTTCATTAATACATATATCTTCGATCATAAAATCGATCTGACCCGTTTGTTGTATATTGTCAATTTTTTCTATATCATTTTTGTTTTCAATTATTTCCTTTTCATTTTTTTTACTAGTGGAACTACTATGAATTTTTATTACTCCTTTCCTAGTTGAGTTAAATTTGTTCTTATGAAAAATTGAGAAACTTGTGTATTTTAAAGCATAATTATACAGATAAATAAAATTATTAATTTTATTAAAAATTGTTTTAATTAATTCGTATTTATAATTTTTATTAAAATATATTGATGTTATTTCTTCATCGTAAGTACAATTGCAATTTCTGTATTTTCCTGATTTTTTGTGACAACTTTTTTCATTTCCGTTCTCTACTTCATTACCATTCCCAATACAATTCCCAGAATCCTTGGAAGAGATACTTTCCATATGATTAAATGATGGTCTTCTCTTCTCTGTCTTACTTTTCAAGTAAATAGGTTCATGATAATCGCAAACATGCATAATAATATTTTCAAATACACTAGAAATGTCAGTATAGTAACTACTCAAATATTTGTGTATATTAATTTTACTTTTTCTAATATTGTCATCAATTTTTTTTTTCATATATAATTCATATGAGAAATCATGGCAATATTTATTAAAAATATTAATAAAAGGAAAATTTTCTTTTTCTCCTTTTTCATTAAAGTTGGAATAATTAAATAAATAGTTCAACAAAAATAAACATTTTTTATGTGTTCTCACATTTTTTTCACACAATAGTTTCAATAATAATTGAATAAATATATTTATATATTCTTTTTTTATTTCAAATAAAATATACATATCTATATTTTTTTTTTTTTTATCATTCAACAACTTTCTATGTTCAGATTCTTCATCATATTCAAAACTATCATCTGAATTAAGTGTTTCATAAAAATAGGTCTTATTATTCTGTGTGTAATTTATTTCCCCAGTCACTTTACCATTCCTATTTGGCTCTTTAACAAAAATGTCATTTTCAGAATTTCTTTCGAATTCCATATCATCAGTTTTGTTCTCCTTGGCATTTATATTTACCTCATCTGGTGTTTTTCTAAAAAAACACAATGGATAAGATGTTAATAAAAAGGTGACAAGTTCTAAGGCAACTTCTCGCACATACACATGAGAATCTCCTGTATCCTGTTCATATAAATATTCTTGTAAATACCAAATTAGTATTTTAGCAATTTTATCCATATCTAGATTAAATTGGAAAATGTTTTTTCCATTCTGTTTACCCTTTTCAATAACTTGTTCCCAATTCATCTTTTTTTTTAAAATGTTTATATTTTTTTTCATATAAAAACTAGTGTTTCGTTTTTCTTTTATTTGTTTAATTTTTGTATTTAATGATTCTGGATTATTTTCACAATTTGTTTCATCGATTATGTAGGATGAATCATCACTATTTTCACTTTTATCAGCGTTATTTTGATTTTGGTCAGATTTGCTTATTTTTATTGGATTTGAATTAATTTGTTTTTTTTTGTTCAGTTTATTCTTTTTTGGTATTTTAGACTCAATAATGTCATCAAAGCTAATAGTAAAATCTGTGTATAAACTCAAAAAATCAGTAATGTATGTTTTTCGGATTTTATCTACTATATTAAATAAAGCGAATAAACAAAAAATTTTCATATTAAAGTCTATGGGATATAAATCGAATTCAATATATTTAAATTTATTTTTTCTATTAAGATTTTGTGTATCAATCAAATCTTCTTTTTCATTTTCAATATCATATTTATGATTTTCTTTGGATTCTAATGGTGGTATGCATTTTTGCTTGACCTTGTAATATGTTGTACATTTTTTTAGGATGTTATAAAGAAAATAAAAAAGGTCTGAACAAACGTGAGAAATAATATTTTCATTAATAAAACATAAAAGAATTAGATAACCTTTTAGATAAATAAAGTTATTTCTCTCTTTGACAAAATTGTCTAATACTTGATAAACATAATTAATAGCATTTTCTGAACTTGCAATATATATAGGGATATAATAAAATAGTTTTGAAGCATTAAATTGTATTATTTCATTGTAGTGGAATAAATTATTATGCATAATATCCATAAAAAATGTATAGGTATTTTTTTTAACAGCAAAATAATTACATTGACATATACTTTGTGCTAATAAACATAATGAGTGTCTTAATATTTCTCCCTTTTTATATTTATATACTCTTTTTTTTTCACTATGTATTAATATTTGTTTAATTTCATTTTGCAAATTTTCATCAATGTTCATTTTTAATTTTAATAAAATTTTGGATATACATATAATTGCGCCATGCTTTATGTATACATTCTCTTCATAACTTTTATTTACTAAAAATGGAAGAACAACCTTAATAAAATAATAATTATCTAAATCTGCAAAATTTGCTAAAGACTCGGAAGATAATATACGTATGTTTACATTTTCATGAAATATTTTATCAGTATATAAATGATAAATTATTGGATACCTATACATAAAAAAATTACCAATTACTTTTGATTTTATAATTACTGATTGCTTAAAATTTATTAATTCATTAAAATTACAAGTAGATAGCATTTTTATATTTTGTTTAAAAATCTTATTTTTTATTATATCCATATTTTGTCGTGTTTTTTCATAATTTGCTTTTTCTTCATTATCATCATTGCTTTGTTCTATTTTGTATGCACACAAGTCATTTGGGAAATTTTTTAAATGTTCATAATAATTACTAATTTTAGAATGGTTAAAAAACAAATTACAAAAAGAAATTATATCAAGGTAAAATATATTTTGACAATTCTCTTGAGTACCTACACATTCTTTATTGCCAATATCAGATACATGAATATCCTCTGCACTGGTTCCTCTATAAATGTTATTATTGTTAGAGTCGTTGAAAGCAGAAGGATGATTGGGTTGTATATTTTGTTTCAAGTTATCAGTGTTTGTGTCTTTTATATCGGTACTAAAATTGTAAAAAAAATTAAATTTACCTATAAATATCTGCAATAAAGATATCGCTGATTTTCTAATATTAATATTATCTTCCAATAAAGACATAATAATTAATTTACTAAATATTAAATGGAAAAAGAAAAATATTATAATATTATATTTTTTTTCGTAGTAATACATTTTTATATACTTATTATATTTAAATAAGCTATATAATAATACAAACACACTAGGATATATTTTATCATTATTCATGTATAAACTTTGTATTATTATATTCATTAAATAATTTAATGTACTTATAGAAAGCGAATTTTTGTGAAAAATGGAATGAAAAAATGTGTAATTGATTGTACTCAAAATATTATTATCCTTATATTTTTTTAATTCATTAAATTTATTAATTATTGTATTTACATTTTCTTCATTTAAATATATTAATATATTACCAAAGCTTTTCGATAAACACCATCGAATATTATTACTATTATCGTTAAAATAAAAAAACAAAATATTTATAATTACCATTATATCTTTTTCACATATGTATTGTTTGAACTCTTTCACATTATCTAGTTCATTATTGTTGTATTCACTACAATTATTTTGTTTGCTTTTTTGATATAAAATAAATACTTCATTTATGTCAAGAAATAGGGGAAATTTATTAAAGAGATCATGTTCTTTCTCTAAACAATTTTCTTTTACTTTGTTAATTTTTATATTATTATCATTTTCTATTGAATTTTTATTAGTTTCTATTTGTACTAATTCACCAATCTTACTATCATCAGTTTTGAGCTCATTTATCATATTACAACTAACAGAAGAATCGGTGATATTTTCATTTTTTTTTTTTTTTTCTAAAAATAGTAAGGCATAATAACGAAGACAAAGTATTTTTAAAGATTTTGAGATTTGTGTAAAATCCCAAATTTTGTGATTGTGAATAAAAAAAAAAGTGTAAAAGTTAGCATAATTTCTTAATACTTTTTTATCTAGCTTTTTCAATATTTTTTTATGTGTTAATAAAACTCCATAGACAAGTATATTCGTATATTTTGTGAGACAAAATTGGGGTAAATTAGGGTTATTGATTAAATATAAATCATCATTTATTTCTTTTGATTTATATTGTGTTTGTGTTAATATTAATTTGTTCAAAATTTCTTTCGAAAATATTACAAAATTATTGAAACAAGTTTGATTTTTGCATACATCTTCTCTACTTAAAAATTGAGAATATAAAACAGAACAAGCATCTTTTGTTTTATCATTTTTTTGTATATAATAATAATATATTTCTTGGACATTCATTAACATGTTTTTATTTATGCTGAGAATATCAAATGGTATATATAAGCAAAAGGATAGCCATATTATTAATACATATAAAATCACCCAAGAATTATTTTCATCAGTTTTTTTAAAATTTAAATTACTTATATAATTATAAACATCATTTTCTTTTTTCAAGGTAATAAGTATATTAACGATAGCGTTCAAAAAAAAGGAATCACATGGGAAAAATGTTTTTACTTTTTTCTCTCCTCTAATTGATATTAACGTATTATAATATTTATAAATCTCTTCAATTATTGTGTACAATTTTAGCATGTTATGTTCATATTGAATTTTTTCATCATCTTTCATTTCATGAAATATTTCTCTGTCACTATCAGCAACTTTATTAAACTTCTCTTTTTTTATTTCTTCATTTTCATTTGTAATAAAGTCTATTTTTTGTAAGTTTTTTTTTTCATTCTCTAATTTTGTTCTAAAATATGTTAAGAGATCTTCTAGTTTGTTAAAAGACTTTTTTAAAAACTCAAAAAATGCATGTACTAATAAAACTAGATGAGGGTCTAGTACTGTCTTCGCTTCTCTATAACTATTTAAGCAGTTGTTTAAATAATTTAAATTTTCCAAAATAACGGAATAATTTTTTATTATCTCATCATCTTCATTTAAATAGACTTTTATTATATTGATTTTTTCCTCTACAATTTTATGTTCGCGAAAAAATGATTCTGTGTTTTCCATTTAATACAGTTTGAGTTGAAATTAGTTATCAGTTTATAAATTAGTATGATCGTATATTATACACATATGCTATTTCGAATTGGATCAATTGGATATAATCCTCTTTCAGAATAATACAAACTTATTAGTAACTAAAAAATGACGTTATAAAAATGTTAAATCAATAAAATATAGTAACATAGCCATTTCAAAACATTATATATATATATACACTAACTTTTTTGTTATACTAAAATATTACACATTGGAGAGGATATCAAATATATGAAATTTAAGGATAATCAAAGTTTATACTAATTTTTATTTTATACTTTATTTCTTTTATTGATATATGTTTACATATTTTATTTAATTTTTATGATTACTTAATATAATTTTATTTAGTTTTTATTATTTAATATTTATTTTTTTCTTCTATGTGGACATAAAATTAAAATGAAAGCGACCAACTATTTAAGCTGCTAAATATGTAAGGAAATCTACAAGAACATTTAAAATGTGTGATATTCATTTTGTTAATTTCGAGTATATTTTTATGCACTGACGGAAATTTTTAATAAGTAAATAAATGAAACAAAATTAAGGTAATAATTTGGCATTTTATTTGTATGTTAAATTGAAAGAATTGCGAAGAAATAATATAATAGGAAAAAACATTAAAATCGCAATGTCATATATTATTATTTATTTATTATATAATTTTTTTGTATATTTAAAAATTTAGCCCTTAAAATAATGCCATATTTTCCTATACGCTATTTTCCAAGCTTCGACAAAAAACCTGATATGAATGAATGTTTATTTTCCAGGCGTAATAAAAAAGGTATAAAAGTGGAAAAAAGTAAAAGATACATGATATATAATGTATATATTTTTATATAAATAACTATTAAATGATGAAAAGGGGTACAAAGAAAAACATCATAAAACGCGAGTTTATATATTATTATAACATTTTTTAAATGTCCATAGATAAATAGATACACATAAATATAGAGTACAACAATGCACATATGATATATATCTTTTACATATATTTGTTTTAAAATTAAACAGTGAAAATAGTACTTAAAAGCATAAGTGGGATATCTATTTTGAAAAAAAACAAAATTATTATAAATGGAAATGAAACGCTAGTATCCATTTTAAATTTTCTCAAAAAAATATATAACAAAGAAGAATATATAGTAAGAAAATGCGTATTTAAACACAGGAATGTATATATGTAGAGAGAATGATAGTTTATGACGGTGTGTGCTAGTATATATCAATAAGAGAGAATTTCCATATGCTAGTTCATATTATTCATATTGTTGGATTCTTATTGAAAATAGGAAAAGTATATTTTCATTCCTTTCATACTTACCTTTTTACATTTTATGCAGTATCTATACATTAATAGCACGATTAAACCCAATTTGGATGATTATATATCAGATCTATTTGATGTAAGAATATATAAAAAAAAATAAGCACAGTATATATATATATATATATACATAAAATTTTGCATTATCTTTATTCCCATTTAGTTATATCAAATTTCCAACAGCTTAAACATTTCATATAGTTTCAATCCAGCGTATTAAAATATAAGGGTAAGCAAAATAAACAACCACAAAAAAAACGAAAAAAATGAGTGAAATGCAGAAAGGGTCTCAAATATAGACTCTGTTTATATGCATGCATATTATTTCCTGCGATTTTATTCCAAATGTTATGAAACATTTAAAAAATTAGTATAAGAAAAATGAAAAAAAATGAATTAACGAAATAATAATTGTAAGAAGAGGGCTAGAAAATATTACATACATATGTGATTCATGGTATTTAAAGTTTTTATGCAAAATGTCTAAAGTGCGCAGTTAATAAATTTTTATATTTTGTTTGTATCTTTTCCTTTCCTCATATTTTTATTTACATTATACTTTTCGGAGAAACTAACAATTTGAGTGCTCTGAATTTCGTTATCATCACTGTCATTACTACTGCTACTACTAGTACTGCTTATATTGCTTTTCTCTTTGTTTATGTATTTTGATTTTGTTAGAAAACTATTTTGATGACTTTGAATATTTGTAACTTGGTTAATTTTTTTGTCTTTATTTTTTTTATTTACATTATAAAACTGTGAATTAAATATAGCATCCTCCTGTTGCTTTTTGTGATCAACCATTTTGTTTCCCTCTGCTTGCTCTTGTCGTTTATTATTGTTATATTTTTTTTTTATAAGTTTAATGCTTTCTGTATACTTTTTAATTTTTTCTATGTCATCTGCTTGTTTTTTTTCTAGATTTTGTATTTTATTATTTAGATGAATAAGTTTATCATTTTGCTGCGATAATTTTTTTTTACATTTATCATTATCATCATTTTTGTCTTTAATAATTTTGTTTAATTTTTGTACCTTATCTTGTAATGATTGTATTTGAGATTCTTTTTCATTTACATTCTCATTTATTTTATCTTGCTTCTTTATATTATTATTTACATCTTGTTTGTTTTTTATATTTTCCTCGTTTATAATATTAATTTTTTCATTCAATAATTTGATATTCTCATTTAAATTATTTATTTCATTATTTTTTTCATTTAGTTCATTTTTTAAAATAAAAATATCTTTTTTCAAATTAGTTATTTCAATATTTTTACTCTTGTCTATATTTACAAAATGTTTATTTTGTTGTTCTATTTTTTCATTTTCTGTTTTAATTCTATTTAATTCATGTACTAACATTTGATTGTTTTCTTTTAGCCGATTATTTTCGTTTTCTTTTTCTGTACATATGAATTGTAGTTCTTTGCATTTGTTAGAAAAATTAATAATCTGAAAATAAACACATTTTTGTTAAGTTAAATGTCTATACCATATATGTACTTAAATATTAGTGTGCATTTATAATTATATACATGTAAATATATATTTTATTTATTGCTTTATATACTTGTGAGGATAATGTTTCATTTTCCTGTCTCATATTATTTATTTCATCTTCATTTTGTAATAAATGTAGATTTAGTTCTTTTATTTTGCTAACTATATTATCTTCTTCTTTTATCCGCCCTTCATTTTTATTTAATTGGAACACTGTGCTGTTATGTTTTCCACTATTACTATTATTAATGTTTTTATTTTTCGTTATGCATTTCGCTTCTTCTACAAAAAATTAATTCATCATATATATGGTGGATGTGTCCATCGAATAATAAGAGATAAAAATAGAGAAAGGAGAGCATACATAAGTTATATATCCCAAAAATACATCAAATATAAAGAAAAATGAGAAATTGATAAAAATATATTTTATTTTTTAATTTCTACATATACATATTATTAAATTTAACTTTTTACAGGATATTCTTGAGTTGTTAGTTTTTTTTGGAAAGTGCCTTTTGTCTTATTCATTTAAAAATATATCAAATAAACTTTGTTATATTTTTTCTATTATTCCTAATTATTACTATTATTTAATTTAAAATTTTTAAACAACATGAGTCATCTTGAGTTTTTGCACAAGTTTGTTATTTCACATTCGAATAATTTTTTGCAAAGTTTTTATGCTGTCGTGGAAAGTTCACAAGTAAGAGGAAAAAAAGGAAAATCATAATAAATTAATGAATAAACAAAATATGTAGATATAACTAATTACATTCTTCCGTAATAGGAAATATGTCCGACTATTTATGAATTATATATTATTAATTCTGAATAAATAAATTGTCATAAATGCTTAGCATAAATGCATAATATGCTTAACTCATTTTGTCTCCCCTTGTATACGAAAATCGAAGTGCATATCTTTTCATAATTTATAATTCCACTTTTTCATATCTTTTCATAATTATAATTCCACTTTTTCATATCTTTTAATTTATTTATTATAGATAGAATGTCTTGAATGTCCCATAGAAAAAACGGGCATTGATAATTTTTTAATAAAAATATATATCGATAATATAGTAAGTCAAAAAAAACGAAATAAAAAAAAATTGCATAAATATAATGTACAATATTTGTGATTATATAATAAATGATGTATCACAAATATCTTTACGGTAGAAATAAATTATCAACGAATGTAATTTTTACATATATATAAATAGAGAATAAATAGAAACAAAATAAAATTCAAAAATGTGTATAATATTAAAAAAAAAACAAACTCTCCGAATAGTTAACTCTTTCTGAATAATATATATTTTTTCTTTCGCCAGATACATAATATTAGGACGCTGCTGTTAACGTGCTTAAGTGGATCAATTGGGAATACACTTCATAACACAGAAATCGAGCAAAACGATGAATATATTTATGTAACATGTAGTGAAAGTAAAAATGAGGATAGTATTGATTATAATTCAGAAGATAACAACACTATAAAAAATAATAATAATGTTTATACCAAAAATTTATATTTTTTAAATAAATGTAAAAGTATTCACAATCTTAGAAAGAGTTTAGAAAATGCTAAAATAAAAACAAATAAACATGCTCATATGGAAAACAATATTTTGTCTTATTGTATATGACAGCCACATTGTTTATGCAAGCTTTTATTTTTTTGTCTTTCTTCAGTGGTTTATATTTTCTACATAACTTACATTTTATTATTTTTTGTGTCCCTATGTTTTTTTTTTATAAGTAAATTATGAATACAAATTTTAACTTGTAATCCAACTACTCAAATGAAATATTAACATATAAGTATTTCATTAAGTATACTTTTTAAAAATAATGATTCTTACAATTTTGTTTATTTTTTTTTTTTTTTGGTAATCGAAATATTAAAATCGTCAAGGCTAAAATTTTTGTGTGAATCGTCTAACTGCTTAAGGCGCGTTTTATTTTCAAAATAATAATTTGATGTTATATTAAAATTCATCATATTATTTACTCGGTCATAAAAGTTTTCGATATTTCGCACAATATTATTTATTTTATTTATTAGTAATTCCCCAAAAGAACGCGAGCTATATATCTTCCCATTAAACACACAAAACATTTGAGTTACTTTTTTGAAAAGAATATTTTTTAATTTATATATATGTGTTAGTCTTATATGATATATAGAATTTGTATTATAATATATATGCACACTAGCGCTATCAGTTGGTTCATCCTTTTTTAAAACATCTAAATTATCATAGCTTATATCAAATAAATACCCCTCATCTTCTTCACCAATTATTTTCCCTACTCGAATTTTTTCATTTAATGATATATGGCTTTTTGATGTATAAAAAGGAGAAGTATAAAAATAATTTAAAGCATTTTCTCTATTATTTAATATATTTTTTGATAAAAATATATTATCCACATACTCTATTTTGTTATCTTTCTTCAATTCGGATTCATAGTATGTTTCTGCCATTTGTCGTTCTTATATATATATAATATGTGTGTAGTTGTATAGGTAACTATATTATTTATACGTTTTCCGTTCTTACCAAAAGTAGAGAATAATAAATAAACTATGTAGCAAATGAAATAATATTATAAAGCATATTGGCTGAGTTACAAGAAGGGAATATCTTCTTTCAATGTTTTATGGGAATATCTTATGTGTTTAATTGTATTCATATATGTGTGTATATATGCATACACAAAAAGTACATAAATAGTATTTTAATACATTTCTAAGTAATTATAAATCCTCTATTTTTTATTATTTTAATTCAAGTGGTAGTAGAAGTTCCTTTCTTAAATGTGCTATTATATTTTATTTTATTATTATATATTTTTTGTGTTGATAGAAATAATTTCTTGATAAATATAGTAATTTTATATTTTAATAAAAAATAAATAAAATACGTAGGATAAACAATATCATATAAGCGAATTATATGTATGATGATTTTTCGAATTGCAATTGTTAGAAAAAGAAAACTGACAAAAAGAATGAAGAATGTAATACTCATATAACCCAACTCATTCAAACATCACATGCTACGCAGCAATGAAAATGTGGATAAATATTTATTTATTTCCAACATAACTATTTAAAAAATATCCAGCGTTGGGACAAAAATTGTGAAACTCTTTAGGAAAATGAAAAGGTATTTAATTTTTATATGTATCATTAATTGTTTTGTTTGCTTTTTATAGCACATTCTGATAATAAATATATAACTTGTATATATAATTATTATAAAAATTTGAAAAAATTTGAAAAAAATTAAATAATAATATTCCTTGATACAAATATGGTGATTTTTATGTCACTATTATGAGACGGTAATTTTGTATTAACAATTTTTTTTTATAATTAAAAAAAAAAATTGAGAAAATTTATTTATAAATAGATAGTATATATCCCATATATTTTCAACACAATTTAGTCCTTACACATGAAATATATATATGAGATAGATCATATGATTTTATTTTTTGAAAATAATTGTATACAATTACAAGCATGTGTATATGGAAACATATATACATGTAGTTGATATAAAACATTTAAAAAAAAACTTATTATACCATTCGTATGAATTAGAATACAACCTGATTTTCATACAAAATAGATGAATTTGTGCATATTTTTTGCCACAATATTATAGTAGACAATTTATATTCGTTTTTTACATGCTTAAAATTCCATACCCTCCAATCATGTATAATAGGATGTATAAATGCGATGTAAATAGAAATACTCGCTTAAACCTATATATCACATATATATAATAAATGCATTGATGTATAGTTCGAGACATTGATATTATCAATGTGATCTATGTTTTCAAAAATGAAAAAGACATATTTAAGCATAAAATAGGTATATATATATTTAAGAAGCAAATAAAATAAAGAAAACATATATTTTATTTTTTATATAATTAAAAATATTAGATGTATTATTTTTCATCCACGTACACATTCTTTTTTTAATACATACATAATATATAATATTTGTCTATTTGAAAAAAATAATTAAAATTCATAAGAACTAATTTTTTTATAAAGTTCTATTTTTTGTGTTTTTGATAAATTTTGAAATTCTTTGAAAATACCATCTAAAGTTTTTTTATGTAAAATTTCATCTTTTATCTTGTTTATATTTTTTAAAACATTTCCATTTAAAACTCTTTTGCATACAACTTGGTCATCATCTTCAGAATTTTTAAGGTCATTGATGATATCCTTAATTTCATCACAATTGGTATAAGAATCTCCAAATTTTTTGCTACGAAAATAGGAAAAAAGAAATAAAGAATCAAAAACAACAATTCAAAGAAATAACTAATATCACAGAACCAATTTTTTGGGGCAAATAGAAAAGTATTTTTTTTTAATTCTTCTAATTAGGGAAACACATTTAAACTAAATCGAATATGTATATATTTCATGTATTGCCTTACTTTAATGTATGTAATATCAATCTCCTTAATAAGCGATAATAGAAAAAGGATCTAGATTTTTCCCATGGAACAATTTTTCTAATAACACCTTTCTCCTTCATACATGATGATACATCATGTAGATCTGCATATTTATGACACACTTGTAAATAAAATGGAAGCATTTCCTTTTCCTTCTTTTCTATTTCCTTTTTTACACTTAAAATTTCTTCTTCATTCTAAAAAAAATAAAAAATTGAAAAAAGAAATAAAAACGCCACAATACAAAAAGTAATAATAGTAAATAGGTATTTATATTTCCATATAAAACGAATTCATAAATATGCATATATTCACTTTGCATAATTTTTAAATATAGAGTATCATGCATGTAACAATCTACTTTTATTATTCATTTGATTCTTTTATTTTAATAATCTTTCAATTCTTATTATGAATATTTATTGGTTTACCTGAAGAGTCGCGAGTTTCTGATTTAGTTCTATTATATATGGATCACTGTTATTCATTAATTTCTTAATTTCTGCGAACTTAAATTTGACTTCTACTAATCCTGGAGGTTCTAATATTCCACCTTTACTATTAGTATCTGCATACATTTCTATTATTTGGCTGTTCAATGTTTCATCTACTACTACCCAAGACCCACCTCTAAGTTCTCCCAAAATAGGTATGTATACAAAAACGGGATGCTTATAATTAACTAATTGATTAACTATCATTGATCCAAATTTTAAGATACTGTTAAACATATCCATAGTACCTCCTGAAAAACCTCTCCAATTTGCAAAGACAAATAAAGGTAAATTTTCTTTATTAAAATCTTCAATAGATTGGGCAGTTTTGTACGAATTATCAGGCACAAAAACACATGGGGCATTTGTTGTTTTTATAGCCTTAGTTTTCAATGCTGGATCACATGGAACAGTTTGGGTAACTAAATTTTTATTTACAGCAATAAAACCAATTGGTATTGATCCTAATTTTCCTCTTCCAGTTATAATACCTTTTCCCCATTCATTCATATATTCAAAGTAACTATTTTTGTCTAAAAATCCTTGTTTTTTATCTGACCCTTTTAGTAATTCGATAATATCTGCTTCATTTACATTGTCCATATCTACATCATTTATTTTGTTCCAGTTATCTGAAATCGTATCACTAATTTCGTTCCCTGATTCTTCATCACCATTATTTCCATTGATGTGTATAAGTGAAGTATCACATTCTTTGATACTTTCTGGTTCAACAGTAGTACTATCTGAACTGCTGTGCAAACTGTTCTTTTTTGCATACTCTTGTATGTCTTGATCATTAATGTATCCATTTGGATAATTATTGGATTGTTGGTCAGAATCAATTGAATTGTTTAAGTTTCTAGATTTGGTAATATCACATTTGTTATCTTCTTGTAATTTATTGTGAAATGATTTTGTTGATTCCCCAAGAACATCAAAATAATTGTCACTAGTTTTAGGAACATATGATAACCATTTGAAAATTTTATTTACTCCATCCTGGTCATTTTCAGCTTCTAATTGAGATATTCCATTTTTCATCATAATATTTACACCTCCTAATTGTTCATTACTTATATATACCTTTTCACCTAATATTTTATTTAAAGCATTAAAACCAGTTAGTAAAAGAGACGATCCTTTTTTTTGAATAGTTCGTTTACCTAATCTAACTAAATAAGCACCAATTCCAACACTTCTTCCAGTGACATATGAAAGAGTAAAAATCTCATCATAAGCCTTTGAGGTTTCTCCTGCTATTAATCCACTACCTCTTAAATTTTCTACTCCTATATGATTATTTAAATTTCCTACTATAGCATCAATTATATATCTTTTTTCTCCATTTTCATAAATTTCTCTTAAATAAATAATATCTTTTTTAGGAATTGTTTCTTTTACTTCTTCTGTTATATATATATATTTATATCCAAGTTCTTTTTTGTTTTCATCATTCCAGCATACTTTAATTTTATCCATAAGATAATTATATAATCCAATTTTTGCTCCGGAATTGCAAGATATACATATACGTGGTATTTTTTTTTCTCTCGCATAACATGATACTCCATAAAATAGTTCGTCTTCTAAAACACTAAATGCACCTCCATTTGTTGTAATATCATTTATTATAAAAGCAATATCTCTTCCTTCTTTATATTCATCTGTCTTTACATTCATTAACAATCCGATTACGCTCATTTTATTTTGTCCTATTTCCAAAGAGTTTGATAAATAAAGTGATTTTTTTATTCGAATTTCATCACTACTTAAATTGTCAAAATTTTCAAAAAGCCATTTAGATTGTTTATCATTTTTGTTAGGTTGAGATTTTTCTTTCTTTCCCACACTTACTGTATCATTTATTTCTTCGGAGTTTTCCCTACTATAATCTATCTTGAATTCTTTCACACTATTAATATAATTAAAATTATCATTCAAAGTATTATTTATCCTATTTAATGCTATGTTTATAAGCTTAACAAAATCATAAGCATATATAGTATCTACATCCCTTGCTCTCTTTCGTTTTAAGTACAATGCATCGATAATAACTGGATTTATTTTATCCACTTTTTCAATAACCTCTTTTTCATTATCAAAAAGAACATGCAATTTCAACAATTGGTTAAGCTCTAATTTTGTTTCATTATTTTTTTCTTCTTCAATTTCTTTATATACTTTAATATATACATTATTAACATAGTTTTCTATGAAAAGTTCATTATATTTATTGAGGAAATTTTTATAAATTTCTTTAATTCCATTTATTTGATCTTCTATATTTGAGTTATTAGGTAATACTATATGATATATTATATTGCTACTAATTTTAATATCCCGAATTGATGGGTTTAATCTATAAATGCTTATATCTTCTATAGATTCTTTTAATTCAGACATAAATATATCATAAATTTGATTGTTCATTTGACCATTTTCTATATTTTTTGACAATAGTATATTATTTTTTCCATTTTTGGTCATTCCAACATTCTCTTGTTCATCATATACCTTTATATTGTCTGAATCAACTTGTTTTTGTAAATCATTTATATCAATTATTCTTTGAGCAAATAACGAAGTGTATTTATTGTTTTGTTTGTATGTTCCTAGTAATATTTTAGTCTTATTAAATACTTCCTGTCCTACATTTTTTAATTCAAAATTTGATGCAATATTCTCTGAAGTAAGAATTTCTTCTTCAAAAGGAAGGAGATATATTTTATTATTTATAGTAGAATCATTTTTATTAGTTTCTATTGGACTTTTTTCGAGGTTGTCTTGTATTTTTTCTCGTTCTTTATATGCGTTCATATTAATTTTATGAATTTCTCCATATTTATTTCCAAAATAGTTATATATATATAAAGTATTAACTTTTTTGAAAGCATTATCTAAATAGTTTTGCAGTGAATTAAAGAAGGTTTCATTTTTATTTATTATATGGAATGTATTTATCTTGTCAGATTTCATTTCATATAATATATCATCCAGCATACTTTTAAATTGTTCAATAGTGATGTCTTCATTTAAATTTAACATGACGTTGTTATATTCATGATTATTTATAGAAAATACTAAACAATTAGGTGAATGTGGCTTAGCTTTTATAGTAGAATATTTGTATAAATTATGTAAATATGTATTGAACATTTCTTGATAATTAACATTTTCAGTTTTAAATAAAAATGGTAAAGAATAATGGATATCAGATGGTGATTTTAAAAATAATTTTATCTTTTCTTCATAATTTGTATTATTTAAGATTTGATCTATTTTATAATTATCCATATTGCTCGACTTAGTAAGAAAACGGATATAATTTTGTAAACTTTGCTTCTTCATATCTTCCATATTTTTATTATATTGAAAAGAAGATTCTAAATAATGAATTTTTTCATTCTGTTCATATAAGTATATAATGTATCTTGATAGCAAAATTATAGATCCAAAAATCTTTCCTTTGAATTCTTTTAATATTTTTATTTTATTTAAAATTTGCAAAGACAAATTAGTTTGTTTACTATTTATTAAATTGTTTAATATTTTTTCTAGAAGTTTTATACTTAAATAGTTGTATGTATATGCATGTATAATTTCATATTGTTTTTTCTTATCACTAATGCTTTTATATAAAATATAATAAATTTCTACTTCGCTAATAATTTCCTTTTTAGAAAATAAATGATTATATTCTATAAATTTATCTAATATATAATTTAGATTTTTATCAAAATTATTTTTGTCTTTTAAGAAATCTTCAAAGCATTTTTCATAGTCTTGTTCATATCCTTTTAATAAATATTCAATTCTTTTCATGTTTGATAATTCAAGGAAAAATTCATTTTCTTTATCTTTCTTGTTATCAAAATTTAATTCAATCTTTTCATTGTAATTTGTATTGGTTCTATTTCTACTACTTTGTGAATTGTCATCATTGCTTCTGCTCATTTCGGTGTCACTAATTATTTTCATTTTATCCAATTTTTTATCTTTGGTATTATTTACCGGAAAATCAATTTCACTAGAAACTATTTTGTCTTTATATGATTGATTCTTATAATTGTCATAAGATATCAATTTTTTATTATTATCTATCTTTTCTTCTGATATATTATTCGTTCTTTGACTAACAAGTGAATCATTGCTACCAGAATTAACGATTGAATCATTATGCATTGTATTTGTAGTAGATAAATTATTTTCAGAAATATCATTTATTAATTCTTCATTAGGTGTTGTACTCATTTTATTTATGGTATTTGTTATCGATAAATTTAAATTCGTTAAATATTTTTTAACAGAATTTAATTTTTCATTTAAATAATTTTTTGATCCTATAGACGTTTCTTTAGTTGTTTCGAGCATATTTGTAGCATCTTTTGGTTCTTTTTTGGTGGCTTTTAATGATTCATTGTTAGTATTTTTTTTATTTATCTTATCATAACTTAAAGTATCATCTCTGGAGTTACTTTCTATATTCGAATCTATTATTTTACTGTCATTATCATTTTTCTGGGAAAATAAACGAAACATATTATTTTTGTTATTTTTTCCATTATTTTTTTTCAAAAACAATTTATTCCGTCTATTTACTTGGTTATTTTGTATTTGTTTATCTTCTGTGCAAAATTGGCTTTCATCTTTTTTCATATTTTCCGTTTTTATATCTTGAACAGACACTGATTCATTTGTTGTATTAACCTGTGAATTTCTATTGGTGTGTTTTGTGGGATAAATTTTATTATTTTTCGGATCTTCAATTTTTCTGAGGTTTTCCATTTTTTCTTTTTCAATGTTTTTACAGCATACTTCGTTATTATGTGACTCTTCTGCTAAGTCTGGAACAAATGTTCCGTTTAATTCATATGCATTTTTGTTTGACAAATTTAGATGCCCAATAAAATCAATAATTTTGTTATTATTATCATCATTTTGGTAATTTTGATTATCCTTTTCCTTTTCTATAACTCCTAATAAATCACCAATTTTTATCATAGCACCTTCTGACATCTTATGCTTTAATATACCAGTTTCAGTAGATTTAAAAGTCATAATCATTTTCATCGCTTCTACTTCTATGTAATCATCAAATTTGTTAATTTTTTCACCATCTTTTATTAAATATTTTACAATTTTTCCATTTGTATTTGATATTAAATGATATGGATTAGTAATAACAGGAATAAATACATTATCTTTCCCTAAATTCATATGTGTTCCTAAGGAATCTTCTATACATGTATATATATATGTTTGATTATGGAATGATGCAAATATTTTATTATTTTCTTTATCATATTTTGCTAATATTTCTATTTCTTGATCATTTATATTCAATTTGTATAAATCTTCACCAGTATTATATCCTTTAAACTTATATTTTACATTTTGAAAAATTATATCAAAAATGTGTGCTCTTTTCATTTTTCCATTTAAACTTATGTCATTGATATTATTTTCTGATTTTATAGCAATGTCTTCCCTATTTAGGCTATCTTCCGTATTTTCCATTTCTTTCATAAAATAAATCAACAGTTTAAATATGGCAGCACACAAAATAATTATATGAAAAGCATTATAATAAATGTTTTTTTTTCGTTCTATTACAACATCTAACCAATTTGTTGTTATATTGTTATCTATAAATGCTTTAGATTCTAATATTTTTGCTAAATATTTTGTAACTGTCTTAATTTCTCCATCTATGCTTAATTTCCTTAACGCTAGAATTAAATTTTTTCTAGCAATTTCTCTTGTTTCCCCTTTTGCAAATATATGGCCAATTTGTGAATCTGAAAATTCATGAACAAACCCATTATTGATAGAGAAATAACCCCATACATCTTTCGAATTTTGAAAATTAACATTTTTTACTAAGCCTGACGTTGGTTTAAAACTATCATTACTGTTTTCGGCTGTTATTCGAGCAGCAATAACATGATTTTTAGTGTGGGGCATGTTGTTGTAAAAATCAAACATGCCAAGTTGTTCACTCAAATTAGTTTTCACTGTTTTATTATTATCTTTTTCGCTTATTGGAAGTTTTAACTTATCATTTACAATACTAACACTGCTTGACGATGTGTTTTTTTTTGTTTTCTCTTCTATTTTATATAATTTTTTTATATCATCTATATTTTGAAGAGGTATGCCCATAGCAACTTGAAGTTGAATAGCGACAATATTGGTATCTGTTATTCCTTCTGAAACAGGATGCTCTACTTGTAAACGGGTATTTAATTCTAAAAAATAATATTTGTTATTAACTTGATCATATAAATATTCAATGGTTCCTGCACCTCTATATTTGATCATTTTTGTTAAACGTATAGATGCTTTTTCCATTTCTCTAAAAGTATGTGGAGGAACAATAGAAGGTGGTCCCTCTTCAAATATTTTTTGAAATCGTCTTTGTGTAGTACAATCTCTACCACTTAATGAACAAACATTTCCATACATATCACCAACAACTTGTATTTCAATATGTCTAACATTGCTACATACTTTCATTAAAAATATTGGTGAATTTGGTAATTCATTTTGAACTTGTTCATAATATTTTTTTATTTCATTTTCGTTTTCTACCTTTCGAATACCTTTACCACCACCACCTTGTGACGCTTTTATCATAACAGGATAGCCAATCCTTTTGCATTCTCTGATACATTCTTCTAACGAATGAATAGTAGATTTATTATATATATCTTGACTAATTGAATTATTTTCAAAATCTTTAATTTTTAAATTATCGCCACTCCATTTAACAACAGGTACATTAACACTTTGAGCTAAAATGTTGGCTGATATTTTATCACCTAATGCTTCCATAACATTATCAGTCGGTCCAACAAAAATTATATTTTCCTTTTCTAGCATAGATGACAATAATGGATTTTCTGAGCAATGTCCCCAACCTGGCCAAACTGCATCAACATTTTCTTTTTTTGCAATGTCAACAATTAAAGAAACATTTGCATAATTATAACTGTTTTTTCCCGGTGGAACTTTAATAACTTTATCTGATAAAGATATGTATTTGGAATTACTTTTTATATCATCTTCAGTAGCTAACACTATTATTTGTATCAAATTTTCATCATTAAATGTTTTAAATAACCATTCTTTTAATGACAATATACATTTTAATGCAGCCATACCATTATTAGCAATTAATAATTTTTTTATTATTTTTTCATTTTTCATTTTTAAATAATTTATATATGGATATCGTCTTTCATTTATATAATTAATATAATCTTTATATGCTTTTTTTTTTATATTATTTGTTTCTTCGTATGTTAAAAATTCGGTATCATCAATATGTTCATTTTCATCTCTTTCACAAGTATCCCCTTTTTTCATGTATATTCGTTTATCTCCGAATTTTATTTGTCTTTTGTTTATATTGCTCATAGATATTCCATTTTTGTCACTGTGGGATAAAGGTGTCCCTATTTCCGCATTATTTTGAATAGGCTGCGCAGTTATAGTTCCTTTTTTTATCGTATGAACATTTTCCAATGGCTTAAAGCTGTAAAATAATTTATTCAAATTTTTTTTTTTCTTATTTTTTGTACTAAATTTTTTATACGAATAAAGATGGTCTAGTATACCATCTGAATAGTAGTGTAATGATTTATCGTTTTCCGATTTTATATAAGAGCCAAATTCTTTTGAATATTGTGGTTGATTTAAATTTGCATCATCAATTATATTATTAGACCAGTTTAAATTTGAAAAATTGTCTATCAAATTTTCTAAAACTTTTTTTTCTCTATTATTTACACTATCGCTTTTTTTCTTTAAATTGTCCTTAGTTATGTAGCTGGAATTGGAATCATCCCTAAAGCCACTTTGAGCATCTTTTCTATTTGATGTAAAGCTGAAAATTTTTTTCTCGGGATCTTCATTTAAATTATTTCCTATATGGTCAAATGAATACGTTTTATCAATATCATTGCTATTACTTCTACTACTTATATTGTTTGTGCTGTCGTTATCTTCATCATTATTATTTTCCAATTTTTCTATATCATCTCCCTGGAAGCTCTTGCTTTTTGAAATTCTACTTAATGTATTCGAATGTTTATGAAGGGTGTAAAGAAATGCCAAATTCTTAGAATTATTCTTTGAATTTTTTTTTGTATTTCTTTCTGGATCATTATATATATATCTAAACGTTTTATTTTTTAAAATGGAATTTAATATATTTGTTCCTTTAGACACAAATAAAGGCATAAACTTATTTCGATAATTTTCAGATAAAACATCATTTGTCCCTTTTCTATTTGGATATTGGCCTCTCGTTTCTTTTTCTGCAAAATTATTGATATTAACATTATTATACATGTGCATATAATAAGTGTTTCTAATTTTTATAGATTTTGTTGGATTTTCAAATATGAGAACAAATAGTAATATTGATAAAAAGATACTAATCATTTTTTTATTTACTCCATTTACATATATTCTTATTAATACCCCATAGACACAAAGGTGTAACCTTACGTAAACATAAAAGTATAAATATGCGATGGAGTATGCAAATATGTGTATTTGCGTGTAAACAATTGCATATAGACTTTGTATTTATAGTATATATATTTATTACATTAGAAATATGTTGTATAAGGTTCATAAAAGTATATTACATGATCTTGCTTAATTTTGTTATTTTAATTTATTCTCAATTTTCTTATTTATAATTTTCTAAATTCTGATATTGTTCGATTTTTTTATGGAGGGTCAAATTTCGAGCGTCTTATTATTTAACTTTTAATTTTCTTTCCGTTTTCCTTTCTTTTTAATATGCTAATTATTGTTTGTTTATTCTTCAAGTTTATTAAGCGTACAAATTTATTTATTCAATTGAAAATTAGTATATACATATATATACACATGTATATATATATTTATATTAAATTAAATAGAACAAATACAAATACAACAAAATATTGAAAACTTTGTTATGCATATATCTCTTGGCGTCTTGCTTATATGAATATTTAAACATGAGCATATATATATTTATTATATTTACACACATTTATGTGCATATATTTATATGCATGTATATATTTCTTTTTATGTGTCTGTCTGTATATATATATATATATATATATGTGTGTTATATCTATGCATTTAGATATTCAATATTATAGGATGGGCATATTTATAGAAAAACAATCTTTATATTATTATTTTTCATTTAATTATTTGTAGCCATGTTAAAAAAAAGTAAAACAATCTCGTTTAATATGTGCCCAAAACAAGTTTTCAATTGATAAATATATAAATTTAATGACATAATATCGATTTTAAGGAATGTTTTCTATTTTTTTTATTTTAACATACAAATTATTTAATTTTATTATTTTCTTTTCTTATCAATTTCTATATTTAACTATATGCTATTGTTTTATTTTATTTTTTATGCATATACATTTTATTGAATAACATTTTCAAGACGTTGATTTTTTAAGTATGGTGTATGCATTAAATATATATATATATATACATACGTTTTTTCCTTATCTTTTTAAATTTATTTTTTATTGTGATATCTTTATACAATCTAAAAAAGGCAAAACGTGAGAATTTATGTATATATTATACATGTATATATATATAGTATATTATTTATTGTAAAAAAACGTTTACAGCTTTTTTAATTATATAATACTATATGTGCACAGTAATTACACGCTTAAACGAAAATAGGCACAAATTAAACGTATTTTATTTTTTACGTGTATAATAAGTTTCAAAACAGTTACACAATTCTCAAAAAAAAAACGAAAAAATAAAATGTATTTTTTTTGTATTATACAATAATCTACATAAAAAATTAATTAATTGTGATGCATACAAATAGGAAAATAAATGTAGATTTATTCATTTTCATATATAATGATTATATAGAGAACAGCTTAATTTATATATATATATAGAGAGAGAGAGATATGAAATATGTAATATATATATATAATTTTTCATATATATGAAATATGCAATTTTTTTTCACCATTTAAATCTGTGCAAAATTTTAACTTAGCGTATGTATTAATAATGGATATATAATGTGTCTTATTTTAAAAATAAGATTATGCATACCATCATGTAATAAATAAATTAATATATATATATATGTAAATATATTTAAGGTGCTTGAAAAATAAAAATAAGCATAAGCAACCTTATGTTTTCATATATTAAAAATTATGATATGATAATAAGAACGTAAGGAAATTATATCTTAATATATGCAAAACATACTACATAAACTCATATAATTTGGTGGTATATAAAAGAAAAAATCTACATTCACACTTCCATAGTAAAAAAATTAAATAATACGATAATATTGAACTTAAAATTTTTTTTTGTTTTGGTATTGTATTTTATTTATTTTTATATTATTTTTACATTATTTTTGATTCTTTTTTTATATATTATTTTATATGTAATAACGCTCAATAGTAAAATTTGTACACTTCAACTGAACGCGTTTTAATTAAAAAAAAATAGCACAAATCTATATAATATTTGATTTTTATGTAATAATTTTCAAAAAAAAACATTATTTTATTATGTGGATTTATTGTGAATAAAAAAATAATAACCCTTTGTATAAATTAAAAACTTACATTTTAGCACATTTTAAACATAATCTATTATCGAAAATGGCAGGATTCGATTTTTCTAAGATATATATGCTTTTAATCGATTCAAAAGTATATATTGAATTAAACTTTACTGAGACAATAATTTGAAGAATAATAAATCAAAATAAAATATTATAAAAAAATAAAAATAATGCTAAGCATAAAACCAATAGATTGAATTATACAAATATTAACAAAAAAAACAACATTTAACCAAAATAAAAAAATAAAAAAATAAAATTCATAAGGTACAATTTAAATATTATACAATTAAAATGCTACACACAAAAAAATATAAAAACAATATATACATATATATAAGTTAGGTGGGAGCATAAGGCTTCAATTCAATATTTTGTTAATAAAAATCTACAGGTATATATTCTTGTACACGTTTAAAACCTAAATGAAAAATTAATAATTAAAAGTAAATAAATAAGGGAATACAAAATAAAATAAATCCATCGAATGTTTCTGTTTTGTTAATATATTACATATCCATAATTATGTGTGCAAACGCATATTTTTCTAATTAAATATATTACCGTTATTCAACGTTGATTGATTATAGGATTTATATAAGTATTCCTCATAATTGTTGAATGCTTCTTCTTCAGATCTATTGAAGAGAAAGAAATTTTAAAGTCAATGTATACATATATATATGTGTGTGTACTTACACATTTCTGTATTATGAACACTTCTATAGACGGGGTTAACCACAAACTATTCTGAAATTAATGGAAAATATATTGCGTTATATTTTTTAACTTACTTATTTCCAGAAAAACCGATGGACGCACAAATGAATATGATTACAAATATTATACCTCCTGTTGCATAGTAGTATTGATCTAAACAAAATAATAAAAAAAATTGAATAAGCACATAATTAAATATATATATATATATATATATATATATGTATATGTAATGAAATATCAACGACAATTAAAGGATTAGTGGCATATACAATTTCTATATTAATGAAGCAATGTAATTTCTAAAAATTGGCGCTTACTTGAATAGCTCTCTTTTTGAAAACAGTTATAATCTGGGGCCATAAACTCTTCATTCATACAATCATAATATTTCTTTGAATTTATATTAAAAAATTTTATGCAATAATTTGAAATTGAGCAACAAAGATTTTGGGTTTGACTTTTTGAACACGTTCCATGAAAATATTTATTATTTATAGATTCACAGTATTTTAAACCTGGATTGCCATTGCATACATTTTCGTTGGCTAGCATTATTATATTTTCCCTGCTTTTTTTAATGTCTCTATGTTCATATTCATCTATTCCCAATTTATTGGCATTTTCACTATCGTTATCATTATTAATTCTGCTAAAACCTCCATTTATAGTATTATCATGTTTAGGATCTATATTAAATTTTATTGGGGGGATGTTCATTTGATCTTTCATAGTATTTCCATTTTCTATTCCATTAGTGTTAAAATGATGTTCTTTAACCCCTTTATTTGTAGCATTTGGATTTAAAGTTGGAGTTGGAATTTGAGTTTCAGGTGGAATTGGAAATTGAGTTTCAGGTGGAATTGGAAATTGAGGTTGAGGTGGAATTGGAAATTGAGGTTGAGGTTGAGTTGGAATTTGAGTTGGATTTGAATTTGAAGTTAGAGTTGGAGTTAAAGTTGAATTAGGAGTTAGAGTTTGATTTTCATTTGTATTTGAAGTTGAAGTTGGATTGATAGTTACAGATTCAGGAGTTGAAGTATATATATTATTTTCCTGTGATGGTATAATTATATTGTGATAGGTATTATCACTATTTGCATGATTTCCCATAATTTGTAATTCGTATTTATTATTACTCTCTGCATTTTGATTTAATTTATTTTGTTCGTTATTAACACCAACCTGATCAGTAGGTGTGCTATTTCTCAAATTTTGAGCGTCAGCATTATTGTATGATAATAAGTCAAATCCACCATTATCATCGTCATCTTCTTTAAACAAATCAGTCTCGGTGCCAGTACTAAAGGGTGGAAATAAAGTATTTTGTGATGCATCTGTTGGATTTTGAGTTTCGAGAGTTTGTTTGTAACCCAAATTATTATTAATAGGAGTATTACTGGGTTTAACAGAAGAACAAACACACAATCCTGTATAATGATCATCATCAAGATTAATAACATTTTCAAAGTTAGCTTCATATGCTTCTTTAAATTCGATCATTAAAGAATTATATGCTTTATCTCTACAAGTTTCTTCACTAAAATAACTTTTATTAAATTGCGAAAATCTTTGTAATAATGTATCCCATTTAGATTTATTTACACTTATCCATGCCTCATATGTATTACACGCATTTTTACATTCATTATTAATACATATACTTTCTGTGGATATATTACTTTTCTTAGTACATTTATTATTTATTTTATTTGCCTCTTTAAAATATTGTACACTGAATTCTTGAATCCATTCTCTAGTCCATCTTTCAATTTGTGAGTGATAATCTTCTAATTTATAATTAGTACAAACATTTTTATAATTTGATGTTTCATTAAAATTTTTTCCTAATACCATAGCTTTCCATACAATATGTTCATGATTTTTCCACCAAGTTTTTCTATTCCTTTTAGCATTATCATCGGTTCCAAATATGTTTTGAATTTTTAATTCTAACAAACTTTCATTTGCTACATTTTTCAAGCCTGTCCCTTCAACAATATTTTTATAATCTCCAAAACTATTAATCATATCATTACAATATTCATTATTGTTTTTGTCATCATATTTATTTAATAACAATTCTCCTTCACGTGCTGCATCTTTATATATAAATTGTTTAAAATAATCCATTAATAATTCTTTCGTTTTATTATCCGGTATTTTTATTGTGTCTGGAATAATCTCCAATCTTTTAGTACATAAATTGATTCTTCTACTTGGTATGCAATTCTGTTTTTCATTATCACAAATCCAAGCATGAATTTCATTTTTATTTTTTTCCTTACATTCATTAACCTGATATTTGTCAAAATAATCTTTGTAATTTACATTTCCATTTTTTTCTACTAACGATATTTTACCTGTTTCCAAAAAATTGCTTTCCTTTTTTGAATTAACACTATCACTTGTATAATTTTCAGATAATATATGATCTTTTCCCCCAAAAATTTCATTGTCTTTTGATACAAGATCGCCCCATGTCTCTCCGTTTTCAATGTTATATAGAGATTCTTTAAGTTCATATAAAATTCTATTTCCACTATTATTTTTTAAAGGGAAAGATTGGAAAGATTCATATGTTCTTTTTAATAAATTAACGATTTTCTATAAAGAAAAAAATATAATATAAAAATGAAATATAATAATAATATTTGATTAGTTATTTTTTTATTTTATCGCATTTAATACTTTTACTATGATTCAAACAATTTTATAAATGTATTGAATAATATTAATTTTTGCACACATTTATTTTATCATGCATTTATATATTTATATATATATATATTTTTTTTTTTTTTAGTAACCTTATCATGGTTGCATGTGATAAGCGAATACTGCATTAGCAGTATAAAAGAAAAATAAGTTATTATTTTGTTCATGTTACTTAATAATTTATATAAGTTTCACTATTAATAAAATATAAAACTCTATGCATTTGGTTCATCAAATTTCTATGTATATATGCATAAATAAAATAATTTAATAAAGAAAGCGAAATATCGAGAAAATTGTATAAATGGCCATAATAAATGAATATAATTTAGTTATTCATAAAGATAGTTAAAATATTAAATTTGTTTTTTTTCCGAAATATATTCTTAGAATTTTTTTATGCATAGATCTATATGTGATGCAATTATATTTGGCTTATATTTATATTGTGTTACAAGTTATATCGAACAAATAGTCATTATATTGGTAATTATAAAAATAAAATAACATTGATGATTATTATTAAATATATATTTATATTTATATTTATATTTTATTTATTTACTTACGTGCAGATATATAGTATAGAAAACATTACTAAGCATAGAATCATATATATTATATGTCGTTGCCAAGTTTTGTTCTAAAAACGTTGTATACAATAATTATATATTAAAAAAAAATTAGGGTCTATGCTTATAAAAATTAATAATATTAAATTTGAAAATTAAAAAAAATTAATGTGTAGCTAGCTATATATTTTTTTTTCAAAAATTAGATTTAATAATTTAGAATTGGCGAACAGGTTTTAATTTTTTTTTTAATATATAATTATTATTTTTTTCCATTATTTAAATCAATTTTTAATCGATGTTTTTTTAGTATATTTTTATGATTACTCTAAAAAAAAAATATATATAATACACAGCAATTATTTTACAATAAATCATATACTCCTATAAAAAACTCACTTAAAATGTTATAATTATATATATAATAATTTATACCTAATTGTATATTTTCGACTAATCAAATTTATAATGTAATATTTAATTTGTTTATTATATTTTTTTTTTCTCTTTAAAAAATATATTACATATAATTTATTTGATCTATATTGCTAAATATACAACTAGTAACATTTTTTTATATGAAGCATTTACCAATGGTACAACTATTCATTTAAAGAACGAGTTATTAAATAAATATTATGTAAATGTTAATTCTCATTATAATTATTTATATTTGGTTATTTTCTTTGAAAATGTAGATTTTCTATATTAGCATGAATACATTTTTATCTGTCATTTTTCTAAAAAAATGTTGCGGAATATTACAAACGCTGATCTTAAATTAAATACACACAAATAACAACACAAAAATAACTATTAAAATACTATATAATAATTATAAAAGTAGTTATTGTTTTTTTTGTCTCCTTTATATTGTTACTGTTTTGGGTAATATAATAAATTATTATTTGATGATTCAAATTGTAATTTTATGTTAGATGCTAGATCAAAATGCGCTTATATTGTTTAATATAACTCATAAACAATATTTCAAATGATATGAATTAAATGAAATAAAAATGAAAGAAAATGAAAAATCTCACACTACATTATTTATGTGTATATGCGATATATAAAAGCAATGAGTGAAAAAAAGATTGTAATATTTTATAAAATTGTTTCTTGTAAAAAAAAAGAAAAATATAAACATATTCATAGCTAAATTGTGAAAAAAAAAATAATAGAGATAGCAAAAATGCTATTTGTAGAATATATAACGCAAGATCGAAAAAATAGATTGAATATAAAGAAAAAGTAGTATTATTTAGAAATCCAAATTTAAAAAAATGAATACAACATAAATTGAAATATTACAATGAAAAATTAATTGACATAATATATCATTTATATGTAATATTATTTCTGGGTATAGTACCCAAAAAAATATGTAGATTTACTTTATTATAAAGGGTTTTTTTCGACAAATAAGATTTATTATCCTTTTTTTGTATTTAATTTTAATCTGGTTCGCCAATTTAGTATTATTATGTTTTTTTGTTTTTTGATACGTGTATTTAATAATGAAATATGCTGAATATTATGTTAAGCAAAATATTGTGTCACTAAATATCCAATTCGATATTTTCACAAAATCATTTATTAACTATTTACTCACTTCCAAAATTGCTTTAAATCATGTTAAAGCTTCTATTATAATCAAAAAAAAAAAAAATATTAAAAATTTCCATTTGTATAAAGTTAAATTCACGCTTATATATAATCATAAAAATTATTCTGAGAATGATAAAAAAATATTATCAATAAAAAAATGTTCAGACAAAAATAACTCATACAATGCAGAATCTTCTATAAAAGGTGAAAATGATGGAGCACAAAATGCTTTCCCTTCCAAAAAAATTCAGTTAAACTGCGTCAATTATTCTGTTAACAAAAGGGAAGACAATTCTGTTCATATAGAAAAAAGGGAACATAATGAAATATATGAAAAAGATGCTTATAAAAAATATAATAATAATAATAACAGTCTCAACAGTTTGAGATATAATAAACTCATAAAAAAGGAGGAAATATATTTTTCAAAGTATAAAAATTTAGATATTGACGAAAAAATATGTACAGATAAATGTATAAATACGAAAACAGAGAATGAAAATGGAACGAAAAAAAATGAAATGAAAAAACGATCCGTAGAAATAAAACAAAATGACATACACTGTAACAATAATAACAATGAAACTAAAATGAACACATTTCAAACATTAAAGGGGAAGAATGAGGAGAAAAAAAAAACAAAATTCGAAAATAATAAGTTTTGTGATTTAAATAGCATATTAGAAATACAAGAAATTTTCAGTAAAGGGGAATTTAGCAAAGAGATTAATATACAATTAAAAGAGAAAAAAAAAAAAATGTGTAAATATATAATGCTACCTTCCATGTTAACAATATTAAATGGAAAGATTAAATCAATTAATTTTGTGTTGAATAAAAAATTGAGTATAATATTATTAGTAGAAATAATTGTAAATAGAAAAAATAGCAGTTTTTTTGATATATGTAAAAATAGAGAATTAGACAACATGCTAAAATTAAAAGAAAACATAATACAATGCAAAGTATGCAATGAAAACATTATGTTTTATACAAACATTAATCTTATAATGCCTTATGTGTATTTAAATATACCTAATTTTTTTGATCATGCATTTTGTGAGGAATGTGAAACAGTTTCATGGGAGTCTATAAAAGATACTGATAATAACATTTACATATTTTCAAATTCTTTATGTTTTAATTATAATTTAATAAATCATTATAATATAGTAATTAATAGAAACGAAGCTAAAAAATATAGGTATTTTTTTTTTTGTGAATTTTGTTACAATACATTGGGTTATTTGGAAAATGAAAGAAATCGCTCGATAGCTAATTTTTCGAAAATGAATAATGGGATTAAAAAAATTAACAATAATATGAATGCGGTTTTATGTGGATTAAATAAAAACATTAACAAAGATGAATACATTAACATTAATCAATTTTTTTTATTAAATTATAATAAGCCCAAATATCCATTAATAGAAAATAATCCAGACAAATATAAAGAAAATTTATTATTTCATGAAAAAAAAAAAACAACGGATCACTTTGAAAAGTGTGCAAAAAAAAATACTTTGGAAAATAACAATAATGTTAATAGTGATAATAATAATTGTGAGAATTTTAATTTAAAGATTTACTTGTTTAAGCATAAAATAAAAATGCTTCTTAAAAACAATAACATTTTTAAAAGCTACAATGACTCATTATTCCTTAGCGAATATATGCATAACAAAATGGAAAAACATAACATAGCAATTTTTTACTTAAAAAGCTATGAAAAAATCAAAATGATTGAAATAAAAATCCTTATTAAAAAGTTGTATATTTGTAACATAATGAATACAAAAAAATATTATGATGAAAATTCTATATGTTTTCAAAAAGTAATGAAAGTATTATATTGTTTGAAAAAAAAAGGTGATGAGAATAAAATATCTAATTCAGAAATAATAAATATATCAAAAAATATATATGATGACGTCTTAAAAATGTTGATTAATTATTCGTTTAAGTCAGATATTTTTGAAAACACTTTTTTTTCATATCTTCATTTGGTTCAGTAAAGAAGCGTGTGTATAGAAAAAGATACCGAAAAATAAAACATAATTGTGTTTGCCGTAATTTTTATAATTTGTATACATATATATTGAAGATTTAATTGAATTTGCTTATTTTAATTCATTTTTTTTTGAAACTTCGCATTAAGAGACAATTTTCGATTTTAATTGGCATATACTATAATCAATTCATTTTAAGATTTATCACGTGAATTACATACCATTTTTTCTTAATTACAACAAATTGTTTATTCTACATAGTTTTTGCCTTTTATCTTACATTATTTATTTTTTTATACTAATAATAGTTATTACATACGATTTTTTTATAAACTTAATAACGATTTAATATATTATTTAGCCTTTTAGTATGTAAAATTTAAATATATAAGGAGCATAAAATATAGAAAATGTTTCGGTTGTATTTCTTACTCTTACGCATGTCAAAAAATATATATAAAAATGCTACAAATTTATAAAAAAATTTTGAAAGTTTATGACCAAAATATATTCCAATGAAATGAAGCATATACTTAATATTTTTATAAATACATAACTGTTACTTATTTTTTTACAATTATTGGATAATATCCTTGAAATGTCGCATTATTATATTATACTAAATAATATATATATTTATAAAGAAAAAATGCCAAGTAAAAAACAAATTCAGTAAGACTATATATCAATATAGTTGCATTTTTCGTAAAAGATTACATCGAAATTTATACCTCAAATTATTATCAATTACATAAAGGAGTACATTTGCCAGTTTTATGTTTTTTTTAATAGTGCCCCTTTTATTTTGTAACTAATTTTCGTTTTATTAATTTTATATTTATTTTTATCACAACATAATTAATTTTGTAGCATTTATTATTACTTATAAATTTTTTTGGTGTAGTAGCAATTGAAAAGTCTGTATATACTATCACCAAAAGGCATATATAGAGAATAAAAATATTTTTTAAAAAAGTTAAGAATGCATATAAAAAAATAAATGAATATATTATATATAAATGGATATAATATATTATTTTTTAACATATAAATGTAGAACAATGGAAATAAATTTTAATTAATAAATTAAAAAGTAATATGTTTTTTTTGATAAAAAATAGTATGAGTAATTTTCTTTGTGTTTTAAAATTCACAAAGCCATTTTTTTTTCTTAAAAATGCAATATAATTTATAATGCATGTTATATATATTTAAAAATGATAAAAAATTGAAATATTTATGCTTCTTATCACAATATAACTATACATACAATTTTTTGCATAATTTTTAAAAAATAAAAATACTCAATTAAATGACATTGAAGAAATAGCATTTAAAACTTAGTACATAAAAGAAGTTACAATTTGCTATTTATATGGTCATTAAACAAATAAATATATATATATATTGATAAATACGAATTTATAGGAGACAAAATGACGAAAAGAATTATTAAAAACTCGACGGCTATACGGGATGATGGGAAAAATGTAACTAAAGAACAAATTAAGGAAAATGATAACGACGTGAATGGTGAAGAAACACGAAACGTTCTGACCCTAGAAAATATATTGCAAGATAATGGTACAGATAATAATAAAAAAGTAAAAAACAAATTAATATTTAAAAATATCAAAAAAAATAATGATAGTTCTATTAATAAAAATGAAATGAGAATTATAACTATACCTAGACAAAGAATATCATCAGTAAAAAATAATTGGCTTGAATTAATAAAGCCAATTGTAACAAATTTAAAATTAGAAATACGTATGAACAAAGATAAAATAGAAGTAAGAACATGCAAATTAACAGAAGATAAAAATAATTTACAAAAATCCTCAGATTATATTAAAGCATATTTACTTGGATTCAGCATTGAAGATGCCTTAGCATTATTAAGAATAGATGATTTATATATTGAAAGTTTTCAAATAAAAGATGTTAAAATATTAAAAGGAGATCATTTATCTCGATGTATTGGTAGAATATGTGGTAGCAATGGATCAACTAAATATGCTATTGAAAATGCAACAAAAACAAGAATAGTAATAGCAGGTGATAAAATACATATATTAGGTAGTTTTAATAATATTAAAATGGCTAGATATTCTATATGTAGTTTAATTCTTGGATCAACTCAAGGAAAAATTTTCAACAAATTGAACATACTTGCTAAAAGACTTAAAGAGCGATTTTAATAGCAGAAATTTATTAAATTAAGAATGATATATAGTTGATCCTATTTATTGTACAACATGTTTTGAAAATGAATTACAAAAATAAACATATATATGCGCACGTTTTGGAATAAGAGAAATTAAGTACCAAAATTTAATGTGCATTTTTTAATATTTATAAAAATAAAAAATATGAATTTGCCTTTTTTATCACAATTAAAACTTTTATTTTGATATTAATTATGTGTGCAAACAAACATGATTGAAAAAGTTTGTTAATTATCTTTATATTTATTTACATATGTGTACGCTTATACGTATTTTCATGAATTATATTCTTTAAATATCGATAAAGTATTTTATATTAAGATTTTTCAACTATTATGTATATATTATTGTTTTATTACTATCACCATGTTTATATATTATTTTTGTTAATTTTTAATGCATATGGATAATAAATGAATTAATATATCCTCTATATGTAGCATTTTCACTTTATTTTGCTAATTTCACATTTCTTTATTTCATTTTTTTTTGTGTAGCCTTTTTAATTCTATATGCAATTTTGTTTATCAAACAAATATAAATATAACTTTGTGAAAAAAATATAAATATTAGCATATATATTGTTACAACTATATATGTGTTTATGCAAAAAAATACCATAAGATAAAATATGCACTAGCTTATTTGTAAATATTTGCAAGCTTAATTATGTAAATTTTTGAAGTGAAAGCACGGAAAATTATATAAAATGCATATTAATGCGAAAGGAGAAAAAGGGCAAAAATATATCACTTTAGTTTTATTATTTTTTTAATTTAATTTTATTTTTTATTAAAAAAGGAATATTATTTTCAACTAACAATTTGTGTGTATTTCTCCCTTTTGGAATAGTAACGGTTATACATGTTTTCACTTTGGGGACCCTTATGTCACCATTTATGTATTGTGATTTATTTCTAGTGAATATTTAAAAATAGAAACAATAAAATACAATAAATATTGAAGTATCCATTGTTAAGATATAAAATTATGTTTTATATCAATAACTGTATGATTATTTTAATATAAGCTTGTTTGAAGTTAATATTGAATAAAGTTGTCAACAAATATATATATATGCATATGTATACATATTGAGGAAAACAAATACCAAGTTGACAACCTAACAGTTTATAAAGTATATACAAATTTGCATGTGTAAGACAAAATAATAGAATAATTGAATCTACCTAGCCAGGTGCAACATTCGCTATTTGTAACATAAACATATTTTGAAAAAAATAATGATGCATCTCGAATATATACATGTATAAACACAGAGAGGTAAAAATGATTTTTAAGAAGGCATTATACATATTGTTGTTGCTATATATTGCAATAGTTAAAAAGGGTGAAAGTAAACCTGGTTCTAAACATCCTTTTTTATTTAAAAATTTAGTGATTGATAAAAAAAAATTAGATAGTTCATATTATAATAAATATGATAATATAAAATGGAATGGCAAAATTATAGCTATAGGAGATATACATGGAGATATAGAAAGCTTGAAACTCATTTTAAGGCATTCAAAATTAATCGATGAAAATGATAATTGGATTGGTAATAATGTTTTATTAGTACAAAATGGTGATGTATTCGATCGTGGGATATATGGTCCAATAATTTATAACTTTTTATTTAAATTGCAAAAAGAAGCAATAAAAAAAAATAGTAGGGTAATATTAATAATGGGAAACCATGAACAATTAAATTTATGTGGTTATTTTAATTATGTAAATCCAAAAGAAATTGAAATGTTTTTTTATAATGATATTAATTATAGATATCATAGTTTTGTAAACCCTTATGGAGAATATCATAAAAGATTAATACGATTACCACCTATGGTTAAAGTTAACAATATCATATTTACACATGGAGGATTAAATTTATTAATATCAAAGTTTAGTATAAATGATATAAATTTAAAAACTCGATTACAAATAGAAAATAAATGCAAAATATTAAAATATGATTCATTTCAAAATTATTTAAGTCGAGATGGAGTATTATGGAGTGATGCTATTTCCAGAAGTGTACCTTATTATGAAAAAGAAAAATGTTCAGAATTATTTCAAATTTTAGATAAATATGATGCTAAATATCTAGTTGTTGGGCATACTAGACAACCATCACACCAAATTGGCTCTTATTGTAATAATCATTATTTTCTTATCGATACTGGTATGAGTTTATTTACGAATTATGGCCAACCTTATCCGAATTATCTCAAAATTGATGATCATAAAATTAAAGCAGTTCGCTTAATTGTTGAAAAAAAAAAAAAATGTCCACACACCGAAATACAATTGAATACCCCGAATAAAGTCAAATATTGTGTGAAGGAAAGTCAAACTGATTTGAACCCAGTTTTGTGAAATATATATTTGTAAAACAATCATTTATATGCTTGTTATATCATATTATATAGGCATTTTTGATATGTATGCACATATATTTTATACTTGCATGTTATTTGGGGCTTGAAGCTCAATTGATTTTTTATAGGATATGTGCGCCTATTTGCTTATTCCATATATTTTCAAACCTTTTAATCGTACCCCCACATATTATACACATGATTAGGCATTTCCGAATGTTACAAAAATTTCTCTTTTTGATACCGATTTGTATCAAAGTATGTATATATATTTATATCAATTTTTTAAGTGATTTAATAAAAAAATAACAAATGTTGTTTATCTTCAATTTGACAAAATATATTTATATAAAAATATAAACATAGTTAGTTTTGTATTATTTTTATTAAAAAACGAATAATACGCACACAAAAAAAATACAGCATAGCATGTGATCATATTCACACATACATGTGCTGTTCAAAAGAAAAATATTATCATTAAATTTCTATTAAAAAAATATAACTTTTTCCAAGCATCGAAATTCATTGCTCAAATAGTAATTTACACGTGTGTTCATACATGCAAATGTAGTTAATATAAGGATCTGTTACTGTGGCAACTTCTTATATGGGGTAAAATATTGTAATAAAATAATTATCAAAAATATAGCATACAAGTGATAATAATTATGTATATATCTAAATATATAGAACTTTGTATAGTACGGTTTTATGTTATATATAGAGATATTCCTCGTGTGTCATATTTTGCATGCTCTCATTATAGTAAGATTATAATTCCATACAAAATAATACATGAAAAAAAGTGTATATTGAATGAATAAACTTAAATAGTGTAGACAGCTACCTGAACATAAAAAAAACAAATATACAAAGAGCTATCACAATTGCTAAAATTATAGTTTTCTTTAAATTATAGTGTTTAATTTTTTTTAATATTTTTTTTATCTGAGGTATATGGGTATTAATAATATTAATTTTTTTTATTTGGTTAACAATATATGAATTTTGTAATTTTAATTTAATATTAGTTTGATTCCCTATAGATAGAATATTATCTAATTCACTAAGAGAATATTCTAATGCACTTCTTTCTTTAAATACATGATTTACATTATTTATATGATTACTGATATTATTTCCATTTTCTTTATTAAAATGGTGTGTGAGAGAATTTTTTTTTTTATATAGAATATTATTATACATACATATTTTATCTAAAATCGCTCTAACACTTTGAAGTTGTATTTTAAATTTATCAAATATACTTAAATATCTAGAAATTTCTAAAGCATATGTTTTATTATGACTAAAATAATTTTGCATTATTTGTAAATTTTGTATCCCTTCTTTATGTAAACTTTCTAGCTGTTCGACTTTTTTTTTTTTATCAGAAATTATTTCACTTAATTCATTTTCTTTTTTTTTATATAGATCATTTTCATTATAACTAAAATTGTCTTTACAATCACTTAAAATTTGCTCAAAATTCATTTGGATATTTTTAATAGTTTTCTTATATTCTCTGTATCGAATTCCTTCGTTATACTTATATATATCATCTTCACCATCATTGTTTATTACGTTGTAATTTTTCTTCATTTTTTCAAGCGGCTTTTAAATTTGATAATTTTGTCCCATGTATACAACTCGAACGAAAAGGTACATATGTATTATATATGTAAAATGTATCTGTTTGTTTTCTATTATTGACTTAATGCGGTGATATTATTTGGTCGTCCTTTTTCATTTTTTTTTATTCGAAATAGTTTATGCATAAACATTTCCGAGTAAAAAAAAATTACATTATATTATTTTCCCTATAACATGACCCATATATATATCAAATTATAATAACATATTGAGAGAACAATATTTTGGTGATTATAAAAATGTATACATATAATCCTTCTTTATTCGCTAACGTTTTTAATTTCAATTTTTCAATAAATGTACTTAAGGAATACGGAAAATACATATATCTTAAATATGGTAATAAAAAATAGGACATAAAAATATACAAATATTTTTTACATGATGAATAATCCCTCCAAAAAACAAAAAAATCACCCTTAAATATATGAACAAATAAAAGCTGTATCAAATAATTGATATATTGGAAAGCTAGTAACTTATTTTTAAAAAAATTTGATCATAAAAAATATTTCCTTTTTTCATAAAACTTATAATCAAAATTAATGTATAAGATTAAGCGAATATATATACGTAATAATATTATTGCAGTACGGCAAAATGATTACATACTTCACAGCGGGAAAAAAATAAATGAAACAAAAAAATTGAAGATAAAAATAAGGATGAGATAAAAATTATTTATTTTATGATATATATTTTTAATTAATATAAGAGGGTTCGTATTTCCTCGTCATATTTTTTTTTATTTTGTATACAATAATATAATACACAGTTAATTATAATACATTGTGCATTCGTTTGGGAGGAAAAAAATACAATTTCTATAATTTTTTATATAATCTTTAAAATCGAGACTGATATATATTTATTTACTAATTATGAGAAAGGCTACAAGATAGTGCAGAAGGAAGAATATATATATCATATTTTTATTTTTTTAGTTAGAGGATTAATAAAACATATTATTGTAGCAATAGTATGTTTTCCTCCAAAAAAAATGTAAAAAGGAAAACTAATAGTGTGTGATTTTTTTGGAATATTTTCCAAAAGGTAAAGAGCATCACTTATATATTTTTTATTTGGACACAATATACAAAAGTTTGCATAAGCAAGTATTGTAGTTATTTTTTGTTAGTTTGATAAACTTGTAACATTATATATACAACAACAGAGTTAATATCCTAAAAACATACATGTATTGTAATTTTATTTTTATGATATTTTTTTTATGTGTATTCCATTTAATTTATTTAACAAGTGTGGTAAGTTTGAACAAAAATTTCTTTATTAATAATGTTGGAAAATTGGATACATGTCTGACTCCCAACATGGGAATTTTAAATAAAAGAAAATTATCCTTATGTGATAAAAAGGAACAAATGATTAAAAGGTTTATTTTAAAAGATAATAATCTTAAAAATAGCATTATAAAAAAAAAAAAAGAAAGTGATGTAATCGAAATGAATGGAATAGTTGAAGAATGCTTAGCAAATACAAATTTTATAGTTAGTATTAAAAATGGGGAAAAATTTTTATGTTTTATTTCTGGGAAATTAAGAATTAATAAAGTTAAAATTAATTTAGGAGATACTGTTAAAATTCAAATTCATAAATTAAATTTCGAACAGCGACGAGGAAAAATTGTTTATAGATATTTACAGCAAACTCCAATTAAGCGTAAAAAGTAGGGAAATATAAAAACATAGGAATAGCAAATGTTGAAATATAAAAGGGTATAATTTACAAAAATATTAACATGCTTTTTAAAATAAACCTTACTAAAAAATGACATTGGCTATTATTAGTGCTATACCTTCACACACAATTTATCATACCATTTTCTCACCATTTTATGAACAAAAAATAAATTTTGAGGTTTATATTAAAGTAATAGAAATAAAAGTTAATTGAAGTGGTAAGGAAAATTTCAATGTACATACAATTCTTAAATATATATATATATATATATATATATGAAATTTGTGAAAATTAATGAATCCAGATAAATATCCTGATTTAGACATAAATTTCTTCGTTTTGATATTCCAACGAAAAATAATAATTTTTTATTTTGTTTGGCAGCAAAAATATTGTCTCGCTTTATATATAAATGAGACTTTTTGTTTTTTATTTGAATTTTTTAAATGTAATACTCCTAGAACAAACATAAAAAGGTTTCTAGTATAGTATATGTATTTTTTTATTTATTATTTATTATTTATTACTTATTACTTATTTATTTTATTTTTTTTAATTATGTGTAATAAACTATATTTGGCATAATCTGCTATAGAATAATTCGCATTTCACTATTTTGATAAAGTATTAGCGTAAAAAAAAAAAAAAGAAAGACATACAAATATGACAATTACTATAATCGGATAAAAGCATTATAATATTTATTTTATATAATGGAGAACTGATAACTATTATTTTGAATAAGATATAATATTGATTAGTTGAATATCTTTTGAACATCAGACATATGAAGCAATTATATTTATAATAAATATTTTCTATACATTCTTAATATATGAAAAATTAAAACAATAATAATACAAAATATCTAATCCCCACTTAAAGGTTATATATTTTTTTATTATAATATATATGTACGTATCTTTAAATATGAACAAATGATGACTTATTATAAGGAATTGTGACATATTAATATTTGCGCATATAATAATATGTCCTCATATTTATTAATAAAAATAGTGTTATATAAGTTATACTGCTTATATATGTATTTACAAAATGATAATTGATTTGAAATCTTTGCTAACTTAAAAATTCGATATAAAAATAAAACATATTGGGATACATATGGCTTGTTTTTATTTCAAACAATCATTATTTTTTTTAAATACTCCAAATGTATAGTACATATTTTTGAACTATGTAGTTGTTTACTATATTCACATAAGCATAAATATAATATATATATACATATGTAATATATATTTCTTGCCACCTAAATTTTACAGATACCATTGTTTATTATTTTGCTACATATATGCATTTTTTTCATTTTTGGAAACTATATATGCCTTATTAAAAAAATTTATTTCTTTTATTATAATTTATTTTAATTAATATATATTTTTATTTATTTATTTTATAGCTATTATTTTTATTATATATATAACAATTTTTTTTGGGGGGGTATTATCATCATTTTTAAGGTATACATAATTACATACTACATATATTAATGTACATTTTTTATATGTATCATATATGATAAATGTTATATAATAATATATATTTATTACTATAGTGAGTTGTAGTTTGATTTATCTAATTTCCCTTCTCATATTTGTGTATATATTATATATAATATTGCTAATTGCATAATGATTTTATAATATACATTTTTTAGCTACTTTGTTTTTTTCAATCTTTTATTACTTTCGAATGAAATATCCCTAGTTATGTTTTAAAGTTTATTTGCAAAATAAAAAAGGTTATAACAAAGAGGAAACAATTAATAATAGTAACTATAGTGCGTACAAAATAAACAATACATATATATTATACTATATCTATATGCGCACTCAATCACATCAATACACACGTATGTATATATACATGTTTGTAGAGCAAAAACAGCTAGTCAAATAAGTAAGGAAATACGCAACGATATAAAAAAAGAAAGACCGAACAAAACAAGTAAACATCGAAGTATATCAAAAGAGTAAACACATCGAAAATGAAAGAAAGTGATGATATAATATCAAATGACAAAAAAAGAAAAAGAGGGGAAAATGAAGAAGAAACTAAAGACGTTAGTAATAAATTAAAAAAAAAAAACATTGAATTTGAGAGTGATGAAGAATTTGAAAAATATTTAATAAATCATTTTAAAAAAGAAAAAAATAATAACATAGATGAATATGTATTTTCAGACATAATAAAGAAATTTTATAACGACATAAAAAAATATAAAACAATAGATGATATAGCAAATGAAATAAAAAATTTAGCTATTGAAAGTATATCAAACAATTTAGAAATCATATGCAATAATGAATGTACTAGTTCTTTTTTTATCGAAAAATATCGAGTCAAATATATGAATGAACAAGCTGAGTTAAATATTAAATCTGCTCAAAATAATTTTAAGGAATTTATGATATTATATAATAATGACAATTTTGATAATTTTAGCTTAGAAGTTAATACAAACATTGGAGAAGAAAAATCCGAAAATGACATAAAAAAAAATGAAACTCAAAAAGATTATATAAAAGATGAAGAAGATAAAAATGAACAAGTTGAACATAAAAAAGATGGTGATAATGACAATGTTAAAAAAGAAAATAATACAAATGAAATAATGACAAAAGAAAATATATACCAAATTAATATATGGAAAGAAAAAATAAAATGTAAAATTGAAAATGTAAATGAAAATAATAACATATTAATAAAAATAGTAAATTATTTATCAACTATTGCTTTACATGTAGATCATATACCAACTAGAATAAACAAATTTGATATAATAAAAAAATTAAATGAATTAGATTATGATGCATTGAATATAAATATATGGGATACATATAACAGTAAAGAAATAAGACCATTTTCTTTATCAACTTCTCCATCTTTTCATAGAAAAGCAAATATATATTTTAAAAAAAGTACTAAAATGAATGACTTATTAAACCTTTTACGTGAAAAAGCACATAGTATTAATATTCGGGGGTGGAATTTTAATAATGTAAAAAGAAATAATTATCACTATTTAGATTTTAGATTGTGTCCACCTATATGTTCACATGATGAAAGAATAAAAGTAGATTATAAATATGCTAAAAACATTGTTAGGAAGTTAGATAGATCATGTCATATTGACTCATTATTTATACAAAGCATAACAGAAGAAAACAATTTTGAAGATAAAAGAAAAAAAAGAAAAACAGAAAATGAGGCACAAGAAAAAGATATCCCAAAAGAGGAAACTGTTTCAAAGGGTAAAGGTACGGGAAAAAAAGGAGGAAGAAAAAAAAAAGATAATAATGATGAATCGAACAATGCAAACGATCTGGACAATATAGATAAACTCGATGGTGAAGAAAGTTACATTATTGAAATAATTGAAGAAAACACAAATTTAGATACACGAAAAAAATTAGACATCTTAATTTTGTATTTAAGATTTGTTCATAACTATTGTTATTATTCTGCTAGAAAATTTAATACATATGATGAAATGGTTAGAGAATGTGGATACTTTTATTTACGAGTTAATATGGATAATGCATTTTATACAAATTTAATTCCAATTTTTTATGAAAATTATAATGTTAAGAAATTAGGGTATTATATGAATGGTAAAAACAGTAATATTCATTCCTCTGGAAATAATAAATACAATTTAATAAATGAAGTAAATCAGAGCGATAATTTTAATAAAGGTGATGATGAAATAAATGCAAATAAAGAGATACAACTACTAAAAGATAAATTCTTTAAAAATGAAGAAATATCTTACTGTCAACTTAAATGGGTTGCAAAATTTGATCAAGAAGTTAATGCAGCAATAAAAGAAAATTATAACGAAATAATTGATATCGAACAAACTAATGAATTTAAAGAAATATTAAATAAGGGTTATATATTAAAAAAGGAATGTAACACTGATAGTGGTATAAGTAAAACAGAAATTAGATGTGCAAAATGTATGAAACTTTTTAATAACATTACTGATGTACCTAATCATATTTTTATTAAACATAATCAAATTAAAATGAGATTGATTACGGAAACTGAAGTACAAATTATGCAAAGATATTTTTATAAAAGCCCTCATAGTTTTAACTTTTTTTTTATGATGGAAAAAAAATATAATTCTAATAATTCTAAAAATTATTTAAATAATAAAAGTACATATTTTAAGAAAAATAACTATAAAAATCAAAATTTTCATTTACTCACAAATAATTCAAGAGACCAATACAAAGATTTTGATGATCCAAATGCAAATTTTTTGGATAATGTAAAACAATCTTCGAAAAAAAATAGCGATTTTTATGATGACACATAAAATTATTCCCATAAAATCAAGCAGTGCCCAAGTCACAATTTTACACACCGCTTTTAATTACAATATTTTATAAACTTATCATACTCTTAATATAACCATTTTTTGTCTTTATGCTGCTGCATGTTTGTTTATTTTATTTTCTATTATTACCTTTTATTCTTTACGTTATTTGGTTTAATGTGCATACTCAATAACGTCTTAGAATTGTGGACCCAGTCCAAATATATTCACATATATACGCGTATATGTGCATATATCATTATTGCGTTTATATATATATATACAGAAAAAACTTTAGGATATTTTTTAATACTTTCCATTATTATATAATGATGAAAAAATTACAAATTATAATATATATATAAGTTGTAACAAAAAAGGAAAAGGAGAGTTCTAAAAAAGTTCTTTGATTTTATTATTCCAAAATCGCATTACATTTATTTTTTTGATGTATATAAAAAAAATTGCCTATCCTAGAAGTATAGACATAATCATAGTGATTCTAGGAGATCGTTCATATGGATATATGCGCATGTATGTATATAAATGTATTTTTATATGGTATTAAAAAATAATGTTGTTTCCTATTATTCCTGTATTGTATACGAAACACTACAAATATATATACAATAGTCATGAATTATATATTTCATAAGACCCTCTGTTTTGCATAAATCGACCCAAATCACTTTATACAAAAAAGGTACGTAAACATGTTTTTATTTATCCATTTGTTTATTTTGTCAATAATATAAAGGATGGCAAAGCCTGTTTGCTGACAAATTTTCAAAACAAAATTTAAAAAAATAAACATATATATATATACATATATATATATATATATATTGCATACATATTCAAAGTCGTATTACCCCCAGTTCATTTTACGTATTAATGCGAAATTATTTTTAAATTTGTTTAATCGAGAAAAAAAAGTTAAAAAATTAAGTAAAAAAGAAATAATAAAACAAAATTATTAGTTTTATTTTTTAATATATATATATAATATATATTATAATTATTTCGGCTTCCTAATATTAATATATATTTCTCTCCTATACATATGTACAATATATACATATATATATATTCACACGGGTACAAAGGAATTTTTTTTTAATAAAAAAATAAAAATAGTAAAGAAAATTTTCATTTGGAATGAAATTGATAAAATACTACATCCGTTTTTGTACCATGAAAATAATTATAAGAAGTAGAAGGAAAAAATATATAAATTAAATAATTCCATTACATTTTTGACCATCAAATAATATATACCCTTTTTAATATGGATGAAAAATAAATTAGAATAAAAAAAAGTATGATAATTTATGATGAAAAGAAGAAATATTAAAATAAACTAAGAGCAAACAAATGCCAAATCAAAAATTAATTTCATATAAAAAAGATAACGTATAATACGTTATATAACCATATAAATATTTCTACCATATCACACGTGTAAAAATATGTTTAGAAAAGTAGGTAACTATTTTAATAGTAAAACAAATGAAACAAAAAATGAAGTTATTAGTAATTCGTCGGAACTAGGCAATAAAAATGATGATACTAACAATGCTGAACATGAAGAAAACATAAATAAATCTGATAATAAATTAAATGACAATGCTAAAGATAGCAATAGTGATAATAAAAAAAATAATTCTGATCAAATAAATGAAAATGAAGAAAAAAACAGCATATTAGACAAAAAAACAAATTCTGACTTTCAAGAAAAAATTAAAATTATTAAAGAAAAATTAAAATCAAAAGAATTTAAAAATGAAAAAGAAAGTGATGATAAAGATAAGGGAAGTGATAAGGACATAAGTAAGGAACGCAATAAGGACAAAGAGCGAAGCAGAGACGATGATAAAGATAGACGAAGACACAAAGAGTTGCCAAGTAGTGATGAAGAAACACATTCGTCCAAAAGAAAAAGAAGAAGTAAAGAAAGGAGGAGAGATAAAAGTGTGGAAAGAAGAAGAAATAGAAGTAAAGAAAGAAGCAGACATAGAAGCAAGGAAAGAAGCAGACATAGAAGCAAAGAAAGAAGCAGAAATAGAAGCCGAGACAGAAGCAGAGGCAGAAGTAGATATAAAAGAAGCAAAGGTGATAGTATGAGTGATAGTGATAATGAACGGAGTCATTATAAATCAAAAAAAAGCAAAAAATATAAAAGCTCGTGGGATAATAGTGATAAAAATTATTCTGATGACAGCACAAAAGAGAGAAAAAAAAATACACATGATAAAAATGATATATCAATGTCAGAAGAAGATACTAAAAAAGAAAATAAAGAAATAAAACCTAAAAAAAAAAAATCTAAATGGGATACAGTTGATGAAAATTTACTAAAAAATAATATTTTAATAGATAATAATAATTTAAGTGGCGTATTACAATATCAGCGTCTAGGTTTAAATGGGAATTTATTACAAGGTAATAAAGGATCTCAATTAAATAGAAATCCATATGAATTAGAAGGAGATAAAAAACAGAGGAAATTATATATAGGTAATTTACCTCCTAATTCTAAGCAAGAAGAAATAGTAGAATTTTTTAACAATACTATATCTTCAATAATAAAAGGCTCAAGTTTAGAAGTAAAAATTGGAGATGTTCAATTATTACCAGTAGTAAAATGTGAAATATTTAATGCAGATTCTAGATTTTGTTTTCTTGAATTTAGAACAATGGATATTACATGGTTATGCTTAAAATTAGACTCAATGTCTTATAATAATTATTGCTTACGAATAAATAGGCCCCATGATTATATGCCCCCCCCTGAAGGGGATCCAGCTTTAACAGTTGTATTCCCAGATATTGATATGGGATTACTTGAAAGTTTTAAACCGCCTAAAATAGCACCAGTAAGAAGTACAGGAGATGATGATAATAAATTATACATACAAAATTTACCACATGATTTAAAAGATGATCAAATAATGGATCTATTAGGCCAATTTGGAAAATTAAAAGGATTTAATATTATTAAAGATCTAAATACAGGATTAAATAAAGGTTATGGTTTTTTTGAATATGAAGATAGTAGTTGCACACAAGTTGCTATACACGCTTTAAATGGTTTTGTATGTGGAAAAAACATCCTTAATGTTAAAAAAGCGACTTTTAATAAAAATTCAAATAATGCCCCCAATTCAAATAATATAGCTTTAGCTAATAATGTAGACGTTCCTGTCTCATTATTGCCAAATTCGATTTCTCAAAAAATTTTAAGTAATTCAATAATAGGTTTACAAATTCAAGCATCCAGAAAAATTGGAGAAAAGTCATCAAGAGTAATTCAGCTAACTAATGCTGTATTTCAAGAGGACTTAATTATTAATAGCCAATACGACGAAATATTAAAAGATGTAAAAGAAGAAGCTGAAAAATATGGACCTTTACAAAGTATTGTAATCCCAAAGCCTAACACCGATTTATCTTATACAGAAGGAGTAGGAAAAATATTTCTTCATTATGTTGACGAAACAGCAGCAAGAAAAGCTCAATATATGTTTAATGGTCGACTATTTGAAAAACGGGTGGTTTGCGCTTCTTTTTATTCAGAAGAAAAGTTTTTGGAGGGAAAATATGTCTTATCATAAGATTAATTTGTCCAAATTTATAAACATATTCGAATTATATCATTATATATCTATTTACGAATATGTGTTCATGTATACAACTTTATATTTTTTTTTTCATGATTTTGTATTTTTTTTTTTATCTAAAAATTGTATATATATATATACACTAACTATATATATAAACATATCGCATAAGAGTATATCGGCTTATGCCTTAAACGATATCTGAATTTGTCGAGCCAATGTTTCTTCTCGATTCGTTCCTATTGGTCTCAATATACACACAACAATGAATAAAATAAATAATATATTCATTTTGTTTTTTCCTCGCTTCACACCCCCTTTAGCATGAATGTCATAATCTATCATAAAATATTATTGACTTTAAAAAGAAAATAAAAAAAAATAGGAATATTATCACAAATAAGAAAAATATAAATATTATATAGCATTTAGAAAGAGTATCCAATAAATGCCTTATATATATTTATCCCAACAGTATAATATCCAGTTTGTTCGTTATTTTTTCTTTTTTATGTTCAAATATCACTACATTTTTAATAAATTAACATTCATATTACGAAACAGATTATTGTCATTTTAACTGCAATGTATATACAACAGTAAAAAAGGAAAACCATAATTTGGCTTATCCATTTTTATATCAATGATATATTTTTTTATAACACATAGTCTATCGATGTTGTATCTTACATATACCTATCACGAAAAATTGACGAACTATTTAAATATACATATATGATATTCGTATAGTATTAAATCAAAACGTATTATTATATTCAAAAGGTACGGGAAGTTTCTTTTTTTTCTTTTTTTAATACAACGTAAAATATGTTTTTAATTTATTCTTTTTTTTAAAAAAAAATAATAATAAAAATAATAAAAATAATAAATAAAACTTTAAAGTAAATGTATATATATTATATACTTGTATGAAAATTAATTCAAAGATGAAAGTGTGTAACAAATTAAAAATATTAAATATATTTTTGTATATAGGAAAATATAATAAATAAATAAAAATGTGTCTCCCTTATGTGTTTATTAATACATAAAACATATATATTTTACATATATGCGTGGATATGTATATTTAATATTACATAAATATATATATATACACATATATGCATATGTTGAGGGGTAATAAAAATGTTGTTCGAAAAGCGCATACCTAGTATATACATGGGATATTATTTTATTTTTTTTAAAAATAATATAACATTGTAATATAAATACTCTTGATAAATAATAACACACTTATATAGCACAGTAATCCGATTGGTATTCCGTTGAAAATTATAATAAAAAAAAAAAAAAAAAAAAAAAAAATTACAAATAGTCCGCAACCTGAAGATAAAAAAAGGAGAGAAAAAATATATGATGTGCCCAAAAGAATAAGCAAAATATGCATTTAAAATAAATATTGCCATGTGCAATGCCACATAAATATGAATAATTTAATATTATGTTTTTTTTAATTACTTCTAAAGGCATTTCTTCAATTTGAGTACTATAGTACGATTCGATTTTCTTCAACTTATCCTTTTCCTTATCATCATTAGTAACAAAGTTAATTGCAACACCCTTACGTCCAAAACGACCAGAACGACCAATTCTGTGAATATATGTATCTGGTGAGCATGGCAAGTCATAATTGATAACTAAAGATACTTGTTGTACATCAATACCTCTTGCTAATAAATCGGTGGTAACCAACACTCTTGTTGATCCAGACCTAAATTCTCTCATAATTAAATCTCTGTCTTTTTGATCCATATCACCATGCATGCATGAAACAGTGAATAAACGATTGTGCATTTCTTGGGTTAAAATGTCAACCTTTTTTCTTGTGTTACAATATATAATAGATTGAGTGATTGTTAATGTTTCATATAAATCACACAATGTGTCTAATTTCCATTCTTCTTTTTCTACAGCTACATAAAATTGTCTAATACCTTCTAATGTTAATTCATCTTTTTTAACTAATATAGTTTTTGGATCTCTCATAAATCTTGTTGTTAATTCTAAGATTTCTTGTGGCATAGTAGCAGAAAATAAAGCAACTTGAATATCTGGAACTAATTTTTTAAAGACTTCATATATTTGTGCTTTAAATCCTCTTGATAACATTTCATCAGCTTCATCTAATATAAATAACTTTAATCTATCGACTCCTAAGTGTCTCTTATCAATCATATCGTATACTCTACCAGGGGTACCTACAACCATATGTACTCCTTGCTTGAGTTTATCGATATCTTCTCTTACAACAGTACCTCCTACACATGCATGGCACTTAACTTTTAAGTAGTCACCTAAAGCTAAAACGACCTATAAGAAATGGAGGGCAAAAGTTCACCATGTATACAATGGGGACATACAAAAAATGTATTGAACTTATTCATATATAATAATAGAGGCATATGAATGCCACATTAATTATTATTGTAAATGTTCGTGAAATTGTGTAATATACAAATATATATGGTCAAAAGATGTGGACTTCATTAATCTGAATTTTTAATTTTTAATTTTTAATTTTCGATTTTCAATTTTTTTTACCTTTTGTATTTGTTGAGCTAACTCACGAGTTGGGGCCAAAATTAAAGCTTGACAAGCAACATAATCATAATTAATTAATTGCAAAGATGATATAACAAAAGTAGCTGTTTTTCCTGTTCCAGATTGAGCTTGTCCAATAGTATCGTAACCTTTTAAAATTGGCTTGATACCTCTTTGTTGAATTGCTGAAGGTTTTTCAAAACCATAAGAATATATACCTCTTAAAAGTTTTTCATTTAATCCTAAAGCATCAAATGTATCTACAATTTCTTCTGTATTTCCTTCAATGTCATTTTCATTATTAAATTTTTCGTCTTTTGTACTCATTTTTACTCAATCTATAAGTAAAAAATTAAACGTTACAAAAATTAATATATATATATGGATATCCATAGATATGTACATAATTATGTATTATATATATGGGTATATACAAATAAGGCTAAAACGTGCAGAAAACCACAATGCAAAAAAGTTATATATATATATATATTGCGCAAAATAGGTACAAAATAGGTACAAAACAAAAAACATATAGGGGCCAATTAAACAACTATGTTGGTAATAGATATATACATAGCAAGCTTGCTGCAATAGCTTATACATAAAGAGTTATGAAATTAATGTAATTATTACATATATATATAGCAATTTATATGTTAAACTAAAACGTTCAAGAAAATAAACTGCTATTGATCGCAAAAATATATATATATATATATTATATGCGCTACTTATGTATATTCATATAAATAATATTTGCATATAATTATATATATGTATATAAGGTAAGATACACATAATAAATAAACAAATAAAAAATGTATTGTGGGTATACTAAATAAACAAGTATAGTATAAATAAATATATATATATTATATATATAGCCTTATTATTTATTTAGCATAAGTTTCGTATTAAAAAACATCTATTTACTTACTTGGGAGATTATATAACCTTTTTGAATTAATGATTTGTAAGAAAGTTTGTTTAAATAAATATAATTGTTTTTCAAATATTTGAATTAAAATATTCGAATATAATTTTCAATTATTTTTTTTAAATATAAAAATGTAAGTTTATATATATTTAAATTATTGTAAATAATTAATTATATAAATATGTGATTCTGTAAATAAATTATAACGACAATGCATGAAAAAATTATGTTATTTAAATAACAAGCCTATATGAATTTGTAAAAATTTATTATAATATTTAAAAATAAATATATCATTATATATTTATATTCTAATAATGCATATTATTATGTATATATATAATGGTAATGGGTATTAATATTTTTATGACGTTATTTTCTATAATATATATGAATTTATTATAAAACTAATTAAATTGGGGCGTTATATATATTTATAGGGTATAAATTGTTCAGCATAAAAAAAATGTTTTAATATTTTTTATAAAATTTGTTTATATTTTTTACAAATATTAAATGGATTATGCATACATGTATAATTGGATCTTAAAATTGTATAATATTATATAACCTATTTATTAATCTATATATAAAATAAATTGGCAATTTTTAATTAAAATTATTCATGATGGATATGAACATATGCTCTATGCTTTTATTAACATATTGCTTTTTTATTAAAAAATTTATATTTTTATATATACCTTTAATGTGAACATAGTAAAAAAATTATATACGTATCAAAATAATAAAAAAAAATACGTTTTTTTTAACCCTTACATACCTATATATAATAATAATAATAATAATAATAATAATAATATCATTGAGTACCAATAGCATATAATATATATGCACATATAAATAAATTCATAAACATTAATATACGTAGTGGAATTGTGTTTTTTTTTTGTAAAGGTATTAAAAAACCAATAAAAAAAATGAACTATATATGCATATTGCCATATTGCTAAACAATAGTAAATAAAAATTGTTATTAAAAATATTTATAGCAAAAAAAAATCCATAACCCAACCCCCCCCTATGATGATGTTGAATAACACGTGCATATATTTTATTATGTATTTACTAAATGTATGATAAATATTTATATATTTTATGCATTAATTTTACTATTAATAAAGAATACAATATATGTAAGAAGGAGCTCTATTTTTATTTTTGATATACCTTTTAATATTTTTTTCCTCACCCCTTTTTTATTAGCATTAATTTAAATATATTTTTATGTAAATTTATTAAATGAAAAAAAAACATATATTTGGTTATGTAACGAAAAAAAAAATAGCGAAAACAAGAGAGTGTGTTTTTTTTAATGTTTTGTTTTAAGCATATACTTGCATAACGTAATGATAGAAGTTATAAATCCTATGGGTAACATATTATATGTAATTTTTCCATAAGGTATTAATTACAGATATATTATATGCATATAATTTATTATTTATTATTTATTTTTTACTTTTTGAAATGTGAGAAATGCTATTTTATATCTTCTCTTTATAATAATATTATTAAAAACAATATGCATATGTTGTGGTACCATTGAAAAAAAAAAAATAAATGATACAAAACTGCTTGTATATATATAAATATTCCAATATATAAATAAATAAGTTTGTCCTTATATATATAGAACACTTGCAAATGCAAGAGGAAATGCATAACTTCTATTTTTTAGGATTATAATGTTTTACAAATTGTGTATGCATATTTTGATGTATGCCTTTTCGTAAATTACTACAAATTGAGTTACTTAAAATTAATTTGGGGTAAAGCTAGTATAATGACAAAAAAAACTTTAAAGCAATATGCATATATAATACTTACTTATTTGCTAATTTGTGTAAATTTCCCTTAAATATATTAACATGTTTGATCATTTGCAACCTCGAAAAAAGACATAAACTTTCTCGTAATTTTTGTTTTATTTTTTGAAATTGTACTAAAACATTTTGTGATTGTATCGATTTGTACAATATTAAATTTAGGTATTTTGTCAAAAGAAAAACTAAAATTTTCAATATTAAAAATATGGTGGCAATAATTTTTACTAGTGTAATTATTAAATGAATAATTTCCCCATCCCCACATATTTTCTTTATTCCTTATCCACCTTTTAATATATATATATATCGTAATTTTGATCTAAACTAAAATAATAAGTTATAATCACAAATAGTAATGTGACTTGATATAAAGATAAAAATTGTATTTTTAAAAATTCGTTTATTGAAAAGTAGTATTCACTATTATTATGCTCTCTCATATTGAATGAATTTTTCTTACCTTTTCTACAATGTTTCTATTAATATAATTTTGATAATTGATGTCTAAATAATATTTATAACTCATTTTCGAAATGTATATTTTTTTGGTTAGCTTTTATTCGATATAAATGAGTTTTTTATTATTCAAGTGGCAAACTAAATTGTTTGAATCTATTATTTGTAAAGACTTTGAAGTAGATATAATACGTTTTTTTGTGTCACTAAATAAAATCCCCATTTTTATATTTCTTTTTTTAAACTATGAAATAATTTTTACAAATTTCTTTTATATATTTATTTGACAAATTTTCATTATATCTGTCTAAAAAATGCAACGATCAAATAATATATCGTTATAATTTTTTTCACATTTTTTATTTAATGAAACTTTTGGTGTTACATTTTTTAAACACATTTTTATTGTATTCCAATGAATTGGAAGTAAACATGGCTTTTTTTTTTTTTTAAATGCAATATCCCATTTGATTTTCCCATATATAGATAATTTAATATTTGAAAAATATATACTTAAATAACTCTTTCCTTCATTATTATCACATGAATCATAATACAAAATGATCGATCCTATATTATTTATTTATTTATTTTGTGTGTGTACCATTTTTTCCATACACTATTGCATATTCTATTCTTAAAATTTTCTACAAAAGGATGTTTCATCATTTTTCTTGAATTCACATGTATATAAGGGTTTCTATTTCATGTTCATTTTAATATATTTCTTCAGTATTATTAATGAAAAAAGAAAAAGAGAGAAATATAATTTTCTCCATAACATACATGTTAAAAATTAAACAAAAAAAATTTTACTTTTTAATTCGTAAATATTAAAAAAATTTATAAAATAAAAAGAATAAAAGTGATTATTACATTTATTAAATTTTGTATACATATATCAGGAATACCAAACTTTTAATTTTAATTTGCAAAATGAAAAAAAGACAGAAAATTGAAATTTCCCTTGTGAATGTTAATAAACATAAATAGAGGGAGAAAATTCTTATTAATATATAGTAAGTGGTAAGTTATTATTAAAAAAATAAAAATAGGACATATTTATGTATGAGTGCTTTGTCTAGTGATATAATATTTATGATATATTTACATAACAAAATATAGAACATATTACATTGAAAAGGACTATTCATATATCACTATCATATTTATTTTTACTATTATTATAATTATTTTATTTATTTTTTGGAGCATTTCAAATCAAAAAATTCATCAATCATTTATATATATATATATTGAATACATACAAACAAGTATAAAGATAACCTAATGTATACCCTTTCAAAAAAAATGAAATACAAAATATTTCCCTATCAACATAAAAAAAATACCACAGTATCTTTCCCTCTTGTACGCTTCTCCTATAATATTTATAAATAAATACATGTACCGTAAGTGTGTAATTTTAAGTACTTTGACAAAAAAAACAAAGAAGAATAAAACAACTTAATATGCAACGATAAGTGTATTATACATAAAAGGAATCATGATATATATATTTATACTTAGGTACCATCAAAAATATCTTATATTTTAACTATATTAGCTTCGTTTATTATCTTGATATTTTAAAAATTTACACAAACATAATAATATTGTAAAAAAAAATACTATATATACAATAATAATTGCATATATAATGGACCCAAATCAAACACAAAGGATAATATAGGGAATGCAATACACACACATGTAATTAAATATAAAAGGAAAATATACAGATGAAAAAAAAATAATTGAGAAAATGTAAATTTTTATTGGTAAAAAAAGGTTTGTAATTAAATTGGTATGGGAAGAAATGAAATAAATTTAATAAATAATATAATAAAAAAGTATTATATAACATATATAAATAAATACGCAAAAATATCTTAATGCATACATAAATAAATATTACAGAAAAATTGCAAAGATTAACAATAATTATGATAAATATATTACAAAAAAAGAGAAATTAAAAAAAAAAAAATTTGGAACAAATACCTCAAAGAGATAACTTATTTTATAATAATTTTTTTTTTATTAACTCTTTGAATTTTATGTAAAATTTATACATTTAATTTATAAATATTGTTTGTTTCCTTAAAACGAACTTAAATAAAACTAATATGTTAAAATAGTTCTATTCATTCAAGAGCATGTAACACATATATATATAATGCATTATTAAATTTATGTATACGTTTATGATCAGACGAAATGATGTATTTTTTGAAGGAAACTTGTGAATGCTCATGTGTTCATAAAGTTGAAAGAAATTAAATTTTTTCATTATAAAAATATTCAAAAGAAAAAAGAGCGAATATACAAAAATATAAAAATAAAAATAAACATATAATAATAAAAAAGGGGAAGAAGGAAGAAGACAAAATGGTTCAACTCGGTGAGCTATTAAGTAACATTCCGCTAATAACTCGAGTGTATCTTATTCTTTCTTCAATTTTGATGGTTTTATGTTCTCTTGATATAATATCACCATTAAGTTTGTATTTGAATTGGAACTTAGTATTGAACGAACATCAGGTAATGTCATTTGACATTATATATTATTCTTTGAATTTTTTTGTTTTTTTATTTTTTTATTTTTTTATTTTGTTATTTTTATTGTCTTTTATTGCACCTTTTTTACAGTATTGGAGATTAATTACTTGCTTTTTGTACTTTGGGTCTTTTGGACTACATTTTTTTTGGGATATCTATGTATTGTAAGTATTAAAATGTAAATTAAATGAGGACAAAATTCTGAATAATATATATTCAGTGTTGCCCTTGCAATTCCATGCATATATATATGTTAACCAAATACACAAACATATCTATATTATTTTGAAAGTGTTTGTATATTCTACTTGTACTATGTTATACTATTGTATTACATCCCTCCTTTTGTTTTCTTATTAAAATACAATAACTAATAATTTTTGGGGATGATTTGTCAGAATATATTATTGCAGCTCCCTTGAAGATGTAACATTTCGAAATAATTCAGCTGACTTTTTGTGGATGATAATAGTGTCATGCTTCATGTTATTGGTAGGGATATATAATGTGCATATATTTCTATATTTATGATTAAATGCGAAGTAATTCACATAGCATTTTTGGTTAATGAAAATATATATATTATATGGCCACTTATTTATTTTTTTTTTTTTAAGATGGTTTCATACTTATTTGGAGGAATATACTTCTATAGTAGTTGTATTATAAACGTGATCACATATGTGTGGAGCAAGAACAATTCTTCTACAAGATTAACGATATTTTTTTTTACGATAAAAGCTTCTTATCTTCCATGGTAGCTCATTTTTTCTTCTACAACCTATGTATTTTTCATAATCTTTCTTTGTCTATTCTTTTATTTATTTATCTATCTACATTTTACTTATTTATCTACATTTTACTTATTTATCTACATTTTACTTATTTATCTACATTTTATTTATTTAATTATTATTTTTCATTGTGCAGGGTTTTGACAATCTTATCTCTTATCGTGGATTACAACTCAAGTGATAATTTTTTTGGGATATTAGTTGGGCACATTTATTTCTTTTTTACTAGCGTTTTTCCCCTTATGCCCATCGCAAAAAATACGCAAATTTTTAAGACTCCTTACCTCCTGTTAGTATATATAAATTGAAAAACAAAGCACAAACATTATATGTTTCGCGGAGCGTTAATTATATATTTCTTTCTATATATATATATATATACATACCAATTTTATTAATTTGATATTTTATTTTTTTTGTTTACCCAAGGAAATGGATGTTAAGACAAGAAGAAGGAAATAGGGTAGCATAGTTCTTGCTAACATTCCGTTTGACCATACCTTATTATCAGTTTTTTTTGTTTAAAAAATTAATTTAATTATCGAAGGATATATTATATTATTTTTTTCACACTTACGACTATCTTTTTCTCATTATCTTTCCCCTTTTTTATTTTGTTTACACGTTAAATATTAATACTTTTATGTAAAATTAAAATGTTTAGTTTTGTGTGCAAAATATTTTAAAAAAATATGCGTCGGCATTTCTATGTGTTTGTATTAAAGAGAAAAATATATCAAAGCCACATAAAAAAAGAAACGAAATTTGTTATATTATACCTTATGATCAATTATATAATTATGTGCAGTATGCATTTTTTTTGCATTGCCCATCTTTTAACAAATGTTCTCAATTTTCATTCATTTTACTTTTCATCCTTTTATAATTTTTTTTTGTGTTTATGCATTTATTATATTTTTTTCAATTAACTATTTTGGTTATAAAAATAAAGACATATTAATATATATTATATTATGAAGCCTTTCGATTTTTTGTAACATTCAAAATTTATTTAAAAAAAGACAGTCTTTTAAATATTATAAAAGCATATTCATTAAAAAAAACATCATCGGAAAAGAAATATGTATACATATGATAAAAAAAAAAAAAAAAAAAAAAAATTAAATAAAAATGGGGATAAAATTATATTTATCCTTTCCCTCTTTGCTCATTATACAACATATAACTTTAAATTATTACTCTGATAAAAATGCGAAGAAGGAAACAAGAGGTTGTGGAGATATTTTTTCTGAGATATCTTTTTCATCTCCAAAATTTATACTATTTGGATTAAAATTATAATAATCCAAAAAATGTGAATCTTTTAAAGCATTTTGATCGTTGTTTAAATCTGAGAAATTTGTATGAGAGTGATCTCTAACATTTAGTAAATCTAAATTTATATTGTCATTAAAATTGTCTTTCTTTGTTTTGATATCCTTGTATTGATGAGGAATATTGTTTTTATCATTAATTCCATCGGAATTATCTACAGAAAAATTTAGCATATTCATAGTGACAGTATTTAACATCGAATCATTTGATACTACATCATTTACTTCATTTCCCAAAGATACATTTTGTTCATTATTATTAGTGTTTACAATGTTATCATTGAGATTATTTTGTTTATTTATCATTTCGATTTCTTCTATTATTGTTCGTCCATTTATTCCTAATTTTGTATTTCGTGTTTTCACTTTTTCATTTATTTGGATATTCTTAGTACCACCACATTGATTTTCTTCAATTTTTTCCATTTCATCTATATTAGTATTTTTATTCATAATAAAATTTTGAGATGCTTCAAATATATCTGCTTTATTTATATCATTATATGTGGTTGTCTTTAAATTATTTTGGAAATTCTTAATTTTTATAGCTTTATTAAATTCTATTATACCAATTATATCATATGTTATTTGTGCAACACTACCCCATTGTTCATGTGTAAAAGCAAGATTTCCCTTTGAAATTTTTTCATATAAAATTTTCAAATATTTAATAACTTCGAGTAAGCTCAATTCATTATTTTCCCCACAATTATCACTATTATTATCAATACTACCCCCTTTAATAAATTCAGAATTATTGCAATTGATATCTCTCATATCGATTCCTGAACTATTATTTCTTTCATTGTTTAATAATTTATCTATATTTTTATTTTTAAGAATGAATTCATTTAAATTGTCTTCATTCTCCAAATATTCCTCATCACCATCAATAAGTTCATTACTGGTTCCATCATGTTCATTAAAACATATTTCATGAGTAGTAGTACTACAAATAGAATAATTTTGTTTATCTTTTCCCATATTATAATTATTATTCATTTTATTAGCATTTGGGGTATATTTTGAAGAAATGCTTCTATCATCGCTATTTAATTTTTCATGAAAACTGGCATTATTATTATTATTATGTGTGTTAAAACTACCATTAGCGGCCATAGGAGAATAAGAAAGATAGTCTTTAGATCCATGGGTATATGAGTTTTTTCCAGGAAGAAATTCGTTCAAATTATCTGAGTTTATACTTGAATATTTATTATTATTATTTTTATACCAATGCATAATATTGTCTTTAATATTGTAATTTGAAAAATTTAGATTAATTTCCGAATTACTATTTTTGCAAAGATTAGTAGGACATGCTTCATTTGAAATTGTAGTACAATAACTGTTATTTCCATTAATAGAGCCATTTATTTTTTCAAAATTTACATCATCTTTAGAATATTTTACTAAATTTTTTTCATTCATATCCACCATTTCTAGTTTATCACAATTATTTTTAAAAACATCATTTTTATCAAAAATACTATCAATAGTTGAAAAGGCACTAGTTGTTTCACAATCCAACTTTTTTTGATAATATGAATCATTTGTATATCCATTTGTTCCGTTCATATTTTTACCTCGAGTATCAAAATGTGAATCAGCTTTATTAACACCATGATTATTTTTTCCATATTTGTTATTATGTGTCAAATTATTATTATTTTTATTACTTATATCAATTTTATCTACAATTATTATATTTGGAATATTAGGTATATCGATACCATTTGTGAATGGTAATTTGTAAGTTCCTGGGACTCTTGTTTCAGCTAATCCATGAACATAAGGACAATAATAAGTGTTACATGACCCTTTTTTGTAATCTTCACATCTTTTGGTTTTATAAAATAAGGGATGATATAATATTTCTTCTGTTGAATGAGCAAAAGGGCATTCTCCTCCTCTTAAACATAAACTATTTATAGATCCATCACTTTTGGTTTCGATATTTGGGCACATAACTGTTATGTAACGAATAAATGATGAATCGCTTAAATAAAATGGACATCTTCTATTCCAAAATTCATTATGACTATACTGACATCTATCCAATCCAAAATTGCATCCCCCATTTAATAGTCGCTTACATTGTTTCGTTCTAAACCTACTGAGATCTTCTTCGCTTAATAAAGTAGCATATACCATTTTTATTGTTGAATAAATTTTTAAAATTATAAATTCAAAAAGTGCAACAGTATGCAATATATATTTGTCTACACATATAATGTGTAACAAAAAGTAAAAGAGAAGACAAAAAAAAAAAAAAAAAAAAAAAACAATTTTTGGCAGGAAAATTGTGAATTATAGTATATTTTTTATTGATAGTGGAAAAAAGGAAATTCATAAATAGGATATATAATAATATTTATGTATAGACATATGTATAATGTATCGTGAATATGGTCTTATTTTTTATATAAAGAAAAAAATAGATAACAAGATAACCACGTAACTAAATTATACACTGATAATTTGTTTAATAAAAGAAACACAACAAATGTAATAATTAAAAGTGTAAAAAATAAACTAAATATATATTTAAACAAACAAATATGTATATTAAAAATCTATTAATATGAAAGCAAAATGAAATAAAACAGATGAAGTATACCGATCCACAAATTTATTATACACAAAAAATGGGTATACTTATATGGTAAATATTGTTTACCTTTTTGTAACGATTTTATTGTATGAATAATTAAAGTACAAAAGAACGAATTAAATATAATTAGAACAAACAAATTACAAAGCACATTAAAAAACAATAAACTAAATAAGATAAAAAATTGCAGTAATGAAATAGACAAAGCGATATAAGCAAATTTTTATTATTCCTATTTTATATATGCATGTTATTATTATTGTTAAAATATTAAAGATCAAATTAAAAAATAAGGCAAATGAGAAAAAAAGTCAACAAATTCAAAATTTAAAAAGACAAATCATAAATTAAAACAGCATCGTGTATAAATAATAAAACGAGAATAAAAATAAAATAAGACATCGAAAAAAAAATCCAAAACAGCTAATTTTTATATACGTATATATGCAAACAGTACTTTAAGAATATAAATAAAAACGTAGAGTTCCATAAAACAATGGTGTCCATATAACCATTGTATATTGTTACAAATGTATATGTTATAAATGTGTGTATATATATATATAGATGCAAATTTACTTAATTTATGAAATTTAAAGAAATTAAAAAATTATTATTAGTATATTCATGCAAAAAATGATAAAAGGATTATATAGCATTTTCTAATATATATATTGTTAAATGTTTTCTAAATATAGTACTAAATGCTGAATTGCTAATAAATTAATACATTAACAAATTTTAAAAATATATTCTATTATAAATAAATTCTTGATTTCTATTATACACAATTTATTTATTTAAAAAAAAACATTTAAAATGTAACACTAACAAAACAAATCAATATATGGTTTTAGTTTTCAAAAAAACATGTTAACTTGTTTTTGTTTATGTTTTTATTTATTTTATGTTCCAAAAAAAAAAAAAAAAAAAAACATTTTTTAAATGTATAGTTACAAATGTAGATGAACAAGAATTCAATATAAAGATTAAATAAATTAAAATTTCATTTAAAAATATAAATATTTAATAAATTCATGTACTACTAATCTTATAAAATATTTTGAATAGTTAACATATTATTGGATAAAATTTTTATAATATATATAAATGTGTATAAATATTAAACGTGTAATAGATTATATTTAATACAAAAAAAATTAAAACATATAAAAACAAATGTATAGAAACATTCTACTGCATTTCATTATAAAAAAAAAATTTCCAAATAATATATTAACACACTATTTACTTGTCAATATATTGTATATATGTAACACAAAAAATGTGTGCTAAATCTAAAATTGTTAAAAAAAAAAAATTATGTATTTTTTAATTTGTCTATACAACATAAAATAATTTGTACTACAAAATATGATAAAAGTAAGAACGAATCAAAAAAAAGATATATGCATTTTATTTATTTAGACGACGTTGTAAAAAAAAAAATGTGCATTTCATAATAAAAAAAATTAAAATAAAACAACATCCTGCTATAGTGCATAAATATTGTGAATAATATTTTATTATATAATTTAATGAAAAATATAGAAATTGTGGAAAATAAAAAAAAAAGACCACAATTAATTATATACACGTATAAAACTAAATAAAATAAAATAAAATAAAATAAAAATCGAATAAGTTAACTTAAAAACTAGTACAAGTGTATAATTTAGAAATAGAAAATCTGTTTACATATTTATTAATTTTTTTTTATAATAAAAAAAATAAAGAAAAAGTTTTACTCACTAAAATATGAAAATTTTCATAATTTGAAAAAAAAACGTACAAATTATTTATATAAATAAAGAAATTATAAAATCCTTTAAATATAAACAAAATTTATGATTAAATATGTATATTATTTCGTGTGTGAACAAAAGACAGATAGTAACATTTTATAAGCTAACAAATAATTGCACATATATATATGTGTATAATTATGGATCACCGAATTTTTTTTATTTGAAATTATTAAAAAAATATGGCTCATTCATATTTTGCAACATTATATGTATGTAGATGATTTATTGTTGTATCCATTTATATGATATGGTTTAACTTATTTATATAAAGTTTGTTATTGAATTGTGGTATATTTATATGTTGCATATAGTATGGACACGTTTCAAACTTTTTTTTTTTTACTGATAAAGGTGTTTTTATATACATATGTATATAATATCAATCAAAAAGAAAAAAAAATGCAATTTTTATGTGCAAAAAAACGGTATTTATTCCTAATATATTCTTCATTTTTTTATTATTTATAAAATATGAAAAATAAGAAAAAATAAACATAGGTATACACTTAAAATATAATAATATTATATTACATAATATCAAACTATGAAATGAATAGGCATATATATATATATATGCATGTATATAAGAGTTAACAAAATTAAGTTCATTTTTATATAAAATAAAAATAATATTTTATTATTAAAATTTAAATTATTGTTAAAAATGTAAACCAAACATATTTTTGAAAGTTCCAAATATGTATGATTTATATATTTGGATAAATTGAACATTTTAAAAAAATATAAACACATAAAATAAAATAAAATAAAATAATTAAATTTCACAAACCGATATTGTGGTATCTGTCTATAAATTTGTTTCATATATAAAAGTATAAAATTATGTTCACTAATATTTTATTAATGCGGGTTTAAAATGTTTTTTATTGAAACAATTACATAATCCATAAAAAATGTTAAACAAAATTTTATTACCCATATACATAAATTTGTTTGAATAATATCAATGTATTTTTTCATAAATATGAAAATGTATCATTACATACATTATTCATATATGTGTGAATATGTTCTTTAATTAATGTGAAATTAAGATACTAAATGGTCATTTTTATTTTTAAATGAAGTTAAAAATACCTTGATATATAATATATACAAATAAAACATATAGCTGTATATTTTTGATATATTTTCAAATGAAAAATTTAACAAAAATTAGTAGGAAATAATACTGTTATAACTTATTACAACAGTAACAAAATTTAGACATATATATATATTACAAAAAAGTAACTATATATGATATATCTTAAAAAACAGCTATTATAGAACTTTTCATATATTACGATTGGGGTTTAAGAGTACATATTTGTTTCTCATAAACGCAGGTTCATATATACATATATGTACAAATGTTTTTTTTATATTGATTGGGGGGTGGTTATAAAGTATAAATGTAGGTTATAACACTGTTTGGTCATATTAAAAAAAATAATAAATAATTGAATTATTAGAAACCTAGAATAAGACACATTGAAAATAGGGGAAACGAGTTAAACATATAAACAGTACAAATATAAAATTATGCATAAAAACAGAAAAATAAAATAAATTATATATTAGGTGAATTAAACAAAATTCATTCCAAATTAAATTTATATTTATGCATATTAAATCCAATTTCTGATTTATTTTTCTCAATTTTTGTAATTTCTTGAAAATCCAAAGATTTAATTTGGGGCAAATAATGAATTATGAACGACCTATAAATAATTTTATTAGGAATGAAGAAATATGTACATGTGTGTAAAGGAATGTGGGCATATATATATACAGAAGTAATACAGAAGTAATACAGAAGTAATACAGAAGTAATACAGAAGTAATACAGAAGTAATACAGATGTATATACATATATAACTCATAACAAGCACAAATGAAATATTTGCCACTCAAAACGAAAAGTATAACCTATAAAACTTATTGTATATATTCACGAGGGGGTTGTTTTCCAAAGTTAACTTTTTTAAGTTTGCTAAGGTTTGTAATTTTTGTATTTCACTAATATTCTCAATTTGATTAGAATGGAGATATAAAATTTTAAGATTATTTAACATAAGTATATTATTATTTATTAATGCCAAATTATTAAATGAAATGTCTAATGATATAATATTCGAATAAATAATTGATGACTCTAAATTTTTTTGTTTATATATATGATTTAATAGATCATTTAAAAAGTTCAAATGTGTTAAATTATTATTATTTAAATTTAAAACTTTTGAATTATTAGAAACATTAATTTCTTTATCATCATCATATTTATAAATTATTTTATTTAATTCAAGTAAATCTTTTTTTTTGTAAAAAATTATCTCATTTGTTCCTGCCCATATTTTTTTTGTATTTTCTAATTTTATATATTTTTCTACTTTATTATTTTCATCTTTGCTTAAGTTATCACTTAAATTTTTTTTTCTTTCTGAGATGTTCAGCTCACCATTGCTTTCTTCATTCTATCCTCATAAATAAAATATTCAAGAAATGTAACACTTATATGAAACATAGAAATATACAAGTTATTACGGAATGATAAGTAGATAGATATTAAATAGGGGGTCAACAAAAATATATGTAATGGAACATCTTTTATTTTTAATTTACCAACGAATCATTGTCTGGGGAAAATGTACAAACACTTCCATAGTCCTTATAACTTAATTCTATTGTGTTCATATGATCCATTCCTCAAAAGAATGTATATGTTCTTACAAAATTACAATAATATTTTTGTGCTTATATATGCATAAAATGCATGAATAATATATATATGAAAATATATCCTTTTTGCCTTGAAGGCTCACAATTTTTTTTTTTAATTAAACATAATTCTTATACATAAAAATAAAATTATGTATCATTCAAGTGTAAATGTGCAAAAATATTTTTTTAAATGTTAATAAAAATTAAGCAAAAACATGAAATGGGAAAATAAAGAATGACACATATTTTATACATAACCATTTTATAAAAAAAATTATAATCAGTATAATAAAATATAGTTGAAATAATATAATATTAAAATAATAATATATTATAATAAATAAAAACTTAATAAGGCGAAATGTTATATATAGATTTCTCAAAAAAAGACAAAAAAAAAATTTTAAAAGAAGAAAGTCAGCTCCTCTTTATGCGGCATAAAGATGAGAAAAATGTTTATAAAAAAAAATAATATATGTAAATAATTAAACCTATAATTAATTTTATGCATATATAAATAAACTTTTTGTTAAATTTTAATAATTTGTCGAGTGTGGAATAATTTTTTCACAATTTCAAGGACAAAATTTTCCTTTCTCAATAAGTATTGCACTAATAAAATAATTGTTCAGGTAAATAATTCTATGATAATTAAATGGAATAATTATCAACTTTGATGATATATAAATTGACATATATGTGACCATTGTAAAGTTTAATACACAATATATTATATTAAACATAATAATAAAATATAATAAAAGAAGGATGTGGCTACTTAGTTTTTGTGTTCATAAATTTTGCCTTTTTTAAAAGTTCCCTTTTAATTTTTTCTGTCTCTTCGATATTTTTTAATTTCATTTCCAATGGTAATGGTACTTCATTTATTCCGGTGAAACAATTTAATCTTTCTTGTGCATTATTTGTTGATGTTTTAACTTTTAAATCATCAGGTAATTTATATAGATTTTTAATAATGTCATTATAATTTTCTTTTTTTTCTTCATCAGATTTATCTTCATCATTTTTTTCTTTATTATCAATTTGCTCATAAAATTCTTTCATATTATTTTGTATAAAAAGTTGTATATGTGCTTCTTCTATTTCTTTTTCTGTTAAATTTTTTGTAAAATTTTTTTCTAATAATTTATCACTTTTTTCATTTTTTTCTAATTCCTTTTTTTCATCAATTAAGGTATCTGCATTTATTCCTTTTTTTTTTAATCGCATATTTTGAAATTCTTTAAGGCTTTTTGATGTCTTTAGTTTTAATAATTGATTTTCTTCGTCCCCATTTCCATCTTTATTACAATCCTCTGCTTCTTTTAATGTCTCATCTTTTTCTATTGGGGTTCTTCGCTTATAGTTATTATTACTATTTTTAATCTTTCTATTTTTTATCATAATATTAAGAAATAAATATGAAATATTCAGAAAATCACAGGAATTATATAATGACACTATTTCGATGGGTATGTTAAATAGTTTTGTTTAATTTTTGTATAACTGTTTTATGCGTCTTTATTGGTTTTTCTGGGTTTGTAAAAATTAAGTTGTCATAATTTTATTGTTAATACACAGAATTAAAAATATAGGGAATAATATATTATGTTATTTAGTAGGAACAAATTTCATCGGACAGGCATTTAAAAATATAACTATATTATTAGTATATTTATTATTCTAGGAATTAAGGGTATTCAGTTTTCACATTCATATATTGCGTATTTTTAAATTAATACATATATTTATGAATGTATACTTATGGAAATTGGTGTATATAATATAAAGTTGCTCTAAAAAAAACATATGGATGTTATTTTTTTTTTAGATTTTAAACAAATACACATATATAATAATTATATATATGTATAAACCAAAATGGTGAAATTTATTCTCTCTTTAAAACTTTTATTCCTTTGTTAAAGTCGTCTCGCTAGCTTGTAATTAATTTTTATAAACAAAAACAAATTATTGTACAAATAGTTATTTGGCAAGTTAGCACATTATACTTACGTATGATATGTGTTTTTTTCGACAAAATATGTACAAATAATTATGATTTATACTAAAAAAATATTTTAAAAATAATGCGGGAAGTTTTATTACAATTGAAAAAAATTATCTAAAATATAATGTTTCTATTTTTGAAAATGAAAAGGTAAGTATTGTATAATTGTTATGACAGTTGATTGTTTATATAATAACTTTCTTAATTGATATATATTATATATATATGCTTGTTTCCTACAATTCTCTAACATATATTTACGATCTGCAAATGAATTATTAGCTAAATTAGAAACCCTCTAAACAATTGTTCGAACAAATACAAAGGAATAAAAAAAATAAAGAGATATATACTTAAATATAAACAACGCTTATGTTTTATATTGCTCAAAATGATAACTCCACTGATTTTTATGCCACATATAGATGGTAATTTTTAGTAGCATATTGTAGATTTTTTCTTTTTAAGGGCATAATATTGCTTGATTTGAATTCGCTGCTTATTATTGTTTAAGTATATTTATATTTATTTGTAACTTGAATAATTTATTTATATTTATTATTGTATATGTTTTTATTTTATTACTCTGATATATATATCTTTTAAAATTGGACATAACGTGCACAAATAATATAAAAATATTTTTATTTTTTAAAACACCCCTTTGATCCTTATTGGTATGTAAAAATAAATCAACATATAAATGGATTTGAAGCATGGACAAAATTATAATAAATAATTTTTTTGCTAATAAAATTAAATGTCTTTGATAATTATATAAATATTTATAAAAAAAATAATAAAAATGTCATTTCTTAAAAAATATATATACGATAACGTTAAAAGTACTGATTATATAAATTATTTAATCACCCACTCAACAAATTACTAATGCACAAATATATGAGCATTTATTTATGGATATCCAAATTTATTGGGATTTTTATTTTATGTATACTATTGAGAAATCTTTTTTTATAACAAAACTATTTAAGTAATTATTATATGAGTAACACTAAGTAGATTCAATTAAAAACTATCCATATATCTTATATGTATTTTTTTCCCAACTATATTTTTTTTATTAATACATTTTCACTTTTTTACTTCCCGTCTTGAATGTTTTTTTTTTTTTAAATAGCAATGTTATCACATGTTAATTGAGGATCTGTTATATATATATATATATATATATATATGCATGTACACATATATATTTGTATGAGCATCTATATTTGGTGCCCCCTTATTACATGCTATATATCATTTATCGTACACATACATATAAGTATAATATTTTATGCCCAATATATACATATATATATGACTAAGAATATAATAAAAAGGATAATTCATGTGAACTATAATGTGTATTTATAATACATATATATATATATGCCCATTTAAACGTGCCAATTAATTAAAGAAGAAAAAGGAAGCTTAATTTCAATCAACTGAAAAGAAGAAGCATATACATATAAAACCCAATTCTTTCTTCTCATTAGTACAACCCACATATTTAAAAGTTTCAACGATTTTTTAAAATGAATTAATATATAGTAATATTTTAGTGCACATTTTATTATCATGACTTGTTTTTATTTATTTAATTTTATTAACTTTTCCAAAGTTGTTAAATGAACGTCTTACTCTTTATATTATATATTTATGTATGTATATATGCATATGTGACAATATGTTGACCACCCAATCTAAGGATATCGAAATCACTTTGTTATATTTTATTAATGTACGCATGTAGTACTATATGCATATATCTAAACTAAAAAAAATATATTAAAAAAATATCCAAACCAACCTTGCCTAATAATACATTTTTTTTATTATTTAGCATATTTCCATTAAATGTTATTCATATAGCAAATAAGTATATATTATATTATTATTATAATAACTAGTAGAGCAGATTATTACATTTATACTACTCGTATGCATTTATATAAATAATTTATATTATCTGCACTTTAAATAAAAAAAAAAACTTAAGATTAAAATGCTATGCGGAGAAATATTTAAACGCCCTTAATATATTTTTATTTTTTATTTATACATATTATATTACCAGTATTTTTTTATTATATAATTTTTTAAAAAATGTTATGTATATTTTAATAAAGGAAAAATAATAGCACATTTTAGCAACTACATTTTTTATTCCATATATATATATGTATAAAAGCAATTATAAAAATAAGTACAAATAAGAGAGCATATGAAAAAATTATAAATATTTGGAAATAAATGAAAAAATAATTTAACACAATAAAATTTGCATACATGTCATATTAATGGTATATAAAGCATGTACTAAGTATTGCCAATGCATACATGCATACGCTTATATTAAAAATTTATATATATATATATATATATATAATATAATATATATAAAGAGAGATATTTTGCAATAGTATATAAATTAATTTATATATATGATACACTTTAAAACTCAAAGTTTTTTTATTAGCCTAGCGTGTTATCTTTATGGAAAACGGTATTTTTATTAATATTATTATTTATTACTATCTTTTTATAATTGTTATTTCAAAAATATACAATTTAAAAATAGTTCATTTTTAAGTGTTATACATTTAAATAAAATACATGAAATATACAATACGTATGTTAATGAACATTTTATGGTTATATATATAAATAATTTTTTTTTTTTTTCAATACATGTTTTTATATTACTTTCTTTTTTATTTTTTATCTTCTTTGATAATATTATGCAAATGCCTATGTTTACACCGCCAAATTAAATAAAAGGAATGCTGAACAAATAGGTCATTATATGTATATTATTATACAAGTATATAGTACATAGATAAAAAAAAAATAAAGCAAAGTAATTGCATATATATGTACGTGTGTATTGTTATATTACATATGTTTGCATATAATTATATGTGTTATATAATTTCTTACTTTTTTTTCTTACCTTATGTTTGAACAAAAAAAATGCATGTTTGTTAAAGAAAATACATATATATATACAAGCAGGTAATTATGTTACGTATATTATATGTACAATGAAAGGTAAAAAAACATAATTATGTAAATTCTTTTTTCTGTTTTTTTTATAGCTTTTCGGTTATCATTATTATCGTTATATATTAAAGTATATAGAAAAATTGTTTTTTAAAAAGAAATATTAAGTGACATATATATATGTGATTTAAAAGTTATGTACATATTTCACATAATATGTAAAACACCATATTTTTTTTTCTATTTTTACAAATGACACTCCATTATTTGCATTTTGATTGACATATATATATATTATATGAGCTTTATAATTACCATGTTATTATTCATTATACTTTTATTTTGATGGTTTCAATTTTGTTATGTTACTAAAGATTACTTTTAAATTTATATATACATGTTTTAAAAGAAATAACAAAAAAAAAAATAAGTAAAAGAAAAGAAATAAATGAATGCATAAACGTCAAGTTACAATGTATGTGTATATTTCTATACATTTATAAGTATAAATCAATACATATATTTATACCAGTGAATAAATTATGAATATTTTTTTATAGCATGTGAATATATATAAATATATATATATAATTATTTTGTAAACAAGAGATACATTTTCTCGTATGCGCCTTATTGCAACATTTAAGTTTTATTTTTAATATATATATAAATGTGTGTAATTAGTTAATATAATATAAGAAAGGAGTTAAGCATATAAATACCACATGCATATAAATACATACACGCATATTTCTAACGTGCGAATGCTTTCATTTATTCATTTGTTTTTTGAATACTTAATTATATATTTTTGCACATATTTTGAAAAAGGTTTGTCCATAACCATTACGCATATATAATATATATTTGTGTATATGCATGCATGTGAAAAATATATTTATTTAATATAAGTGCTTGCTATTTTTTTTTTTTTTTTTTAATATTTTTTAATAATAAAATATGTATACACATCATATACTAAAACCAAAGTGAATAATTTTTATTTTGCATTTTTTTCCATATTGTTAAATTTGTTTTGAACAAGATTAAGATTGCACAAATCAATGATTAAGGAATAAAGACATCTTGGCAAAGCTTGCATATGTATATTTTTGAGTTTTTATTTCGCCTAAATAATTGTAGCAAATGAAATACTCGCATATATATACAAAGTTTATATGTGTATAATATATACTAAGTTTTTATATATATGTATACTCATTAATTTTTATTTTTTTTTTCATTTTGTCTTTTTAATACTTGACATACAAAATTACATTGTATACATATATATTCACATATATATATATATATATATGAAGGGAAAAATAATAAAGTAATAAAAATTAGAAAGACAAATACAAACAACAAAAGAATTAAAGGATATAATTATTTAGATTAAATCCATTTTCATATGAACAAAATAAATGGATCAAAAATTGACGAAATAAATAGTAGTCAATGAAAAAAATAAAAAATACAATTTTTTCAAAATAGTAATTAGAAAAAAAAGATAAACAGAAAAATAATAAGATGAATAAAAATTTCAATATTTCCAATTATAATTTAGATTTAATTAAATGCTTGCAAAATGAATCTGGAATATACTTTATATTAGATCCGACAAAAGCGATACATGACAAAAAACATTCAGATGTCTATGATATATTTATCCCAGAAAATAGTGATGGAGTTACATTACATGTTCAGAAAGTAAATAATGAATATAAATGTATAGGGGTAAGTATAACCAAACGAGGAATAGATATAAATACTGGGACACGAATATTTAATACAAAAATAGCTGATTGGTTAGAGCAGCTTTTTAATTTTAATAAAACATTAGGAAATAATAATAATGCAAATAATAATGAAAATGAAGATGGAAATAATAGTACAGAAAATCGGACTAACAATTTAAACGGTAAAAATAATTGGTCTAATATGGAAAGAAACGGACCAAACAATCATGGTTTCGGTACAATTGTTAATAACAAAAATACCAGTATTAATGCAAATCCAATAAATAATATCGGATCTAATAATAATAATGATCAAGGAAATGCAAGCGGTGATGATAAAGATGCAAACGATATTGATGGAAATGATCATCTTGAAAATTCTGATGATAATAATAATTCTATTATAAATAATGGAAATAATAATAAATATAATAATAATTATAATAATGTTAGGCATAATTTATCAAATAATCAAACAGGCGCACCTATAACAAATTTAATAAAAAACTCAAAAGGTGGATATGATAATTTTGAAAACAATGATAATTATAATAATGCAATTAATATGACCAATAAAACAAAAAATAATAAAAATCCAATAAATCAAGGAAATTGCAATTTAAATGTAAACAGTAATTTATCGACACATATAATACCTTCGTCAAATTTATCTTCATCTCAATCGAAGAAACAAAATCAACATACTAAACAAATCCGATTAAATCAAATGAATAATTCTCATAAATCACACTTAATGCAATATCATAATTCTAATTATGATGATAAAAATAGTAAGTTATATAACAATGTAAATTCTAGCAATACTGTAATAAATAAACACATTTCTTCTGAAAATTCTGGAGCACCTCATGGTTCTGCTTCTAATAATAATGATGCGGTTAAAATAAATAAGATAGGATGTAATACTAGACAGAAAAATGCACCTCATATTTTACACAATAGTAATAATAATAGAGATGGAAATAATAATTCATGCAAAGGCCAACAGCCATATAATGAAAATTTGGGTTATAGACCTACTTTATTTAATTTGTTAGAAGTTTTATCAAATCATAATATTACGACACCAGATCAAAGAGTGTGTATTAGAGGAATAGTAACGGATTTCTTAAATAATGAATTACCACATGGAAAAATATATGCATATATCGGTGCAGTAGTAGGGCATGATATATTGCATGATATAATAAAAAAATTAGAAAAAGATCCTAATCGAAATGCCGTACCAGATGCATCTGGATTAGCTAGAATCGAAGCTTCTTTTGGGTTAAGTAAATCATCTTACGATTTTATGAATCATAATTCAACTAATTCATCTATGAATAATATTCCTAATGTTTTATTTAATAACCGAAATTTAAATAGTGCACTATTGAATAATCATATATATTCAAATATACTATCAAACGTGGCAAATAATAATAATAATAATAATATTGGGGATAATATGGGTCACTCTGGAATGTTAAATGCGGATAGTGAAAAAATTGGGAACAATAAAACAGCTAACGATATTAATAATATGATGATGAAATATGGAGATAATGATAAATCAGGAGGTTCTTACAATAATAATATGTTAAATATAAACAAAAAAAAAGCACTTAATATGTTAAACATGAGATATATGGATAATAATAATAATAATAATAGTAATAATAATAATAATATGACTGATATGGGAAATTTAGGAATGGGTAATATGAACAATACAGATAATGGTTATATGAATCAAATGAATATTGATCTAGCTAATTTAGAAAATTTAAATAATGCTAAAAATTCTGGATTATCAATGCATGATTATTTATATGCCTCTAAAAATCTTCACAATGCTAATCCTCTTAATAGAAATAATAATATAGTTGAAGATGAAGAAGAATTAATGAAGGTTATAAAAAAAAATATTGAAACATATAAAATGAATAATATAAAAAATATATTAATATCATCTGTTTTTGGTAGAATTAAGTGGTTAAAAATAATGAATGAATCTCCACATGCATATTTATATGGGCATAGTATAGTCAAATATGGCAATAAATTATATATGTTTGGAGGTACTAATAATAAGCATAAAAAAGTACCATTTAATCATACATTAACATTTAGTCTAATTTATTATAACTATAAATTATTACCATTGAGTGGTAATTATCCTGATGAAAGAGATGGACATACAACACATTTGGTTTCATTGAAGTCTGGATTATCTGTATTTTTATTTGGTGGTGCTAATAATAATATATATTATAATGATATATATATATTAGATATGGAAACACGAAAATGGTCAAAAAGAATTGTAAATGGAAAATTACCATTGCCTAGACATCAACATTGTTCATTAGTTTATCCAGCAAAAAGTGAGCATTTAAGAGGAGAAAAATTAAATTTAACTGAAGGAGTTATAATTTATGGAGGTAAATGTTTATATAATAATAATAATATTGTTAATTTAAATGATATGTGGATTTTTTTATTTCAAGCAAATATGTGGGTACGTATAAATTATTTAGGAGATCAAATACCTATTGGAAGATATGGAATGAATTTAATTTGGTCTGATACAAATACGTTATGTTTATTTGGTGGAGAATGTTTACAATCCGACAAAAATTATAAAACTAGAAAACTTCTTGATGATATGTGGACTTTTAGATTAAACACGCCATTATTAATTAACAATACAGAAGATATAGGTGCAGATGTAAAATATCTTTCTTATGAAAATACAGTAAATACTCAATCCGAAGTTCACAAGCATCAAAAAGGAACAAAAACAGATTCTCATTTAAATAATTCAAATGGAAATAATGGAATTTCTACTCATGATAATAACAATAATAATGATAATTATTATGGTCAAACTGATAACATAAATGATAAAAATGGAATAAATGAAAATGACAATAAAATGGGAAACAATAATGAATCTCAGGCTGTAGATAATAAAGGAGGTATAGAAAATAATAATAGTAATAATAATAATAGCAATAATAATAATAATAATAATAATAGTAATAATAGCAATAATAACAATAGCAGTAACAATAGCAGTAACACCAACTTAATAAACAAAATAAAAATAGCAGGAGAATGGAAACGAGAAATATATGAAGGAAATATCGGATCCAGATCAAACTATAGTAGTATTTTCATTACTCAAAGACATCAAGATTTTAAAGGTGCAGAACCCAAAACTATTGAAAAATTAATGCTTCTATGTAGTGGAATAACTTATGATAATAAATTAAAAATAGTTTCAAGTGATGAAATTTATGTATATTTTTTTTCACAAAAAAGATGGTATTTATTAAAAGGGAAATTATATAATGAAGAATATATGTATAGTGCAAGACAAAGACATGTAGGATGTTTTTTTGAATCAAAAAATGTATTAGGTCGATCAAATAGAAATCCTGTTCCATGTATATTTATACATGGTGGTTTTAAAAAAAATTCTGTATTTGGTGATGCATGGTTATTATCTTTGACTGGAGAAAATCCATTAAGATTATATGAATATGATACATGTAGAGAGAAAATATCAACAACACAAATGCCATTATATTATTTTCGAGATACTCATTCAATAAGTTTATTATATACTTTTTGTACATTACAAAAATGGCTATTTGGTGCTTTTGCTAATTTAGTAGATAATTCAGTATATGCTATAAATCCAGCAGAAAATGTTTTTATCAAATATGAACTTACTCCTGAACATGATGGCATGATATCTATTCAAGATGATGGGGAAGGATTAGATTTTAATGCAATGAATCGAATATTAAGAATGTATGGAAATTATAAAAATTATGATAATAATTCATTTTATAATAATAACAATAATAATAATATAAAAAAACATTCGCTACCTAATAATGATGATTCAGATGGTTATGAAATAGATAATTATGATGAAAACGATGAAAATGATGAAAATGAACAGGCACATAATGAAGAAACTAATAATAATAATGAACCCAACAATAATGAAAATAATAATTCTGATCAAAATAACAACCAATGTGACAATAATAATAATAATGCAGCTTTTGATAAAACTGGAAATAACAATACTGAATCAAATCAAACGCAACCGAATGCAGAAAATGATACAAAATCAGAAAAAGGACCAGATGGTGAAAATAATAATAATTTATCAGGATCAAATTGTGAAGGAATAATAAAAAAAGAAAATGAAACACGTAACAAAAATGGTGTTATTGGAAAGAAGAAATGTACATGGAATGACAGTTTTTATTATAAAAAAAAAAATCAACATTATTTTTATAATGACATTTCTAATAGTATATTTGATATTAAATATGGTGTAGGTTTTAAAACTGCATTTGCTAGAATTGCATCAAGTTGTGCAATCATGTCAAGAACAATTAACACAATAGGTATTGGTTTATTGTCACTCGAATTAATGAATCATTGTGATGCTAAAGAATTGGCTACCCCTTTATGTATGTGGAAATTACCAAATAAAGAATTAATAAATCGAAATATTGCTAACAAATCAGAACATAGACATCATCAAAAATTATTAATGTCTTATACTCCATTTAACAGTCCAAGTTTATTAGCTGAGCAAATTAATATATTAGGTACATATAGCGGTACTCGATTATTATATTGGAATTTTAGAGATGATATGGATTTTATTATTTTTAATCCAACAAATAATAATATATATCTTAGTAGCTCACCATTAAGTATTGATGAACTCAAAAATAAAAATAAAAAACAAAAAAATACACAAGGGGAAGGATCAAATTTTAGCTCAAAATATCAAGGTGTAAAAGATATCAAATTTCCTAACCGAATAATTAAACGAAAAGGGGTTTTTGAGGAAGATGGAAATTTAAAAAAACTCAAAACAGATGTTGAAAATTCAGATGAACAAGTTGAAAAAAATGAGGATATTATTGCTGATGATAAAAATGAAGAAAATATTAAAAAAGAACATGACAATATAAGTAACTCCTCAAAAAATAATATAATTCTTGATAATAATAATAATAATAATGATGATAATAATAATAATGATGGTGATGAAAATACAACAAATTGTAATGAAAAACTAAAATATGAAGATGAATTAAAATATAATAATAATAATTATTTTAAAAAAAGAATGAATTTATTTGAATATAATTCTCATTTAACTCCAAATATTTCAAAAGAAAAATATAACATGAATCAAATATTTCCATTATGGGATCATCCAAAAGATAGTATTGATTATTGTTTATCAACATATTTATATTGGCTATACTTACGTAGAAGTACAAATATATTTTTGCAAAATACTTTATTAATACCTACATGTATGAGAAGAGAAAAAGATATGAATCAAAATAAAAATAATAATGATAATAATAAAGGAAAAAAAAAAGGAACAAAATCAACCAAATTACGAAATAAAAAAATAAACAAACAAAATGATGAAAAAATAGCTAATACTGAAGAAAATAATGGTGAAAAAATCCCAAACACATCTGAAACTGTTTTAGAAAATAATAACTCTTTTGTAAAATCTGAGCTAATACAAGAAAAAAATGATGATAACAATCATGTTGATGCTCAAAATGAAGCTAATGTAAATAATGAAAAAGGAGAAAATATTTCTGAACAAAATCAAAATACTGAAATAAATAATAATGGAATAAAAAATGAAAATGTTTGTACAAATAAAGTAGAGGGAGAAAAGGAAGAAAATAATAATCTTGAGGATGGAAAAAAAAACAACAATTGTGAGAATGATACAAATGGAGGGTTAACAAAATTAGAAAAACAAAAACTTGAAGAAGCATTAGAATATGGTATATCCCAAAATGTTCAACCTCAAAACTCTGCAAATAAAAATGGAACAGATGATGAAGAGGAAGAAGATGAAGAGGATGAGGAAGAAGAAGAGGAGGAAGAGGAGGAGGAAGAAGAAGAAGAAGAGGAAGAGGAAGAAGAGGAGGAAAAAGAAAAAGAAAAAGAAGAAGTTTCGAAAAATAATGAAGATAATGGAAATATAAATGAAACAAATAATGATGTAGAAAATGAAAAAGCAGAAGTTGAAGGTGAAATTAATCAAGTAGATGAAGGAGGAGTAGTAAAAACAGAAACACAAAATGAAATGGAAACTGAAAATAATGTAGAAGATGGTAATGAAACAAATAAAAAAAATAAAAAAGAAAATAAAAATAAAGTTGGAAAAACTATTGATGATACAAACGAAGATAGTATTGCTAGTAGAAGGAAAAGAAGAAAAAAAAAAGATGATTTATCAGCTGACACAACAGCTAATGATAAAAAAAATGGAGAAATAGAAAAAATGAAAAAAGAAAATTATGTTAATGTATATATGGAAAATTTTAAAATTAAAGATGAATATTATATTAATAATCCAAGTAAATATACATTATACCACTTTTTAAGAAGAAAATTATATAAAATGGTAGAAAGCCATTATTTATTTACTCCTGCAGATCATACATATGGTTCTTTTATTATGATGGGATTTTTAAATGATAATAATAACACTAGTATAGAAGTTAATCGAGTATGTGAAACTGGTATATTATTATATTATAAAAATAGATTAATAAAAAGATTAGATGCTCCATTTATTGATACACCATATAATTTATTTTTATCAAAATATCCTCCTAACCCTTCTTTATATGAAGGAAATTTATATAAATATGCTTTGACTGTTATTGTTAATGTTCCCAATTGGTTAAAACCCTCTGTTAGCAAACAAGAATTCGTTCATGAAAATAATCACGCATTTCTTGTTTTTAAAAAGAAGTTAGTTACATTAATAAAACATTATTTATCTATTTGTGAAGATGTTGTTAAGCTTAACAAATGGAGAGAGTCAAGAGATATGAAATTAAAAAAATATTTAGAAAAAATCCAAAACCAAAGTGTAAAAAGCCGAAACGATTCAGATTATGAAAATGATGATGACAATAATAATAATAGTAAAAATAAAAATTTTAACATTATATATAATAATGATGAAGAGGGAGATAATTATATGAATGATCAAAATGATGGAAATAAAAAAAAAAAAGAAGAAATTAATTATTCGGGAAAAAATAAAACACCATATACAAATGATAGCGAACCAATTTTACACAAAAATAAAAAAACTAAAACAAATAATAATGATGATTCAAATAAAAGAGATCATAATCCAACATCAGAAAATGAATCAGCTAATAATGATAATGAAAATAATCAAGAAAATGATGTTTTGGAAGGAGAAAAAGAACAAGAAGATGATGAATATGATCAAGAGGCTGAAAATCGTCCAAATTTTCAAGATGAAAAAGATGAACATGAAGAAAATGAGGAGGAAGCTGAAGAAGAAGAGGAAGAGGAAGAGGAAGAAGATCCTGATGATGAAGAATATAATGCTGAAATGGATGATCAAAAAAATCGAAGTGTTGAACAAGAGACTGAGGAAGAAATGATAGAAGAAGATGAAGAATATGAACCAGAGGATGAATGAGAAAAAATAAAAAAATAAAAAAATAAAAAAATAAAAAAAATTATATATTATAAATATCTATATGTCTTTGTAAATTGAGACAATTAAACAAATCTGAAATATTCATTCATCTTAAAAAAAAAAAAAAAATATGCCAATTTTGTGAGGCAATGAACAGTATTATTAATCATGCTATTATAAGAAAGGTAAATAGCTAACTGACTAGCTATTTAAACAAAAATATATTTTCTCTAAATTATAAATAACTATTTTATTTAATACATATATTATACTCATTTTTTGTTTGTATTTAAGCTGGAAAAGGCACCATGTTGATTTGCTTAGTACGAATTTCCGAAAATAAAAAATACTAATAAATATAAAATATACAAATATAAGAAAGTGAAAAGCGTTTAGCTATTGAAAGCAGAATGTCCGTTTTCTTTTAGTCCACAATCTGCTTAAATTGAAGCGTTGAAAATGTTAGACTTTCGTTTTTTTATATATGTAAGCATATGTATAATATATATATGTATATATTTTTACCAAGCTTATTAAATTCGTTATCCTATAAATCACATTTTTAAACAATTACCAAATACCTGCATATATGTATGCATAATGTGTATTACACACATTAATTTTCAAGGTTATCCTATATATTCCTTTTTTGTAAGGTTTTTTTAATTTTTTTTTTATTTAAAGTTATATATTTTTGTGTAATTTTATTTTCATTATATAAGCTTGTGCATTACGTTATTTTATTCATAATTATATTCGTCAACATTGCTTTATTTTTCTATTGTTTATTATTAAAAAAAAACTTAATGAGAAAAAAAAAAAAATTAATATATTATATCGAAATTTATTATTGTTAATTATCTCTTTTCATGAGAATGAAGAGAATTTTCTTATTTTTTCAAAAGAGATAAAACATTTCTAAATCCCCTCTCCTCCTTATTTAATTAAATACATTATCATCTATATTATACTATGAATAAATCATGTATAAAAATTATGAACTATATATCATAAAATAGACATGAATAATAATATAACTTATGGTAATAAATGCAAAAATTATCAATATCTTGAAAATGAAAAATAACTGTTTTAAGAATGATATATACTATTTTGATATTTTTTATATTATATTGAAATAATCTTGCCACAACATATTTATTTGTCTCTTTTTATAAAAAAGACATATTTTCATGTTAATTATGTATCTCCACATATTTCATAAAATATGTAAACCAATTTTTTTTTTTTTTTTTTTTTTTTTTTTTTTTTTTTTATGAGTTATTATTATATGTTATAAATATATTATTAATGAATATCCATTTTTAAGTATATATTTATTTGTTCAATCGATTTTTGGATTTTATAAAATATGAATAAAAAAATAATAAAATATACATAATAGAAAAAGGTGTGTTATGATCAAATTTTTGCAGACATATAAATCGGAAAAATTCCACTTTATGGTATTTAAAAAGGTAAATAATATATAGTTGTATATGTGTCAATAATAATATTCGAAATGTCTATCCCTCTTAGAGAAAACCTAAGCTTGCTCCATTTTGAGTTGCTTTAAAATTTGGATGTACTCACTAATTTTAACAAGGAGTTGTGTGTTTTTCTTTCGTAAATTATTAAGTAATATATTTTGTTGATTAAGTTCTTTATTCATGAAATTTAGTGTTTGATTACTTTGTATTTCTTTATTTTTAATTTTTTCTAATATTCCTTTTTTTTGTTTTTCTTGATATTTTTTTTCCAAATCATTAAAATCAAATGTAAGATCTTGTTTTTTTAGTTTATTTTTTAATGCTTTTTTTTTTTCATGAACTATTTTAGATAATTTATTGTTAGTATTTTCTAATTCATTATTATTATTTTTTAATTTTTTATATATTTGAATAAGTTTTTCTTTTTGTCTTGCAATTTTTTCCATTTTTTTCATTATATTTTTATATTGTTCAACACTTAGTATAGTACAATTACTAGCTAAATTTAATCTATATTTTTTTTTGTCATATAAATAATCAATATTTCTTAATTTTGACATTTTTAATGTAATGTAAAATTTTATATCTGCTATATTCTTTTTTTTATCATCTTCAATTATGGTCATTTCTTCATTTATTGCTTCTATTTCTTTTTCCATACGTTTTTTCTTAAGTGATAATTTCCTTTGCTCATTTTTTTTATTATCTATATTTTTCATAATATTGCTAATATTATTCAATGTTTTCCTGTTCACATTTTTAATAGCATCAATTTCTTCTTTATTATATATATCCATAGTCGTATTTTCATCGTCTGTTTTATCATCCAAATTTAAAATATTATCGCAACTTGATTCTTCTTCATTCTTGTCTTTTAGATCCTTTATTTGTAAATTGCATCCGGCTGTTTCATTCCTCGCGAGGTTTTTTATTTTCTCCACACACATTTGCTTCTTTTGCTGAAAAATGATAAAAAAAATGTATAAAAAAATGATAAAAAAATGATAAAAAAAATGATAAAAAAAATGATAAAAAAATGTATAAAAAAATACAAATTTTCGATCTTTTAAAGTCACATGTATTTTATTCTGATCATTTAGTAACATAGCCAATTGTTCAAATGCAAATATTAGCATGTATGAATATTTTCTTATAAAAGAATATAATACATATCTTACATTGTGACTTTCAAGTTCCTCCAATAATATTTTTATTTCTTGAGTACATGCTTTATTATCACTTTCAATTTGATTTATTTGTTTACCATATATTTTTTTTTGTTTTTTTAATTTTCGTTCTTTTTTCCTTATTTCTATCAATATTCTATTTTTTTCCGTGATTGAAACAATTTTTAAAGATATATACTTTATAAGTTTAATGGCTTGAATTTTTTTTAAGTATAAAAGATTTATTTCTTTACTACATTCTTTTATTACTTTATTTATGTAATTTGTTATATCATTCATATTATTATTACTTCCGAAAATTGTCTTGGAAATCTGGTTATTTCCCGAATTTGATATGTTCCACAATACCGTTATCGAATTATCTCTTTTATTTATAGGATAAATATCTTTTACAACATCCAAAAGCATTTCCCATGATGCCATTTGATCTAAATTTTGTTTATATTCTATGTTTTTTATATCATTTATATTTTCTTCATGAATAATGTTTTCACTTTTAGGACATAAATTATTGCTCTCTTCTGTATTGTACAATTGTGTCATCCTTTCCATATTACCAGTTTGGGTGCTATTTTGTAAAGATAATATGTATTCCTTCACTTCGGATAATTTCTAAAAATAAAAAAAAAATGCACACACATAATGTATTGCAATATTAATCATATTGTAAATTTAGCTAGCCAGCTAGCTAAAAATCAATATTTTTTTTTTTTTACCTGGCCTATTATATTCCTCAACTCATTAAAATCTTTGTTGAATGTGTCTTTGATAAAGTTTATTTGATTTAATAATTCTATTTTGTCTTCTTCGTATATCTTAATTATTTCTCTACAATAAAATATATAGAAAAAAATAAATATAAGATTGACTTAAAAATTATAAAAAAAAATATAAAGTTCAACAGTTGTAGTGTATGTAGAACGATGTTGTGTTCACAATTTTTTATGTAAAATATGGATACAAACAAATACGAATTTATAGTAGTATAAACAAACGAATTTATAAATAATTAATTAATTTGATAAAATAAAACAATATATTTTTCTTTTATTTAGTACGCAATGCTGGATATTCTCTGAGAATCATTGGTATTTTTTTGAAGTGTGTTGTTTTCCCCTTTTTCCAAATGTGATAGTATATTTTCATACATTTTAATAATTTTTTTTTTATTGCATATATCTTCAATTTTTCCATGATTATTTATTACTTTGAGTTTCGAATTTTGATTCCTTATTTTTTTAAAATGTTCAATAGTTTGGTTTAATTCTGTTATTAAGTTTGTATGATCATTTTCCTTTTCAATGATATTTTTTATTTTTTTTCTTTTAAAAGATTTAACATTTTTATTATTTTGATTTTTTAAATACATATTTAAAGATCTAATAATTAACATATCATTATTACTAATATCTAATGAGGACAATGTGTTTTTAGAATATTTAATTCTTAAATATTTTTTGGATAAATATTTAATTTGTTTATCATATATTTTTTGGTTATATATAAACATATTTTTAATTTTTTTTATATATTTGTTTAAATTAGTGTATATTAAATTTGCATAATCTATGTCTATAATAAATTTTTTTTTTTTAAACAATTTTTTATATGCTTTTTTCAATTTTTGGATTTTTTTGTTAATATTTTTTTTATATATTAAAGCTTTTCTAATGTTTTCTTCCTTTTCTTTCATTTCTTTTGTTTCTCTTAAACTATATTTGATATCTTCATCATGTAAACAATTGTTAATATTAAACATAGTGTTTATACTTTTTTGGTCATAATTTAATATTAAATCTATTCTTTTTTTCCTTTCTTCTATCTCTTCGTTTTCTTTTTGATTATTATTTGTCTTAATAAAATTCCAAATATCATTAATAGTGTCATTTTGTGTGTCTTTTTCGTTATTTTGTATTTTATTTTTTTCTAGCATATTTTGTTCATATAAAAGTTTAGATACATAATTTATGTCATCATTTATCTGATTAAATGAAAAAGGGATTATATTATTACATTTTTTTCGACCCCCTTTTAAAAAGGTATCTATTAAATTATCATGAATTGATTCGAAAAAAAATTGGCTAATTGAATTATGACAATTCTCTATATCTTTTTCTTTGCTAATAATTTGTATGAAATTATTCAAACTTAATCTGTATCTTTTTATTATGTTAAATAAATGAAAAAGTGGATAACAAAAGTTTAATTGCATAATTCTGTTGTGTAAACAAACGAATATATATTGTGTCTGTGAGATTGTATTATTATCTTCATTTTTGCTGATAAATATATTTTTTATTTTATCATTAAATGGAAATTTAATATAATAATAAGTGAAGAAATATTGAGTAGAAAAAATTAAAAGTTCATTATTATTTGTTAGACAAAATAATAAATTATTTTTTTCGTTGATTATCATTTTATTTATACATCGTTTTATTGGAAACATTTCTCTGCATAATTTATAAATAACTTGTGGTCTAACAATTCTAATTCGATTTTCATCTATATCTTGATTTTTTTTTTCTATTTTCAAAAAGTATATACGATTATTTTTAATTCCCCCTGTAGTGATAAACAATCCTTTATCTTTAATTTTTTCAGCACAAATAATTTTTATTTCATTTTTATTTGTTTCGTTATATTTATGTTGTTTATCTTCTTCTACATTTTCTTTTTCATCTTGTTTAATTCTATCCTTTTGAAAATTAATTGTTAATAAATTTGGATAAAATGCTTGTCTTTTTTTCTCAATTTTATTTAAGGTTATATTATTAAATAATATTTCAATATATTTTTCTAAATTTTTTTTTTTAGTTATATATTCATTATTATCTATATCATTATTATTAATTTTTGAATCATTTAAATTTTTTGATAAATTAATTTTTTCTTTATAAAAATTTATTTTATTATATGTATTATCACTCATATCACTTCCTGATATTTCTATATTATATTCTTTATCATCTTCTCTAATTTCATCTGGTTCTACAATACTTTTAGATTTATAATCTTTATATCTATTATCTATACCTTCGGATATGTTTTCATTTTTTATCTCTTCATTATTTTTATTAATTTTAATATCTTCGTTATTTACTTTCCTTGTATCATTATCGCCTCCTTCGTAACTATATTTTCTGAAATTTATTTGAATTATTTCATATTGAATATCCATATAATATGATTCTGTGGATTCATTTTTGTTAGATTCCTGATTATTTAGTAATTTTTCTGTATTTTTCAAATTTGTGTATTTTTCTGTTGCCGCTTTTTCTAAATGTCTAAGTTTAATTTTAAAAAAAAAATTTGAATCTGATAAAATATAAAAACTATTAACATGAGAAAAATAAAAACAATCTTTAAGATTTGTTTCTCTAATTTTAAAATAATATAATGGTTTATATATTCCACCAATTTTACACAAAAAAAATATATATGGTTCATTTTCTGATAATATACATATATAATCACTATTTAAGCTTTTTTCTATTTTTATAATAGGATAATTACTTATTTTTAATGAATAAATAATATCTAAATATAAATATTTCATCTTTATAATTTTTATTATACCATTATTAAAACCAATACAAAAATAAATAAAATTGTCTTTATCATTATATAAAAATTTTATAGATGATATATAATTTTTGAATTTATATAAACAAAAATTTCTTTCAATATTATTTTCATTTTTATAATTATATATTTTTCCGTTATAACCAAAACTAAACATATTATTTTTAAAACAATAAATATTTTTAATTCTACTATTGTGATCATTATATAATATTCCTATATCCCCATAATTATTTTTTTCACATGTATATATACTGTTGTTTTTTTTGTCTACTATTAGATATAAATCTCCTTCCCCTATTATTTTACTAATATTTATTTTTATTTTTAGTTCTTTTTCTAAAGACACATAAAGAGTTGATGCTTGAGAAATTTCGTCAAGAGAGAAGTGGCAATTCCATCTAAAAGTGGAAGTAAAAATGGTAATTTTGTTAGTTTTGCCAATTTTGTTAATTTTGCCAATTTTGTTAATTTTGTTAATTTTGCCAACATTGCCAACATTGCCAATTTTGCCAACATTGCCAATTTTCTAATCTTATTTTATAGAAAAATGACTACAAACATTTAAATGGAGTATGAATATGCACTTACAGTTTAATACAATCTTCATCTTGTGTTGTTATAAAATTATTATAATAATGAATATAATTAATACTTTTTTTATTACTCTCATCAAAATCTTTGAATTTAATTCCTTTCTTAACTGATAAATTCTGAAAAAAATAAAAATGTCAATGATATGAAAATTATAAATATAGACACTTTTTTGTTAAAAATTAAAAATATTTTAAAGGTTATTATTTTTTAACTTGACATAAATATATAGACCCATTTGATGTTCCAATAAAAATTGTGTTTTGATATGAACAGAAACAATTAATTATTACACTTTTGTCTATTTCTAAATGTTTCTCATTTATTTTAAGCCCTAAAAAATAATAATAAAATTTTTTGTTTAAAAATAATATATTACATATATACAGGTTATGCAAATATTCCTATACATATATTGTGTGAAAAAAAAAATGATCATAAATATGCAGATAATAAAAAAATAAATATGTGCTTATAATATGTGCTTATAATATTTACCTGTATATGTATTCTCTAAATTCCATAAGTACAACTTTGTTTTTCTCAAAATTAGAAAAAAGTTATTATACCTGAAAAGTGATGGAATCATATTATGCAATATAGTATATAATATATAGTATATAATATAATATAATATACGATATAATATATAGATAGATGCATTCACAAAAAATATGATGAAATGTCTTACTGGTCTATATATGTATAATCATGATGAATAAAAATGCTAAAAATAAAATTCTTCGATATGCAATCCAAAACTTTTAATACATTTTTGTTTGTTATTAGAATAATATAATTTTGTTCTTTTTGTATGTAAATTTTTTCATAATAATTACAATCCGTTAAAATAATTTCATCTATTTGTGTATGGTTTTGAATTGAATATACTTGTATACCTGTTTGCAACCAAATAATTTGAAATGGAATATTAAATTGATGTATATCAATATGGTATATATATATATATATATATATGTACAAAGATATATATCAAAAATGATAATAAAATATGTCTATATTTTTAATATATTATTAATTACATGAAGCATATGATCCTCCATAAAGAACTACAAAAAGAGAATCCTCAAATATTGCAGAACATGATATAATATAATCATTTTTAGTAAATACAACTTTTAGTCCTTTTATTAAAGGGTTATATATACTAATAATATTTTGATTAAAAAAAAGAATATTTTTATTTTTTAAAATAAATAAATCAACATTTAAATTTATTCCATATATATAACTTTCACTTATAAGATTATATAATATATTTATTTCATCATTTGTATTATTGAAAATGTTATTTTTATAATTTTCTCTATATTCATTTGGTACTTTTAAATCACATAATGTAATTATATTTTGATCACACAAATTATTATTGTCATATTTTGACAGTACATTTCTACGAAAATTACAAAATGCAGTTATTTTTTTTGTAAATAATAAGGAACCCAACATTGTCTCTTTTTTCCTTAAACTTTTTCCAGGCTTATATCTCTATTTCTTTTAAAATTCTATACATACCTACACAAATATTGCTATACCGCATTGCATATATTTTGCCAATTGTGTGAAAATCATGATAATGAAATGGAAAGATAATGATGAAATGGAAAGATAATAATTACGATAATGAAATGGAAAGATAATAATAAAATGGAAAGACAATGATGACGATAATGAGATGGAAAGATAATCATAAAATGGAAAGACAATGATGACGATAATGAGATGGAAAGATAATGATGGCGATAATGAGAAGCCTATTTTTTTTCTCCTTTTTAATAAAAATATAGCGTTATATCTTTCGAAATAGCTACATAGTGCATACACATAATACAGACTAGCATATGAGCCTTTTATAAATAAACGATATATCGCTACCTTTTTTTAAAGACAAATATTAAGATATATAAAATATAATTGAATATATTTACTTTTTATACAATTTTTTTAGCCAAGATTAAGATATTACATTAAAAAGAATTAATAAAATTGTTTGTATTATTTTCGCATTTTTTTTAATCGCAAATTTATATGTTAATATCAATTCTACAAAATTATTTACACATTTATGTGTGTGCATATATCCATACTTATTTTAGTGACAAATTTTTACGAATATAAAATTGTTATGAAATAAAGGGATAAAAAAAATGTGCATAAAAAAGTTTATATATTTTGTATAGCATAAAAAAAAATATACATAAATATATATTATATATATATATTCTTTAAAGCGAATTATTTTTAAATTTGTTTTATTTAAAAATGTGAAATAATAAAATGAGTAAAATTGAAGAGGACATTAAAATAGTATTAAATGAACACTAAACAAAAAATGTTGTAAAAAAAAAAAAAAAAGAAAGTATATATTTATAATTTAGTAAAAAAAGTGGGGATATAAAAATAGTAAATTATATTAAACATAAAGAATAATACTAAATTAACATTTAACCAAATATTTTATTTTTTCTTAAAGGGGAAAAAAAACGAAAAAAAAGTGAAAAAAAAAGAGAGAAAAAAAAAAAACGAAAAAAGGACATAATGACGAAATAAAAGATAATACATATGTTGAGAAGTAATAAAAAATAAGGAAAAAAAAAATAACGGAAAAACATAATTAATTTTCCATAAAATCAAGTAATATGTTCCGAATTTTTTTTTTTCTTATAACAATTATTAAAAATAAGCGACAAATGTTTTATTAATCTTTCCAATGGGGGTACACAATTTTATACTTAATTTGTAAGTCAACTAATTCGTTACTATTGTATTATGCCATCATATCACCATCATATCACCATCATGAGCATCATCGTGTGTGCATGTAAATTCATACAAGTGCACAAACAGCGGAAAAGACAACATTTAGTATCATTTTAAGTTCCATATTTCGATATCCATAATGTTGAAATCATATCCATTGGATATTAAAGGGGGTGAGGAAAAAGATTCGGAATAATTTGTTTTGCCAACTTTTATATCTCTATCAATAAATAAGGCAATATCATTTCCCCCTATATATATTCCATCTCTCATAAGTATGAGGGTATTGTTTTTTCCTGACCATCTATAAAATTTAAAAGTCGAATTGAAAGTACAAAGAAAAGATGAACTTTTATCTGTTAAACTAACAAAATTATAATCTCTATTTAATGAAAAAGGACAATAGAATCCTATCAAATCATAATCAAATGTTTTTAAAATAAGTATCATTGGTTTTTTTTTATTTTTTTCTGTTTTATCTAATAATTTTTGTAAATTATAACCATCTTTTTTAGAACAAAATGTTAAATATGGATCTAAAGATCTATTATTACTTGGTATTTTTTCCCATAATTTTTCCCAATGAAATGAATTAATAATTCTAGAACTATCATTTAATCTTGGTCGATAAAAATTTTTTATTTTTACATTCATGAGATAAGGAGATGGACATTTTGTTGATAATTGTAAATGGTTTTCTTTAGCTTTTAATTTAAAACGATAAGCAGATTGTGTTAATTTATTAATATCTAAATATGGATGCATACAGATGTGATATAATATATTTTCTATTTCTTCAATATTACTACATTTTAAAATATCATCTTCTAAAAATTTCAACAAAGCTAAACAATATAAACATAATGTTTTTTGTCCTTCAAATAAAAATGTTCCATATATTCTTAATACAAAATCAAATGGTAACATTCTTGCGAATCCATCTTGTATACATCTAGCTGTCCAGGCAGCCAAATCAAAATTTAATTTTCTTAAATAATAATAACATTTAGGTAAAAACTTTATAAAACTATTTAATACATATTTCACATATTTTACGAAATCTTTTCTTTTGTATATAAAAAATGGTAACTCTTTATTTCGTATACTATCAATTCCTTTTTTTATTAAACAATGAATTATACAATATACTACTGAAGCTTTAAAATATATAAGCAATACTATACATAAGTTTGGTATAATTGGGGCAAATTCAATATCATTACCAAAATTATTATTTATTGCCCATAACAATTTTTTTATTTCATGTTTTCCATTGTCATTTAATAATTGACTAAATTCAGTTGCATCATCTAAATTATATACATTTGGATAATCCCAATTATTATTTCCATTTTTTTCGTAAAATTTATTATATAATTCGTTTTCAAGGTTTTTATCGCCACCTTGATCATGTTCATCACGTTTTTCATCGAATTTTTCGTCACGTTTTTCATCACGTTTTTCGTCACGTTTTTCATCACGTTTTTCGTCACGTTTTTCATCACGTTTTTCATCACGTTTTTTTTTTGGATTTTTTTTTTCCCATTCGCCTTTCCCGTCACTGTCTCCTCCCCCCCCTTCTTCTCTATTATCAGATAAATTATATTCGCCATAATAATTATAGGGGTCTCGAATTTTCAAGAAATCTTCTCTTTTATTATTATCACCAATTTGTTTATTAAATTTGGTCACATTATGTATTTGTTCATTTTCCTCACTCTCTGAAATATCCTTAAAATATATTTTTTTTTTTTTTTTCATTATTTTTTTTTGTGGAGATTGATTTTGATTATGTTCTTCTTCTTCGTCTTCACTCTCTGTGCTGATGCTCTCGTCTTTTTCATTTTCTTCATTCAAAGGATGTGTCTTTGGTAATTTAAAATTTTCGAAATTATTTTTGTTTGTAGTATTATCTGAGTTACTATCATTATCTATTCTTGACATTGTGTCATTATTATTTTGATTCCATTCATCTTTTTCTTCTTTTTTTTTATTCACTTTTTTAATTTTAATACCATGATATTGTGTATCATCAGAAAAATATTCATGCGTTTCAATTTGGGGTGAACTATATGAAATGTCATTTAATTTATTATCTTGATTTTTATTATAAATATTTGAATACTTATCATTTTCAAATAAGATATTTTCACATTTTGTATCACATCTATTATCATAGTATTTATTATTACATTGACGAATAATCGACTTATTATCATCATTATCTTGTTCATGTCTACTTATAATGATATTATATTTATTTAATGTTTTATTTCCATTTGTATAATTTTGTTTAGTTTCTTTTTTCTCATTTTTGCATACATCTAGATTTTGAGGTTCTATAAAATGTTTTGAATTTTTATTTTTTTTTTCGACATCTATTTCATTATATTGTTTAAACTCCCCAAAAAAAGAATCTGTTTTATTTATTGAATCACAATTTTTATTATTATCATTTGTAGTAGAAGGTGTAATAGGTGTAGTACTTTCGATTTTTGAATTTTTTTCAAATGGAAAATATACTTGACGATTATATTTTTCAATTGGAATATTAACATATTGAGAAGCCATATCTTCTTCATCTTGTTCATATTTCGAAAATTCATCATCATAATTTTCAAAAGTATTTTTTTTTTTATAAAACATGTATTTTAATTTACTAAAAATTGATTTTCTATTAGTAGACATTTTTTCATTTTTATCACCTTTTTTTAGATCATATTTTTCACGGCTTTCTAAACTTTTACAAATATTTTCACTTTTTTTATATTCCTCATTTGAATTAAAAACACTCAGTTCTACTATGGAGTTGCTATCACCCTCTTTGCTTTTCCACATATTTTTATTGTTTTGAAAATCGGAAATAAATGAATCATTTATATTTTTGTAATCATCTTTTAATTTGTCGTTCTCCAAATGCGTGTTAATGTTATTACTTTTAAAAGCGTTACTTCGCTTGAAATTTTTTTGCAAACTTTGCGCACTTTGCGAATTTTGTGCGTCTTTTGCACCTTTTTCAACATTTTTTGCACCTTTTTCTGCATCCTTTTGGGAACTCTGGTCACTATTGTTTGGGTCCTTTCCCCCTACAAAATATATATTAGAATGTTTTGGGTGAAATTGTGTTGTTGTTGATTTTTGGGTTAAATAATCTGTATTTAAACTTTTTTTTAATAAAGATGAAATATGATCTGATAATTTTCTCTCATTTTTTTTATTACTTTGGGTTACATTAAATGTTTTTTCTAAAAACTGTTTAGTACGATTATAACTAGAATATTTTTTTTTTCCATAAATATTTTCTATCGTTTTTTTATTTAAAAATTGTTCAGTAGATGTACTAGAAATTGAATAATCTGAATTATGCCTATTCATACCTTTATTTGTGTTTTTATTATTTTTAGATAAATTATTTTCATTATCTTTTTTTTTTTTCCTTTTAGTTCTTAAGTATAATTTTGCTGTGTTCATTTTTTCTGCCTGTTTTTTGCTAATTATATATTGCTCTGTCATGTATGTTTGTATATGTAAATATTTATTTGATTCAAAATTTTCATTTTCACGAGTAGAAAGTTGATATGAACTTTGATGATGGCCATGTAATTTATGTTTTTTACAATATATACTATGAATATTATGATCACTATTATTTTGGCTATTTCTAGGACTATTTGTTCTACTATTATTAAAACTGTTATTACTTACTACATCTAATTTATTACTATTTTGATCTGTTTCATTATTATGAAAAATAATAATATCATCTTTGATAAGAATATCTCTTTCTGTTTTACTACAATTTTTTAATAAATTATTTTTTTCATGTCCAAGTTTTTTATCACTACTAACAGTTTTATTTGATACATCTATGTTATCATTAGAATCAATTTTACCCAATTCAGAACCCATCAAATTGGATACGTCATTACTACATTCTCTTTGATCACGATAAGATATATCATAATTACATTTTATATTACAACATTCATATATATTTAAATTTATGTTATTAGAAAATTCTCCATTATTCTTTTTATCCAGTTTTAATTTAGAAAATTTATTTGACAAATTTTTTAAAATGAAATTACGTGAATATGGTAAAACTGAATCAGATGCTACTCTTAAATAATTATCAATTCTTTTATTTTTTAAAATTTTATTTTTTACATTTTCTATATATTGGAATTTTTTTTTTTTTGGCTTATTATTATTTATTCCAAAATTTGGGGTACTTAATGCTTTAGGTTCTTTCCAAAAATTATGTTCAGGTAATAAATATTTATCTTTTTTTTTTTCCATATCATTTGGATTGTTAAATAAAAGCTTTAGTATGTTACTAGTTGAATCATTAATATTAAAACTATTATAATCATCATTATTATCGATTTCTAATTCTTCAATTTTAGTTTGCACACACATAATATCTTCTTGCAATCCTAATATACCTCCACAAAATGTTGGGCAATCATTAGATAAATTTGATGGAATTTTGTCTCCAAATGTATTATATATAGTTGTTTCATAAAAATGGGGAAAATTTATTACAAAATAATTAACATCATTTGAACGTATCCATATTAAATGTTTAAGAGAATCAGAAACACCTCTAAAAAAGAAAAAAAAAAAAAATATCAAAATAATAATGAATATATATGTTCCATACCCATATTTTTGTTAATTATATTTCATTCGCACTATATCTCGATATTTTTATATTATATATATTTGTACCGTCTTAGTAAATGCTTAATTTCTTTATCCATAGATTTTGAGTCCGCATTTAAGATAGTGTTTAAGGAGTGGTCGTTCCAATGCTCATTTTCATCTTTCTAAAAATGGAGTAAAAATAAGTATGGAGTAAAAACGGAGTAAAAACGGAGTAAAAATAAGTATGGCTAGCAAAGATGCAGATTGAAAGTACAAATGAGGCATATAGTGAATAGTCTCTATATGACTGGAAAATAAAAAAAATGCGATGATTTTCGAAAAACAGTTATATTTTTATGACTTGTTAATATTTTAATTGCTTACATCAATAATCAAATTTCTCCATTTTTGATACACTTCCAGATTAAGATATATATTATTGTAAATGTGATTTTTGTTAATTAAATGGCGATATTTATTTTTTTGAGCCTGAAATATTTCATCTGTTTTAGTTCCCCTGTATATTTTTTTCATTTTAATAAATATATTTCTACATTTTTTAATTCATATATGGATAATATATATATAAAATAGTAACAATAATAAATAGCTAATAACTGAGAAATATATATATATGTGTTATATGTAAAAAATAAGTAAAAGGTTGGGGAAAAAAAAAAAAACAAATTTTCAAAATAATAATAAAAAAAATAAATACTAATAAAAGCGTATTTTTAAAAGGTGTACTTAAAAATTTTTTAAAAACAAAATCACGTAAATTTATGCAAATATATAATTATATCCTTTTATATTTAAAATACACATACATACATACACTTAAAAATTAAAAATTATTATAAATAACTAGATATCAATAAGACAATAGGAAAAATAAAATAAAATAAATAAAATGCATAAAATATTTCATAATATTTGGAATAAATGCTAAAATTTATTATAAGAATGGGAATGTTTAAATTTTTATTATTCTCAAAAATTATTTATAGTAACAAAAGCACTTTTTGATGAATATAAAATATTTAAAGGATTATAATGTAAATAAAATAATAAATAAAAATATGTAAATTATTAAGTATATAATATTGTAAATATGTGTGGTAAAATAAATAAATTAAATACAATAAATTTTAATTAAAAAAAATTTAATTAATACTAATACAAACCTTTAACAATTAAAGGGTTTTCGGTTCTCTTTCTTTTTTTTTTTATTTAATAGACATATTATTATATATTATATTTTAAATTATAGCTTTTAATATATAAATCAACTTTGTACTATATCTTTAGAAGGAAAATAATACTATATAGCGATTATACAAAAATTAATTAAATATTTATAATATATATATAATATATACATATATATAGTCATACATTATATAGTCATATATAATACTACACACGCTTATATATGGACTATCGCCAAAAATAAAATTACATTATATTGTAAGCATAATACATTGTGTATGTTATTCAATAATAATGTTAGGACAATTTTAATACATATTAAAAAATAAAATACATTGATAATATTAAGAAAAATATAAAATACCTTACCCTCCACAATCTTAAAATAGTACATATCACTATTAACAATCTTTATACATTAAGTTTTTTTTTTTTTTTTTTATCAAATCTTTTATACAAATATGTATTAATGCTTAACTATATATTTGTTACCTTCTCTTTATATATCCCATTTATATCATATATATTAATAAGATAAATATTATTTAGTTACATGCCCTAGAATATAGTTTAAATTTCTGTTAGCAACTTTTTTTTTTTTTTTTTTTTTTTACACATTAAAAATAGTTATTTATATGAGTTAGACGAAAAAAAAAAAAACGAAAGACATTTTTTCTGTTTTATTATGGCGAAAATATAATGTAACTTATAATTTTTTTTTTTTTCCGATATGGATATATTATGTATGTGTACATGTCACATATTATTAGCATTATAATTTCCTCAAAATTATATTAAAATATTGGAAATATATGTGTGTATATATTTGGCAAACTTGTGCTTATACGAGTGCTTATACGGGTGCTTATACGGGTGCTTATGATTGTGTGTGCTGAAAAAACAAAGTGATCAATATTTTCCCTTTTTTTCTTTTCACTATTTTGATTAGCTACAAGCGACTTTTGTAAAATTAAGAAAAATATACTATTCTCTATATAAAGTAAGTTAATATCCTTACTTGTTCATAATTTTTTTAAAATAAATTTTGTAAAAAGGGTATATAAATAACGAGAAGACTATTCTTTCTTTATAATTATAGATCCATCACAAATTAAGTTACATTATTAAAACATACCAACTATGCATTATATTGTTATTTTTAACATGAAAATAATTCATCAATGGAAAAAATAATATTTTTTTTTTTTTTATATAGTTAGCACTATAATTTTTATTTGGGTAAACATTCATGTATATATTATTTATTTTATAGATAAATTAACAACTTTTTGTCTTTTTCACATTCCTCAAATTGTATTAAAAAAAATATATTAAAAAAAATATATTTAAAAAAATATATTTAAAAAAATATATTTAAAAAAATATATTTAAAAAAAATATATTTAAAATGTATATATAATATATAGACCAAATTATATGTTTTTAAAGTTTTTTTGTCTTTTCCTTAAAAAATAATATGAACTAAAAAAATAACTAGTTATATTAAAATATAACATTTTTTTTATAAGAGGAAAAAAAAAAAATTAAGTTTAATGAAATTTCAAAATAATAAATATATTCCATTAAGATGTTATTAGCTTGTAAACATTCGATTGACAAGTTTTCAATTTTTCTATAATATCTTTATCACAAAAACTTAAGCGAAATGAGTGTTTAAAGCATTTATATAAATTTTCTGTTTGGGCCATGCATTCCCTAGAAATTCTAAAAGAAACAATAAATATATTTAAACAAAATTTTATACATGTCTTTGTTAAACAATATGTCCAATCGTTCTACATTTACACATGCATACATCCAGGTGGCTTATTCTGACGCCTTTTTTTAATATATTTTTTTATTTTTTTCATTTTTTTATTTTTCCCCTTTTCTTTTCGGTCGCTTCCTTACATGCTTGTTGTAGTCCCTATGGCTTTCTCCAACTGATTTGAGCAAACATCTTTGACGTTTTTATTATTCTTGTTTGATTCGTAACACTTCTTATAATCGTTAAAGTCATTACGAGCAGTAATAGTGTTCTAAATGAGATGAAAAAGAAAATGAAAAATGTGTAATTATTAACATATTTAATGTTGCCAAAATGGAGTGTATGCAATAATATGACATATTGTTACTGATAAAAATATGGTTAAATTAATGTAACACTAATGAGAATATCATAATTTAATATGGTTAAATATAATTTTTTTATAAATTTTAATTTTTTTTTTTTTTCTACATTTTTTTTTTGTTTATATACATACCACACTCATTTTTCTTTTTTGTGTAAGTTTATTTATATATCCAGTATATGTAGTTATATCTACAAAGTTAGAGATATTCTCAAAAAATGGAAAAATATCATTAAATTGTTCATACAAAGTATATCAATTAATTTTTTTTTTTTTAAATAAGTTATTATAATGTAAAAAATAAGCTTTCAAAAAAAAAACAAAAAAAAAAAACAAAAATATATATATATTATTAATGAAAGAGCATAGTATATCGGGTCATAAAAAAAAAATTATGTTTTCATATAATTAAGATTGTAAACAAATTGTATTGATGGAAAAAAAAAAGAGAAATAAAATGCGGAAAATAAATTGAAATATTATATTACATGATTTTCTATTTTTATATCCAAATTTATTTCATATTTTGTTCGTTAAACAGTGATTAATAAACAAGCATACAAATAAATACTACATATTGTATACAAGCATTAATAATCTTATGTTGGCTTATTGTATATATATATATATATGTGTGTATACAATTATGTACATAATATATATGTGCATATTATATAGCTAATGAAGTGTCAGTTCTTAAGTTCACTATTACACACATAAATTGTTCAATATAATATTTTTAAGTTATATATAAAAAATAATATAAAATAAGTAAATGTAAAACAAGTTAAAGTTAAAGTTAAATTTAAATTTCGTTGTTTGCAATCATTTGAATATATTTTGTGTGCAAATTAATATATACAAAAAATATATAATTTTCCTTTTCCTCTTATATGTTCTTTCCTTTATATTCTTTATATTCTGTCAAAAACATAAGTGTATTTTCCGTCATTTTTTTCAAACTACTCTCTGTACATTTCTCGTAACTCTATATAGTTAGTTAAAAAAAAAAAAATAAAAAAAAATAATTTAAGAAAAATTATTAATAAATATATAATAATTTTATTACTATATTTTTTTATTGTATTACATTTTTGAGAGTAAGACATTGATTTGTTCCATTTTTTATAGCGGTATTATCTCCATATGGTTGTAAATATTCATTTATACATTTGAAAAAGTTATCTGCTGCCGAATTGCATCCTATATACACACACACACACATGTATATATATATATTTATACTATTTTAAAATGTAAAATATGTTAATATTATTATGAACAGACATGTCATTTTTTATATATTTTTACGCAAAGATAGGGAAATGGCTAGCTTGGTAACAGACATAATATACATATATAAGGAGGTATATATGCAAAGATATAAATTTTGATATATTTTTTACCGTTAATTATGGCAGGGAAATAAGGTTTCATTTTTCCATTATCATCCATATGTTAAATATATTTCTCTATATATTTTAAATTATTAGAAATATTGAAAATAACTAAAATGAATGTACAATATTTTTCCTTTTTTTTATAAGGAAGTAAAACAGGATAAGCCTGTGATTGTGGCTAAATTTATATCTTAAAAAAATAATAATGATAATAATGGTAATAATAATGATAATAGTGATAATAATAATAATAACTCTACAAACCTATTTACATTTATACAAACTAAATATATACATATATATCTATCTTTATTTATTTATCTATTATTTTTTTCATAAGTTTTTATTTCAAATTGGAACTTAATATTTTTTTTTTTTTTTTGGTGATAAATTAAAAAATGGCAACATATTTACTACATGTAATTATCAGCCATATATATAAAAAAGTGCAATTAAAAAAAAAAAAAATTAAGAAAAACAAAATTAAGAAAAACAACATTAAGAAAAACAACATTAAGAAATAAAAAATATGGATAAATTTAACAACAAAATAAATTATATAATAATAAGAATAAATAATAAATAGTTGATTTTTGCCAAAAAATAAAATATCAATAAACATACATATGTATATAATATACACTTTTGGTGTTCTATCTAAAATAAGTTAATAATAGTATGTCAAGTTCAGACAATATTTATCATCAAGTTAGCTAATATAAATAAAATGTAATATTTGGTAAACTAATTAATAAATCGATATTGTTTTTATAATTATATGAATATACACATCAATATATATTAATAAGTTTTTGATTTTTCAATATTATATGATATAGATCTTAATTGTTATATATAAAATATTTTCTCCAATTTTAGCTTGTATAATAAAAATATATATAATTTTATAGCCAAAGAAATAAATTGTTTTTTTTACTCAAATATTATTTATCCATTTAAAAGTTTACAAAAAAAAGGATATAAATATTATGCCCACATATATATATATATGTTGACAATTCTAAGAGACTACATTTGTAATTTTTTGTGTCTCTTTTTGTCGTTGATATGTGCATTATTCTTTAAAATTATTATTTATATGTTGTTATAACATTATCAAACTTTTCACACCTTTTTAATATTACGAATGAGAATATATTACATACATTTTAGACAATCCATCAAAAAATGGAGAAAAAAAATGTGAAAAAAAAATGGGGAAAAATGGGGAAAAAATGGGGAAAAAAAATGGGAAAAAAAATGGGAAAAAAAAATGGGAAAAAAAAATGGGAAAAAAAAATGGGAAAAAAATTGTGAAAGCTTTTGTTACCTTTCCAATAATTTTGGAACCCCTCGCCATATTGTGCAGTATATTTTATATGTGCATATATACATTATGAGGTAAATAAACGCGTAAGTGTATGTGTATATGTATGTATATCTATATATATGCTAACATTTTTCGGGCTTATTCGCAAAAAGGAATTAATAAGGTATTGTCATATTATATTGTAGACAAAATATTTATAATTCTTCATTTTGAATCTAAATTTTTATTATAAGATTTTTAATCATATATCTATAAAAGGAATGAATGTTAAATACGTTAAAATAAATAATATATATATATCAATGTTAGCAGGTTAAATGGTAAAGATTTTGTTTGGTATGCAATATACTATACATATGCATGTATGTATATAAGACAAAAAATAAAAAAGTTAAAATTCGTTATATAATAAACTAATGTTAGATAATTTAGAAGATGATAAAATATGTGCAAAAAAAAAAAGAAAAAAAAAAAAAAAAAACGAAAAAAACGATGAAAAAAATGATAAAAACGACGAAAAAAACGACGAAAAAGATGATGAAAAAGAATCTACAGGTTATGATAAAAAAAATAATTCTTCTAGTTCTATAAAAACAAAAAAAAATATAAATAAAAAAATAGAACAATTGCTAGTTAATAATAAGGAGGAACCAGATGTAGACATATTAATTAAAGAAAATATAAATGTGAAAAATGAAAAATCAGATATATCAAATGATGATAAAAATTTAGGAGATAAAATAAAGAAAGAAAAAAAGAAAAAAAAAAAAAAAAAAAAAAAAAAAAACGAGCAAAACGAACAAAACGAGCAAAACGAGCAAAACGAGCAAAACGAACAAAACGAACAAAACGAGCAAAACGAACAAAACGAACAAAATGGACAAAGTTTACACATTTCTAATGTACAATATGATGAAAAAAAAATAGTCGTTGACAATAATGAGAGTTATAAAATACCAGTAGAAAATGCATCTACTTTAGAAAACTTTGAAAATGAAAATTGGTCAGAACAACAGGTGGTAGAACCCGAAAGTGTAGCAAAAACGGATGAAAAAAAGGGTGAAAAAAGGAGTGAAAAAAAAAGTGAAAAAAGCGAAAGGATAGACGAATTATCAGAAGATCCGATGGGATGTAATAAAATAGAAAATAACAGTTTTGAAATAAAAATATTTGAAAAAAAAAAAAAAAATGAAATAGTAAATAAGGAGGCTGAAAATATGATTGAAAACAATGAAGAAGGAAATTCCGAAAAAATTGTATCTAAGAGCTTTTCCTTAACTAATGAAAAAAAAAAAGAAGAAATAATTCCAACCAATATTAAATATTTAGGTATTTTAGAATTTCTTATTATTTTTATCTGTGTTAAATGTATACAATATATTAGTACAAATAAATTTATTAGTGTGTATCTTGAAATAGGCAAATTATGATGAATAAATAAATCAACATTTTGATAAAAAGTAATAATGTAAAACAAATTTAAATATATTTATTAAAAAACGAGCATATTATATAATCTACTTCATTTATTATAGTTTACTGAACATACAAGTTTTATACTGTTGCCACAGTCTGCTATACATACATGCATACATACATGCATACATACATACGTACATACATACATATTTATATACACAATTTAATCTATTGTTTATCTTGGGTAGGGACTCTCGAAAGCAATATATGTATTATTAATTCTTTCCATGATTTATCGAGCATTTCATGTGAAGACAAAAGTTATGAGAGTTGCTCGGATAGTTCATTTATTTATCAAAACTCAAACGAGAATTTTAATTTATATAAATATATAAAAGAAAATAACAATAATTATAAAAAAATATTAAAAAATAATTTAGATATATATGAAAAGAAATATGTTAAAGAGATTATATTATTTTTAGAAAATATATTAAAACTATTAATTGAAAAAAAGACAAAAGAATCTATGTTAATTTTTCAAGGAAAACAGATTCAAGAAAATTCAAATCAAATTATGGAAAAAAAAGAAATATGTTTTAGTAATAGTTCGGAAGAAGATAATGAAGAAATTATTAAAAATTATGAAAAGTATAATTATAATTCACTAGATGAAACAGATGAACAAAAAGATGTAATACATTCAAATATAAATAAAAAAGAAATGATTCCATCCAAAAAGGGTATATCTATAAATAATACATCTGACAATAATGTTGAAAAAAATGAAACAGATAAAAATAAATTATTATACAAAAAAAAAAATAAAATTTATTCTGTTATAAGATCTGAGAATATTTCACCTAATTTTGTTTCAAATTTAGACACAGATAATTCAATTCGAAAAAAAGACAAAAACATAGATGACGAAAATGTTTTTGAAAATATAAAAAAAGATACAAACACATATAATGATTTGCAAACAATAAAATTATTTAAAAATGAAGAAAAAATTCAAATAAAAGAAGATATTATAGATATTGAAATAGATAAAGAAGAAGATGAAAATTCTGATGATATTTTTGAAACCATATTTAAATTTTATATTACAGATAATCAAATAAAAAATAAAGGTAATAAAAAAGAAAATATTAATAACGAAATAAATGGAGATAAAACAAAAGGAATGATGAATATAGAATTATTTTTAACTTTTACTAAAAATTATAAAATAATAAAAAACTTACTTACGAAAAGTGAATTGGAAAAAATATTTATAAATGAATGTAAAGGAAATATATATATAACATTAAAACAATTTAAAAAAATTTTAAATATATGTGGGCAAATAGCTTTTACTAAACCACCTCATAAAAATAATTATACAGATACTAAAAAAATATATTCTTTGTTAATATCTTGGCTTATTAATAATTCACCTGAACATCAAAAATGTAAACTAATAAAATATATTCCATTAAATTCATGCACATTTTTAAATGATAGCAATAAAAGCAATACCACAAAATCGAGAGATGCAAAACATAATATTTTTAAAAGTAGCAAATCATCTATATCTTTTAAAGACAAATATAAAAAAAAGTAAATTTTTATAATGAACTTAGCAAATATTATATTCTTTCATTTTTTTCTCCTAATTCATATTTCCTATAACATAAAAACCAGTTCAAAGTGGAACCGCTGCATTATCAGCATCCTTTTTCGGCTCCCTTTATGGCTACCTATTATGGCTAACTTTTATGGCTACCTATTATGGCTACCTTTATGGCTCCCCTTTTCTGCATTTGTAACATCATAGAAATACGTTTTTAGATCGAAATTAAATGAATTGTCCCAATATATATGCACATATGCATGATCGTGTTATAAAGATCTTTTATTTTATTTTATTTTATTTTTTTATTTTTTTTTTTTTTTGAAAATATGAGAACATTAATTTTTAAGTCGAAAATATAAATCATATTTATTCGTTTCACATTTAATATTGTTACATGCACACAAATATGTAACAACATAGGGTAATAGAGATTTGCTAATTATAACCAAAGATTTAAAAAATATGTTAGCAATTAACAGATCATTAGATATATTCAACTTACAAAAAAAATAAACAAAATGAAAACTAACAAATAACATAAAACAAACCATTTAAAATTAAAAAAAAATTTAGACGGGAAAAAAATATATAGACTATATCCCCATAATCATAAACATATATTTGATACAAATAATAAAATGGTGTTTTCATTCTTCCTGAAATTTACTAATATCATCAAATGGCATGCCCTTCTCTGCAATTATTTCATCTGTATAAGCGAAATAGCCATATGTATACATTATGCATTATAGATATATATAAGTTTTTTATTTTATTTTTTTTATTTTTTAGTAAGATTTTACCTGAGTTTTTGTGCAAAACGGAAACCACAGCATAATCCTCATCCTCAGAAATCTTGAAAAAAAAAATAACAAAATATAGTGAGTAATTTATTAGCTATTAAATGGAAGTAGCTAAAAAAATATATATTACAAGTTCAATAGACCATAAGTATGTGAAAATGTGTGCACATAAAAAATACCTTTTTTATTTTCCCTTTTAATCCTTTATAACGTCCCTTAAGAATTAATACCATTCTTCCAATTTGTGGTATAACTGTTTGTATTTGGTTTTGATAAGCTAATGTATATTTGGTTGTGTTTTTAATTTTTATTTCACATTTATTTTTTTCTGTTGATGAGATTGAAATAATAACTCCTTTGCTTTTATAATATTTATGATTTTTATCAACGATTTTAACAATAATATTTTTAGTAATCCATGTATCGTAATCTTCACTTTTTTCATCTTTTCCCCCTTTTTCATAATCTTCACTTTTTTCATCTTTTTCTCTTTTTTTGTTTTTTCCCCCTTTTTCATCCCTTTCATTCACTTGCTTGGCTATAGAATGTGTATGCTCCGTTTTGGAATTATTATCCTTGATATTTTTATTTAAATTTGGAAGTAAATTTTTTAGTTTTTTTTTTTCTTCATTCTCCATAATAAGTAATTCCAATGATGATATTGGTCTTTTTTTATTTTGTGTTTTATCTTTTGATAATTTTTCTTCCTTTTTAATATTTTCAGATTTTAGTTGATCATTTGTATTTTTTATTTTATTTTTTTTTAATATATCCAAAAAAATATTCGATTTTGGAACATGATCATTATGACCAATAGTACTAGGATTTGTATTTGTTGGCTTTACTGATGAAATTATAATTTTGTCATCATTTTTTTTTTCGATACCTGTATATTCTGATTGAATAAATTGTCCCGTTTTTTTAGCTTCTTCAATAACTTGATTAATTTTTTTTTCTTTCATTTCTTCATAAGAATATTCAATTTTTTTTTTTTTATTAAATGCTTTTTCTCTTTCAATTTTTTCTCTATCTATATATTCCAAATACCATCCTCTTTCTGTTTGTTCTATTTTGCATTTTCCAGTTTTACCTAAATATAAAACAAAATCTGTTAAGGTAACCCATACTGTTGCATTCATATGTATATGTGTTTTATCACTTATCATATTTGTATAAACTGTATTTGCTAAAATTCTTGCTCGGCAATATTTTGTTTTCATCAATCGCATAAATTCTTTTTCAAACATTGAAGAATATTCATCCATAAATTTATTTGCATCTTGACAAAAAATTTGCATTTGTCTTTGATGTGTTTCTGATAATCTATGACATTTAAATCCATTTTCATCTCTACATTGTTTTTCACACATTTGACAATACCACTTTAATTTTTGAAGGCCTTTAGCCTTCATTTTATTAGCTAGCCATTTTGGTGTTCCTGGCTCGGCACGTGGCATTTTTTTTTATTAACAGTTAAGAAAATTTTTGAATATTTTTTCCATTTAATAGTTGTGTGCAAATAGCTAGCTAAATAAAAAAAAAATATATCATTGTATATGATCTCATAAAGTGCTACTATATACAATATTAAAAAAATTATTTTTAATCAATTATTATAATACAGTAGTATATGCTAAGAAAGTAATGAAATACGAATATATTTATAGTATATATTTGCCTATTTCAATAGTTGTTTTAATTTTTTGGCAACATTTTATTTATAAATCTTTTTTGGATTATTATTTCGTAATCATTGAGATCGTGGGTTTATTTAGTTTGGTACAATGTTTTATTTATTATTTTTCTGCTTTTCTTGGGAATTACAATTATTCTCGATTTTATGATATATTTCTTCTACTTTTTTTGGGTTATTTATTTTCTCTTTTTTAGCATATGACTTCTCAAATTGTTTGTGAGAATGATATGTGGCTAATTCGGCATGTTATTTTATCGTGTTTTATTTTGTTTATCTTGTTTTGTTTTATCTTATCTTATCTTATCTTATCTTATCTTATCTTGTTTGTTTTGTTTTATTTTTTCCATTCGAAAAAATTATACATTATCACAGAAACTTTTATTCATGCTTGCATATGCTATATATATAATAATTGGCAATGATGTGTTTTTAAGAGGGGGGGAAAAAGATTGCATACTTAGGTTAAAAGAAATAAATGTATAACGAATTTATGAGAAAAAAAATATAAAAAAAAAAGCGACCAATTATTAATAATAGCTATTCATAAAAAAAAAATTAAATATATTATAATTTTTTTTTGCTATTATTTAATATAATAAAATGCGGAATTCCCACAAATGAAGATTTATTGTTTGAATCATATACAAAGTGAAGAGTTATTGAATACTGATACATATTTTTTTTTAGTGGGATATAAAAACAGATTTTCCGTATTTCCTTACATTTTTGAAATTTGTCATCATATATGGTTGGGTTAATTATTAAAGAAACTAGTTCCTATAAATATGCACACATATGTATATAAATGTGGAGGGTTTTTGTGCATTAGTGTAAAGAATCATGAGATTTAAAAATAAAAAAGTACAAAAAAATAAACTAATTTTGTATATAATTTAAAATAGTATAACATGGATAGCTATAAAGAATGAATAGTTTAATGACAATAGTTATAGTGGTTATTGTTCAGGTAGTTTTTAATAAGGAACTATTAGGTTACAGTTTTATTTATAATAAAAGCAGATTTTTTAATTTTATTAAATATGGAAATAATAGAATAGAGAACAGAATATTATCATATAAAATAAAATATAAACCAATTCTAATGTTAAATAAAATAGAAGAAAAAAACAAAATAAGAGATGATGTAGAAAATGTTAGTAATAGTATCAATAATAAAGACAATGAAAAAAATAATTCTAATTTTGTATATGATAATATGGATTTATTTGTTAATGATGGTCTTCAATTAAAACAATGGTATTCAGGAGACCAAGTAAGAAAAAAATGGGAAGAAAAACATATCGAAAATGTTAAAAATAATTATGAAAAAGTTTTATTAAATAATAAATATAATGAACTGTTTAATATGTATAGAAATATAAAAAAAAATAATGTAGAAAACCATAAAAAAAGAGTTAAAACAAATAGAATAAATCCAGTTATATATATTAAAAAAAGATTAGTATCAGCTACAGCTAAATATTTAAGAATGTCTTTTATTAAAACTCGAAAAATATTATGGAAAATTAGATATATGCCTATAATTAAAGCTTTTGCATTTCTTTATTATTATGGAAGTAATAAATATACAGTGAGTATATATAAATGTATAAAATCATGTCTTCACAATGCTATTTGTAAATATGGAAAAAATAATATTAAGCCGGTATTCCATACTCTTCAAGCTAATATGGGAGGCTATACTAAAAAAATTAATATTCGAGCAAAAGGGAAAACTGATATTATTCGAGAACCTCATACACACATTCGTGTTGTTTTGGAGGTATAGGCTCGATATTGAAATAAAATAATAGTACAAAATGTAAGTATTTTTTTACTTCGTTTTTTTTTTACTTCGTTTTTTTTTACTTCTTTTTTTTACTTCGTTTTTTTACTTTATAAAAACAATTAGAATATTAAGAAGTTATTTTGGTATTATATATATCCACGGCTTTTTGCTTGGACCAATTATGTATCTCCAAAATTTGTTTCATAAGATCCTCTGGATTTTCAGAAATTTGTTGAGGATTAAATGATTCTAAAACTTGAGATATAATAGCTGGTATATCAAAATATTTAATTTTATTATTTAGAAAAAGATTATTAACAACCTCATTAGATGCATTAAGAACGGTTGGAAAAAAATTCGATTTTCGTCCAGCATGATAAGCTAAATTTATACATGGGAAATGTTTTAAAGATGGCTTATAAAAAGTGAGAGGTGATATTTCTTCAAAATTTAGAGACTTTAAATTTGTGTTTATTCTATTAGGCCATGTTAATGCATATATAATTTGTACTCTCATATCTGGGTAATACATTTGTGATATAACAGATTTGTCTAAAAATTCTACACATGAATGCATTATACATTCTTTATGTACAATTATTTCAATATCATTATAATCAATATCAAAAAGAAAATGTGCTTCAATTACTTCTAATCCTTTATTCATCATTGTTGCTGAATCTATTGATATTTTTTTTCCCATATTCCATTTTGGATGTTTTAATGCTTTTTCAGATGATACATTTTTTAGTTCATCTATTGATAAATTTTGAAATGGTCCACCAGATGAACATAAAAATATTTTATTTATTTGATTTATTTTAGAATAATTTTCTTGTAAGCATTTTGACTTTAATAATATATTATTATTTAAACATTGGAATATTGCATTATGTTCAGAATCTACAGGTATTATTGTTGAATTTTTATGAACAGTTAATAATTTTTTTAAGAAAAATCCAGCTGATACAATAGATTCCTTATTTGCTAATGCAATAGTTTTATTATTTTTTATTGCATATATTGTTGAATATAAACCTTGAAATGAATCAATACCGATAACTATTTTATCTATTTCATTACTACTACATATTTGTTTCATACCTTCATTACCAATCAATATTATTGGATTATAGTTTTTTATATTTTCTAATAATTTTTTTAATTCTTCATATTTACTTGGATCATGTATACACACATATTTCGGTAAAAATTCTTTAGCTTGCTCATATATTCCTTCAACATTTTTATTAACATATAAAGCTTCAACATTAAATTTTTTTTCTATTTTATTACATTCTCGTATGATGCTAAGGGTATTAGTTCCTATACTACCTGTACTCCCAAAAATACCAACATTTATTGGTTTGTTTTGTGAAATAACACTAGTTAGATCATTTTCAATTGCATATTTTACTCTCCATTTTCTTCTACTTTTTACTCGACCCTTTTTATTATTCTTAGCGATTGTTTTTATTTTCCCATTTGAGCTTCTATTATAATTTATGATATACGCTTTTTTTTTATGTACACCCTTACTATTGTGTAAAAACAGGATCAATATAAAAAACAATAGAGGAAGAGTACGCAAATTAATAAGCGTTCTCATTTATTTATTCAATTTAGTAAATTCTTTGATAGATACAATCTTCGATTATTTAAAAAAAAAAAAAAAAACAGGGAGGAGAAAAAGTTGGCATCCCAGGAAGTTGCACATGTACTAGGTAAAAAAATGAAACCCAAAAAAAGTCATAAAAAAAATCATAAAAAATCATAAAAAAACGTAAGGAATAAAACAAATTAGCGAAAAAGAAATCTTCCTTATTATCACAATTCCCTTTATTAACAATTTTTATATGTCATTTTATTTCCTTTTCTGTTTTCATGTATTCTTTAATCGGTTCTCATGCAAAAAAAACGTGCATTATAGGCTTTGTACCATTAAGGGTTTACCAAATATATATTTCCTTTGCGAATATATTTTTATATATTTAAAAATTTGTTAAATAAAGGAACTGAAAAAAAAAATGTAGAATATATATTTTTGTTGAACTATAGCATTACTATGGATATGCTATTTTATTCTACTACATTGTATTCCGATTTTATTTTTTTTCGATTTTTTAATTTGCAAAGCTGTAAAACAGTGTGTTATAATTCGAAAAAAAAAAAAAAAAAAAAAAAAAAAAAATGGCGACAAGCCAAAAATAGCAATCGCTATATTATATGTTACACAAAAATTTACAAAAAATTGTACAAACACTATTTATGTAGTGTGATGTAGAAGGAAAATATTGAAATGTGTCGTCTTGGTTGACTTTAAAAGAATTTTCTTCATGTATATTTGTATTGTTATATATCGGATTAGTACAAGATATGTCAATTTTTGAACTCCAATTTTCATAAAACCGTCTTGTACCTGACCCTGTTAATATAAAAGGGTAAGTAGAATGTACATTAACTGAAACAATTGGAGAATATTTATTAATTAGCTGTTTATGTACTAATTCATTATTTTCTATATTATAAAAATTTAAATATCCAAAAGTATCACCAGAAATAATATAATTTTTATGTATATCAAATAAATATTTCTGATTTGTTAATGCAAATCTTTTAAATTTATGTACATATTCTTTATTATTTCTTATATCGTATAAATATATATATGATCCATTTCTACTACCACTCAAAATATTATATTCACCATACCATTTAACACATGTTATACCATTAGAATTATATTTATTTGAAAATTTTAGTATATAATCATTTTTATGATTACAATTATCAGCATATATATATAAAATATCATTATAATCACCAATTGCATATATAGAATTATTTCCATAACCTTCTTTTTTATAATCAATAGTTGATATTATTCCTTTTTGTCCTTTTCCTTTTCTTGTTCCTAATATTCGATTTTCATATATTTCATTTGGTTTGTTAAGATCATAAATTTTTATTGATCTATTTCGTGTCCCACATAATAACCAATTTTTTTCTGGGTGAAAACAAAGAGAATAACAATTACTCAACTCTTGAGATTCGTTAAATAATTTAAAAGATATCAAAGGAGAGCCATCATATGCACTATATATTTTGACAGGAACATCTTTTGAACTAAGAGCAAAAAAACATGTATTATTGTTATTCCAATCAAAATAAGGATAAAATTTACAATCATAAATATGTCCATTTATATTTAAATTTATCCAGGAATTATTTCTTCTTTCTATATCATTATCACTTATATTTTTATATAAATTTTCCAAAATATTATTATTATTTTTATTGTCATCTGAAAACATATTTAACAATTGAATGTCTGTTGCATATAACTGTAATTTATTTTTACTTGAAATTGTATAATAACACCTTCCATCATTACTAAATTCGCATTGTTTTAAAAATTCATTTTTTAATTTTATTTTTTTAACTTTGTTTTTTTCTACATCCTTATTATTTTCATCACTATTAACAGATGAGTTGGATATACTTTGATTATTTCCTTTTTCCTTTTTAATATATTTATTAAATTGTATTTTTGGGGAATCTTCACTGTTTGTACTAATTTGTGTATTATCACACGAAGATGTGTTTCCATTTATATAATATGACTCCTTTTCCAATTCATTAAACTTTTTTATTTTTTTATAATTATAATTATAAAAGTCGTTAAAAGGGATTTCTTGTACAATATAACATTTTTCATTTTCTAAAAATATTTCACCATTTTCTGAAAACGTGTTCATGTTGTTCATATTACTATTACAACTTGGCTCCTCTCCACTCTTATTCATTTTTATATCGTCTTTATTTATGCATCCCTCCATTTTTTATCATGTATTCCATTTTCCCATTTATAATCTAAATTAAGAGCGTCTCTTAAATTGCAACAATTGCTCTATCTACATATGGCATATATATACATTCATTTATTTATTTGTCGTTAATTATTTTTTTTCGAAGATATCAAGTTATCATAACTGGGTTGACCTTCCTTCATGTTTATATTGATCTTATTTTTTAATAGCCAAATATATATTGTCAGAAAATGTTAGAATATTTATTTGGTTAAAAATGTAGAGTGTGAAAATAGTTATATTAAAACGGTTTAGTTTTATACGATTGGATTGTACATATAAGTTACAGAATGTTGCATATGATCTTATATTATTTTTTACAAATTGAGAAATTATAAAAAATAATTATTAAATAGAACTATAAATTTATATACTTATATTATTATGATGGTGCATGTTTTTTACGTCCTTAAAATTTATTGAAAAATGAAATAATTAAAAAAAAAATGGGAAACTATTTTTTTGTTCAATCATAGCCAGATATGCATAAATCCGTGCATATAAATAAATATGTATGTTTATACTATATATTTTTTTGTGACTAGCTTTTTCTTTAAAAGGGAGCATTTATTTTTATATGACTTGGTCATGTAAATAGCTACAAATTAAAAGAAAAATTACAATAAAAAAAAATTTTAATCAAGTCAATTATTAAACAAATGAGAAACAAATACAAAACAATATGAAACAATATGAAACAAATGTTATGATTTATTAAAAAAAAGTTTGTCAATCCTATGGCTCTTTTTTACTCTCTAAATGTGTTTTTGCCCACACTAATAAATAAACACATGCACATAAATAGACGATCAAGATTTCCATTTCCCAAAGAGCATGTCATAAATTATATGCCCCAATTGTTCAGTCTCTTATTATTTTGAAAAGAGGAGAATACCACAATCATTGGCGTCTTACATGAAATAAAATATATTTCTAGAAAAAAATAATGGGAAAAAGGAAATCTACAAGATTCCAAAGTTCTGATTCAAATATAGCACAAACTGAAGATAATGAAGAAGAAAAAAAAGAAAATGTGAATAAAAATGTGAATAAAAATGTGAATAAAAATGTGAATAAAAATGTGAATAAAAATGTGAATAAAAATGTGAATGAAAATGTGAATGAAAATGTGAATGAAAATGTGAATAAAAATAAAAAAGAAAATTTGAATAAAAATAAAAAAGAAAATTTGAATAAAAATGATGCAATGAAAATAAAGCAAGCACCAATTAGTAAAGAAAAAAAAAAGAAACAAATTGATGATACATCAAATTTATCATATGTTTATATATTATTAAAATATTTTTTTGAAAATATTAATATAGAAATTTTAAACGAACAATTTTATTTACAAAAAAATGTATTAACAATAACTGAAATATTAATTGGGCACATTTTATGGGTATATAACCCCGATAAAAATATATTATGTGGATCGAGAATTATCGAATTAGAATCCTATAATGGTATAAATGATAAAGCATCACATGCATATAATAATAAAAAAACAAATAGAAATATACCAATGTTTTTGAATGGTGGTATTAGTTATGTATATTTATGTTATGGTATGCATAATTGTCTAAACATTGTTACAAATATTGAAAATGTCCCAGATGCTATTTTAATAAGATCAATCGAACCTATTTACAACATTCCATTTTTTGTCCTTAATAAATTTCAAGATTTAAATGAAATAAACAATTTATTTTCTTTCGATAATGTTATTAATCAAAAAGGGAATAACTTAAAGAATAATCGGAAATTCCAAATCAAAGAGATGGATAAAATGAATGTGGAAAAAAAAATTGACAAGAAAAATTGTGCTAATGAAATAATAAAAAAAAACACATATTTAGTAATTTTACAACAATTAGAAACAATTTTTAAAAATATAAAATATAAACAACTAGTCAAATTGGGTAGTGGTCCTGGACGTGTAACAAAATGCTTAGGTGTTACGCGAGATGATGATAAAAAAGAATTTTATTTCGACATATGTAACGATAATAATATAAGCAACAATCAACATAATAAAATAAATGCGAAAGAAAAAAATCAAGAAAATTTGGTAAAAGGAGAGAAAGTAAATGATAGTAAAAATTGGAATATAAAAGATGACTGTTCAGGTAATTTTAATCAAAATTGGGATGTAAAAGATGACTGTTCAGGTAATTTTAATCAGAATTGGAATGTAAAAGATGACTGTTCAGGTAATTTTAGTAAAAACATAGATCAGAAATATTATTTTAGCTATAATGTTAATAATTTTTTGAGTGAAAAAAAAAAAAGTCGATTTTTTATATCTATTTGCCCATCAGTTGAAGATGTCTTAAATTTTTATGAAAATTTAAACCTTGAAAAAAATAGTGAACAAGATTTTATAATAGACATATATAAACAATATAAAATATATTTATTAAAATATTTTGAATATATGAAATGGAAAAAAAATGAAGATATTATTGTTCAACGAGATAAAAGAATAGGGGTAGCCTATGCTGAAGAATATGCTTTGTATGATTATCGATTTATTTTAAAAAATCATCCATCCATATCAGTTTTACCAAAATGAATTCAATTACTAGCCAAACAAATACATATATTAATTTTGTAATAAATTTTCATTTTATTAACTCTTAATGAAAAATAAAAAATATATATTTTATTTTTATGTAATGTATTACGTTATGTCTAATTCATTCCTAAGAATTCGGCATTCCCTGTTTTGTAAATTCTACATTTGTACTTTACAACCTTTACTACATTTTTTTATGAATATTTATTATGTATGAAGGATAATTAAAGTTATTGATTCAAACTCTTATTTCCTTTATAAACACTTTTAATTTATTTCGACTAACATTTTTTTCATCAAAAAATGAGGAATACAAGTTAAATAATAACATCATATAGATATGCATAGTGTTTTATTATGTTTAAGAAAAAGGGTTACATTATTACTTGGCAATATATGTCTTTGATTTTAAAAAAGGGTAGATTATAATTTTTTTTAAATTAAAAAAATTTAGTTTTTTGTATTTATATAAATCAAAAAAAGTAAAAAAAATTAATTAAATTTTTAAATTCGACAAAAAAAATATAAAAGAACACATATTATGTAGCATAAATTTCGAATGCTCATTTTCAGCATTGTGTAAATGTATTATGCCCTTTGCCAATGTAATAGCAAAAATAGCAAACATACCAAACATACCAAAAATACGAAAAAATAAAATAGGATATATATATGTTTCCACGATATAAGCTAAATAGTACAGAGAAAAAATTAATGAGATAGCAAGCTGAAGAAATTACACACTTTCTATTAATGGATGTTATAATATACCTTCTTACAACAGTTTATTTAAAAATTATCCAAATCGATTTCTTCATCCCATACATCATTTATTTGCGCATCGTCACCAGAAAAGGCAAGTTCTGGGTCATCTTTATTTTCTTCATTAATATTAAATTTCTGAGTTGTTTTTTCTTTATTTATATAAAAGTTATTTTGAGTTATTTCTGTGTTTAGTTTTTCCTCATTTTCCATGAACTTATCAATTTGATTTGTGTGTAATTGATCATTCTGACTTGCAATAAAATTTCTCTCTTTTATGTCATAACTATTATTATTATTATTATTGTTATTATCAATATTTAGAAAATTTCCAAACAGCTTTTCAGTAAAAGTTGTAGTATCGTTCACGTTATCCTGAAAGGAATCTGTTTTTTCCTTTGGTTTATTATAATTTTTTTTTCTACCAAGATCAAATAGATCTTTAATTTTATTTTCGGTATTTGTAAAAAATTGAGAAACTTGGCCATCATTTGGTTTTTCATTATGTTTATTACCTTGCGTGTTCATATTTATTTTTCCCATAAAAAGGTCAATATATTTATTGTCATTTTTTTCGTTTTTGCCGTTATCTTTATCATTTGGGTCGTCAACATTTGTGCTTCCAATATTAGAATAATTATTAATAGGTTGTTTTTCCTCATATGAGTTTCCTTTTTCGTTTTCGTTTTCGTTTTCGTTTCCGTTTTGTTTGTTCCAAATTGCGTCACTCAGCAAAGAGGAGTTGTCTAACTGTTTTTCGTCTGACTGTTCAGAAAAAATATGTTCATTTTTGGCTAGCTCATTTTGATATTCTTCACTTTTGTAGCTATTATCATTGATAAAATTTGGTATTTTATTCATATTATTATATATAAAATTTTTAGCAAATCCTGTGACATCAACAGTATCGTTGATATAGGAACTTATTAAATTGTCTTTTTTATTATTAATTATTTGTGTATTGTTATCATTTTTTTTTTCAGATGAAGAAAAGAAAAATGGATTAGTTTGTAGATTTTTTTTTAATGGATTTTCATTTATATATTTAAAAGTATTTCCCAAAAAATTAGAAGATGTTCCAATTAATTCTTTTAATTCATTTTTAAAATTATTTTCAAATGATGATAATTTTGAAATATTAACAATTATTTTAGGTGGAACAATTAAATTTTTTATTTCTTTAAGTTCATTTTCCTTTTCTAATTTATGTATATTTTCTTTCATTAAATTTATGTTATGTTCATAATTTTTTATACTTTTTTCCAAATTTTTATTTAATAATTTATATCTATTAATTTTATAATTTTTTTCATTTATTTCGAAGTTCTTTTCCTTCAATATTGTTTCTAAACTATTTAATTTATTTAAAGCTTCTTCTTTTTTATTTATCTCCTTTTCTATTTTTTCTTCTAGACCAAGCTTTTCTTCTAATAGTTCATCAAAATTTTCGCCACCCAAATTTTCGCCATCCAAATTTTCGCCATCCAAATTTTCGCCATCCAAATTTTCGCCATCCAAATTTTCGCCATCCAAATTTTCGCCATCCAAATTTTCGCCATCCAAATTTTCGCCATCCAAATTTTCGCCATCCAAATTTTCGCCATCCAAATTTTCGCTATCAAGTTTGGATGCTAATTTTGGATCATCGTGGGAGTGAAGATTTTCCGAATTTGATGTCTTCTCATTTTGTGTTTTTCGAAATTTACAATTTTTTTTATGTATTTTTTCATTGTCCTTTTGTTTATTAAATTCATAAGTTTTTAATTTATTTTCTAAAATAGAAATTTTATATTCATAATTTTTTATAATGTTAATAAAAAATGAGCATTTCATTTTGTACATTTTTATTGCAATAGCTGAATTTTTAATTTCAGTTAAAAAAGATTTTATTTTAATTTTTAGATTCTCTTTTTGATTTTTTTCAGATTCTAATTGATCCATTACATTCTTATGTTTGTCAAGAATAGTTTCTAAATAATTTTTCATTTCATAAATATCATAACTATGTTGTTCAATTTTTTTTAATTCATCTTGTGTTGTTAATAAATTTTTTTTTAAAATGTTATTTTCTTCTTCTATTTTTAATTTATCATTTTTTAATAGATCTATTATTTTTTCATTTTTAATATTTTCATTTGATAATAGTTCTATTTGTGTATTTTGTTTTTGAATTTTTTCAATGTTTGAAAATGATTCATGTTGATTTATTTTCATATTATATTTTAAATTTTCAATATTTTTTTCATTTTCTTCTTTACTCATTTTTAGATCATTTATAATTTTATTTAATTCATTATTTTTATTTAATAATGATATGTTTTCGTTTGTACTATCTTTTAGTTTGTTTTTTAAACAAGACACTTTATTTTCTAAGCTTTCTATACTTCTTTTTTCATTTCGAATAAAAAAATCTTGTGATTCACTTAATTTATTTTTATATTCTTCTACACATTTTTCCAATTCTTCTATAACACCATTTTTATTATTTATATCTTTATTTAACTTTTCAATACATTCCTTAAATTCGATATCTTTTTTTTTTATTATATATTCAAGATCACAATATTTTTTTTCCTGTTTATTATTTTTATCTTCTTCATTTTTAATTTTTGTCATAAAAAATTGACATTTTATTTCACATTCCTCTAATTTATTATTTAATATGACTATTTCATTTTCATAATCCTTTGACTTGTTTATAAGTTCGTTATATTGTATTTTTATTTGTTCATAATTTTTTGTATCATTTTCATTATTATCACTTTTTTCTGCACACAAATTTTCAGAAAAAGATAAATGGCTGTTTGTATTAGCAATACAATTTATAGAATGATCAACATTTTCATTTCTTATGCTGCATTCTGGATCTTTTGATATTTCATTTTGATGTGATTGCATTTCCAAATTTTGAATCTTCTCTTTTTCTAACTCTTCACACGTTTCATCCTTTAAATCGATTCTATCAAGTTTGTCATCTATGAACCAGGGGAAGAAGTGCAAATAGGTACCATACGTGGCAGATGCAAATGTAAGATGTGGCAGATGTAAGATGTAAGATGCAAGATGTGACAGATGCAAGATGTAAAGACGTATCATGCAACATTGAAGAACGCATCATGCAACATTAAGGACGTACCTAAAGTAGACACCAAGGGAATGGCATTGTCATTTATTTTACTAATTTCATCGTCAATTATATTTATATCAGTTTCCCATACATTTTCTTGATCAAAATTTAATTCATCATCAGATATATTATCACAAAATTTAAAATCAACATTATTATTATTATTATTATTATTATTATTATTATTATTATTATTATTATTATTATTATTATATATGTCGTTATTTTTTTTATTTTCTTCTATTTGATCCATAACTTTGTATAAAAAAAAAAAAAAAAAAAAAAAAAAAAAAAAAAAGTATTATATTATACCCCTTTTTGGCTAATTAAAATTAACAAAATTATTTTCCTTTTTCCCAATTTTCATGATATAAAAAATCAGGAGGGGATTATATAAATTTATCGTCATAAAAATATGGCTTTTTACACAATGAATTTTATTTATTTTATTCTATTTATTTTATTTTATTCTATTTATTTTATTTATTTTATTCTATTTATTTTATTCTATTTTATTTTGTGATTTCCATTGCTCACATAATCCCAATTCGTATCAAATGGAAATTTTGCTTCCTCAAGAAAATATCAATTCGTTATGTATAACAAGTAAAGAAAAAAAAGGAAAAAAAAGAAGGGGAAAAAAAAAGGGAAAAAAAAGGAAAAAAAGAAGGGAAAAAAGAAGGGGATAAATTATTTGGTTGAGAAAGATCAATCAACATAGTATCTCCAAATAAATATCAAAAGTGAAAATAAAATAAAAACAATTATAATATAAAGTAATAAAAAAAATAACACATGCACATGAATATTTATATGTATTAATAAAATATAACAAAAAAATTAATTAAATATATTAATGAGAACTAGCAAAAATATTCACATTTTTTTATTTATTCAATCTAGTTATACAATTTATGAATTTGTTTCCTTCTGTTCAAAATAAAAAGTTATATTTTAAAAATAATATTTTTATTTCTCATAATTAATTTTTATTTCTCATAATTAATTTTTATTTCTCATAATTAGTTTTTTTTTCTCATAATTAGTTTTTTTTTCTCATAATTAATTTTTATTCCTTATAATTAATTTTTTTTTCTTATAATTAATTTTTTTTTTCATATTTGTCTTTTAATCGAAAAAAATAAAATGTACACTACACCTTGAATTTTACCAAATAGCATACTGACAAAAAAATTGGTGACTATTTTGTTTGTGCATTTATTTGTGTATGTATATTTGCAAGTTCAGATAAACATGTGAATATATCGATACTCTTTTACAATTTTTATTATTAAATAGGGCGAAAATAAAAACTACATGCATATGCCAACTGGCTCGAAATGGGAAACATGTTGAAATGGTTAGTTTTAAAAAAAAATAAAAACGAATAACAGTTTGGTGAAACATGATCAAAAAAACAAATACAAATGAGAAATGAAGACAAACATTAAGTTAAAAAAAAAACGATATAAATTTAAAAAACGATATAAATTTAAAAAACGATATAAATTTAAAAAACGATATAAATTTAAAAAACATATTAATTAATAAAAAACTAATTTAAAGGCGCACAAAATGTGTGTAGGTATAAATTGGGGCTTTTGTTAAACCGCTGTGTTTTGCCACGCTTGCTACTTTTTTTTTCCAATTTTGTTCTTATTTTTTTTCCAATTTTTATTTTTTCCTATTTTTTCCTATTTTTTTTCTTCTTTTTCTTGCTTTTTTTATTTTTGGTTATTTTTCTGACTTTCCGATGGCTGTGACTGTTTCCATTATCGGCATCGCTACCTGTATTACTATGTTTGTCGGTTTGAAGTAAATTTATTTGAAAGCTTTTTATAAATTCATTATATGGTGAAAAAACAATTTCTACGAAATCTATAGCCATCAACATGTGTGGATTTGCAAAATTTAATGACAAAGTTTTATTAACATTTGTAGATGAATTATAAGAAACGTTATTTGTATGTTTAAATTTATTATTATCAAGATTGGAATATTTATTATTTTTATAAAATATATCACTAGAATTATAATTAAATATTTTATTTTTATCAATAATATTTTTTTCTCTTAAACTAAGATTATAATTAATAATTTTATTTTGTCCAATAATGTTATTTATATTCATATATTTATTTATTTCAGTTTTATATATATCATTAGAATCATTTAAGGATATGTCAAAAGCTAGTGATGATACATTATTAAAATAAAAAGAATGGAAATATATATTTTGAAAAAAAACTGATAAATTACCATCCATAATAGATATTGTAATTCCATCCATTTCGATAATTGATTTGACTAAAGGATATTTATCAAGAATGTTTTTAATTAGTTTTAAAAAACAAAAAGATATTATATAATCTGAATGTATTGATACATTATATAACTTGTACACAATTTTAGCTAATAATTGATTATTACTAGATTTAAACGTATTATAATTTGTAGTAAAATTTTTTGTTATTAAAAGTAAATGAATACAATATAATAATTCTGATGGAAAATTATATTTGCTTTCTTGTGATTCTATATTGTTTGAAGCATCTATCAAATAATTGTTATTCTTAGTGTCTAAAAAACTAGTATAAATAAAATTTGTATTTTCGAAAAGATAACATGATGATCCTACATAAAAATGTGACAAATCTGAATCTAATAAATCAATAAGAGATTGAGCAATCCATGAACAATCGATGTATATATTATCATTTGTTTTGTTTAATATTTCAAGGAATATATGAATAGCTGTTAATTTTAAAGAATTTGAAGATACTACACTGTTTTTATTATTTTCATTATTTTTATTATTTTCATCATTTTTATTAAACCCCTTTTTGTCATCTCCTATTGCTAAAGCTTTTATCTCTTGAAATACATCATCCATTAATAATTTATTAATATATGGAGCATAATTTGATATAGCATATAATACATTTTTTACAAAAATTGTAGAATATTTATTATGTTCTCTTAACACACACAAATAAACAAAAAAAAGATTTTCCAATATCTTTTCTGTATTTTTTTCTATTATTTTTAATTCACCACATATATTTGTTTTTGCATTTATTTCTTCATTATTATTATTATCTTTGTCTAAGATTGAAATGTTATTTATCACATCTTGGCTGTATAATTTTGCATTAATTTTTTTTTCTGAAATTTTAATTTTTGAAAATATTCTTAACAAGTCAGAACTAATTTTACAATTATTTTTAAATAAATTATTAACAAAATAATCTATTAAATAAATTGTAATGGATAAATTAGAATCATTATCAATTATTTCTTTAATAGTATTCAAGCATTTCATACACAATATTTTTATATTCATTTCGGAGTTATTATTTTTTTTAATAATTTTATCATTTTCCTTTGATTTGTTATATTTTATATTATTATTATTATATGTGTGTGAATTGGAATAAATAATTAACAAGTCATATAAATTTTCACTTTTTGATAAATGTAAATTAACTGTTATAATTTCACATAATAAATTTACATAAACAATAGTATTATGTTTAATTTTATCTTTTAATATATTGCAAAATTTTTTAAAATATTTCACAATTTTTTCTTCTATAATATTTACATTTTCTATTATTTTTGAAAACTTATTAGATGAATTATTTTGTTTGCCTTTGCTTAAATTGTTGCTACTATTGCTATTGCTATCATTATTCATGTTTATGATTTTATATGATGGTGTTATGCATTTTAAAACGGTACATATGGAAATAGAAGCTACATTACTAATATCTTCAAAATAATTATATTTTGTTTTATATTCATCTTTGGAATTATCAGAATAGTTATTTGAGATCGAATTTGGTGATTCTTTGTTAATTATTTTTTTTTTTCGTTTTATTGCTTCTTGTAAAATATAAAAAAGCAATTCAAATTTATCGATATACATAGTTTGATCACCCATAATATTGTTACATATATCAGCAATAATATTTTTAATATCTTTATAATTATTCATTTTATTTGATATTTTAATAATTTCCTCATCTATTGAACTTTTAATTATTTTTGTTTTTTTTTTATTCATATCGTATAACATGCTTTTTAATTTTTGTTCTCTTTTTTCTTCTTTTTTACTTTTTTTTTTTTGTCTTATTTTTTCTTCATTTTCATTATAATTATCATCATCTTCATCATAAATTACAATCCCATTCCCTTTTATTTTTGGTAAATTAAAAAGATTTCTTCTAACATTTTTATCAAAATTATTATTAAATTTCCTAACGCCATCTTCTGATAAATTATTTTCTCCCTCTCCCATATATGTGTGTTTTCTTTTTTTTTTTATTTTATTCATTTTTATCTTTTATAACATTAAATTGGGGGTAGAAAAAAAAATGCATCCTTTATAAATTATACAACCATATGTTATACAATCATATATATTATGCTGGTTTTCCTTATGCCCGAATTTATATTTATTCTAATTCCTCAATTATTTTTGCATAATATATTATTTTATCTTTTCCCGTTAAATATGTAACGAAAAAAAAAAAAAAAAATTAAAACTATGCAAGCCTGTATAAATATGTATGCAGTTGTTTGGTTAGCAAAGCTGATTATTCCTTCACAGTAATATAAAAAAAAATTACAAGAAGGGATGCAATATGTATGTATATGCTTTTATAGCTATCTTCTCAACTTGTAAAATTTGTATATTATTGCAAGTCATATTTTTTATTTGTATATTATTGCTAAGTCATATTTTTATTTGTATATTATTGCTAAGTCATATTTTTATTTGTATATTATTGCTAAGTCATATTTTTATTTGTATATTATTGCTAAGTCATATTTTTTATTTGTATATTATTGCTAAGTCATATTTTTATTTGTATATTATTGCTAAGTCATATTTTTTTATTTGAATGTAATATATTTTAATTCCTAAATAGTGTATTTTGTAAGAAATCAACCACAAAAATATACCCAAATATATTAATATATAATACAACGGTTTTAATTTAAGTTCGTAACAAATATAATTAAAAAGATAGTTTAAATAATATTTCCATTTTATTTTCACAGAAATATTGCGAATAATTTTGTTTGCAAAATTGCATATATATATATAAAAAAAAATATAATATGCGCAATGAATGAATTTAAAAAATGACAAACAATATATATCACGAAATAAATATATAGGAATATTTTTTTATAAATAAATATATTTTTTCACAAAAAAAATAATAAGTAAATAAATAGTAAAATTAAAAACATCTTAATAATTGAAAAATTTTATATAATTAAAAAACAATGATACATATTATGTATACAAAATAAAATACTCCAAATTATATCCTCATTTTTATAAAGCTGTTTCATTTCTTAAATATTCTCCAACATCACTCTATAAAAAAAAAAAATAAAGAAATTTGAAAACAAATAAAATCGTATTAATATGTATATTCATATATTTGCAAATCATGTGGTATATCACTACAAAAAAAAAAGAAAAAAAAAAGAAAAAAAAAAGCCCATTTTTTAATAAACCCATTTTATAATAACCACATTTATGCATCAAAAATTACCTGGTGAATTAACACAATATCCGTAATGTTTAACAATTTTATATCTTGGGTATTTCTTATAGATATACCAAAACCTATTGGATTGTCATCCATTGACAAAACAATTACACCATCTCCCTTCTTTATGTTGTCACTGATTTTTAATAAATGACTCTACAAAAATTGGCATCAAATAAAAAAATGTATAAAAAATGATGGCAAAAGAATGGAAATATTATCAATTAAATTATCATAATGATGGTATGGAAATGTCGTGGCATATTTTCGTTCTCTTTTATTTTATATGAATCCCTTTTCGTACCTTTAAGACGTTATTTCCAAATAGAAAGTTTTTTTCTCCTGATTCTTTTAGCCATATTTTATGAATGCAAAATTCGTTTATCAAAGATAGGGATGTAATTTTAAGGAAAAAGTTATTTGCTTTTGTAATTTTTCCAATACAAATTCCTAATGAAACCTAAAAAATTATGAACAAAATAAATATAACATAATAATGGACAAATAATTTGGTTGCTTATTTTATTGTAAAAAAGGAAAGGTTTCTTACTAGTGAATTTTTATTAATCGATTCTGCTTGTTTGGCTATATCCGCTCTGAAAAGGAAACAAAATGACAATAAAACAAAATAACAATAAAATAAAATGACAATAAAATATATGCTCATATATGTACATTCCTTTTTTTATGTTTATATTTACCTAACAAAATGTACGTTAAATCTATGAAGCCTCAAAACATATTCCTCATTATTGTAAGACAGCATACTAAGCAAGTTATTTCCAACACTATGAAAAAAAAATATATATATATTACAAATGTATGGAAAAAAATAATCATTTTTCATTGCGTCATTTTTTTATGACAACGGAATGAAGTAATACAATATTGCAATTGAACTATGTATATATATATATATATATATATATATATATTTTTTTTTTTTTTTTTGGATAAGTTACAATTTGGAAAGTTTCTTGAAAACTAGCATAGTCTCTTGATCATTCAATGGTCTCATTTTGCGATGTAACTTTATGTTATATGTTTATATATATTATATAATTATGTTCTCTTAACTAGCCAAATATTAATAATTATTTCAAAAAAAAAAAATAATTATAATAATAATAATAAAAAAATGCATTAAATCCCTTGTTAATAAAAATTATATATTTTTTATTAAATTTTACTTCATCTATATATATTGTGATAAAAAGTGTATCTAAATATAAACTACATACATACTTGCATTATACACCTATATAACATATGTTTTTTAATAATATAAAAATATTTTTTTTTTTATTATTAATGATAAAAATATTTTTAAAAATAATACCATTGATAACTTATTTTCTGAACAAGTCATATTTTTTTTTTTTTTTTTTTTTTTTATAGAACGGAATATACAAAACTACAGAAAAATAAAAAGGGGCAACCCGTTATTTATATAATTATATATATTGTAGAAAATTGCTAATTTGTTTTTTGGGAAATGAACAAAATTTTATATACTTTGTGCATTTATTTTTATTTGGACTGTCATATTATTTGTTCATTAAAGTTTCATTTTTGAAATATCAAAAAGCGATATATATAATATTTATATATATAATATTTATATATATAATATATTATATATATTTATATATACAATATTTATATATACAATATGGTAATAAAAATGAAAGTCATATAATATTATTATCCATATAATTAATTTAGAGAGTTAATTATATAGGCTTAAACTTTTGGAAAAATATTCACCAAGCTATACCTCCATACATACATAATACCTCCATACATACATAATACCTCCATACATACATAATACCTCCATACATACATAATACCTCCATACATACATAATACCTCCATACATACATAATACCTCCATACATACATAATACCTCCATACATACATAATACCTCCATACATACATATATATATGTATATATATATACATCCCTTTTAAAGCCCTCATTTTTATGGATAAATTATAATAGAACGGAAATCTTATTATTACCTGTACATTTTCAAAATGTCTTAACACTTAATAGGTACATAATTTTTTGGCTAGTATTTGATATAAAAAGGTGCTTACATTTTAAAAAATTTCCATAAAAAATATAAACTAATTTGTAAGGATTCAAAGAAAAGGAATTGTAAATTTATGTAATATGTTCATATAAGACACCTAATTAAAATATTATAAAATTCATGTTTATATTATCTCTTAAGATTTTTCTATAAAAATATTTATGTACAATATTGGATATACATTTTTTTTCTCTCTACATATTCATTTAATTTATTTATCAAAAATAATTTTCATATATAGATGCTTCCATATTTTTATCAAAGTGCTTAAATGAAAATGAAATAAAAATGAAAATGAAATAAATGTTTTATTATAAATCGTGCGAGGGGAAATATTACTATAGTCTCTAAAAAATGTGCATCTTAATTTCAAACTCATAAAATTAAGGTATGCAATGTGAAATGCAATATGAAATGTAATAAATGAAATGTCATTTTTTTTAATAAATTATACAAATCGAACTGGATATATTATAAATTCCCTCTTATTGTAATATCAACAATTTTACATTATAGGCACATCTAAAAAAAAAAAGAAAAAAAAAAAAAAAGACAAAAAAAAGACAATATAAAATATACTCGATCTATAACTAAGTAAAAAAAAAAGTGGAAAAATACAATCTTATATATAAAGACATTTTTTTATTAACAAACATATATATATATATATACATACATACATACATGTACGTATGCATGTTATAATAATACACACACAATATATCCTTAACAATTTTTAAGTAAAAAATAATAAGCCTTTTAGTGTGAATAAAAAATATGAAAAAAAATGGAAGACTATGAGAGTATGTTTGAAAGCATAGATTTAGGAGAAGATAATGTTTATAATATAATAAAAAAAAGTGATGAAATAAAAATAAAAAATATTTTATACAAATCAATACATAACCCAAATTTATTACCAAGTTATTCGACATTTAATTTAAGAGGGAAAAGATATAGTATTGCAAATGTATCAGGAGAATTAATAAAAAAAGTTGAAAAACAAAAAAAAGTAAAAGATTTACAAAATAATTATGAAAAAAAAATATTAAAAAAAGGAGAAAAAAATACATTTGTAGCTTCACTTAGTGAAATAAAAAAAACAAATCCATCATTATTAACTGTTAAGATAAAAAAAAAAAAATATAAAGATAAAATACCAGATATAAATGATATACCATTAATGAATATAACTGCCGATGTAGATTATATATATGATAATGCTGTAGAAATTATAAATTCGAAACCAGTTGAAAAAAAAAAAAAAGTTGGAAAAATTCTATTAGATGAGGACCCATTACATAAAGAAGACTATGGAAAAATTAGTCCATATTTAATTGAAATTAAAGAAAAGTTAAAAGAAAAACAAAATTTAAAAAAACAAGATATTATTGATGAAGAAAAAATAGCTAAAGAATTAGAAGAAAAAAAACAAAATTTATTAATACATCTTAAAAATAAATTTAACGAAATTAACAAAGAATATATGAAAATATCACATGTTGTTGATGTTAATTCTGTTGTAAAATTAAAAAAAAAAGAAAATTATGAAAAACAATTAAATCAATTAGAAAAAGACATACAGAAATTAGAAAAATATGGCTGTTAAATGGATAGTGTCTATTTTTTTTTTACCAAATTTATAGAATAATATAATTTTTATAATATTTACTATTTTTCCATTATATGTAATAATACACGTTTTTTAACTCACTTTTTATTTTAAGTTTATAAAATAAAATTTATGTTTTATTATATATTTTTCATAAAACAAAAAGCACAATAAATTATACTACTATATTTTAAAAAAAAAAAAAAAAAAAAAAAAAAACATAATTAGCAAACCTATGTGTAAATAAAAAATTATAAATTGCAATTATTTTACATCTCTTTAATTTTGTTTTTTTATAAAATTTATGTTAATAATATAGGGCCATTTGTATCAAAAGATACTTTTTCCTGAATTTTTGTTTCTTCAATATATAAAGATAAAAAGGGTATTAAATATGTTTTACTTTTATTTTTTTAGAGATAATAAAATATTTATAAGCACACATATAGTTACCAATTTCACCATCTTCTAACAAATCGCTTATATCCCCCTTTTTTGTGGAAACTAATTCCGATTCGAAATTGTTCTAATTCGTAGATAATAGATAATAGATACATATCATGTATGTATGTATGCATCTATGCATGTATGTATCCATATATTTATGCATGATTTATGCATACATTTTGTTCGTTGGCTAACATTCCCTTGTACAAGGAAATGACTAAATTCATAATTTTTGAACAAGTATAAAAACGTATGCATAACATTTATTTGTCTATTTTTTTAGCTTTACCATATTATCGTCATCTATTAAAAAAAAAAAAAAAAAAAAAAAAAAAAAAAAAAACATATATATGTATATTATTTTCACACTATACATTTTATAAAAAGTTGAAAAAAAAAATTCAATGACTTTACCAGGAAGCAAGAATTCCCTGTAATACTTTCGAATCAAATTAGATTCCTCTTTCTGAATTTCTTAAAATTAAAAAAATAGTGCAATAATATGTGATAATGTTTTTTATATATGTATAGAAATAATGATCGAAAATAGTGTATTTAGTTTTGCCAAAAAATTAAAAAAATATAGACTTTTTTATTTATAAATATATATTAATATTAAACCTGATGTTATAAAAAGCTTTAATTTTTCTTTTAATTTTGCTAATTCAGTTGATGCGACTTTCCATCTGGTAAATTATAAAAATTTATTACTCATGTATAATATTGTCTTTTATTTTGCAATATAAATAAAAAAGTATTATATATTTACAACCTTTGTGAAGGCACCATTTCATAATTTATTAAAGGAATATCATTTAAGCCTTTTGAAATTATAACATGTTTAAAAATAATAAGGATAAAACAAAATATTATAATTATTTTCATTATGTGTGTATTTAATATTAATTAATAATTTAAATATTTATTTTTTGTGTTACAAAAATGTTAAGCTAGTATAATTAGTACAATGCCAATCATAAAATAAAAAGTCTACCAACAAAAAATCGAAATAAAACGAGTTGATATTTTGCAACATTATCAACAATTCGCACATTATAAATATGGCTATGGCTATATATATATATATTATAAATATGGCTATATATATATTATATATTATATTGTATTATATTATATATGCATGGGCAGGAATATACATTTCAGCTGTCTCCTATACAAGTGTGTGCATAAAGATTATGTACATACACAAGGATAAGACGGGAAGTAAAATTTCATAATATACCATTGAGAAGAAATGGAAACTATTTTTGTGTAAATTTTCCATTTTTTTTAAATGATAACTCTGCTAATGATTTAAAAGTTTTCCAGTTTAAAAATACAAATAAAAAGTTAAATAATTTGTAGCAATATACATACCAGCGAACATATGTCTAGCTTTATGTAATATTTATATACACATATTTTTTATTCAGTGTTATGTTTTATTTTTTTTTACAAAATATATGAACAAGTCAGGTAAAATTGGTTTTCATATTATATTATTCAATTCAAACCCTTAACACAATAATTTGATTGATTTATTAGTATAAGAATAAGCCAGTACATATATACGATTTCTACTCATTTTAGATGGTTAATAAATAAGAGTTTCCAAATATATGAACGAAATTAAATTTTCGGTAAAAATATATTCAATAAATTAAGAAAAAAAAATTATAATAATGTAAAATAACTAAAAAAAAATATATACACATAGTATATATTATGGTATAATTAATATACTCTTTTACAATTATATGGAAATAAATTTAAATTACAGAACTTTTCTACGTTGAAATATTAGATAAAAATAAAAAAAAAAAATATATTTTTTTTTAACAGGTTTAAAAATATGTAAATGAATTTTTATTTGGATTATATTTAAAAAAATAAAAACATATAAATAAATATATATTTAATATTAACTATATAGATAGATTTTTATTCTACATTTTTATTTTTTTTTTTTCCAATGCAAATTATTACTATGTTAATTATATGGTTCATCCAATATTTGTGTATAACATATTGTAAAAACCCAAGAAAAAATTAGAAATTTATTCTGATTTCCCAAAACAAGAATTTATATGAAATAGTAAATAAATATATAATAAAACACGTAACTGCTCTAAATTTGCAATCCTAAGTACACACAACCGGGTGCTTAACATAAAATTTTTAAATTTTTTATTATTAGGGCTATACTGTTTTTTAAACAAACTTAAAATAAAATTATTTTTATGAGGGTAAAAAAAAAAATTAACTAAATTTATATACTCATATTTAAAACCTATAAGTTGTATATATATTTATTATTACATCTATATTAGACCTTTTAAAAGATCATTTATAGTATTAAAAATAAAAAAAAAAGTTAAAAAAGTGTATTTTTTATTGTTCTATAATTCAATCATTTTATAAATTGAATAATTATTTTTGTTCAATAATTTAAAATAAAATTAGTTTTATATAATATTATTTTCCCTTGTTATTTATATAGAATAATTTTTTACCTTGTATTTATTATTTTATTGTATACCCATACTCCTAATTTAAAATATATTTCATAACACACATGTGTGTTGGTGTAAATTCACATAACTATATATTATACTGTATTTAAAGTACACATTATTATGCATTGAAAATATATGTATAATATAATTGGTTTGTTTTATTTTCATGTAAAATATCAATTCTACAATATATATTTTTTTTAAATATCTATACAAGCTTATTAATTAGCTCTTTAAACAAATATATTCAAGTCATTAGTAACAACAAAAAAAAATCACATATATATGCACATATGTATGTATATATACATACATATATACATACATATATACATACATATATACACGTTTAATTGTCTTTCGATTTGCGTTTTAAAGTGCAATATTTTATATTTTTTAGCTTACGCTATATTTGTATCCACATTAATGAAATTAATAAATAATATATGTATATACCCCCCCAAATAAATGTTACAGATATTTACAAAAATATTTAATTATATATCTTTGACATTAACATAATTTGAATATATGTATGTAAAAATAAATTATATTTATTGTAAATTTCATGGCTTTTATTTACAACATATATGTGAAAAATACTTATAAAATCATAGCGTATATACAACTATTTTAATTATATAAATATTTTATATATGTTCCTTTTATTATGTACACGCAATATATATATGTATTGTAAAATATAACACTTAGGCAATTACATACATATTTATTTCTCAAAAAAAAATATCATATAAATTATATTACATATTTTGTATTTATAGAATGCATAAGTATATTAATAATAGCATTTTTAATGAAATAAAGATCATATTTATTTTACAAATTCATACAAAGTTATAAACTAAATATATATGTATATATACCTATATTTCATGTGTCAAAAATATTAATATTGCTGTTCTTATACAAGCAATATTTTGTTTTATATACATATTATAATTATGCACATTTTTATTGAAGGTGTAAAATAAATAGCAACATTATATCAACAAACAAGTATATAATTTGATTGTTTTATTTTATCATATATTATAATTATATAAGCAATATAACTCGTTATTCATATAATACATATACATATATATATACATACACATATATAGTATATATATGTGCCTTTAATGTAAAACTACGGTTAATTTTTGTCATTATAAATATATAATTTGTATAAGTATATAATTTATATCTTATGTATTATTTGCTATAATAAGTTTTTTTCAAATTTGATAGTAATAAATATGCATAAAATAATATTATTTATGACCATACATATTTTAATATGACTTTACACAATTTTATATGAACTGTTAATATAATATAGACTACAAATTTTATTATGATATTTTTTAATTGTCACTTATATGTTTGTCTATAATTTTAAACGCTAAATTTAAAGATTAACAAACTTGTGTATGTTTAAAAAAATATATTTGATATATAAAACTGTTAAGCTATGAATCTAAACATCAACATATTTAATTTACCTGGCATATATATATATTATATGTGTATAAGATTTATTTTATGTGTTAAATAAGCAAAGTTTCGTATTTATAAGAAACATTTATACATATGTATATAAGCTCATAAAAATATTATTTTCTTTTTTTTTGTATAATACTTCTAACATATATTTATAAAAATACATGTTTTTTATTTTTTTCCATAATATATTATATATTTTTTTATAATATATATACGTTTTTATTTATAATATTATATTATATGAAAACCTGAGTAGTATTATTTATATTAAGGCAATTTATATTTTTATATGTAAGGCCTTGCATGCACGAAAAAAAAGAAAACCATATGCATGCACCTAAGAATTATAAAAAAAAATTATATGAAGTTTCTACAAAACCCTAAAAAAGCGACAAATATATAAAGCAATTATTCATGCTTATACCATATTATATATATATACATAATATTTATATATATATATATATATATATATTAAAAATAGGCATAAATGATTATATAATTGCGCCCAAGAAATGTTATATATAAAAATATATATATAAAAATATATATAAAAATATATATAAAAATATATATATAAATATATATAAAAATATATAAAAAAATATATAAAAAAATATATATAAAATATTATATCTACATTTTTATAAATAATTTTAAACTTAAATATTTATTATGGAGAAAAGTAATATATAGATGCAATAATGCTCTAATAAATTTAATAAATGCATTTATAATATATATAATTAAAAAAAAATATATATATTTAATAAATTATAATTATTTACATGCTCTTTATTTTTTTTCATTGCATGATTAATTAATTTATAAGAACAACGTGTTTTTATGTAACGTTTTTATGCTAAAAACACGATATTATTATTATTATATAAATGCATAGTTATAGTTATATCATGCATTTATGTAATAATATTACATGTATATAATATATATATTACTACATATATATATATACTGTATAATATATATTATATATATGACTGCATGTATGTAATATATATATATACTATATTATATATATAATATGTATAATATGCATATATTATATTTTTTTTATATGCATTATACATAGTTGTATAAATACCTATAGATTATAGTTATATACATCTATGTATATTTTTTTTTGTTGATTTAAAGGCATATGCATGTGTACAAGTTGCATATGTATATATCTAACATATCTATGTAATAATGGTATATATTAATATTGAATTGTATAAATGTTAGATTATAAAATATCTATGCGATATTACATATTTGTATACACATAATACAGTATATGCATATGGAATTATTTCAAACTACTTTTTATACACAATTAAATATTCATAGTATTATGTTTTTTTTTTTTTTTTTTTTTTTATATGCACACTAATTTAGTATTTTTTTTTTTTTAATAAGATCTATACATATTAAATAATTTAAAAAACTGATATGCACACTTTTGGAAACTTATATGTATTAATAAATGTTATGATTATATTTAACATTTTCGATGTTTTAAATACAGAGAAATAAAGAATACTACAAATAATTCTTAGGTTAATAATAAATCTGTTAATATATTTTTGTGTGTACATATGTATCTATTATATAAACTCCTTCAATAGTGTAACTTTTTTTTTTTTTTTTTTTTTAATAATCTTTAATATGTATTAATTATTTTTATTATATTAATTTATATATATTTTTTGATGTATTTTAACTTTACTATTTTTTAAATTGTATTTTTATGTATTATAAATAAAAAAAGAAATTGTTAATAAAATACATCATGGCGTATTAATTTTTTAGTTATATATTTAATTGTGATGTTACTATTTTATTAAAAAATAAAAAAGGGGGGGGGAAAGGAGCTAAACACGTAAACAATATATATATATATGTATGTATCTATTGTTTTACAAGGAATTATAATTCCCTCCTTTGTTCATATAATATTATATATATATATATTTGATTATTTATAAATTTCGTAGCACATTATGTTTTATGCTTTTTGTGCACATATAAATGCATATATGTTTGTAATATACATCTATTTTTTATTTTATTTTTTTTCGATATTTAGACAATATTTTTTAAAAATATCTTCTTTTCAACCTTTAAAAAAAAAAAAAATGTCAAAGTGTTGTTTTATTCTGTTTTGGTCTTAATATAAACACAAAAATATATTCTTTGTATATAAGAATATGTATGTATTGATATTTTATTTATACATATTTATACATATTATATAAATATTATTTAAATGTTTGCGCTATTTGTTATGCATAATAATATATATAAAAGAAATAAAGTTTATTTATTATATGGAAAAATAATTCTAACTTTTTAATTTGATTTTACCCATATTTTATATGATCATTATATTATATATGAAAATTTTGAATTTTATTAATGCATATGTATTATATTCTATAATATGTATTTTTTTTTTTTTATGAGTCTTTAGTATTATTAATCAGGCGTTAAAAAAAATATATTTCCTGTATATATATTTATGCAATATATCTTATATATACATATTTGTAATTTTATCTTATTGGATATAACTATTTGTTAAATTTTATAAAACTATTAAATTTTACACCTATTTACACATTTATATTTTCATAGAATATATTATTTACTTTTTTACTATTTTTTATTTTTTTTACACTCTCCTTTATGAAATAAATTTTATGCATATATAATTAAGTTGGAACATTGTTCATAAATACATTATTTGTTATAATTTTCCTTATTCTTTATTTTGTATGATTACTATTATTATTATTATTATTTTTTTTTTAATATTATATGCACATTTATATATAATAAATACGCTTAATTTTTCATATATACACTTTTGTATAAGAAAATTATAAATAATACGAATAGGTGTTTTTGAATATTTGTTCATATAAATACTTAAATTGTAAATACATATGCAATTAATTTATGTATTTTTTTTTTTTTTTTTTTTTATTAAGAATATTATTCATATTAGTTAGTATTATATATATAACCTTTTGCTTTATTTTATATATATATATTTTTTTTTAAATACACATATAGTCATATATATATATATATATACCGATAAGAAGGTTTATAATATATATTAGTGTGTATTATATAGAATAATGTGTTTAGACATATTGTTGATATGCAACTATTTGTTTATATATTATTTGTTTTTTTTTTTTTCCTTATATCATATAAAAAAGGAATATGTTAATTGCTTTTTTTTATTTCGAATTGTGACATAGTAATAGTTTCATGTTATATGCTTATCACATGCATACATATCATATGCTTATCACATGCATACATATTATATGCTTATCACATGCATACATATCATATGCTTATTATTGCATGCTCTTCTAATGCCCCTAAACATAAAATAATAATAAAAATTTATGTAATGTATATTTATTACAAAATAGCCGAACTAAGAAGAAAATAAAAAAAAAAAAAAAAAAAAAAAAAAAAAAACCAATGGACGAAAATATAAGTACATTATATAATAGTAGTAATAAGTTGATTAATGAATCAAATAGTATAAGTTTTAGTAATAATATTAAGAATAATGCGATAAATACCGAATTTATTAACAGTCATAATATTGAATTAAGCATCGCATCAAACGTTGCTTCAAATATTAATGATATAAATATTGACATGATTAATGATATGAGTAAATGTTCTAAAAATCAAATAAATTATAATATTTCCAATGATATAATGAATACTGTTCCTTCTACAAATTGTGATGTGACCCATGATTCTGTGAGCAGCGTTCCTAACAATGCTTTTGAAAATGTTGAAAATGTGAAAAATGTTGAAAATGTTGAAAATGTGAAAAATGTTGAAAATGTTGAAAATGTTGAAAATGTTGAAAATGTTGAAAATGTTGAAAATTATGAGAATAGCGAAAATGTTGAAAATTATGAGAATAACGAAAATATCGAAATAATGGCTAAACAAAAAGAAGTAGTAACACCGGCACCACAAGTTTTATCAATAAAAAAAAAAGTCGGAAGACCCAAAGGTGCAACATCATCAAATAAAATAGTAAAAAAAGAAGAAAAAGTGTCGACATCATCATCTGGATATCCTGGTGTTAGTTGGAATAAACGAATGTGTGCATGGCTAGCTTTTTTTTATGATGGGTCATCACGAAGAAGTCGAACATTTCATCCTAAGCATTTTAATATGAACAAAGATCATGCTAGATTAGCAGCTGTAGAATTTATGAAATCATTAGATAATCATGGAAGAAAAAAATCAACAAAAATTAAAGGAGGAAAAAATAAAATGAAACAAATAAATAATGAAGATAATATAATGCATAATATATCTCAAAATTTAGATCATTCAAATAATTTAATTGCTTTAAATAATAATATGCATATGATGGCAATAAACCCAGCATTTTATATGCAAAGCTCAAATAGAAATTATAATATTGCTAATACAATTCATAATGATAGAAATAATTTAAACATATATAATAATACCCCTCGTCATCATTCGCTAAATAATAATAATAATAATATGAACCATATAAATAATTTATCTAAAGTTATGCGAGATCATAATGGGGTTTATTTGCATAATAGTCATAATAATAATAATAATCCTAATTCAATTTATAATAATAATAATAATATGCATATGCCAAATAATCCTAACAATAATCATACATCCAATAATGATCATAATAATATAAATTATTTAAACGAATTAATTTTCCATTCCAACATTTTACAAAATGGTGGTGGACCATCATCTTCTTCTCATCCAATAATGGGCTCAAATGGTATCGGATTAGGAACCGATTTAAATTTTTTTGATAGAAACATAAATAATGGTAATATTAATGATATATTAAATTTAGAAGAAAATTTAGGGATACAAAATAAAGATATAGAAAGATTAATGAGTACATTATTTAGGAAAAATTATAATAATATAAATATGAATATACCAAATATGGATGATCATTTTTTTCATAATAATAATAATGGTAACTCTAATAATAATATTAATAGTAATGGAAGTAATACTATAAATGATAATAATAATAATAATATTTCTGTAATTAATAATAACGGTGCTGGTGCATTACATGGTGTCGACCCAATAAACGGTGTTCATAATAATCATAGAAAACGAGGAGGAAATAATGATAATAATAATAATAGTAGTAGTAATAATAACAATACAGTAAATTCATTAAATAGTGCATCTTCTCAAAATACACATATTTATTTATCTAATAATAATGGAGGAGATATATATGATACTAACAACCTTAACAATTCTAATAATGTTCATAATTTTTATGATTATAATTATGATATATATAGAGGAGAATCAGGAAATGGAAATAATAATAATATATCACCACATATAATTGAAATGATGCATAGAATGAATAATGATGTAAAAGAAGGAAATAATTTGGAGAATAATATAAATGCTAATTTCAACGACATAAATTATATTATACATGAAAATTCTGGATGGTTAAATCAAATAAGACATACTCATAATAATATTATAAATAATAATTCTCGTGACATATGTGATCTTAATTTATCATCAGATCATACAAATCATAATATTAAAAATCAAATTGAATTAAATAAAAGTAAAAAAATATCTAAAGATTCTCCATTTAGTAGGCCTATATTAAACATTGCAACTCGACCAACTGAACAAATTATTGACACAATAGATGATAATAATAATGGTAATAATATTAATGATAATGAAAAAATTTCAAGATATGATATGAATTCGATTTCATGTAATTGTTCTCCTCATATAAAAAATCAAAAAAATCACTATTGTGTATATTATAAGCACAACAATTTATCTCAGTATCTTAATGATAATAACACAAATTATAATTATATGAATTGGGACCCACACAATACTAACAATAATAATAGCAATAATAATAATAGTGGTGGTCATAACAAAAGTAGTAATAACAATGTAATCAGCGCAACTGATAAGGGTGATGTTGAATCAATAGGAGATATCAGTAATAGTAGTGGGAATAAAGTAGGAATAATAACTGACCCCAACAATAATAATAATAATAATAATGCATTTCATAATAATAATAATTATCCAAATATTGCAATGCCAAAATATTTACATTACCAACAAATTCAACCAACTATTAATAATCATGATAATATAAATAGTAGTAATAATAATAATAATAATAATAATAATGGAATGCAACATATAATTAAGCAAAATACAAATTTTATTCCAAAGGTGTTAAATAGTCATTTTAATAATAAAGCTAATAAAAAAGAAAATAGAAACAATTTAATATCATCCGTACCACATGGAATAAATAACATATCTCCACAATATTGACACAAACGGGTACGAAAATTTAAGCATGCTCATGTAGTGGTGATGTAGTGGTGATGAACAAATTCAAACGCAAAAAGATGAGTCAAACCGCAACTAAGGAGAGCTCAAATAATAAAGGCAATATTTAAAAGTAATGTTACGTATCATTTTTGTTTATATATTTATTAAAAAAAAAAAACACACACACAAATATACCTAGACTTTTATTTTTTGTCAAGCTATTTGCCTTAATGTATAAATATATATTACACGGTTTTCTTTTAAGGGTTATATTTATTAAAGAAAATGATATTTGCAAAAAAAAAAAAAAAAAAATTAAACCTAGTTTCAAATCAGACATAAAAATGACTCTTAATTTGTATTACATATGTTATGATAAACACATTTTAATGCCTGATTAAGTTTTAAAAAAAAAAAAAAAAAAAACCAAATTGGTAAAATCAAAATTTTTTTATATGTTTGTATGTGCTATTATTAATTTTTTTAATTATAAAATTTTTATATTCTTCTAATATAATGCGCGTGTGCACATATTAATTTTTTTTATATAAAACGTATATATATATGTATGTATATTGTATATATATGTATGTATATATTATGTATATATGTATGTATATATGTATATATGCATTTGTATGTATTTATATTAAATCCATGTTATGATATATTTATAATTACGGCAATTAAAGTGTATATATTTACAGTTTTTAAAAGCAATTCAAATTTAATGTTTTTTTTTTTTTTTTTTTTTTATTAATATAATTATTGTTTGGGTAAACATTTATTTATTACTTTTTTTTTTGCACATATATATATATACGATTTAGTGATTGTGATATGCTTTTTGCATATACATATATTTGCGTATAATATATATAATAATTTTTTTTACTTTCATATTTTTTTGTAATTTTTATTCTTTTTAGCCTTTTAAAATATTTAATTATAGTTATAGTCGAAAAACTGTATTTTTCTTGTTAATTTGTTAGAAAACCATAGAAAATAATTTATAAATATAATTTAAGATATATCTCTTCAAACTTTATTTTTTAATTAATATTATATATTTGACAATATACCATTTATTTAACTCTTATGATATATACACATATAAAATCATATTGTCATAATGTTCCTACCACATTTTAATTATACAATTTGTTATGTACCTATAGAATAAATCTCTTACTATTTTATCAAATTGTCTAATTACTATTCCAAATATTTTTCTCAGTAAAATATTCTACACAGAAAAGTAAAAAAAAAAAAAAAAAAAAAAAAGAGTAAAAATAGAGTAAAAATAGAGTAAAAAATAGAGTAAAAATAGAGTAAAAATAGAGTAAAAAATAGAGTAAAAATAGAGTAAAAATAGAGTAAAAATAGAGTAAAATATCGATCTCTGTTTTTTATTATAACAGTATTGCCATGTATTTACTACGTTTTTATGTTTAAATATAAAATAAACAAAGTGGCAAAATTTCTACCATAATGTATAGGAGGAACTCGCCGCTTTATTTGGCGACATAAATTGGTGTCATAAATGGCACTAGTGGGGATACACAAGTATATATATTTGCATGCACGTATGTACATAAATTAAAGAATCATGGAAAAAATGGGAAAAAAAAATGAGAAAATAATGGGAAAAAAAAATGAAAAAAAAATGGAAAAATAGTGAAAAAATAGTGAAAAAATAATGAAAAAATAATGGGAAAAAAAATGAAAAAATAATGGGAAAAGGATGAAAAAAGGATGGAAAAAGGATGGAAAAAGGATGGGAAAAAAATGTATGGACAATTAATTTTCATCCTTCCAAGAAAAGGGTTCAAATGGTGGAACCTCTTTTTTGTTTCCACTTTCTAATTTAGGTTCAATGAAATCAAAGGGTTCGGATGGACTGCAAAAAAGTGTATAAAAAGTTATGGATTCAAAATGTGATGAGCATGCTAAGAAGTGTTCACATTGAACATTTCAAAACTTGTATAATATATGTTACATTCTTTAATTTTGTTATCTTACGTCGTATCTAAAAGCATAATGAATCCAGATTTTCGGATACTAATAATTGGCTTAAATCTGCTATTTGGGGGATATTCGATATATTTTTCCTGCGTTTTTATTACTCTGCATGGGTTTTTCATATCAACCTGGAAGTGGAAGTGGGAAAATGTGTGGAAGTGTGGAAGTGTGGATGAGTACGCAGGGAATGTACAATTATGTGAGCCAAAGTGAGCCAAAATGAAAGCCACTTACCGTGTTATTCGTGGGGGGAAGAGAAGGGGCCTTGCCCTTGTCTGACTTTTTAATTCGTTGTAATCCTGAAAACTGAGTAGCGTCATTTTGTTGGTCATTTGAATTTTCACCATTGGCACTTCCTTCAACACTTTCGGCATGAGAGACATGGCTTGATTGACCAATAGTTGCAGCAGTACTTAGAATTTCTAAATTTTTCATTGATTTTCCATCAGAAAGAACGGAACTACTATCATCTTGTGGGTTTTTTTCTTTTGATAATTTATTTTCATTTTTTTGTTTTTTTAATTTCAATGTTTTTCTTTTATCAGTTGTTGATAAAATAGCAGTAACAGTTTCTTTTTTTTCTTGAATTTTTTCTTTACTTAAAAATGAAGGATAATCAAAAGCTTGATTTTTAGCTGATAAAACAGTAAAGTTTTTAGGAACTTTTAAATCTTCTGTTAATCCAATTAAACAAGTTGGTAAAAAAGTTAAACTAATCATATGAATTAATGGAAACCAATACCATAATTGACAAAATAAACAAAAACCAACTGCTGATTGTGGTCTTATAATATTAGCTCTTCTTGTAAAAAATGTTGAAATAGCATTTCGACCACATATATCTAATAATCCAAGTCCTACAGTAGCTCCAAATTTAGCAATAATATCTTCATGTTTATCAGATAATATTTTCATTATTTCATCTTTAAATTTTTTAAAATTTGGACTAATATTTTCATTAGATTGTTGGAAAATTAGACCCAATGATATAAAAGCGCTTTGTCTAACAAAATCTGTAGTATCTGTTAAAAGTGGCATTAACATATTAACAGCTTCTTCATTACCAGTAGATGCACATGCAATACCTAATGCTAAAGCAGCACCATATCTTACATGTGGATTATAACTTTCTACTAATAAATTTAAAAACATTGGAACTTGTGCAGGAGTATTACATAAAACAAAACCTAATGCTATCACAGCAGCTCTTCTAACATCATCACTTACATCTGAAACTGAAAAATGTAATAATTTTTTAATAATATGTTTATTATAATTAGATAAACCACAATATGCTAATGCAATTGTAAACATTCCACCATATCTTATAATTGCATCTTTATCATTTATTAATTCTTCTATTAAATTATCTGCTTCTCTTTCTTTTTGAAACATAACAAAACCTAAACTTATACTACATGCTCTTGTTATTTTTTCATGTTGTGTATCATGAGCATATGCTAATAATTCATCAACACATTTTTCATCTCCACTACCCATTTTTAATAATCCAATTGCATATGCAGCACTTTCACCAGATACTGCAGAATCTGAATACATAACTGATTTTAGTTCATCATATATTTCTTCATCATCATTTTGTTCTAAACAAACTAAACCTAAACCTAAACAACAACCATGTTGTAATACTTCATTATTGTTACTTGCTTTTAATTGAGATAATAAAAAATCTCTAACTTTTTTATAATTTGTATTATAAGTAGCATGTATTAAACCCAATGCATATAAAGACCCACTTTCTGAATATACATCATTTTGTGATATATTTGCATTTATGTTATTTGTAATTTGTCTAGATATATCATTATATGGTAGATGTGATGATAAAACTGTAAAAGATTGATTAACATGACCTTTATATACAACACCTAATGAAGCAGTAGATGAAAATTTAGCCCAATTTACTGCTTTAGATAACCATTCAATATTTGAACGCAAAAAAACATCGCAAGTTGTTCCTGCTTGCATTAATCCATGAGCTATAACAATACCATGATGTGTTATACTGCTTCTTGAATCTATTACATTTTTATAATTATCCAATAAAATTAAATCAGCATGATTATTACGATGTAAAAATTCAATATACAAACTTGTTGTTATTTTTCCTGTTAATATAAAAATTAATTTTTTTATTTTTTCATATAAATGATGTTTTTCATTTACATAGATAAGTACATCTTCAGGAATCTTATCTTTCTCTTCAGTTTGATCATTTTTATCATTTTTACCATCTTTACCATCTTTATCATCTTTATCATTTTTACCATCTTTATCATCTTTTTTATCATTTTCTTGATCATCAGCATTCGCAGCAACAGATGTGAGGACAGTTGGATCAGTCCCGTCATTTATTGCTTCAGTTTGGTCTTTTCCTTCCGAATTATCTTGATCAGGTGCATCTTGACCAGATGCATCTTCATTACTTCCGCTGTTATTTCCGCTATTATTTTTTTTTGGCAAATCTGCATTTAGATGTTTATAATTTTCTTCCCCATAATAATAAGACTTATTTTTAATTATAATTTCTTTTATTTCTTTTAAAATATTTTTTAAAAAATTAATATTTTCTAAATCTACCAAATCAAACGAAATTTGATATACCATTAAATGATAGTTTTCAATTAGTTTTAATAAAATTTCAGCAACTGTTTTATAATCATTAATATAAAATAAGCATTCACATAAATTTACATATTCATATTTTATTTCTTCTTCACTCATTGATAGATATATTTTTACAAGTAACTTAAAAAAATCTTTACGGAATTTTTTTGTGGTATTAATGTGTCGTTCATTTAAAATAGAATGTTGTAATATTTCTAATTTATTTGGTGCATTTAATATTATATATTCAACTTTATCTAAACGTCTAGCATCAAGAGCAACACCCAATGCTTCCTTTATACTATTATTTTTAATACATACTTCTAACATATCATCAACAAAATTTTCCATTTTTTTATTTATATCATTATTTAGATCATCTTTAAAAATATTATTTTCATCTTTTATTTTATCATTATCATTTTCATTATCTCCAATTAGTATATTATTATTATTTTTTGCGATATTATTGGCATTTACACCTTTAGTACTATAATTATGTCTTTCATATACATTTCTATTATCATCATTATTATCAATGTTGTTATTTATATTTAACCCTCCTTTTCCTCGTTTATAATCAGAATCTATATTATTATAATTATTATTTAAAGTATAAGAACCACTAAAACTGTTTTCATTATTAGAATAATTAATAATATTGTTTTGAGCAGAGTTATTTGAATCTACACCTTCATAATTTTTTTCTCTTATTTCTACATATTTTTCAATACATTTTGCAAGCATTGTTTCTATATATTGAGATTTTTCATTAATATTAAATAATTTACCTGCACATAAAGCATATTTTAAAGCTTCTGGATATTTTTCTAAATGATAATAAACCTTGCTTGCAACTAAATTAGCTAGCTCTTTACCACTAAATTCATCATCCTCACATAATTCTTCAATTTTAAAAATATAATCAGCCAATTCAGGCCAATATATATCGACTACGGAGTTTAATTTTTCTAATCCAAAAATTTTTAAACTAGCATCTTCCTCATTTAACAATGCTATTACACCTGAGGCTGATGTAACAATATCATTTTCGTGAATTGTTTTTTCAACATCCATATTGTTATTTTAACTTATTCAACTTTCTATTATTTGAGTTATCAAAAATATGCATATACAGTGATACATATAATATATATTTGCTATTCCTGATTTCTGTAATGATTTATATATGCCCAATATATTGTATATATTTGCATAATATATTTTTTTTAATTTATTATTTTTAATGCAAATATTGTTCAATTTGGAGTTGAATTAGTATACCCAATTTTATACCATAGGGGTGTATACTTATGCACATTTTATTATGCCTATTCACTATCTCTATTTTGTTATACATACATATGCATACACAACGTGCTTTATGATATAGTCTTTGAAAAATATAAATCGCTTGATTATCAGTTTATACCAGTTTTACTTTCTTTTTTTAGCACATAAACTTTACATGTATTAATACATTGTTTTTTTTTTTTTTTTTTTTTTTTTTTTTTTTTTTATAAAGAATAAAATTATATATACATTATAAATAAATAAAACATATTAGCACGTATTTTTAAAGGATTAATACAAAAATATGAAATTAATTTTATTTTTTTTTCAATTATTTTATATACAAACTACTTTTCTTTTATTCTTATGTTGGGTTTGCAAAAATTAATAAATATATGTGTATTATAATGTATTTGCTTTTTTCTCATATTAATAACAGTATAATACGCATGTTACAATTTTTACATTGTAAAATCAGTTCGTTTTTTTTTTTTTTTTTTTTTTTTTTTTTTTATCGCCTTTTCATATTAACTATATATTTTTTTTTCCTCTGTATTACTATTATGCACAAAAAAAATAACAAAATTATTATATATGTACATGGCAAAATATATTATAAAATATATATGTACATGATAAAATATTCTTGTTGTTTTAATAATAAACACATTATTAATACCTACCCCCCCTCTTGATTTATTGCAAGTTCCTTAATTTAGTTTGGCTTTATTTTATTTATTTAAAAGTATAAAAAAATCCATTTTTTTTTTACTGTGCTTTAACATTTACACTTATTTTTTTATATTTCAGTATTCTAAAATTATAGTTATAAATGTATTATATAATATTACATAATATTACATGTAATAAGCTATAATATTCATTTTTTTTATTTATTTAGAGATTATTAAAAAGTTATGCTTCAAAAGAAATAAATAATGTGTACAATATATATATCTCTATATATATATATATATATATAATTTAAGGATATATTTATGTTCCCTATTAAATAACATTTCATAATATGTTCTTTTCATTTATCGACGATAAAAAATATGTTTGAATAAGTATTTAATTCGAAAAATTATTCTGATTAGTAGTTGTATATTTTTCTATATTATACTTTTGGGGTGTAATATTTGTACAATAAAATAAATTAAAAATTTTTTTTTTTTTTTTAAATAAAATATTAGTACATCACACCTTATTCATATTAATCATGTTTCAAAAAAAAAAAAAAAAAAAAAAAAAAATAATTACATTTTTGTTCCTATAAGGTTATTAAAATAAATGAAAACAAACACACAATTAGTGTAGTGTAGTGTAAACTTATATAATTAAAAGGATGTATATAAAAGAAAACCAAAACCAAACAAATATTTATACTTATCATTGTCCAAAGGAATAAATTTATAAATAAGTTTATTGGATGAATAACTTGAAAAGGGAAATAAAAATAAACCAAGTTAATAAAAAAAAAATAATTAGGAAATATTATTATTATTATTATTATTTTTTTAACTCTTTCTTTACTTATTTATTCTTTTATTTTAGTTGGGCATTCATGTATTTATCATAAATGAAAGAGCAGGAATTAGAAATAATAAAAATTTATTAAGCGTTTTAATAAACGAGACAACAGTTTGTTATATATTATGATGTCTTATATATATATATATGTGAATAATTTCGACAATTATATCTTTTATTAATTTTAAGAAAAGTATAAGAATATGTTTGGAAAGACAAAGATAAATATAGTATTAAAAGTTTTATTATTTTTTATTTTTTTATTTTATTATTTTTTATTTTATTATTTTTTATTTTATTTTTTATTTATGTAATATACTATATTGATGGTATTAAATAATTCTTATATTTTTTTGTGGTAATTTTGTTTCCCCTCTTTTATTTAGTTGTACATAAAATAAAAAGTACATAAATTTTGTAAGCCCATATTATTATTTAGGGTATAGGATTATTATTTTAAAAATTAATAAATAAACAAACATTACATAATAACATTTTTAACTGATTAAATAAGTGGAAAAAATAAAGTTTGTATGTAACAATATTTTCTCACATGTGGGGAAGTTATTAGGATGTATTCAATTTAGTATAATATATAAAATACGATTGTAATTTATTTTATTTTATTTTATTGTAATTTATTTTATTTTATTGTAGTTTATTTATTATACTATAAAAATATATGGGCACCTTTTTTTACCAGTTTTATAGAAAAGTGTGTCAAATGTGTACACACTAATAAATAAAATATTTTTATGAAACTTTGAAAAAAAAAAAATAATAATAAACCAGACAATTCAATAATATATATATTAATATGCTATCATTATTTTATATATATTTATTATATTTAAATAATTTTAATTAGTTAAATAATAATATATATAACAGTTTAGCACTATTGGAATATTTTCTTACTATTTTAAACGACATCATGCCATTTTTTAAGTACATATATATATTTCATATGCATTCATTAATACACAGTTTTATATACACAGTTTTATATTTTATTTTGTAACATTAGTGCTGTATTTAATTTACACATGTACATTATATATACGTTTATTTATTTTTCATATAATAGCTTGATTTCCCCATGTTTCCACTTATATATATATATATGTATGAATTGTAAATATTGCCATATAATAAATATATAGGCAGATTATTATATTTATTACAAGTACAATAATAAATATTATTATATAAATTCACAGCAAAATATAATATAGAAATAATGTATTTCCCCCTAATGTATTATATTTACTAAATTATAATTAATCTTTTTATATCCATTTATTTAACATATATATATTTAATATGAATAAAGGAATTGTTAATATTTCAATAATATATATATTATTTTATATTTATATTTTTTATGATAAATATGTCATGTCCATATATACATTTTACTTAATTTTCCTTTTACCCATTTGATCACTATATTATTTTAAAAATAAAATGTATATAATACATAAATATTATTGTATATATTTAATTATTTACAAGTCTTATGCTATTTTTTATTCATTATAATCTAAATATTAATATATATATAAATTACACTCCTATATTAATAACAAAAATAAGTGAAAGTACAACCGGACTAGAGATATTATGTATCCTTACTACGCTCACTCATTCAGTCACTATTTACTCACTATTTACTCACCATTTTTCTCACCATTTTGCTCACCATTTCACTTGCTGATTCATAACTTTGCGCACATTTATATTTATAATGGTTTATATTTCCATGTGTCAATATTTTTCCCATTTATATATCTGTGTATTTTTAGTGTGTGAAAACATATTTGTTTGTTTTACAAGGAATATATAATTTTAATTAAATGTAGTAATATATGTATGTATAGAATGAAGACATATATAATCATTTATATAACTTTTTATTTGACAATATATTAATAAAAATAAAAAAGTATAAATGTAAACACTTATAATGTACATATGATTTAATTTTCTTTTATTTTTTATTTGTATTTTTGCTTTAAAAAAAAAGCATATTTTTTTTTTTTTTTTCCACATGCTTATTTGTAAGAAGTTAAAATATGACATGGTTATTTAATTCATTGAAATGCTTACATATATTTATTTGTATGCATACATGTATGTATATATTCACATTAATATACTACAACATTTATAGGAATACATATTAGACATACTATTTCAATGATACATATACATATTTATACAATAATTTATTTAAAGATATAATTTGTATCCTTCAAATAGTCTGTTAATTCATTTATATTTAATAGACTAAAATTTTGTGATAATATTTATGTTATTATCATTTATTTTACAAAATTCTAACCTAAATAATTAGTAATTTTCCTTAGTATAATAAATCTATAGTGATAAATGGGGATATATACATACATGAAAAAAATAAAGAATTATAATTTTTATTTTAAATAGTACAGATTTTGAATAGTTCTGTATTGTCGTTAAAAATTAAATTATTAATTTATTCCTGTACTATTTTGTTACACTTTTGAAATATAATAAAAATACTTTTAGTATGTTATACTAGATAAACAACAAAATATATGAAAAAAAATTACATTGATATTTTTAAAAATTATTTTTCATTAATTCTTCTAATTTTATTATTAGTTTTATATATTACCTATCAAGCTAATTACATGTTTTGTTTTGTGTTTGTATAGAACAAAATGTTATAAATAAATATATATACATATATATATTTCTATTTCTATTTCTATTTTTTTTTTTTTTTTTTTTTTTTATCTGATTTTCCATATTTTTTTCACTTTTAATATAATCAGCAAAATAAGTAAAATATATATACCAGCATATCTATTGTGCTTTTCCCCCTTTGACACTTATTAGGATTTGCATTCCAAAATAAAGCGAATTAGCAAAAATATTAGTAGGCAGTGGGAAGACAGCAAGGTATAGCACAATACGGGCATAACGTAGCATATATCAGCATAGCATAACATATAGTAACACATCATTAGCATATAGTGGCATACCACATCGTTAGCATATAGTGGCATACCACATCGTTAACATATAGTGGCATATAGCCCCATGTGTGAACTCTTTGAAATTATATAATGACGATTGTAAATTTAAAAAGCAATATTAATGATAGAATTGAAATGTGCAAAGATAAAACACAGTTAAATAATGTAGATAATTTTTTAAATGATCGATTAAATAAAAAACGAAAAGACATAGATAATAATTATTATAGAAATAATAATAAAAATATAAAAATAGAAAACTACAATAATACATGGAATTATAATAAAATATTAAAAAGTGAAAATAATTTTATAAATTTAAATAATATTTATAATATAGAATATAGTTCCAATGGAGATAATCAAATAATACCCCAATCTATTAATATAAATTATGATAAAAATTTGAATATTTTATCAAAAAAAAATAGTAAAGATCATAATAGTGATTGTAGTAATTTTGATCAAGTTAATAATATTGTTAATTGTGAAAATATAAATAATATCTATAGTGATAATGAAATAAAAGAGACAACACAAACAATGTTTAAACAAAATAATACAGAAATAGAATTTACAAATGACATAAATATATGTAGTAATTATGTAAAAGAAAGTAATATGACTAACTGGTATAGTATGAATAAAACCTTTTGTGAATTAGAACAAGGAAATAATAAAATTGTTGAATTAAATAATGTAAACCCTCAATTAGTAAATAATATTAACTATACATGTGAAGACAGTAAGTATTATATAAATAGAGATAAAAATATATTGGAAAAAGATTTGAATAAAGCGGAAAATTTAAATAACACATTAAATAATAATGAAAAAGAGAATGAACAAAATGAATGCGATAAATTAAATAATTTAGTTAAATTTCCAAATTCTGAAAAATTTATTGAAAGTTATATATATTCACTTTTAAAAGATTTTAAGACAACTTGTTTTTATTTTCCTTATCTTCATTATTATGATAAAAAAATATATGAAGAAAAAGAAGATAATATTTTAAAAATATGTCATCATTTTCTAGAATATTTTCGTACAAATATAAAAATAAAAAAAAAAATTAATAATTTTAAAAAAGTTTTTTTATATTCTACATTAAATGAAAAAATGGAATATATTAGCGATTTTCAATTTTTAAATTTATCACATATTAATACAGATAATTTTAAGGATAAATTTCTTGAGTTATTAGAAAAATATTTACAAAAAAAAAAAAAAAAAAAAGAGCAAATTTATTACAAAATTAAATCATTTCGTAAAATAGAAAAAAAAATGTTCAAGCTAAAAGAAAAATGTGTAGAAAATAATTTGTTGCAATTTCCGATTCTAAATTTAGATAAATCATTGTCTATTCATAATCAAAATTTAAACAAACAACCTATAAATTTTAGTGATACAAATTTTATTAAGTTATATAATAATGTACAAAAACAAAAATGGCATACAAATATAAATAATGAATTATCATCTTATGGTATGTCTTATTATAAAAATATAGTAACTAATTACGTTGAAGAATTGATTAAAAGTAGTGTGCTGAATTCTTGTCATTTATTTAATTCAAAATTGAACGAAAAAATAAATATGAAACATGATAATATGAAACATGATAATATGAAACATGATAATATGAAACATGATAATATGAGACATTTTGAAAGGGTAATAATTAATAATCTTTCTTTTTATAAAAATAAAATCAATAAAATGTTTTATTATCTATATATAAATAATATTATAAATAAATCGTTGGAACTTATGACACCCAAAATATTATGGAATATAAATACTAGCAATGATGAAAATGATGAAATAATAAAAATCAACAAACTTGAAATGGACAAAAATAATGTCTTTTCTTCATTGAATAATCAAATAAAAAATAAAATGATACTTTTTTATAAATCAAAAAAAGAACAATTAGAAAAAAATATAGACATGTTTGTTTCAAAATTAGCAGGACATAGTGAAGATTTGATTAAAAATGATAATAAATTTAATAATGAAATAAAAAAAAATAAAACTTATAAAGATGATAAATTAAAACTATCACCAGATTTGCAAATAATTTATGATGCATATTGTAATGGAGAAGAAATAATTGTAGCTAAAAATAAAAATAGATTACTAAATAATAAAAAAAATTATAAACATTTTAATATTATATCAAAAGAAACAATTTTTGACTTTTATGATAGTATTCAAAAATATAACATAAATATAGACAAATTATATACAAAGGGCATAAATACAGAAAAAACAAATAAATTAGAAAATATAAATCCAATACAAAATAATACTTTTAATATGGATAATATAAATTATTTTAATGAAAATAAAATTTCAAATAATTTAGAAATTATGTCTTTTCAACCATCATATATATCTGGAATATATAACACATTTGTTAATAATCCTATAGACAATAATGGCTTTCCTAATTTAATAGATGGTTCTTATTTATTTAATCAAAATTATGAAATATTAGGGGTAGATTATTATCAAAATTATAAGGATTCTAAAAATAGTTATATTAATGATTTTTCTCGTATTGGTGATAAAAAATATTTAAATAATATTGACCCATACAATTTGAATAATTTACAAACAAATGAAAATTATAATAACATATATTTTTATAATCAAAATAATTGTCTTTTAAACAATTCTGGAATAAATAGTATACATGAAGATAACAAAATGCATAATGTATGTATAGATAAAAATGGAAATTACACAAATTTGAAATATTTTGATGAGAATTATTACAATATTCAAACTTGTTCAAATGATGGAAATAATATTTATTGTAACGGAGCATTTAGCACCGACGTTCATAATAATGGTAATCCTGAACAAATAATAGAAAATCAACAAAATGAATGCAATTATAATATAACAAATTATAACTCAATAAATAATTTTGAAAAAAATCCTTATAATATTTATAATTGTTCAAATAATACTTTTTCATTTCAAAAAAATTCAAATGAAAATATTTCAGAAAATATACCAATAAGTTCAAATTTTATAAATGATATAAATTTAAAAAATAAAAATATATTAAACACAAATCAGTTTGGTATATATTCATCCTATTATGCTAATAATCTAGATCAACAGTATACTCTTAGCAACTTAACAAATCCTTATATGTTTTCAAATATAGATAATATTTCTAGTGGTATAAATTACAATATAAATAATGGTGATCATATTATTCAAAACAATGATATAGATAATTATGGAAATGAAAAAAGAAATTCTCAAACAGATTTAGTGACAAATAATATAAGTACAAAAAATGAGGGTTTACAAAATAATGTCGAAATAAATGAGGATAGTAATATAGAAACTGAGGAAGAAAAATATAAATGCGATTCTAAAAAAGAAATTTTCTTAGAACATAATAATAAATATTACGATCAAAACGGGAATAGAATAGATACCGAAACGAAAAATAAAAATGGCAGTAATAATAGTGGTAATAAAAATGGTGGTAATAAAAATGGTGGTAATAAAAATAGTGGTAGTGGTAGTGGCAGTGGTAATGTTGTACATAATTATTCTGGTCTTAATGGCACAAATGATTGGAATCAAACGGTGAGCCAAGAACAAAATTGCAGAAAATATTTCGAAGAAAAATATGAAGAAAAATGCGAAAATAAAAATGACGAAAATAGGGATTCCAATGAAGGGGAAGCAAACCAAAAAATTGTTAATAATAATGAAAATATAAATATATATAATAATTATAAATATTTTGAAAATAATTATAATATAATAAATGCTGTAGATAAAGATGTAGGAGATAATCTCATGAGGGTTTATAATAATATATCTAATATAGCTAATAAAAAAAATAATAATATTAATAATAATAATAATAGCAATAATAATGGCAATAATAATGGCAATAATAATAATATAAGTAATAATATAAGTAATAATATAAGTAATAATATAAGTAATAATATAAATAATAATATAAATAATATTAATAATAATATTAATATTAATAATATTAATAGTAATAAAAATAATAAAAATAATATAAATAATATAAATAATAATAATAATAATAATAATAATAAAAATATATTTATATGTGACATGACTAAGAATGAAATAAAAAATTCTGAACAAATTAATAAATATGACGAAACAAATAATTTTAGCGCAATTAGAAAGATTGGAGACCTGGATAATAATTTTAATAATGCTCACGAAATTCTAAATAATTCTGTTGATAAAAATAAAATTAATTTAGGCATAGTTCCTATTGAAGAAAATTTTTTTAATAATAATAATAATAATGAAAATAATATAAATATGAACAAATATACTGATAATGATCATATCATCTTAAATACCCAATCTTATAATAATAACAGTATTAATAACAACATTAATAATAGCAATATTAGTACTGGTATTAATAATAATAGTATTAGTGCTGGTATTAATAATAACAGTATTAGTGCTGGTATTAGTGCTGGTATTAATAATAATTTAAATATAAATGAAAATTCTACTCCAACAATTAGTCATATAAATAATTCTGGAGAGGTTATTTTAAATAAAACCAATAACCTTTCTATTGATAATTGTTTTTTTAATAGTAGATCGAATATTTATTCACCTATTGGTGGGTCAACCCAAGATATCATAGATAATATGAACAATGTCAAGGGTATAAATAGTGGCAAGACTGTTAATAGCAATAGCTATTTTGATATTTCTGGGTTTAAATTAAATGGATATTCTGTAAGTAATTATGAACATAAATATAGTAATAATGAATATTATCTAAATACAACACCAAGTAGAGGAGAAATTCTAAACAATGGAAAAGGTAATAGTAGTATTGGAAAAATTGGTAATTTTTCTAATACCCCCAATTTAAATAAAATTAAAACTAACATAAATAGTATATTAAATATAAATATACTAAATAGCCATAACAGAAATAGCGTATCCCAGAATACAACTAACAGTCTTAATAACGGCCTTAGCAACAGCCTTAACAACAGTCTTAACAACAGTCTTAATAATAATAATAATAATTTCAGTCAAAATAATAGTTACGATAATATAGATAATGAAAATTTTAAAGGGGAAATAAAAAATAACAAAATGAATTTATACTACAATAATGAAAATACATATAATATGATGGATGATGAAAATATGATGAATATAAATCAAATGAGTCCTTTTTTTTGTATGAACTATGTAAATAGTCAAAATGATTATAATAATGATGAAGTTAATAATTTTAGAGGAATTATTCCAAACAATGATGATACAAATGATAATCAAAATGACGAAGGAAATTATATAGAGCCAAAAACTCCTAAAAAAAAAGGGAGAAAAAGTAAAAAAGAAATAAATTATAATGATAATAATGCCCTTATTTTGGATAATGGAAATAAAAATAATAATAGTAATAATACTATAGCTAATATAGGCAGTTTAGAGAGTTATGACGAAATGGTAAACAAATATAATAATACCCAAATAATGAATAAAATAATAAATAACTACCAAAATGTAAATAGATATGAAAATAATAAATTGTATGAAAATGGTAATGTACCCATATATAATGGAAATCTAAGTGGGAATGGATTTGAAAATCCTTATGACACTTTTAATATGAATGAATTTATGCATCCCTCGATTCATAATAATCCAAATGTAGATATGAAAAATATAGGGAATTTAGAAATAAGAAATAATATAAATATATATAATTATAATGAAAATAAAAAAGATAGTATAGATATGCAAAATGAAATAAATAATATGCAATACAATAGCAATAATATGCTTGGTCATTTTAATTATTATAGAAATACAATTGGTACTAATATTGGAGAAATAAACAATATTGGTAATAATAACATGACAAATAATTATAATGTTTATCCAAATGAATTAATTTATACAAAAGTAGAAAATATGAATAATATAATAAATAATAACACTATTTATAATTATAATAATATTAATAATCGAGATGATCTAAATTCTACATTTGATGAAGATAAATTATGTAAAAAAAAAGAAAAAAAAAAAAAAGAAAAAAAAAATACAAGTATAAATAAATCTCAATCATGCAACATAAGCTCAAAGAAAAAACGCTTTGGTCATACTGGTCCTCCAACAGCAGAAAGATTAACTCAATTGCTTTATGAGGAAAGTTTATCGGTTCCACAAATAGCTGCCTTATATGGAGTTCATAGAACTACTGTTGCAAGATGGTGTCATAATAGAAAAATTATTCAAAAACAAACTAATTATCATGGAAAGAAAAAAATAACCACATAATAAAATGGAAATCGTACTGATGGAATTATAGAGGATGCCTCATAAATCGTAACTCGCAAATCATAGCCCATAAATCACAACTCGCAAATCACTATTTTTAAATCCACCATAATTATAAATGGGGAGTAGGATGATTAAACGTTTTTCTGGAAATTATGCACAATTTGCTATTCCAGAAATATATCTAAAATAATAAATATTTTATAATATTTTTAGTAAATTTGTATTTCTTGTTTTAGCTGTATTATTTTTATAATAATTTTTAACACAAAATATCCGTAGAATGATGTTAAAAATTTAGTATATACTGTATAAAATTAATATATAAGGAAATAATTCAAATTAGAAAAAACAAATTCATGAGTTTTATAATTCAAAAGTATATAAATGCATAATCATATAATTTCTTTCAATGAATTATATGAGGAGAAATATTTTAATGACATTCTTATCATTTGGAATAGGGATAATAAATATTCATTATAATCAGAATATTCAAAGACCCCCCAAAAAAAAAATGCTCACCATTTAATGCTCACCATTTAATGCTCACCATTTAATGCTCGCCATTTAATGCTCACCATTTAATGCTCGCCATTTAATGCTCACCATTTGATGCTCACCATTTGATGCTCACCATTTGATGCTCACCATTTGATACTCACCATTTAATGTTATAAAAAGATATATTTTTTAAATGTCTTTTCTAAAAAAATAACCACATGTTGAGATATGCTACTGAACAAGTTAATTATTCAATTTCTCCTCAGGAATGATTTGCATGTATAATTTGAAAAAATTCATAATCCAACAAAAATGATGTCCTCCCTTGTAGTTTGAAAATATCCGCATATATAATTCTATACATGTATATACATATATTTATAGCGAATTTTCCCTTATGTTTTATTCGCTTATGAAATTTGTTACGTGCTATAATGCCCTTATCTAATACTTTTTTTTTTTTTTTAATTTGATTTAATTTATATTTTTTGGAAATAGTATTAATAAGATTGTTTATAATGATAAAATAAATACATAAAAATTCAAAGTTACAAAACTTGTAGATTTTACATCAAAAAAAAAATGTATATATAAAGCAATGTGAAATAAGAGTCGGCAACAGACCCCTTATATCACAAATTTTTATTTCCACATGGATTTATTATATCTTTCTACATACGAATATTAATTATTATTACCAAATATGTATGTAGGAAGTGTATATATATATATATATATAATAAGATACTCTTTATGTAATAACTTCAAATACAATATAACATAACACTAAGATTTTATTTAAAAGCAAGGGAAGAAACATTGCTTAGTATAGTTAACCCATCTTGTTTCGTAAATTTTTTAATTAAATGCACATATTAAAAGTAAATTTCCATAATATAAAGGTATAAGAATAATAAAGAGAATTTTATGGAGCTCCATAATTTAATTCCCTCATTTTCGGTTGACTTCTTGGTGGGGTTGGTGGTCTCAATTCGGTCATTTTTGTGTCCCTAAAAAGGGAAAATATGTATAAATGTTAGATAAGGAATTGGTATATATATATATGTATATATATGCGTGTGTGTGCTTAGAGAGTAGGCGATATAAAACAAACGAAGGGATTATAAAACTTACCATGTACTAAAGAAACGGACCTCATCCTTAGCAGGATATATTAACTTTGGTATAACTGTGAGATCTCTTCGAATAAATAATAATGCACCTGCATTTTTGTGAGAATTACAATAATTTGTTGCTGAAAATAAAGTTATTAGTTTTCCACCCGCAAATCGTTCAAATCCATCCATTACGCACTCATGAGCTCTTATAATTAATTGGAGATCATTATCTTCTAAAAATTTGTGAACTCTATCTGGCCCATATTTTACAATATGACCAGTTCCGTCAGGATCTCTTATATCATTAGGTATCGTTCCTAATACAGAATCATTATCAGTGGGATCAGACCATAAAAGATCTGTAACTTTTTGTTCATTTAAATTTTGAGGAACTTGTGAAACTATTAAAGGTCGTTTTAATTGAGAAATATCAGATATAGTATGAATAGATTTTCCTATACCTCCATGGACACATAATATTTTTTCTTCAACTAAAGCTCCGATAGGTATCCATTCAAATACTTGATTAATTTGTGCCCAACATGATGATTTATCATCAACATCTTCTTTTAATCTTCTTCTACATTCTTCTTGGAATCCATACAAACTATTTATAGCCATGTCTTCATGATTTCCTCTAATTAGATGTACTTGTTTAGGATATTTGCATTTGAGTGCAAAAAGTAAACAAATAACTTCTAAACTATTAGAACCCCTATCAACATAATCACCTAAAAATAAATAATCATTTGAATCTATATCACCAACTGCATTTAATTTTTCCCCTAAATCTTCTTCTACAGGTGATTTATATAATTGAAACAATCTCATTAGATCATAATATTGACCATGTATATCACCATATATTTTGATCGGTGCTCTTAATTTTAATACCATATCTTCTTGCTTAAATATATCAATAACCATAGAACATAATATAGATACATTTGACCATGGAATAATAAAAATAGAATCTGAATTATGATTATATTGTATTTCAAATTGAGTAATATTTGGATTTAATAAAGTTGTAATAACTTTATCATAAACTGTATTTTTAAATTCACTAATATAATTTATAGGTGTGCATAATACACCATTATTAATTTTTCTTCCTTCTTCTTCTAATTTATCAATAGAAATTTTTCGAACAAGTAATGCAAAATCACTTCCAGTTTCTTGAACGGCATGTGCATGTGCAGCTAATCGAATTGTATTCGATAATGGTTTATTTACATTATTATTATTGGATAGTCTAAATAAAGATGAACTAGGAGAATCAAACATATTTCTATAGTGTGAATTTTGTATATTTCCTGATGATGAATTTGAACTTGGGCTATTTTTTTTACTATCATTTAATTGTTTTGATTTCATATATTGATTTTTTGATCCACTTTGTTGTAACTGTTTCTGAGTAGTAATAACATCTTGTCCATTTAAATTATATGAATTTATATTTTTCACTTCTGTAATTTTATTTTTATTTGTATCATTTATATTTGATTTTTGTTTTAAAGATGATTGTTTTATTGGACCTTTTTTATCTGCATCTAAACTATTTAATGAATTTAAAAGACTATAACATTCTAAACATTCTAATTCATTAGTTGGATATTGCTGTGTTTGATGACTAAACCCACCAAATGTATATATAGTATATTTATACATCCAAGATGTATGTCGAAATTTAGCAATAGGGGGAAATGTAACCCATTCAATTGTTTCTGTATTGTAAAGAGCAGTCAATAATGGTATAGAACAACCATTATCATTTCTACCACCTAAAACAAATAATTTAGATCCTATAAATACACAAGTATGTTGATATCTAGCTTCTGGGGGGGATCCTTTTTTAATAGGAGCTTCAACCCAATCCCATCTACCATCTCTATGTTGTCTTAGACCCCAAGTATCATTTAATGATTTATTTTCAGAATTTCGACCACCAAATATTACAATCATACCGGTAGCGGGACCTTCTTTACACATATCAGCTGAATGATAAACTCTTGGTGAAGGCATTTTAGAAGTATTTGATATTATAACTTGAATCCATTCAAAAGGTGGCATTTCTACATTCATAAACCATACATCATTTAATGTATGTTGTCCATCATTTCCTCCAAAAACTATTAAATTAGGTTTACTATATACCATTACATGACCATATCGTCTACCTGGAGATACCCCTTTTGTAGGAACTGTCATCCATGAATATTTCTGTTCTCTTCTCAAATCTAAAATATATAAATCGTCTAATGATAATGACCCTCCACCTGTTGCACCTCCATATATAACTAATTGTTGTTCATCTACACAAGCAGCAGCATGAGCAGCTCGAGCTGTTGGGGTATTTTCTGTTATTAATTTTTTCCATTTATTTTGGGTTAAATCATATAAATATATATCATCTGTTATATTATATTTCCCTGCGTCACCTATTGCCCCACCAAATATTGCAACTTTATTATTACCTAAGTATGTTGCAGTATGACCAAAACGCGGAACTGGAATATCTCCTTTTTGTTTTTCTTTTCTACAAACATTCGTTTCTTTAAATGATCCATTATTCATTTGTCATAAAGAAAAAAAAAAAAAAAAAAAAAAAAAAAGACAGGAGAAATATACAATGAATAAAATTTTTAAAGTAAATGGGCAAGATATATTAATCACAAGATATATAAATAAATATGTATATATAATTGGTTAAGGGTGTGGGGAAATGTGATATTTCAAGTTAATTACACACACTATGAAAATTATGCATATGGAAATTTTTGTAAATATTTGACAAAAACAAATAATAAAACAAAAAAAATAAAAAGATAAATAAAACAATATATCGTAGCTTTTATTTATATGCCGGTTGTATAATTATTTATTTATGCTTGGAAAAATGTGAACATATATGCTTATGTATGTTATATTTTATGTTTAAATATGATTTGTTCTGTTTTTTTTTATCACAAATTAAAAAACATTTATAACAAAATTGTATAATATAAATATATATATATATATATATATAATTCGTGATATTTGGATGTTTATTATATAATATGTGTATGATATACGTAAAAAATAATATTTTCTTTCCTTTTTAAGGAAGTAAGAAAAATGTATTGGGTGTAAAACTTTATTTTCATTCCTTTTTACTTAGGATATTAAATTCAATTTTTTTATCATTTGAAGAAAAAATGTTAATGAAAATAATAATTGTAAGAACGAACGAACGAACGAACGAACGAACACAGTTTTATGTGTAAATAATCCAATATAAAGAGTTGGATTTTAAAAAATTAATGTGTGAGATCAATGCAAAAAAAAAAAAAAAAAAAAAAAAACATAAAGTAAAAATAACAGATATATTAATATGCCAAAACACAATATAAAAAATGTTTTTATGTGTAATTTATATAATGCAACACTTTATGGGATTTAGTATAAATCAAATATATTTATTTATAGTAATAGGAATTTAATATAGTAAAAATGTGATCGAAAAAATTATTATATTCATATAACTTTCAATAGGCTTAATGTGTTTATATTGAGGGCATTTACATATTTTACTTTTGCTTATTATGAACAAAAAAATATATAGTGAAATTCAATCAAAAAAAATATATATCCAAATTTGTATTCTTTATATGAATTTTATTTATTATATATATTTTTTTCTTTTCGTTTTTAATGTAATTTTACATATTATAAAAAAATATTCCTAAGATATAATTATTAAAAAACAAAACACACATGTATTATATATATATATGTCCTATTCTTATGAAATAATCTAAAAACATTAACAAATTTATAGTCATGAAAGTAAATGGGCTTTTAAAACTGCTATATAGAATATAGTTTTAATATATATGATATTCAATAAGAAAAATTTATGTATATTTTTCACCCATGTGTTTATTAAAAAAATAAAATTAATTGCATATATGAAATTATGAACATGTAACTATTATTAATGTCTTTTAATATCAAGGGGTATTAAAATTGGCAATATCAAAATAATTTTTTATGTGGTACTTTATTGCATATTCCCATAATTAAGGATTTCAATAAAAACAAATAAATAGGGGTTTTAAAAAATATTTCATGAAATTATATATGTGTAATATATCCATGCATATTATAATATGAAAAAAAAAAAACAAAAAAAAAAACAAAAAAAAAACAAAAAAAAAAACGTATTTTACTCGGTCTATTTCTTAAGGAATAATTCCTTTTCCAATGCTTAAATTTCCCTTTTTTTTGAATATATATAGAACTATTAATTTGTTTGAAAATATAAAATTGGGGAGTATATTATTTGTATTTAATAGTAAATTAGGATATAAAAAATTACTATAAAAATACAATTGTAACATTAAAAATAGTTATAGATTATATTTTCTGAAACATTTTTTATAAAATATAAGAGCCATTCGTTGGCTTTTTTATTAATATAACGTGCATATTAGAATGAAAATCATGTAAATACACTTTTTCTTTCATATTATATGACCCATATCAATTCATAAAATTTAAGAATTCGAATAAAAGTGAGGAATAATAATAATGAAATGAAATAAAGATAAGCATATAATAAAATAGCTGTTAAATTCTCTTATTATTTTATATGTATATATAATATGTATACATTTAATAACTTGTTTAAATTTTGTCTTTTTTCTTTAGAACAAAAATGAAACGTGTATATTTTGTCTTGTGTGTATTATTCTCTATACTTAATATAAACTTTTCTGAAGAAAATTCACCTCATAGAGAAAATGATAGTTCTATATTTTATTATGGGTTAATAAATAATACATATATTACTGCAAATGTCATTTTATGTATTTTTGAGACTATTTTACATATGATTATGTATTAGTATGTATTAATATGTGTTAGTATCCATTTGTTTTCTTTTTTTTTCGAAGGTTCATAAATAATGAAAAATATCAACATTATCTGCCATCTAAATATAACAATATAGAATTTGATGTAAAAAAAAATCTTAAAATTTGCTTTTTTGCTGATTTACTTTATTCTAATTTATTCCATATATATATATTATTATCGTGTTTTGGAATTTTTTAAGACGGATTTGATAAAACTATCATGTCATAAAGGATACAACGTAGAAATCAAAAAGGCGTCTATAGTAGATCTAAATGAGGAAGGTACCCCATTTTTATATACTTTATTTATATAATTTTTTACGAACGATATATGTCAAATTTTCTTTCATTTATCGTTTCATTATTATATTTTGCTTATTAAATATTTAAAATAAAAAAATATTTTCAAAAAGAGAAAAAAATTTTAACAATATATGTAATTAATAATTTATTTTACAATATCTGTATTTAACCCATTCTAATATAATTTATTTGTATAGAAAATAATTACACGCATATGGCAAAAGAAATATGCTTTAAAAAGGAGCAGTGTCAGGTATGCAATAAAAAGTGAATCACAATTTTTCAAAGTATTTTGTAAATTTATTACAAGACACCCATTTGTTTGTTTTAAGATTGATGTAAAAAAATTCAAAAGAAACACAAAAAATAAACAACTTGATTTCAATTCAAAACTCGCCGTAGAATACATCTGTTTGAGGTCAGAATTTTTATTGTTATATAAATGACATATATCATTAACATATATAATAATAGTGAAAAGTGTGTCTTTTTTTTTTTTTTCTTTCGTTTTTTTGATAGTTCTCAAAAGAACCTTTATGATGGATCCAGTTTTCATCAAGGAGTTACCCACAAATATCTTATGTAATCTCTTTTTTTTCCTCTTTTTTTTTTTCTTTTTTTTAATAAATTTAAACATTTTTACATTTTTCACCCACATATTCTCAAATAAATATATACTTGCTAATTTAAAAAATAAAGAGTACGAGATAAATCTTTAGGTAATTTGGATTTTATAAATAATATACATATAAATATGACAAAATAAATAATTCAGATTGTGTAAAACAATAATTTATTTGTTATAGCATGCATTCAAAATGATAAAGATTTAAAGAAGTTTGTATCTGTATCCAAAGCTTTAGAATCATGTAGTTTATGGAATTGTAAATACGTTGTATGGAATGATGAAGAGAAAAAAGCAATTATATGCAATGACGATAGCTCAGATGTAAGCACATATATATATATATTGAAACAAAATAGTACAAAAATGATATTTAATAATCTTATACTTAATATTACATCATAATTAACGAACAAAAGACATAATGTGGATACTTTATTTTTTTGATTAGAATCTAATAACAAAAAATAACGACGTAACATATATTAATCCTACCGTTTTTTATACATATGGATATACAACATTTTTGAACTACGTGGCTATATGTGATGAGGTTGTAAAAAGCGTAGCTTATAATTTAAGCATAGGAAAATCAGTTAATACTTGTAAAGATTTGGATTGTGATTTTTTTACAAAAAGTAATTTAAATTATAAAATAATAATAAAGATAAAATCTATGATAATGATAAAATTTATGATAATGATAAAAATAGGAGTACAAAAAATAAAGATGAACAAGTTTATATGTATACATATTTATAAATTATCATTATCCTTACAATAAATTTTATAGGTTATGCAGGATCAATCAAATCATTAAACAATAATAAGAATGGAAAGACTTGGTACCCACAAAATTATATTTCAGCATAATTTTTATACATGCATATGTATATACATATAAATAAAAGTTTTTACATAAATAAGAACTAACTATGAAATTTCATGAAAAATATTATTTTTTTTGTAATTCATAGGTTTTGCAAAGGGTACATTTTATAAAAGGGATTATACATTTATACATATTCCACATGTATAAGAAATACAATGATAATATTTATGATATATATATAAATGTATTTTATATTTTTCGTTGATTTTTTTGGTAGCTTTCCAACTATTGTTCCAATGGATGGGTTTGTTACAAGTGTTAATTTAAGTAAATTTGCTTAAAAATATTATTAATTTTTTTTTCTCAACATTTGTATCACCGTTAGTGTATATGTCTAATAAATAAATATCGCTTGGATTATTTGTTTTTTTAAATTTACAAATCTATAAAAACCTTAACATAATTTCGTATATATATATATAAAAGTATTACCTTTTTATTGTTAATACTAAATAATGGGAATGCATAGCCATATAAATTTTTTAGGCTCATAAAAAAAAAAAAAATTTAGTAGTGTTATTTATTTCTTTGATAAAATGAAGCATTTAGCTCTTTCCAGTAAATTAATGTTTATCTTTTTCGATAAACTTTTTTATTATATTTTTTGTAAAATGATACAAATATTCATTATTATAAATATGAATATGGTAAATAAAACAACATATAAGAACTATTTATAACCATAATGTATACATAATTTTGTATCGAACAAAAATATAATAACATAATTTTATTATCCATTTTGTAAACTTTTATTTCAATTAAAAGCTCATATTATTTTCTTTTTTTTTTAATGGAATTAAAGATAATATTTTAACAGTTTCTATATATACTTATATATGTTTGTTTTTAATTTAAAAAAAGAAAAAAAGTGCTTATATAACTAATTTTTATATATTTTTTTAATTTTGTATATGCATATAAGTTTTTATAATGCATCTACTGTATCGGTTTTAGGTTCTAAAACAGAAATATTATCAGGCAATATCGATGGTAATCCAGTTTTGGTATCAATTGCAGTTGGTAACATAATTTTAACCTTTATACCTAATACACCTTGTTTTAATTGTGCTGATCTGGTAGCAGTATTTACAAATCTTTTTGATGGTTCACCAGTAGATATTAAATATCCATCTCTAAATTTCATACTTTTAGCTCTTTGTGCTCTTAATTTACCAGAAACAATAACTTCACATCCCTTTGCTCCTGATTCCATAATATGTCTTAAAACACCATAACATGCTCTTCTTACAGCTAAACCTTTTAGAAGTTTATATCTTAATGATTCAGCTTGTGCCATTGCACATAATCCTCTGTTTTCTACTCTCTCTGCAAATAATTCAACACTATTTGTTGATTTATTAAAGAATCTTTTTTGAACTAATGAAGTCAATTCTCTTATTCTACGTCCCTTATCACCAAGTACTTCTCTAGTACGAGTAGCTCTAATAATAACCTCCGTTCTATAAAAAAAAAAAATAAAATATATACAAATGTATACATTATAGAAATAGACACACAAATTTTATTATAATCATCAAAATTATAATACAATCGATATATGTATATCATTTGCATTTATATATTCATGTTTTTTTGTCTTTACCTTATTGGTGTAACTCTGACTTCAACACCTGAATATCCATCCTCTGCTAAAATTCGAGCTAAGAATTCATTTAGCTCAGCTTGAAAAACACCATCATTAATAAATTTTCTTTTCTTTGATATCTGTATTAAAATAAAAAATTAAGATATATAATATAGAACAAGAGATATATATACGTTTTTATTTTTCCAATACATACAATAGATAAAAATATACATATGTATAATAGATAGCATATTATATATTAATAGAGGATAATTTTTACCCCCATATTATATATAACAATTTAAATAACAAATATATATTATCAAATATTATGTAAAAATAATAGGCTCCCCCCCTCCCCCATAATATACAGCATACATTTTCCTTTTTTTCTTATTATATATATGACAGTATTCCTAATATTATACAAGTCATATATCTTTTATATTTAACTAAGGAGGGGAACCATTTCTTTTTATTTCTTCTTTTTATTTATTCTTTTTATTTATTCTTTTTTATATGCAAGCAAAGTCCCAAAAATTACATAATATCATATATATATTTATATATAAATTATATGTATTTTTATTTTAAACTTACAGGAGGTGACATCTTCAGAAATTTATTTTAGCTTTAATAATTTAATAAATTATGTTATTGAAATTTATTTATATTTTTAATTTAAAATATTTTTAATATTTTCCATAAATTTTTTAAATATATTTTTTGGAGTTCTTTTAATTCGAAATATATAAAGAATTAAAAAAAAATTAAATATTTCCCTTATTTTTTCATAAAAAATATATATTATTATTACACTATATATGCATATAACAATAATATGGTCATTTGCAAGAACGAAGTGTATTTTTATAATATGAAAATAACATACCCTCAGAAGAATTGTTTTTTTTTTTTTTTTAGTGCGATTATTATAATATTATTAACACGTAATGAAAAGTGACAAATTTTGTATGCATATGTTACCCTATACTAAAATTAAAAATATATTATGCTATTATTATATATGATGGGAATTTATATATTAAGGTTATTTTTCAATATATATATAAATTAATATATATTATTAATTATAAAAAATGTTCTTAATATATGTATACATTTTTTTTTTTTAAAGAACAATTATAAAAAAAATATATGTAAGCTTATTCCCAAGGACCTTTTTTTTTTTAAGTATATAAAAAAAATAAGAAAAAAAGGATTAAGCCTATAAGAATCCCCTTACTCACTTCAAATATCCCATATAAAAATTATTAATACTGTATAATAAATTAAGGGGAAAAATAAAAAGAAGCCTTTAAATTATATAAGTTGTAAAATAAATAAAAATTTATTATCATTCTTAGATTATTTTTGTCAACAAAAAGTATTTTTTTTTTATTATAAATGTTACATTTATTAAATTTTTAAATAAACGGTTTTTAAGTAAAAAAATTATTTCCACCATAAATAATAATTAAAATAAAGAGTTTATTAAATAAAATATTTTCAACTTTTTTTTGTATTCTTTTATAATACATAAATAATATATATTATTGCATATATTTTGTTCAATCGTCAAATTGTAAATATACTTTTTCATAAAACAATAATCAAAATGATAATCAAAATGATAATCAAAATAATAAAAAGCACAATAATATAGCCATTTTTAAAGCATTCAATATATATGTTACATGTGTGCGTTTTTTTATATATGTAATTTATTGGAAATGCATGAATGCCAATTTTAATATGTTCTATAATGTTTAATGCTCATTTGTTAAAAATAACCGTACCCCCATCTTTCCCCATTCAGTTGGATGTTTTGAACCAGTTCCCAGTCTGACCTATAAGTTCATAAAAAAACGGGAATTTTGTTATAACTCATTTCATGCATACTATTATTATATAAATGTAATAATTATGGTCTCGCATATACAAATTTAACATAAGCTTAATAATTTAATATTATTTCATCTAACTCTCACACTTTTGTATTTCAATGTAATAAAAAAAAGAAATGCATTGTGATGAAATGGTAGTTATTACAACTATAATCTATGAACACATATATGTATATAAATGTACCTTAATTAAGTAATTCTCTTTAATATTGAGTATATTTTTTTCCTGGAATATATATAGAGGACATTTGTATATGTTATTGTCATCTTTATTATTTTTTTTTAAAATAACTTTAAGATAAACTATAGGTATAATAGAATATATATTAGTGTCATCATTTTCTATTAATGTCTGATTAATAAAGTCCCATTTTGCTCCTTGTAAAATAACTTTTTTTATATAAATTCCATCCTCAGAATTTCGAGAATTTGATTTAAATTCATCAGAGTTACTTATAGAAATAAATTCGAATGTTAATAAATCATGATTTATTTCATTTTTTCTAGAATATTCATGTAAAATATATTTTAAAAAACTTTTAGGGTTGTAAAATCCACCAAGCCAATGTATTTGTAGATATCCATTAATACTCCATTCATTTAATTGTTTTATTCGTTCGTTTAAATCTTCAAAAAAATTAATGAGTTTTTTCTTTGCTATATAAAATATTTTCCACGATTTAGGAACTAAACCATCACTTAAGGATTTTATAATTTCATAAATTTTTTTGTTAATAATGGTTTCACCTTTTATAGCTACAATTTCGAGAAAATATAAATGAGTGTATATATATATATATGTATGCGTGTGTTGGTATATAAATATGAAAATATGCACACTATGCCGTATTATTAATATTTTTATAATGAATTAATATAATGGGCCTAATTGTAACGTTTACGAAATGCCTATAAAGTGTTACTATAATAATACTAGCAAATGGTACAATAAAATTTATTGTAGACTCACCATATTGAACCTTGTTGAGAGATTTTCGTGCTTTTTTCAAAATCATGTTGTGTTTATATACTTCCTGAAGCATGAGATTCACATAAATGTACTGTTCTTGAGTAGAGTCCTTTTTAATTAAATTATCTACATATATTTCGTGAGGCATATTGTGCAATAATGTTTTTATGAATGAATATATTTTTTTTTCATTAATACTATTTGATGCTATGTTATAAAAATTGTATTGATTATTATGAAAGGAATTAACACGAAATAATAAAGAAATTATTTCTTCAGATGCAATAGAATTATATGTAATTTCTGAATAAGGTTTCTGTCCAAAAACTTCGACACTATCATTATGGGGTATTTCTTTAAGATAGTTACTTAGAGCTTTTTCATTATTGATATCTGGGGGTAAGTAATAACTAGCACAACTTGAAAAAACATATTTCCCTTTAAATATATTATCATTAAAAAACTCTTGTGCGTATATATTTAAAAGTTCTTTATCAAAAGAGTCATTAATTTGCGATCCATATATAATATCACATATATAATAATGGAAATAAGGCCAATATATGTCTTTAATATTTTTATTTAAAAACATTTCTAAAATATGTTTACTTAATATAACGTCTTTATTACTAAAGAAATAATTTTCACTGTTCCATCCTAAATTATAAAATTTTTTCCTATTATTTAATATTGAATGAAACCAAAACAAACTTAACATTACTTTTTTATATTTGTTTAGTTGTATGTTCTTATATTCTTCGTGAACCCATTGTTCTTTAAATAATATGGAGATGCTCTTTTTAATATTATAAGGTTCATCTAAAATAACAATAATACTTTTTTGTAACAATGAATTAGGAAATTTATCATCTGGTAAAAATGATAAAAATAAACGAAACTTATCATTTATTTTTATACTTTCATTGTTATTTTTTTTTGTTAGTAAGTTTTGCATATTGTTAGAATATTCATTATCATCATCATCTAGTAACGGATAATAATTCTCTATATTTTCTAATGTATCACAAATGTTCTCTTCATAAATAAAATAATTTTTTTCCTGATTTTTAATTATTTCTTTATTGAGTTCTGCATTTTTTTTTATTTCGTGTCTATCAATATTTGTAGATTCATTACAATCGCTTTCAGCAAATTTTATACTCTCTATACCATTTGTAATTGTGGATTCGTCCATTCCGCTTTTATATTCCTTCTTTTCAACATTATCATTATTATTATTATAATTAGTTCCAGTATGATCAGATGATGAAACATATTTTTCATTTATTCTAAATTGTGAATTTCCTGAACTACTTTTAGATAAAGAAGAAACAGTAATAGAGCTTTTGGTAAATATGTTGTCAATTATTTTTGATAGTTTGTGTAAATTATTTTCAGAATTAGGTAAATTTGATATAAAAAGAATGTGTCCCTTTTCCATTGCGTCTTTCAAATAATGATCTACAAAATTTATATTATGACTTGTTAATATTAAATTTTTAAGCTTTTGATTATTTTTATGGGCATAATTATGTACATATTGGAATGGATCACAATTACTTTTATGTATAATAGTTATTGGGTCAACATTTTTATAAGGTCTTAAAATATATTCAAAATTCATATGATCTACTTCCATATCATTATATGAAATATTTGAGCATACAAAATTTTCAATTGCTTTATTTAATCGATCTGGCCTTAATATTTTTATTATTATTAATTTTTGAAAAGAATTTAAATTGAATTCCCATTCATCTGGCAATACGTTATTTTCAACTTCTAAGAAATTAAACCATCTTCTCCATTCTCTAATAGATTTAATGAAAGAGTTTATAAATCCTTCAAAATTTTTCAATTTTTCAATATCTAATAAATATTTCCATTGCATTTCGCTTATCCAATCAGTTCCTGGATTTATTATTTCCAATGATTTATATTCATTCGATGAAGATATGCTTTCATTGCTATTGGTAGTATTGTCTTGGTTATCTCTGCTATTACTAGTATTGTTGAATTTTGGTTTGTCAATATAATTTCTTTCTGAATACTCATTTGAATTTTTATTAGAATTATATTTTTTTTTCTTAATATTTCTTTTTGTTTTGTTATTCATTGGATCGTGATTTGGTTTTGTTTTATCAGATACCTCTGTAGTATCAGCATTATTATTACTAATGTTTTTTTTTGTATTTGCATATAATCCTTCATTTGTTTCTGTATCTTTATTATTACCATTTCCTTTATTCTCATATTCTTCAGAGTTTTCAAAATATAGTTCATCATTTTCACAATACTTTTCATCGTCCTCTTCGTCTTCTTCATTTTCTTCATAATTTTCATCATCATATCCATAATCATCATCACCAAATTCGTCATCTTCATCTTCATAATCGTCCTCTTCATCATCATCTAAATAATTGTATGAGTCTGAAAATGTTCCTTTTGTTCCATTTTTTTCATCATCTTTTGTAGTTTTATTTACATTTTTGTTTTCATATATATTTGTTGGTTTTCTTCGTTTCCTTTTTTCACCTTTTTCTTTTTTTTTATCATGTAAATTGCCTTTATTTTTAAAACTTATATTATATATATTTTCTTTTATCGAATCTCTATTTTCTTGGATGAGGTGAATTTTTTTAAAATAATTCAGATGCTCTTTTTCAGCATTAGATTTGATACCAAATATAAAAAAGTTGTAATCTTCTTGAGATATTTTATCTTCATAAATCATAATTCTAGATAATGAATAAAAAACAAAAAATAAATGATGCTTATTTGCTAACGATATTTTTGTATGTTTTATAAATTCATAGAAGAAATTATTAAACAATATTTCGTGTCTTTCATTTGTTGATCCAGACACAGTTTTCAGATTTTTTTTTAAGTAATTAATATTATATATAAAAAAGTTAATAAAGTGATTAAGTGAAAATTGATAGCATTTATTTAAATATTTCAAATCATTTAATATAGTAAATAATATAGAAACTTTTTTTGCTAAGGGCTTAAACGTATTTTTATTCATATTCATTCGGTTAAGCGTATCATTTATTTCTTCGAGATGCCCATTTTTTTGATCTATTTGTAATTTAGATTGTAATAAAATATTTATTAATTCATCATCTTCAGTAATTTTATTTTGACATTTTGTTACATTTTCTAATATATTATTTTCTAGTCTTATTATTTCTTTTTTAACATGTACTAGATGTAAAAGAGATTCTTTATTTTCATCTTCTAAATTTTTTTCATTATTCATTATAATTACATTTAGTAAAATGCTATCTATGGTTTCACTATTTAAATTAAACAATATAACAGTTGTCAAACTATAAAATAGTGGATCTAATTCAAAACAATTTTTATTAGACACAAGAAACAGTTTGAAATCTTTGTGTATATTTAATCCGCTTAGAAGTTGAAGTTTCATGAAATATATTTTTTCTTCATAACTTATTTTGTTATGGTTACTAGTATTGATATAACCATTATTTACATAATTTTTGTATAAATCATTTTTTTTTTTTATATATTCTTTTATAAGGGCATCATTTTGAGAACTATTTTTTTCTTTAACATCTATCAAATTTTCATTATTATTTTCCCTATCCATAATAAATTTATTGTACTTTTTAATAGTTAATAATAATATGTCTTCCAACTTTTCTTTAATATTATTAATTAATAATGGAATTCCATTGTTCATACAATATATTATTTTTAAAAATATGTCTGGAAAATTAAAATCAGAAATAATTAAAGTTTTGTTATTATTATAACTTCTACTTATCCAATCTTTTACTTGATGATGAGGGTCTATTATTAAATTAGAAATAAAATTATTATTAATAAGAATAAAATTTTCTTTCATATATACATCGTTAGATAAATAGTTAATATTAAACTCTAATGATTGTATAGGATCTATAAAATAATCAACCAAATTAAAATTAGTATTAACATATATATGATTTTTCATTAACAAATTTACGCAAGTATCATATATTAAAAATTTACGATCTTCATAATTTAATAAACCGGTATAAACTAAAAAAAATGAAGATAATATAGATTCACCATAAACACATTTTTTTATTCGTTCATTATCTTTAACATATTTTTCCCATCGATTTTTTTCATCTGTTATATTAAGGAAAAATTTTTCAACATTTTCTATTCTTAAACATGACTCTTCATATGATTTACTAAGTTCATCATTTTTTTGTGTACTTTCATTATGTTGTTCTTGTAAAAGTAAAAGATTTTTTTCAATTTCAGCAAGTTGTTCCATTGCCAATTCTAATTCTTTTCTATTCTTACTTAATAATTCTTCCGCTAATTTTAATCTTAATCTTTTTGGAGCTACTTCTCTATAAACTTCTGCATACATTTTTAATGCATGAACCCACATACATAACGCGCCAGTAGCTGCTGACACTTTTTTAACTGCTTTTGGGGAATATATTGGATTTTTTGTAAACTTTTCAATTTTTTTTAATGTTTTATCTGATACTGAATCTTTATCAAATGATTTTAACTTATTTAAAAAATTGGCATCACCTAATTCAATTTTGGCTTGTTCCCAACTAGGATTTTTATTTAAAATTATCATAACAATAGACAAAGTTTGCATGACAACATCAGGTGGTTTTGTATATGCTTTTACTTCTGAAATACTTTTTTTGTCTAATTGTTCTAAAGATTGTGTTGCTACTTCTAACTCTGGTATAGCATTTTGTAAATCTTTCCTTGCATCTTCAGCTAATTTTTGTGTTTCAATTTCTACACTTGATATTCTAATACTATCTTCTTGTATTTTTTTTTTTTTTTCATTTGATTCTTTTTTTTTTTCTTCAATTTCCTTTAACAATTGCGCACATTCGGTTTGTTTTTTAGAAATATTTTCTTTTTGAAGACTTAACTTAATTTGCATTTCTTGAATTTCATTTTTTGCATCTGCTAGTTTCTTTAAGGCTAAATTTATTTTCTTTTCATTATCATTTATTTCTTCGGATTTTTTTTTATATAAATACTTAAAAAATTGTAAAAAATTTAAAAAATGTTTAAAATTAATATATTTTTGAGCATTTAATTTATTTTCAACAAGTTTTGAACTCTTTATATAATTAGAATTATGTTGCATATCGTCATCATTTTTATCATCCATTGTTGATAAACAATCATCAGATATATCATTCATATTTTTGCTACTTTGTACAACTTTTGTATTTTTTTTTGAAGCAACATTGCTATTTTCTTTTGTATTTATTTGTATGCTATCATTTATTTTCATAGATTCTTTATTATCCGCTAATATAATATTTTTGGACTTAGACATAATATTACTATCTGTTCCATGTTTTTTATCATATTCATTATATTTATTTATATTAGTTCCTCCATATTGATTTTCATTTTTATATGTATAATAGCTAGAATTCATTGAATCAATTAATTCATTTGAAAATAAATTATCTTCATTTTGTTTCTTCTTATTTATTTCATCTTCTATATATACAAATATTTTTTCAAAAAACTTTAATGCAGTATTATGTAATATGGTGAAGACATCAACATTAATGTTGTTTATTTTCACCTTTTCTTGAGCTATAACATTATAGGAACTATTTTTCCAAGAAAGGAAATAATTTACAGTCGATTTTTTTAGTATAACATTGTACTCGTTCGATATTTTTCTAAAAATATTACTTTTTAATGAAGTAAATAAGACATAATGATAATTTTTTTTAATTAATTCTTGAATTATTTCACTTAATGTATCACATTTTTTTAAACTTATTTCATTTTCTAAAAATATATTTTTTAAATATGCAACTTCTTCGCTATTAAATATATTTATTAAATTTTCATTATTATATAATTCATGTAAAAATTCTAATATTTCATCATTCATGTTATCATCTAAATAATATAAAACACACCTTTTCTCATTTTTGTAGCAATTAAAAAGTGCTTCACGAAACTTTTTTATAAAATAGTTGCATTTTAATTTTTCTATTAAAGAACCACTCTTGTTATAATTTGTTGAATTTGAAATTACTTTGTTTGAATCTTCTATATCTGCATTTATTTTTATTTCAGTAGTTTTTTTCATATTACATTCACTATTTTCAGTTTGTTCCATATCATTCAAATTCATACTTACTTTTTTTATGTTATCTTCATTTTTTAAATTGTGTAATATTAAATTTGAGTTTTCTAAACTATGATAACCTTTATCGTTTATCTTTTCCTCCATATTGTTAAGTACATCCGTTTCTTTTTCAATATCACCTATGGTATGTCTATATTTGGTCACGTCTACTAGATTGCTTTGTTTTGTTATATATAATTCTTCATTGTTTTTTTTTGAATTATTATCAGAAGAAAGAATGGATAGCGGAGATCTATCTAGAGTGTCTGTATCTTCCTCCGGTGTTTTAAGTGCATTTGTGTGTTCATAGTAAAAATTTTTAATAACATGAATTTTAATTTGATATATAAAGCAAGCAATCAAAGCGCAAGTAAACTTCCCAGGACTGCTATCTCCAATCGAAATAAAATGCTCATTTTCAAATAGGAAAATCCTAGAAAAATTACAAACATTTGACATAGCTTCCTTAAATAATATAAAATTTATAGGAGTTTTTATATTATTAAAATCGTTATCATTTTTATTTACTAATATTTCAATTTCTTTAGGCATTTTATTCGATTTTTCTAGAGAAATATTCATTTCGTCATTTAAATTTGGTGTGCTATAATTTGCATTATATAGACCATTGTTATATGCTTGAAAATCTATGCCAGCTTTGTCTTTTGTAATATTTCCGTCTTCTACATATTCATTGGATATGTCATTACCATCGTTTTTTATTCCACTCTTCACCCCATTTTGTTCGATATCATCAGTAGTTACATCATTTTTTTCTATCAAATTATTGAATGGTCCTTTTCTTAAATTTTTTCGTACATTACTTTCTTTAGAGACATGCTCTTTTTGTGCATTTATCATAGAAATGTAATCTTTATCTGTCTTTTTCTTTATATTAGGGTCTGTCATAACTTCATTAAAGTTTCTAAAATATTCTTTTTTTTTCCTCTCGTAATTACAAGTAGCAAACGTGTTATAAGAGGATATAGTGTTTTTAAAAAATTCTAGTAATAGATTTTCATTAGATATTGGTTGATAGAAAAAATATGGATTCTCATTTTTGGGATCATGGAAATTGTAGGAACAAAAATAAAATGTTTTTTTCTTTGGAAATAGATAATTATAAGAAACATAGAATTTTTTGTGTAATATTTTTTTTAAAATATTATTAAATACTTTTCTTTCATTTTTCAATATTAATTGGTCACCTAAAACACGAAAACATTCGTTAGCCCATAACCTTAGAAAACTTTCTTTTTCTTCATATATTGAAGCCTCTGATAAAAATATTCCTTTAATTATTTTAAATATTTGTTTTAAATGGAAAAAATAATGATAGCAATTTAAATTAGGTTTGAATTTTTTTGCACATTCAAAGAATAATCGGATTGTTGCTGTAGAAAGGGGCTCTGCTAAATTTTTTATGACTTCATGAAAATTTGCAAATTTATGTCTTAAAAAAACATGGAATGTATTTTTAATATTTACTTCATCCATTTCATTTAAATGAACAATGTGTAATCTATTTATTAATTTTTTATTAAATGCTGAAGTGTATTTTTTATTATTTCCATATATCAAGAAGAAAAATAAATTTTCTATATTTTTCATAGTAGCATTGTCCCTATTATAATACATATTGTAATCAATAAACTGGTTTAGAAATTCTAAAATGCTAGTATTAGGAACTGATTTAGTCTTACCACTACTATTATTACCACTTTTCGCGACACGACTAGCATCAATGTTAAAATCAAATAATAAGCTGTCATCATTATTTTTATGATCCGAATAGTTTAAAACGTTATCATCATATTTTTGTAAATTGTTTAAATCGTCTAATATAAAATATAAACACTTTTTGTTACCTATAGGTTTATAAATATTTCTGCATTTTTTTTCCACATTAATTTCAATTTTTTTTTCTAACAAATTGGAGTTATATAATTTAGAGACAAACGTATAATAAGTTGATATGTCATCTTTAATATATGGCAATATATTATACTTCATAAAAAATGTTTTTCCGCTTAATTTATTTCCTATTAATAATATATTTTTTTTATTATACATTAAAATGTTTATTATATTCTTTTTTCTTAAAGACTCAACATTTTCTATATATATATTATCATTAAACTTTTCTTGAAAGTATTTTTGTTTATTTTTATGCATGTCATTGATTTCAGTTAAATTATCTTTCTGACTATAAAAATTTTTTAATGATGACTTTTTATAGCTTTCAATCAAGTTTCCATTATCTAAATTATAGTCATTATTATTTTGTAGTTCCATATTATCATTGTTTATATTTTCATTATGACTTATTTGGTTGTTTACTATGTTTATATTTGGGTTTCCATAATTATTCATATTAGGATAGTTATTATTTTCATTGTTTAAATTTTTATAAGACATTAAATTATCGGAGAAATTGTTATTTGAAAATGTGTTATCAGAAAAATAGGTGTTCGACAAATTTTTACTATAAGCGTTAAAGACATTTGAATCCATAAAATTGTTATCAGAATAAATATGATCCTTAGAATAAGTAGAAAACATATTATAATTGTCTATGTTGTTGATATCATTTGCATTGGATGGCCCATTATCCGACATAAAATTAAAATTATATGTTTGATATTCATCGAGAGTATTTTTATTATTACTATCACTAAATAAGTTGTTATAATTAATTGTATATTTATTAAAATTCTTACTAAATTCTAAATTACTGCTTAATAAAAATTTATTAAAATCGGTTTCAGGGTTTAATGTCTCATTTAATTGATTTACTCCCATATATTTCATATTGCTATCATTTTTTATAAAATTATAATTATCATAAGAAAAAAAGTGTTCTTTAACATTTGGTAAAAAATTATGATTTGTTGTTATTAATTCGTCCCATAATACCCAATTGAAATTGTTTTTGCTTATTATGTAATCAAAAATTGTATGTAAATGTGGGAATGTGTTATCTATACTTTTAATTAAATGATCTAGCAATTCTTTACTTTTAGGACATAAAATATTAGAAAAGATATAAATAATTGATTGTAGAAATAATTTTTCTAGGCATAAAGATGGGTTTAGGTTTCGTGGAAAATTTTTGTCATATAAATTACACAACATGTCATAAAGTTGACATATTGATATTATAATATGTGCATCACTTACATCTATAATTAATTTGTATTTATTATTTTTTTTAGCATTCATAATTTTTTTAACATATTTATTAAAAAATCCCTGAACCAAATTCTTTTCTTCTAAATTAAAAAAATTCCTTTCTAAATAACTGCTAACAATCCATTCATAATTAAATTCTTCTGCATTCATAAATACAATTTTCGATCTACTTATAAATGATGGAGCACAATTTTTTAAATTTTCTATTTCGAAAAATATAAACGCATTGTCTGAAAATTTTATTCTATTTCCATTTATAAGTGTAAGAATTCGATGTTCATCAAGTAATGAGTGCAATGGTTCTGTTGTTAGTATATCTAGAGGTCCATCTAAAATTAGCCATTTTTCATTAGAGTTATTATTTTCAAACAATCTTTTAATTATTAGTGATAAAATACCGTCTTCATATATTTCCTTTTCATTATTATAATAACCATATAATTTTTTTATATCCGTAGACATAGGATTAAAAACTGTTACATCTATATTGAAATCATTATTTTCTGTACCCTTTTTATATGTATTTGAAATATCTACTAATGGTCCTGATGTTGTTTTACTTTGTATGCTACTTGTGACACTTAATGTGCTTAACCTTTTATTACATACAACATTATTTGGTATTATATTTGTTGAATTTCCTTGATTTTTATATTTATTACAGAATAAATTATTAGGCGATAATAAATTATAACTTTCATACTTATTTTTATTATTCGGTATTTTCGAATTTGCATCTGTATTATTCATTTGACTCATATTCATAAAGTCTTCATTATTTACTATTATTTTCTTTTTATTCTTTATATTGTAGACATTATCATATGATATATTTCCTTTTGTAAACATTTTTTTATCATCATTACCATTTTCTTCAATGATACCATTTCCAACAGCACCACTAGCAGATTGGACAGGGAAATTATTATCAGGGTTGCACATATTATTATTTTTGATAAAATCACAATAATGTCGGAAAATATTTATGATACTAGTTTTTCCAGAACATGATTTCCCTACTAAAATAATTCCTCTATTTGTTTTTTTAATTTTATACAATTTTAATATACTATTTATATAATAATCATTTACAGTATAACCCATATTAGTCATAATATTTGTTATTATTTTAATTGAAGTTTCATTATTCTTTTTTTTCTCGTTATTTTTTTTGACCAAAGGAAAAAGATCTTTTAAAAATTTATAAAATATATTTAAGTCATCTTTTAATAATTTTGATTCATTCACTTCAACTAAAGCATCATATATTATTTCTTCTTCGCTTTTTACATTTATATTTCGTATAAAATCATCAGATACTAAATTTAACAAATTTTTTATTTCTCTTAAGTCGATTGTATATTGTTTTTGTTTAGATAAAAACTCATATAATAGACTATAACATGTGTTAATTTTCTTTGACAATTTTTTAGAATTTTTAAATCCAATAGACGCTAATGAAAATTGACATATTAAGGAAAAATTAGGAGGTTTAAAAGAAAATTCTTGGATTACATTGTTATAATTTTCTAACGAGTATATACAATCATTGGTATTTTTACATAATGTTAAATATATTGAGCAATTATTATTTATTTTAATGGATTTTCCTTCAAAGTATGCATGTTCATTCGTATCAATTTTATTTTCTGTATCATAATTGTCAAAACTCCAAGTTTTGTCATTATAATTTCTTATGTTATCATGTTCATTGTATCTGTTGTTAATAATTTCACTGTCTAGAAACGTTTGTTCTTTCTTATTCTTATCATTATCCGAACAACCCCTTTTCATATTATCCGATTCATTGATATCTACATTATTGTCTAAATTTTCACTTATTACTTTCATATTTTCATCATCTATATCATTTATTTTGTCATTAGTTTTACCTTCGATTGAATTACACTTAATATAAGTAGGGGACTCTTTTCTCATTTCAATAGAAGTATCATTTTTTTTGTTTTTTTTTTCTTTTGATATTTCTTTGCTAGTAAATATGGAAACGGAATTATAATTGTTATTATTGTTTTCAGAATTAGATATTTTCATGTTGTGATAAGAAGAAATATCTTCATAGTTAAAGTACTCAAAATTTGTATTGACATCACCAATATTATTTTTGCCTTCCTTATCAATTCTGAAATGTAATCTATGTAAAATATGTTTAATACTTCTAAATTGTTCGACTATTACAGCAATAACATTTCCTTCTATTCTATTGAATTCATCAAAGCAACACCAGAACCCAGATTGTAACAAACCAGATAAAATATTCCCTATATATTTTGAAGTATTATTATTATTGCAATTAATTGATATAATGTTTGTGCCAAACATTTTTGAAAATTCTTTGATGGTTTCACTTTTTCCAACTCCTGTTTCTCCTTTGATTGCATTTACATAAAAATTGTCCAATGAAAATAAACACGAATAAAAACATTTTTCAGTTAATGGTGTTATAACTAATCTACTACTATTTCCCTGATATTCATAAGAATATTTTCTTTTATTATTAAAATAATGCAAATATAAAGTCATTGATTTTTTTAGCATTAAATTTATGGTTTTAAGATATTTAAGTTGTTTACTATTTTTATCATCTACGTCCTCTTCTATTTTATTCATTTCTTTTCTATTACCATCATTATTGTTATCACTAATTTTTTTGTCGCTTAATGCCCTTTTGTTTTTTATTAATGTTTTATTTCCTTTCACTTCTGCATTTTCTGAAAAATTATCCTTTCCTTCTTCAAGCTCATCTATCTTATTTTTATCAAAATAATTGTTTTTGTAATTATTTCTGCCTTCATTCAAATTGTCATCATTTTCATTTATTTCTAAATAATTAACATTTTTTTCTGTTTCTTCATTTTCATCATCTTCTAGTTTGTCTAAATCAAAGTTTTTTTGTGATTCTACTTCGTTTGCTTCTTCACATTCATATACTTCTTCCTCTTCATCTTCTCTTTCTGTTTCATCAATTTTGATATATTCTTTTTCTAGTATATCTATATATTGATCATTTTCTTCATTATTTTTGGATCCTTTTTCCTTTTTTTTAGTGACATTTACTCCTTCAGTTTTGCAACATATATTCCCTTTTCCTTTTCCATTTAAAATTTTACTTGAATTTTTTCCCGCAAAATTTATCTTTTTAGCTTGACTATTATTGTTATTTCCTATTACATTTTTTTTATCTTCCTTGATATTTTTATTTGCATTGCTAATTTCCGCCTTTCTGGTAGTATCTTTCCTAAAAAAAGCATCGTGCTTAGTATTTGATAATTTTTTGTTGAAAGACAAATCTTCATTATTTTTTTTAGCAACGGAATAAACAGTAGAAGAAGTAATGGGATCGGTGCTTTCCTTTCTATTCATATATTTTCCATTTATTAAATCTCTATCTAATTCATTTTTAATGTTATTTATTTTGGAATTATTCTTTGTTTGATTGTCAATAAGCATATTCCCGTGTTGGTCGGACATATCAGAACGGGATAATCCTTTTTGAGAAGCCAAATAGGTATTTTCTAAATCTTCAGTTAATATATACTTAATTTGGCATAACCATAGAAAATTATCATTACACTCCATTTTGTTTTTAAATAATTTTTCTGCAACATCTTTATAGTAACTTTCCAGTATTATCAAAGCACTAATTTTAATATAATTTTTTTTATCTTTTACAGTTTTTATAAGATCTGATAAAAATACCAATTCTTTATGATTTTCTTTTTTCATGTGATTTACAAAAATATGAGAACCCTTTTTAATTTGCATAAGAGAATATTCATAATCATTTGTAAAATTAATACGCTTGCTAGCTAATACTAATTGTTGTGGATTATTTAAGATCCAATTTTTTAAATTATTTCCTCTTAATTCTGTCTGTACATTGACTAAATTAAGTTTGAGAGTTTCATATATATTTTCTTCAAGTTTGTTTAATATAACCGTTGATGACTCACAGTTTAATGGTAATTTTTTCTGGAGTTTAATTTTTTCATTACATTGAGAATAAATATAAATATCATAATGGGAATAGTAACATGTATTATTACAATTGTCTACACCGGAATTATTACTTTGATCGTGCATATAATGTATAATATCATTTTTTATGGGCTTCTCTTTATTTATTAGTTTTTCGTTTGTACCAAAATTATGGATATTTTTATTACATTCATTAGCATTAACTATCATAAGCGGTTTAGAGCAATTTAATTGTAAATTTTTTTTTTTTTTTTCTATGGGAACAAATTCTATGGAATAAATCGAGAAAAATAATTTTTGTATTTTTTTTTTTAATAACATTGGATCTTTATATATACCTAATATCTCTAAAATTTCTTTATTCGATAAAAAATATAACCTTGGAAATGAACTTTTTTTTCTTTCTAAATAACTTTCCAACGATTTTTCAATCAAATTTAATTGCTTATGTATTTGTAAAAACATTTGTATATTAGCATTATTATTAATTTTATCTAAAATATAAGAATTATCAAAACTTTTAATCACTTTAACATATTTCTGATTGCATATATTATATTCTTCATATATTTTTTTTAAATATGGTTTCATTGCCCCTGAAGACGATAAAACATATTTTAAATATTCATTTTTGCTCTGTATAAAACATATTATTTCTAAATTATCGTATAAGTTTCCAAGTATGCCTTCCCATTTTTCTGTCTTTTTTAAAAAATTAATATCAAAATTATAAATTTTTATGTTATTTAATAAGAATATATCTTCGTTAATATTATTGAATATTTTATCTGTGTCTTTTATTAAAAAAGAATATTTGTAATTGCTAACACATAATCTCATATTTTTATACTTATTTATTATTTTTTTCAAATTATTTTCTATGAATAACTCCTTTTCCGCGTTGTTATATAATATTGTAATAAATTTTATTTCTTTGTATAATTTATGTTCAACAATATCATTTATCGTGATGTTATTTAAGTTCCATTGTACATTTGTTTTTAATTCGATTTCTTTAAAGTGTCTAAATTTTATACATTCATCAGTTAATATTTCTACAAGTATTAATGAGAATTTTAGTTTTCCTACATTATTTTTTAATTCTTTATATATTTCCCAATTGTTTCGTACTTTCATGTTTATTAAAAACTGCTCAAAAATATCGACAAAATGAGTTTTTATTTGATTTAAAAATATCTTTATATTCAAATTTTTCGTATCTCTCATACTAATTTTGTTGCTTATCATGTATTCTTGTTTGTTTAAACTATTTTCATCTACATTGTTATCAGTGTTTTTATTCCCTTCTACATTTGACATACTGTTTTGGGTAGTGTTAAATTCTTCTTCATCCAATTTAGTATTCATATGCAAATTAAACATGTCTAAACTTTGATTCATTTGATTTTTTTCCTCTAAAAATGACAATGTTTCGCTCAAATTTTTATTTATGTATTCTTTTATTGCGACTATCAAATTATTTAATATATCATATAAATAAAATATATTAACATTTTTAATAAAATCAAAAATTATTCTCCAAAATTTAATCATTTCCCACATATATTTTAAATGACATAAATCTACTTCCATATCTCGTATTTGTTCATCACAAACATCATCAATATTAAATAAAATTATTTTGTTTTTTAAACCGTCCTGAATTTTTTTAATATTTACTAGTTCTTTCTCATAAAATTTAATCATTTCTAAAGCATCATTAGGATTGTTTTGTATACTTATAGGAATTTCTTTGTAAAAAATTGTTTTTTTCTTTTGCCATAGTTTATTAAATTCGTTATACAGATTTTTAATTTCATTTTTCATCTTCTCTTTAGTGTCTAAATACATTTTTTTGCTTTCTTTAAGTAACACTTCAAATTTATTTGATAATATTGATGATATTTTTAATTTCATTATTTCATCTTCATTCAACTCTCCTTTTAACTCAATCAATTTTAAATAATCTTCTTCAAGCTTATCTAAATCTTTTTTGTTTTGTTCATAATTGTTATTACAATATTCTAATAGAGAATTGTGTTCTTTGAGGGCATTTATATCTACAGGTGCTTTTAAAAGATTTGTGCTATTTTCTTTAAAGAACCAATATAATTCTTCGAGTTTTTTTTTACATTTCTCATTGATATAGTTTAAGAACAATTCTTTATATTTTTTAAAATCGGATAACAATTCCTCCTTCAATATACTCAAGTTTATTTCAATAAACAAAATTATTTCCTGAAAAGGGTTACAAAAAAGTAAAAAATAAATAAATGACAAAGATATGGAACAAATCGGATATATAGACAGAAGATTACATTCCTTTCGTGAGGATATATATGTGCATATCATTTTATTTATTTTTTTATTTCTTAATAATGAGAAAATCATTTAAATATGTAACTATACATAACCGTTTTCAAGCTTTAATTTTTGTTTTTTTTAGGCCTACCTTATCTATGTCTTGCTCGATACTTTCCTCCAAATTTTTAAATATATTTATTTGATTGTAAATGTATTTCATAGTATCTTCAGATGTGTATAAATTATGAAGTAATTCATCTTCATTCAGATTTAAAAGTTTCAAATTATAATATTTTAACCACTTAATTTTTTCCTTTAGTTTTTCCATAAAGTTATTATATATAGTATTTATTTGGTTTAATAATTTAATGCATTGGTTATTGTTATCATTTTTCTTAAGTGTATTGTCTTGAGTCACGTTAGCATTATCTTTATCATTAGTATTTGGTGTACTGAATGCAAAGGCTAATTTTTTTTTAATTTGATTTTGTCTATTTTTTAATATAACCTTTGTAAATTTCGGAAAATTATAGAACATATCTGAGGCTTTTTTGTAGATTCCGTCAGTCAAATTTTTAGAAGGGTGATGTGAAAAATCATATATAAGTTCTTTATTTTTATTCATTTTAACATATATTTTGAATAGTGGGTAATTTTCGACTGCATCGTTACTAATTTTATCAGTCAATAACTTATAATAATTATAGAGAGAAACTTTAACAGATATAAAATATTTTTTCTGAAAAGTCTTTTCAACATTTACTATGTAACTTTTAAATGAATTTAGACTTTTTCCAGAATATTTTTCAATATATAAAAGCATTTCTTTTAATATTTTTATAATATTAGTATGTTTATCTCTTAGTATACTTCTAATAGATTCTATATTAATATTTTGCTCTTCTTCAAATTCATCAAGTGTATATGTTCTTTTGTCATCTATTGAAATAATAGAAATTTGTTCGATTTCATTTAATATTTCTTTAATTTGTTCGTCATGTTTTTTAAATGCTGCAATGACAGTTTTAATATTTACACATTCATTAAGTAAGCTGAATAAGACGTTTAGTTTTATGTTGTCTTTATTCCAGTTAAATTTAAATATAGTATTCTCAATATTATTATATATATTTTTTAAAATAAATTCAAATATTTTATATTGATCATTATTTAGCATCATACAAATACCATTATAATTTCGTACTAATCTATTTACATATTCTTTAGATATTTTTAATCTATCTTCATGAAATGATATTTCGTTAATTACATTTGGTAAAAATATATGTTCATCTTTTATTTTAAGCCAAAAGTTAACTTCAGATAGTACTTTTTTAATTTCTACATTGTATGTGTTTTCAAGATATTTGTCTTTTATTTTTGTTAAAATTGAATTATCTAATAGTGTATTAACTAAAGAATTATTTTTTTTAGCTGAAATAGTTTTTAACTCATTTACCCACATACTATTAATTTGTTTTATATATGTATTAATCGCATTTTGAATATTCAAATATTTTTCATAAGCTATTTCTCTTTCTTTAACTATAGGCATATAATATAAGCTAGTTAACTTTTCGAAAATCTTATGTAATTTTAGACTGATATTTTTAGCAAACATAATACAAGAAGAATGATATTCATATCTGATATTGTATGAAAAATAATTAAGGGGATTGTCCAAAAAGTTGTTAAAATATTTAGAATATGAATCAATGTAGTTAATAAAACACCACCATATATCTATCGATTTTTTACTCATAAATGATTTGATATTTTCAGTTATAGCTAATGTATAAAATTTATCAAATAGAAAAATTGTATATTCAATGTTACTACAATTCTCAAACGATATTTTAATTAGATTTATAAAAATGCTTTCTAGAACTTTTATTAACTCTTTGGTCTTTTTAAAATCATTATTCCATTCATTATGCTTAATACTTAATATTTCGTACTTTAATTTACGTATCCTAATTAGTTCATTAAAAAATGTTGATTTTATATCATCAAAACCCTTTTTAATTATATGATAATGTTCATAGCTAAATGTTTTTATATCTTCTTCTGTAATCGAAAACAAAAATTGATCACATGCGTAGCATATCTCCTTTAGGTCTATACATTTATTCTTGAATGCTATGATCTGCTTAAACAAAAATGGAAAATCGATGAAGAGAAAAAAACGCACACACATATATTTATAACTCATATTATCAAATTTTAACAGGGTAAGAATAATCGTTGGTGAATGAATTCATACATAGCAAATGCATATGCAAACAAATAAAAAAACAATTACATTTGACATATTCGTAGGATGGAGGATAGAATCAAATGTCTTGCTATTTTCCGGGGAATCTCTAAAAGAAATATTTATTAGATAATCCCAATAAGAGACAAAATTTATGCATTCATCCAGTGTTTTTGATAACTCTTTAACTTCTTTAGTATATATTTTTGATAAATCAATATAATTTTGCAATTTTTTAATAAATTCATTTAATAAAAGTGTTATTAAATTATTTATTTTATCGGAATTTTTATAATATTTAGAATACCGAAAAACCAACTTTAATCTATTTACAACTATAGGTAAAATGCTATAAATGTTTTCTGTAGATAAATTATCTTCAAAATTACTGAAAGGTTCTTTTAACATTTTTAATGCTTTTAATTTTTCTTCTAATTCATCACATTCATTTTTAATGCTGTCTATTAATATATTATACTTTTTAACATTAGCGCAATTATTTTTTTCCAAAAAACTTAAGATGCTATTTACAATTTCAAAATTTACTTCCTCCAAAAGATCTTTTAAAATATTATGTTTTTCTTCTGCATCTGATATATATTCACACAGTGTCATGTAATTTAATTCCTTTATACAAATCTGCATAATGTAAAGATAGAAGTATGTGTAGGTAAAAATTTAGGTAATTTCATGGGGAATATACAAATGAGAGGAAAGCATAGACTGAAATATGAATAATAAGTAAAAATATATACGGTTATGTAAATCCATTGAATATAATTTTAAAATATAAATGCACTTTACAATGATACTATAGTTCCATATGCCTATTCCTATGATTATACTTTTACTTTTTTTAACATGGTTATGTGCGAAATTATAAAATATGCCTTATTTTATCTATTTATATATATTATAAAGTTAAATTTCCTCATTTAGAATTAAAAAGACACAAATATTGTAAAATATTATACTAAAAATATTTAATAATATTATAAATAAAACTGTATTTTTATTCCCTAATTTTCATAGTGACTACATAAAATAAGTTACATGCATAAACTGTCATATTAGGGTCAATATAAGACCTTATGAATAATGCATATAAATGTGTTTATACACATTTTTGAGTAACATATAGAAATATAATAATTATATTACTATTCTATAATTGCATAAATTGGGGAAAAATTAATAATTATATTTTTAATTATGTATTATTAACGATGTACTATTAAATTAATAATATTTTATTATTCACTAAAAAACAAAAAAAAATGATAATATATTTTATGGTGATGCTAAAATTGTTCTTATACTTTACAAGATATATACTTGTTTATTCAATGGAAATACAATGGATCTACACCACGTTTGCAACTATATTTTTTTTGTGTGTTAAATATTTTACATTTTTAAATAATTTTTGGATGTCATTTATCCAATGGCTCAACAATCTTTCAAATATCTGAACGTAACCTTTATCAGTTCCAGAAAGTTGGATATTATCCGCTGCGATTTTTGGATAATAAATTAGTTTATTTTTGATAAATAACTGTGTTATATATGTCATAAATTCTATAGTGGTAATATTAAAGTCATTTTGTATGATTATTGAAGATTTATTTTTCATGTCTAGCAAGGGGATAAATACTCTATCCATTAAATTTAAAATATTTTCTTTTATATTGCATTTTATTTTATTATACAAAATTACATTATCAATATTCTCATATGTTATTTTTTTAGTATTGTGTTTTAGAAATATTATATACTCATTAATCGACTCATCTATTATTTCTTTAGGTACATCAAAAGAAAAGCTTAGTTTTATGGGATCACAATCTGCTATATATATATATAATATTTTAGAGTTAGTATTGAAAATCCAATTGTGAACTATCTTATTATAATCATCGTTCCAGATACTATTGAAACTGTATTTTGATAAACAAATTTTGCTCTCTATCCATGATCGTATAAAGTCTTCGCTAATTTCCTCGGTCATTTTGAATTTTTCTTTTTATAAAAAAAATGATCACAACAAATTTATAGATCAGAATAACGATCGAGGAAAAAGCAACTAATTTTTATTTTACATGTTTTGGTTTCCAATATATTATCAGCTTTATTAGAGGTGTGTATAAACGTACATGTGCAATAACATTGTTTTCATATATTAAGAAATATCAATATATATTATCTAATAAAATTTACGGAACAATAAATGAATTGAAGAAAATTTTTATCGAAAGATAAAAATAGAACATAAGTTAAAATATGTAAATGATAAAACATCACATAGTATGCAAATAGTTATTGTAAGGTCATTTAAATGAGCTAATAAAAAATATGAACACAGACAGACATGCATACATATATATATTACATGAAAACATACAAGACGAAGAAAAATTGTAAATACCTAAATTAATTTTGTAAACCTTACTTGAAGAATAGATAAATGCTTATAGCCTTATAATAGGCAATTGTTATTATATAACTTGCATATGTAGAAGTATTAATTTTAATTAGTACTATAAATATTATAATTAAAAAAACGCACTATTATATTAATATACATATATTTTTTTCTTCTTCATCCTCGTCATTTTTTCTTTACTTTTTTTACGTAAAAATAACTGAAAAAGAAATATCGAAATTTTTGTTCTTACAAAATGTAAGAATTTTATATTTTATAAACTTTAAAATTCATAAAAATTGTACGTAATGCATAAAAAAAAATTAAAAAATGTCAATGCGAAGGAAGAATATATTATTTTAAAGTTTATAACCATTAGACACGTTTTAAAATTTTTTTCTTAATAAAAAAAATATATATATAAACAAATCGAAATAGATAAATTTCTATATTTCGATAAAAATTGTAATTAAAAAAAAGGCCATGTAAAAAAGGAAAAATACATAAAAGTATATGATTTAAAAAACAATTAAAATTTTCTTTATTATAATTTTTTATAAAGTTCTCACGATTTAAATGTGCACAGAGAGGGGGAGAAATAATTAAAAATAATATTACTTTATTGAGATATAGTGTGAATTTGGAAAATAGTTAAAAATATAATTAAAAAAAAAAACTATAATCTTCGATATATATTAAATTATGAAAATAATTCTATACATTTTATATATTTATATATACATGGCATGTATAGAGAGATTATACCTATGATGATATAAAATGAATTTCCCTCTATAATATTATTGTTATTTATTTTTTTATTTTTTATGGGCATGTTTATAATAAATTTAAGGTTATTAAAAATTTTATAATTGATTTATTTAGTTATTATCTATCATATGGAAAAACAATTACTTTGGTATGTCTTTTAAATCATGGTTAAACTAATTAAAAAATTATTATATTTAATATAGAAAAATGTTAATTTATTTAAAGCAAATAAAAATATATATAAAGATATGTTATTCTACTGGTTCAAATAAATTACAATTTAAGAGGAAATGTGTATATACATATGAAATGATATATTATATCATGGTAATTTTATATATCTTAAATCGTGAATGAAAAAATAAATATTTAACACAGGAAAGGAAAACATTTTATTAGTCTAAAGAATTTTGATTTATATTATTAACTAATTCTTATTATTGTGATTGTATTTGCCATCGTTTTGATATTGTATTATCTATTATGTTTTTATTTTTAAATATTAAAATTTTTAAATAGGAAATCACATGTGTGTAGACAGTTCGAAATTAATATTTACAATTACAGATTTTTTAAATAAAATTATTCAAAATGAATAAATTTTTTGTCTTTCCTTTATTGTTAATTTTAAATTCTATTGTTCTTGTAAAGTCGTTAACAGAGAATTTACGGGTATCTAGATATAGCAAACCAGGTAGATTCACCAAAAGCATATAAATATAATTTTATTTGCCTCACAAAAAAAAATATCTATGTAATAATTTATCTTAAAAAAAATAACTATATAAATTCATTTTCAAAATTATAATAATAAAGGAATTTCAACAATAATACTGAAAGGAGGTTACATTAATAGACAGTAAAAATACACATATTATTATTTTACATATTTATATTTTTACATTTATCCGTAATTTCACTAAACTTGTTTAATAGTTAAGATTATGCGAACCTGGTTTAAAAGGTTTCCATTACATTTATATACATATCAATTCTTATATTTTACAAATGGATATGATTATTTTTTGATTTTAAAAGATTTATTGGGGAAATAAGCATTGGTAATCCTCCTCAATCATTTAAGGTTTTATTTGACACTGGTTAAAAGGACAAAAAATGAAAAAATATAAAATATATAAATAAAGAGAAAACGAAAGTATTCTCATCGCGTAGTCATATATATATGTACATAATTACATGCTGCTTTGATGGATTTTTACAACTATTTAAATGCTATAATATCATATAATCTTTTAGGTAGTACCAATTTATGGATTCCTTCAAAAAATTGCTATGCAAAAGCTTGTTATAATAAAAAAAAGTATGACTATAATATATCTAAAAATTATAGAATATCCTCCCAAAAAAATCCTGTGAATATTTTTTTTGGAACGGGTAAAGTTCAGATTGCTTATGCTACCGATGATATACACCTAGGAAGTATTAAGTAAATTATTTGAAATACATAAAAGGTTTAAAACAAAATAAATAAATATAAATATATATATGTGTGTAAATTATTAGAGTTAGGAATCAGGAATTTGGAATAGCAAATTATATGTCCGACGACCCTTTTTCTGATATGCGTAAAAAAATAAATAAACAAAATGGACATTGCTTTATTTGGATTTTGAAAATATAAATATGTATATATAAAATATGTATTGACTTAATTTTTCTTTCTTTTTTTTGTTTCAGAATTTGATGGACTATTTGGATTAGGCATTTCAGAGGATATAAAAAGAAAAGGACTAATATATGACAATATACCAAGGAATAGTTCTAGAAAAAATGTTTTCTCCATTTACTATCCTAAAAGCGTTGATGATAATGGGGCAATTACATTTGGTGGATATGACAAAAAGTAAGAGAAAACGGAAAGATGTGTTCACATATATGTATACATAAAATCGGCCTTCTTAAAAAATAAAATATATACATGGCCATAGATATACATCCATATGCATATAATATTAATTATTTTCGAAGATATATTGAGCCGAATTCGAATATAGATTGGTTTGTTGTTTCGTCTAAAAAGTATTGGACCATAAAAATGGTGAGATAAAAATTACTATTATAGAAATATAATAAAAAAGCTAAAATAAAGCACCATTATATATATTCAAAATTTAATATTGAACATATAGACAGGAATAAAAATTAATGGTTTGTTTTTGGAAATATGCTCAGGGAATATAGGTTAATGAAAATATAAGAAATATAAATAAATATATATATTTACGTTTTACTTATTTTTTATTTTTTTTGCAATATTTATTTGATTCATATAATTTATTCCTAATTTTACATTGATTAGAAGGATATTGTGATGCTGTAATTGATACAGGAACATCGAGTATTGCAGGACCAAAAAATGGTAGTGTCATTTATCTCATTTGTGAAATTTATAATTATATTTATCTATTAATAAAAAAAAAAGAGAAAAATTTTATATATTTTCATTTCTTTCTTATTTTTAGACTTAATATTATTAACTAAATTATTAAATCCTGTAAAATCATGCCAAAATAAAACACTATTAAAAAACTTTTCTTTCGTTTTTTTGGACGAAAATGGTATTTATAATATAAAAAAATGTATATATTATATATATTTATAAAATTAAATTATCCACTTTTCTTCGATTTCCCATTTTTTATAGGTGTAGAGAAAGAATATGAATTAACATCAAACGATTATATTGTTAATTCGTTTAAAGTTGACCCAATTTTAAAAACCCCATGCAATTTTGCATTTATGCCAATTAATATATCATCACCTAATGGATATTTATATGTATTTATATTAGAATCTATAATATTATATTTTCACATGTATACACATATAGTACACTAATACAGATAATAAATGTGAGTATATAGGTGTGCATTTTTTTTTTATATTTATGCAGATTCTTGGCCAAGTATTTTTACAAAAATATTATGCAATATTTGAAAAGGACAATATGAGAATCGGTATAAGTGCACCTTAATATATGATCTAAACAAAAAAAATTATATATAGCATAATATATACTATTTTCGAATGTCCATATGCATACATATTTTTACGGAAATCAGAAAAAAATTGATATATATATTTTTTTTAGGCCTAGCTAAATCGATATAACATCTTTTCTCTTTAAAAATAAATATATATTATATTTAAAATGTTATTTTTTTCGCATGAAATATTTTTTACATTTATTTATTCTTCCCGATAACTTTGTCTATTTGTTAAAAACGATTTTTGAAGACATTATGCATGTCATAAAGCATTTAAAATTAAAGAAATGAATTGCATATTATAAAATTCGAACTAGGTATATAAATTTTACTGCTATGTTAATAAATATATTGAACTGTCGCCATATTTTATATTAATGTTATAATAAGATATGAGCTTATACTGTTGATTTTCATGGAGATGCTATTTCGCATATATATATATCTGCGTATTCATAAAAAATATACATATATATATACGTATAAACATAGAAATGATCAGAAAGAGAAAGTCTAACATAGAAGAAAATGGAGATATTGAAGCGAACATTGAAGCTGAATTAATGGAAGGAGGGATCTTGTTTGGTCAAAGGAGCTCGAGCATCAACAAGATAAATGAATCTCTTAATAAAAATATAGAAAATGACAAAAAAGAAATAAACAAAATAAAAAAAAAAAATGAAAATAAATTGAATCCATTTTTTTCTGCTATATCATTGAATAGTAATAAAAACAACAATATAATAAATAATGATGAGCCTATAAATTGGGATAAATTGGAAAAATGTGAGTCTATTGAGCATATTCATGGTCGTCGTTCAAAAAATAAAAAACGTGTACACATCTTAGACAGTGATAAGAAAAAAGAAAAAAGACGTTCATCAATTGATGAATTATGCAATAAATATGACAAAGAGGTAAAGGATTTATTACAGAATTTTGAGTTCATGAGTTTTTCTCAATTATTTAAAAATCCTTTCGATCCAAATATGAATAGAGATGAAAAAATGTAAAAAATAGAATTGAAAATTTAATTGGTGTAACTATTACTTAAAATTTAATACATTATATAGTTGTATATTTATAGATATATTTTCGTGAATATTTTTTAATAAAAATGTATGTATGAATATGTACATAAAAATTCATTTTCATATAAATCACGCTTTTCTATTTATATACAAATGTATATATATTTTGTCTATTTTAAGTGTTAGAATATTTTATTATTCTGGATTTACCTTTTTACCATATATAGGATGGGTTATAGGTATGAGAGAATCTAAAAAATGCGATTCCATACATTTTTATAATTTTTATTATCCCTTTTTCATTATTTTTCAATCTCCATCATCCTATTATCTCTAGCGTCAATTTATGGATCATTCTCCAAAGGAAAAAATAATAAAAATATTATATCGGTAAAGCATTATCAAACAAATAATAGAAATGTATAATTATTTTTTCATATATATATTATTTAATCATTATTTGTTACCTTTTAATTCTTTTAGTTAAGAATTATAAGTTCCATTCAAACCGTTGTTTTGGGATTAATTATTATTACTATTCTAGTCTTAATTAACAGTTAGTCTAAAAATTAAAAAACAATTTATGTTTAATGTGCATATATATTTGTGTATGTTGCCTATATTTCTTATAAACATTAGAGAAATATAAATTATATTTTTTTCTTTTTAAAAGTGAGCAACAATAATATGATGCAATGCGAACTTAACGGGATCTCATTCAAAAAAAGTACAAAAATTGGATTTATGTGCAAATGTGATCATAAAAAATGTTTCATTCCAATTAAGTTAAATGATTTTTATCCTTAGAATTAGTAAAAGAAGGAGGATATAATATCGTATTTTTTGGGCCGAGAAGCACAAATGATTGGATGGAATCTAAATTAGCACAAAGTATTGTTCTCACATTTTATAATTCGTACATGTGTGTTTTTATAGCCTTAGTTTATAAATGCCAATTTAGCTATGTATCAAATTATATATATGTCATAACTCTGATATTTTGTGATATTTAGTCTCCGAAGATTTAGAATTCAATGTATATTCTATCAATTATCCAAATACTAAGAATAGAATAATACCTGAAAAAAATCAAACCTTTTTAAAAACTGCACTTGAATGTGCAAGCATAAAACACTCTCATACTATTCTTTTTTCCTTTCAACTGGAAAGTGCATTAAAATATACAATTCCGTTCCTAGAGGTATTGTACAAAAAAGAAGTTTACATATATATCACATGATATTAATAATTTATTTTACTATATTCCCATTTTTCATTTTATTTTTGATAGACAAATGAAATTCTTGGGTTTTTCAGCTTCTTGAAAAGATATCCAAAAAATGTAAATACAAAATATATATATATAGATTGTTTACATATGCATAACAATATAGAAAAGCATTAATATAATACCTGTCTATAATTTATAATACATGTTTTTTTTCTTTAAAATTTTATATTTTTTTAAAGAAATCTACTATAAATAAGAGGGGAAATGAAAACATAATTTATTTTTCCCCATTAGAACAAAGTTTATACGATATTTATACTTCATTGACATTTCGGAAATGTCAAAATGAGCAAAATGAATATTACAACACATTTCATATAGTACATAATAGTTTTAATAAATATAGGATCAGATGTTCGGTAAAATAAATATAATATATAAAAATGTAAACTGAATATATTAAAAAATAGACTCGATGGTTATACATTGTTTATGCTTTATAATAAAGGATTTTTTGATCATTCAATTTGAATTATTATTTTATTTTTTTATTTTAATAATATTTACTTGTATGCAAACAAAAATGTTAATTTTTATGCTTTTTTTATTTAATATTTGAAAAACAGAAAAACTTAGCTCGGGATTATAGCATAATTGCAAATAATTTTAAGTTTAGCACAATTGGAGTTGATAAAAAAGAATCAAAATATGAAGAAGAAGATTTTAAAGAAGCGGTTGATGGATTTTATCAGTATTTATTATTGATTCGAAGCATTCTTTCTGAGGATGATTTAGAGCATTATAGAAATATATTATGTAAAAGTAATTTATGTGAAGAGAAAGGATCGGTGTGCGTTATTTAAAATAGGAATTAATTGGAAAAAGGGAAATATTCTGGATATAATGAAATATTTGTTCTCTTTTTTTTTAAATTAAGAAACAATTATAAAAAGTTCGTTACAAAATGTTTATATATATTCATTAATAAAAATAAAAAAATATCAAAAAATTCACAAATTTCACAAAAACCACAAAAAATTGTCAACTACAAAACATAAACAATATCATCAAATCGTATTAAACAATTTTCGCAAGGTTTTGTGTAAATATAAAAGGGGACATGCTTGTCTCCTTTTCTATATAAAGCTATTGCTATAATACATTTTTTTGATAAGAAAAGGAAAAGATCACGAAATGTTTTAATTTTTTTAAAAGAGAAGTCAGAATATTTCCTTAATTCACACACATAAATTATGTTAATATCTTTTATTAAACATTTTAATGTGTTATTAGACACTGGAAATTTTGTGAAACTTTTATGATGGGCCATAAAATTATACAGCATTGTTTCAGAAATTATATTACTACTATAAAATTGAGTAGAGTTAATGTAAGGAAAGAAATCACTATAAGACGATTTTTTTTCAGTCATTTTTATCATATTATTTTCTTCAAGAAAAATAATATTTGTAGGGTTAATCAATTCCGTGATTATATTATTTATAAAATAATTTTTTTTTTTTTTTTTTAGCAAGTATGTAATTTTTCGTGTTAATATTATATTATTCATGTCTATTTCATTAATTTCATTTATATCATTAACTTCTGTTGGTAAAATTAATATGTATTCTGCTTGAAGCAATCCGGCATTTAATAAGCTATAGTCATCCATAGTTTTACATTTTATAAAAACAACATTATATATATGATGTATATTAATACTTGATATTTCACTTGTCAATATAATTATGTTATATTTGCACGTTTTATTTATCAACTTAACTAGCTGTATTATATTTGAAGTATAATTTATTAATAGTAATAATTTTTTATTTTTTGGACTATGAACAAAATATTTTTGGTACGCATCCAAATAAGAATAGGCAACACCATTTTTCCCCCTTTCTAAGATATCATTAGTGTTTTTTTTATTACTTTTTGTTTTTTTTTCGTTTTTTATAAACGTGAGGTTATTATTTAACTGCTTTATCTGTTCGCATTTGTTATTATTATTACTATTGCTATTACTTTTTTTTATTGAAGCAAAATTGTTAATATTATTTTTTTGAAGTACATTATAATCATTTTCCACCAATATGGTATCATTTAGATTAACCTCAAAAGTATATTTATCTGCTTCCATTTTAATCACACTATTCATTACATCTACTTCATTTTGCGCATTTTCACGTATACTTGTGTTTCCATTGTTGCAACCCCCCCAATTTACACATCCTTTGAAAAAAGATTGATCACTATGCTCATAATTTACAGTGTAATTATTATTTGAGTTTGGATATATATGGCTATTTTCATTAGAAATTTTAGTTAAAGACAATGTGTTCTTATCCATACTGATTTTGGACAAACTACTACTATTACTCCTATCATCGCTAATTCTATCACTGATACTTCTATTGTTATTAATACCGTTGTTAAAATTTTCTTTGTAGGACACTCTTAACATATTTTTAGTTATTCCATAATTTTTTTGAGGAAAAACTCGAAAACTTTTATAGGCATTGAATAGATCATAATAATCCATCGGCATTATTTTTGAATCATGCTTATTGATTATAGACTTATTTTTCATATTTGGCATAATGGGAATATTTTTTACTAAATTAGAAGTAGGAATTTTGTTAAAACATTGTTTTGTTTTTATGATCGATTTTAAATCATATGTAACTTTATCTATTTTTGTACTGTTAATTTCAAATAACCAAAATAAATTTTTGGCCTTTGATAAATAATTTATAACTTTCTTCGAGTTTGCAAGAACTATACATTTATCATTTTCTTTCATGAGATAGTTTTTCCCTAATAAATTCAAATAGCATTTTGGTTTCCCATTTCTTTTATTTGGGATACATATTTCATTTATATTACTATTGTTGCTGTAACTCTCATAATAATTATTCATTTTTTTTGTGTGAATTAATTCGTCGTTACAATTTTTTAATATTCCAAGATAAGGTTTTCCATTTTTGGGGCGTCGATTCCTTAACTTATTGTTTTTGTAACTTTCATTTGTACGGATACATATATCATTAGTATTTTTATTATCTATATATATTCCCCCCCTGTCTTTCTTTCCCTTTTCTGGAATATTATTTTTATACGCTACATTAATGTTGTTCGTGTCAATTATATAATGATAACTTTTTTTATTTTTCTCTTTATAAGATTCCTTTATACCATTATTACACATTGGTGTGCTTAAATTTGATTTTTTCGTATGCTGCACATGATTGTTTAACATTTCTAACAAATTAGGGATTTCTTTTAAATAAATTTTTTTATTCGGCTTGTTCATTTTCGAGTTATTTTTCTTACCATTTAATATAGTAACCATTTTGGCATTATTGCAGTTATTTCTACTAAGTGAATTAAGATACCTTTTTAGAAAGCACAAATATACAAGTTTGAATTTCAATTTTTTATGTCCCCCTATTTGTCCTGTTCGCCTAGTTCGCTCACGTATTCTGTTTCCCTTAATCATACTTCTATCCATATTTTCAAAGAAAAAATTAAACCTTTTTTTATTTGAATATACAAAATGGTTATTATTCATGTGAGAAGATTCAATTCCTATAAGTAAAATACCCAAAGATTCATATAATTTGTAAAATAATTTGTCAAAATTTAACCCAATCATATTATCATGAACAGCAAAAGAAAATATCTTTGCTATAGATCCTTTATTAAACTCGGCTATAAAATTAAAAGAATGTAAATATTTACTATTATTAAAATAATAAGGATTTTCATTATAATCATACGCTGTAAATAAATTAGATAAAAAAGTTATAAATCCAGGACATACTAAATTTTTAACTATTAAAGAATATTTTAGATTAACAATAGGAAAATGCTCACACCCTATTGATTTAACTATATTAGATACACATTTATTTCGCAATTCAATAACTGCATTTTTTTTCTCCCCATGTAAAAACTTTGCTAAAATTAATAATCGTGTAAAAGATTTAGTGTCTATATTATAATGACCATTATTAAATTTATTAGAAAATAAAAACATATAGTAAGCATTTTGCGCATTGACACTATATAATAGATTAGTGTTATGTTTTTCATTTAAATCAAAATTTTTAATGTATATTGATATACAATAGTTATCTGCTATTTTTATTTGTTCTTCATATAAATTTATAGGATAGGTAGTTAGTATGTGAAATTTTAATTTATTCCCATATGCTACTGATTCAAAAAAAAAAGTATTTAATTGTTCAGGTTGAATATCACCAATTAGTAAAATTAATTTTTGATTATTCATACTAAGTTTTCCATGTGTCTCTTTTTTGCAGAAAATCGAAATAATTAAATCATTAAATTGTATTGGAACCCAAATAAATGTCCAAAATATAAAAAATATACAAACAACCCTACTTAATTTATTAGTAGGAATGATATCCCCATAACCAACTGTAGAAATAGATATGATTGAAAAATAGAAATAATCTAAGTAATTATTTAGAATATAATAAAGATCATGGTTGTCTATATTATATGGATGGATTCCTTGTATAGTGTAAAGAGTTGAAGCAAAGGCATTACATAATAGTAATACTCCTAGTATAATACGAATAACTTTTATTTCAGTATTTGTCAAAATATAACTTTGTTCTGTTTTTGCATAAGAAACATTGAGAAACACTTTAATAATTCTTAAAAATCCCATTAAAAAATATATATCGATCCCATTTTCTAGAACAAAAAAATGTCTTGAAAAAAAAAACGCACTTGGAGAACTAAAAAATACATCTATTAATAATTTTGATTTCATCATATGATATTTACTTTTGTTGTAACTGATTATAATCATAACTAAATCAATATATGATGATGATAAAAGTATTAGTAATATGTTATATATATATATAGGTATTTTGTTAAAAGACCATAAAATATTATATTCATCTCTTCTCCAATAATATAAGCTAATGTACCATATTATGGCATACAATATATCTCGTATGTTGCAAAAATAGCAATTAAAATCGCTATTATATATTTTTAGCATATATAATTCCACTATTTTGTGACTTTTTTTTAATGAATAATACATTTTTTTAAAAAAAAATTTCTTAATCAATTTCTTATATTCAAAATCGTCTGATTCTATTATTGTTGTACTTATATTGTTATCTATTATTTTATTTGAATTACAATAAATATTCCCAAAAATTTTTTTATTACAGTTTTTTTTTAATATATAAATATCCATAAAATATATCCAATATATTATTATTAAGATTATTTTCAATAATATTCCTATTCCAATAAATATCATCTTGTTTGTAATAATATTATACTCATTAGGATGTGACACCATTCTTATTAAATAGAATCCGTTAAACAAAGCAAGGACATATTTGAAACCAATTTTTACTAAAAAAAATATATCATTTATAGAAAGAAATTCAGTTTTCATTTTTAATTATATCTTGTTCATTAAATTGAATTAATTATATTTATTTTGTGAAGTAAAAAGACGAAAATAAAAAATTCAAATCGATAAATATAGGTTCTTTTTATGATACTGCCTTTAATTATAATCATCTTTTTTCTTTGTATTCAAGAGGTTCTTTTTTGATGCAGATTCATCGAACGTATCAAAGATAGATGTATCGATAAGCATAAATTTATCATAACAATATATGTTTGACTTGTGCAATACAATAATATTTAGGGTTACCACACATATAATAATAATTTAGTATTGTCTTTTTTTCATACGTAAATTCTTAAGCTATAATAATAGATGATAAATTCCTTGTCAGTAACAAAACAATTGTTTATTATGACCATTTGAACAGAAATGTGTATATATCTTTTTAGATAAATACAAATTATGTTTTACATAAATTTCTATTATGTATAAATCTTATAATTTTTCTTTTAATATAATAAAGCTAGTATCATAAAAAATTATAAAAATTTGATTCTCTTCAAACATATTTTTAAAAGTAAATTATAGATGCAAATAAATACTATAATACGAAAATTATTTTATTATAATTAAGAAAGACAAAATTCCATTTTTTAATGTACGCCCTTATATATCATTGCATCCAAGCATTGTAAATATAGTCTATATTTTTTTGCATTATGAATAATTTTTAGCCTTTAAATAAACATAGAAATGTTTAATAGAATATAAATGATTATATAAGGAATGTAATTGAAGAATATCGAGAATACACATAGGGAGAAAAATTATTTTTTATTTAAAATATTTTGGGATATTTATATTTGTCTAATGTGCAAAAATGAATACATTTTCAATATTGTATCTAAAAGCCAATTTTTTCATTTACTATAATTAGTATAAGGACCTATATTACACATAAGTGAATTGTTATTAAATATATCAATTTAATATACTTATTTATTGGTATTATTTTTATTACATTTTTCTTCCACCTCTTGTGTTTTCGTATATAATATGTAATATTTAATTATTTTTAATATAGCATAAATGAATCATTTATACGCACATTTTAAACAGGTATTTATTTTTATACAATTTTTACATTCATTATGCTTCATTTTTCTGCTTCCATATTAAAGACTTCAAAACAAAAACATTTTAATCTTAATGAAGCATAAGAAATATTTTGTGATCTATAAATGTACCGAAATAGACATGATAAAATAACCTACATATGCATATATTTGTGTGGAATGTTAATCAAATAATTTAAATTTTATTAAGTATTATAAATTTTTTGCAAGTTTATTAAAAATTGGCCAATGCTTGCATTTTAAAGAGACAAAGATGTTATCGGGTATGAATCAAAAGATATTTGTCTATATATTTTATATTTAATAAATCTATTGATTCCTTTTCAACATCAATAAGCAACAAATATTTCAAAGGAATTGGATTTATTTTAAAAAGTATAACCCTAATTACCAATCGCTGTTTATTGCATAAAATATATTTTGTATATACACTTTATAAAAGTGTATTTACTGGTGTTTTTATTTCTTATTTTGTTTTTCTTAATGTTTATATTGTTTTATTCAAAACATTTTGGTTATTTCTTAAATAATGGTTAAAGAAAAAAAAAACACTTAGGCTTAACTTATTATAGACAAGTTTGTACAATATATTGGAATTATATATAAGCAACTGAAGGCAAGTTAAATCTCAAATAAGCCTTCAAAATTATACAAACATAATGCGTCTTATGTTTTGCAAAATATTTCATAATAATTTTCAAAGCATTACATAATTAGTATTGTGATGATTTTATAATTCATAGTAAATTTGTTTAAAAAAAGCGTTTTTTAATTTGATTTTGAATGAAAATAAAATGATTTTGGCCAATATATAAAAATAATATATTCATTTAATCCAATAAAATATCGCCATTATTGTATAGAAAAATTATGTATTTATATAATTAATTAAAGCTTGTGTTGTTATAATTTTATGTTCCTGAGAAATTTATGTTATGTAATAAATAGTAAGCTTTCTTAAAATTTGTGAATTTATCTTTTTAAAATAAATTATATGTATAAAGATACTTCAAAATGATAAATTTAATAGAAAAGGGATCAAAATATATATATATATACACATTTTGTTGTGGATTTTTTTTTAATTCTTTAAAAACATCCTCCTTCCTTCAAAAAAAGGAAAAATAATATATAATTTTATTACTTTATGACGTGTTTTATAAAATCCATAACGCATTTATTTTTTAAAGAAGTGCATTTTTCATTATTTTTATTTCAGTAAATGTTATATACATTATAATAAAAAAAAAAATAATATATGAATTTGTATTGTATACAAAATATTTACAGAAAATTCCGTTTTTTTAGTTTTTTTAAAATAATAAAATATATATATCGAGAAAATAAATTAATTATAAATATAAATTAAAAAGCATTTGTTTTTTTTTTTTCTTCATTATTTTTTCCCATTTTATCAATATATATGTAGTCCAACATTTTTTATTATTCAAATATAATATTATATATATATATATTTATATTATATAAAAAATATGTTATTTTAATTGCAAGAATTAAGAAAATGGTGATTATTCATTAATTATTATTTTGCATTTCAGTATGGCGGGGATGTCATAAAAATTAAATTCATGGAATTACGAAGATGATTGCTTTAATAATGTCATTATTTTAATACATATTTTTATGTTATGTCTTCCTTTTGTATAATATACATATAATATATTACATGTTATATTGCTATAAACATTATATAATAGCAATAAGGATTTGTTGAAATATTATTATTACGTTTATTAATTTTTTTATGAATATGAAATATTGAAAATGAGTACTTTATAAGCGAGAGTTGCCCAGCATCCTTTTGTGCCCCCATTTTTTATTTTTTTTTATAATTGATAAAAAGCTGTTTAGTAGAAGTAACGAAGATATATATGTATAAGACCCAAAACAATAATAACAGCTTTAGTGGTATCATTAATATAAGAAAACAGTAATTATAACTACAGTTACTTGGGATACATAATGCTACCATTTTATGATACGCCATAACAGACATAGAGAGGGCGTTATTAGTATAGTATATTTTTTTATACATAATAGTTTTATAAAAAAATAATCCAACAATATATTACCAGCATATTAAAATGTACAACTTAAGCAAATTAAATTTGTTAAGGTGGAACAGTTCGTGGACATATAAGTAAATAATAATATTAATATATGATATTTATATTGATAAATATGTTTAATATTTTTTATTTTATCTACTTTAAACATAATTTATATTTTCACTTAAATTTATTGTCTATGTATAATTTCAAAATTAAGTTTGCTTTTATTATAAAATATATAGATTTGCTAAATATTTAAAAGAATTATTGTTTTTTTATCTTATGTCGATAACAAAATATATGCATGTGTATATAATGGCGCGATTATTATATTTTATTGTTTTTAAATCATTATTACTATAGATTAAAGAGATATCACATGTCCCCACGATGGAATGTTAGTAAGTGGCTAGTAAAGGAGGAGTACAAATCACAAAAATTTAGCAAACCTTTTTATTTAACAAAATGGGGAAATTTTAAAACATGGCAACACGAAACAATACCTAATACTGGAGCCCATACTAAATTTTGTGATATGAACAGATTACATGAGAGTAACATAAATTTTAAAAAGTGATTTTATAAAGCAATGTAGTTTATCTAACAAACAATATAATAATCGTAGTAATAATATTAACAAAATAATGAAAAAGAATTATTTAAATTAAGCATTTATACAGAATGCATATATGTTATATAATAAGTGTATGAATCATTAAATAAAAACGAAAAAACGGAAAGAAATACAAAGAATGTCTATATGAATTTGTTGTGATTTTGTTTGTTCTTTTGAATTACAACTTATCATTTTTTTTTTAATTTGGGGCATTTTTTATCATTTATATTTATTATGTTTTAAAATAAATATATGTTTTCGTCGCTTTCTTGCCCTTTATGCGTTTTTTAAATTAAAATAATTTTTCTAATAAATTTAATAAAATATTGAAGCACGTTGGTAGCTCTTTTGTTAAATTTAAAGGAATACACATATAATCGAAGCTATAAATTGTTTTATTCATAATTTCATTAATCTCGGCAGATGATGATTTATTTAGTATAGGGGCCTGAAAAAAAATAAGTATATATATATATATATATATATATGTTTTTATGTGTGATACAAATTTATATAATAACCGCAATTTTAATTAAATATTATATATAGACAATATAGTGAAAAAATATTGTGTCTATGATTTTTCCAAACTTTAGATCCATTCACAACAATGGATAACTTATTTTGTAGTTAAAATAAAAATATCATTATCTCAGTATATTTTATAAATTAGTCATTTGGTAAGTAAATGGCATCCTTGATATTCTACTGTTATAAGCATTTATGTGTATATAGTTTTATATTTATTTTAAATATATTACCTTAGGGTATCTCTGGCTAAAATGTGTTAATATTAAAGTTTTGCAATTACCATCTAAACCTAAACATAAAAATAAATAATTATGTATTTATCATTATATAGTAATTTTTTAAAATAATAATTTATTCGTAAAAAATATTATAATATTTCTTTCATTATTTTACTAATTTGCATAGCTTCATGGATTGTTGAATGTTTTTTGTTAATGGCTTCGACCAATAGTTCATCATCAAATGTAGCTGAAAATATAATAAAATAAGTGTTTTAATTTATGAATAGTGAATTTTTTTCAAATAAACAAGTAGATAATATTTCATCTTAAATTTCACATCACATAAGCATTCCTTTTAAATGCATATATATATTATACTTCCATTAATTTTTGCATAAATTTTCTCAATTTATATTTTCACTCCTTTTAAAGAAGCCGGTATATCATATATTTTACCTTCATGTATTAAAATGTTACAATCCTTTGCAAATCTTTTGACGTTGTCACATGGTCGTGTGTCCGCAGAATAAACAATAGAACCAATATCTTTGCTCTCAATTTTTATCCCATATGATTCCTTAATATGATTAACCTATAACGGGAATTTTTTTGTGAAATATACATATATATGTATGGCGTCTTCTTTTAATATATTTATAAAATATATAATATAATAAATAAAACGATATATATAATGATAAACATAAGTAAATATAATACACATTTATGTTAATATACCTTAAAAAGATGGAGAGTTAAAAAATTATCTTCACTAATTATTTCTTTTATCTCTAAATCATTTTCATTGTAAATAATCCTCATCTCTATATCAAGAAATAACTCGTTAAATAAATTCATCCAACTCTTTAATGTTTTAGGAATTAATATCAATGGTGGATCTAAATTCGGAAATATCATTTTCCGAATGTATAAGAAATAATAAATTCCTACATGATGATCGGCATGTGCATGAGAAATGAATATCACTCTATAAAAAATTAAAATAATTATAACAAAATATGAATAAGTATTATATCTAAAAATGATTGAAAAAAAAATATATAATTCTCCTTCAAAGCAATTAAAAAATAGAACATATTTTTATAATAACATATGATATAACATTGCTCGTATAATATTTAAAAACTTATTATAAAATATATGCAAAGTTATACTTTATAGATTTTATGGATTCTGTAAATTGGATCCATGATTTACTTATCCAGTATAGTTGATATAAGGACCCTTCGCCAAAATCTAAGATAACGCTAAAATCTTTTTGAATATTTAAAATAATACCAGATACATTACGAAATGCCGATGGTATTGAACATCCAGTTCCAAGAAAATAAAAAGAAGGTAACATAGTAGCATTATCATTTAGTTTTTTATTAAAATCCCAAATGGGTTTCATTAAATTATCATTTTCGTGTGTAAAATTCGAAATTTTGGAAGAATTAAAAGTAGATGGATATAAATCAGTCAACATTTCATCTGTACAAATATTTATTTTATGAAATGGGTGTAGAACAAATTTTGTCAAAGTATTATAAGACAAATAAGTAGTATATTCTTCTTTATTCTCATTGCTATTTATTACTTTTTGATTATAATTTTTATTCGTATTTTCTTCAAAACTTGCAATTCCATCTTCATTTGTAAATGAATTATCGGCATTTTTACATTCCACTTCATTTTTAAAATTCACATTAAGAATAGAATTGCTATCATTATTTGTGTTTTTAAATGAATTCGAACCTTTTTCATCACTATAATTATTCAACATCTTTGAAGATAATTCATATATGGGGTCATCTGGCTTATATTTTAAGAAAATATTTGGCATTAATTTTGAAAGAATGTTGGTTAATGATGATGAAGAAATAAAAGGGCATATTTTTAATGAACTATTAGATTGATTGCATTTAATATTTTTTATATTCTTCAATTTTAAAAAATAATCTTTGTATGTTTTATTACTCAGAATTTTTTCATCAGACAAATGAAAAATATATTCTAAATTATTTAAATAAAAATGTTCTTTATTTTTAATTTCTCCAATTACACAATCTATATATTCAGTATCTGATAAATCAATAACTAATGATTTTTTACCATCTATATTTTTATCACACACATCTTCAGGGTTTATTATTTTATTATTTATAGTAACAGATTTTCCAGATTTCAGCATTCCGTAATATTTCCCAGGAGGAATGTTTAATTTCTGTGCCTTTTCAACATGAAATTTACCAATAGTTTGTGGACATTCAATTAAATAAAAAATGCATTGTTTCATACTACTATTTTTCTCTATCTCTGTAGAATTCGTGATATTGTTATTTGTATTGTCTATTTTATTGGAATCTCTATCTAGGTCTTCTTTATATTTTTCAATTTTCCCATTGTCACTATTATCATTCACTATTTCTGTTTTACTTTCATATGCTTCTTCATGTTCAATTTCAGGTACATTTAATTTTCTTTTTTTCAAGTAATTCGAATTAGTTTCTTTGGGAGATAAATTTTCTCCTATTTCTCCATTTTTGTTTTTATATACATTATTCAATTCGTTATCATGGGTATTACTTACTTCATTCATTTTTTTTCTTTTATCGAGAACAGTTTGTTCACAATTTTGAATTGTGTCTGTTTCGTGCTTTGTGGTAATTACATTTTTTTTATTAAGTAAAATTGGTGTTATAATTACATTTCCTTTTAGAATAATTGGGAATATATTATTATCCGAAAATTCATGGATAGTTATTTTTAAATTCTTAATTTTTGCAAAAGAGCTAGTAAAATTATTAATTATTCGTTCTATTGGTTTAGGGCCATAAATTGAAATAGAGTTATCTGAAATATTATCTATTGTTAAAAGTAGACCAATTAGTCCTCCGATTGTTTCAGGGCTTATTTTTGTAAAACATATATTCTTTATTCTAGCTATGTGCATTTTATGTTCATTCAAAAACCTTTGATTATTTTCCCCACAATTAATGAGTGTAAATTCTCCATTTACGAACAAACGCAAACTAGACGGTATTGCCAATTTATGCCACCCTATCATTTGAATGTAGACTTCCATTTTTTCGCTTCTTTTCAATCACTTTGAATATATTAAAATAGTATTTATGAATGATATAGAAAGACATATATCTATGTACTTACGTATGCTCAAATATAATGTGACCTGACTAATAGTAATAATATCTCAATATAGTTTAATACAAACCATTGTAATATCTAAAACTATAATTTATTACAATCACATGATTAAAAAAATATAGTATTTTTATCTGTTTACAAAAAAAATCATATAAAAAAAACAACTTTTAGTGCCAAAAAATAAAATATTATGCTTTACGTTGCTATATATATTTAAGTTCGCCAAAATAATAATGTAGTTAATTGTATAAAGAAACAAGCATAAAATATTTAAATAAAAATAAAAACCTAAAAATATTAATTATACTATATATATTCTCCAAAAGGTTCTACTATTCTTGGAGAATACAATAAGAAAAAACCATAATAAATTGTAAAAAAAAAAATAACATAATATTTATAAAATATATAAAGAAATCATAATAATACATTGAATAGCGTCGTTAAACAGATTCGGAGAAAAATTGTATATTCTTATGTATAAATTTTAAAAAACTCCTATTTTAATCGTTTAAATAATTAAATTTAAAAAATACACAATGTAAAAACCTTGCACATACATTTTTATGTGATAAAATTTAAGTTTCAGATAATGAAATAATTTATTAATGTAAAATAATATATAAAGTAAAACAAATCACATTATATAAGCATATAAAGTGAAATTAGTTATTAATACATATTTTCTATGATTTATATTGATATAATGTGAATTAGCAAAGGCTTTAATAATAATTATTATAAAATTATTCTTACATAAAAAAGGGAAAAAAGAAAAGTATATAGGTGACTACAAACCTTTACACCAAAAAATAATATAATTCAAGTAGTAACATCAGTTACAGAAATCCAACAAAAAAAAATCAATGAAATAAATTAGAACATAAATGACGTATACATATAAAAACATCGAAACACCATTTCACGAAATAGTATTAACCATAAAGGAACGAATCGAAAAACATGATATAAGTAAATGGAAAGATATTGTAAAACCCGAAGATGAGCACAAGTACAATGAATATTTTGAGAATTTTCTTAAGAAAGAAGATGAAACGAAGGATGAAATATGTCATACAAATATAGAAGAAGAAGACTGTAATAACGATGAAAATGAAACAAATGATAAAACACCATATCCTTATAATATAAACAATGATTTTTTTGATAATATAAATAATAGGGAAAGATTTTATTTTTTATTAAATATAAAAGATATGATGGAAACTACTTGGTTACTTGTGCAAAAAAGGTTAGAAGGTATTGATTTAGAAGAATCATCAGAATCAGTAAATGTACAAGAATTAATAAAATATTCAAAACAAATATCAGATACTACATGCGCACCACCTGAATGCAATAATATAAATGATAGTCTAATGCATCATGAATATTATCCAAATTATCATTTTTTAAATTTTGTCAATATTGAAGAAATCCATTTATCGAAATTATTTCAACTACAAAAATATAGTAAAGTATGTTTTCCTCCTATTATTACAATAAGAGAAGATGATAATAATAACAATAGGATAATTATTGATATTACATGTTCAACACCAAACACTACAATATATTACAAAATAAATGATGATATAAAAGAGAATATATATGATATTAATAATAAACCCATCATTAATAAAAAGAAGAAAATATATATATATGCATGGTCAACAAGATCAGGATATATGAAATCAAGAGTTTCGTGTATTTCTAAAGCATATCTAGTTGACGAACAAAATGATACCCTAACACAAGACGGAATTGATAATGAGCAATCACAATATTCTTTAGATTCTTCTAAACCTGCTAAAGCTAGGGAAGTTCCTGAAAAATCTAGTAAAACTACAAATGTATTTAAAAGCTTAGGATTTTTATTAAACAGAAAAAAAGAAACAGCTTCAAATAATTCATCCGATGAAAAGTCATCTTCAAGTTAAAATTAAACTGAATTTTAAAAAAGTAATAATTTTAGTTGATACAAAAAATGGGGAATCGGTGTGATGATTTAATAGTTAAGTGATGTAGGCTAAAAAATGGAAAAACATGAAAAACATAAAAAACAAAAAAAGTAATACCATTTACAATAATGATAACTATTTGATTGTTCGAAAAATAATAGAATTATGCAAGTCTTTTCGAGAAAATATTCGAAAAGGAAGGAAAATAAATCATACAAAAAAAGTGTATATCAATTATTATATATAAACATCACAATAAATATATAAGCTAGTATAAAAAACATTTCTATGTATGAATGTGACATACAAAATCGCATTGTTTCGACAGTTACATCGTGCTTCTTCATTTTACATTAATTTATATGTGTATAATTATCTTTACATTTGTTTTTTTTGTGTGAGTGTCTAAAATTTATAAGCATTCAAAAATTAATAGCATATATAGAAAAACATTCTATTTATCATGCTAATTTTTTAATAATATTATTAATTTTGTTTACATATATGCTTAATTCGTATTAGAAGTATTTATCTTTTTTTAAGGGTCATATTTTTTTAAGAAAACTTCATTTATTTGATTAGGTGTGTAAATTAATATACCATCATTTAAATATATTTCATAAATATTTTCGTATTCTTTATATAGATGACGAAATATTTCTAATTTTAGATTATCCTTGAATTCATTGGATTCGATTTGGTTTATAATATTAAAATTATTAAAGTTTTCAGAAAAAACAAATTTATAAAAATTATTTATAATGGATTTTGTTTCTTCTAAGTTGTTTGGTTTTGTCTTTTTATTAATTTTATCCATCTTTAAATAACGTATTAAATTATCTTTTTCAAAATGTAATATTTTTTCTTTTTGTTCATTAATAATAATAGTTAATAAGTCACAGTATTTTGTTGATCCTTCAAATGATTTAATATTTTCTTGTATAAATATAAATATATTTATAATAAATATATGATAATCATATTCACCACTTTGGTTTTTGTATTTTAAAGAATTATTTATTAATGGATTAATCGTAATATCAAGCACATTTTGAAAATTTTGATCCTTATTATAGGTGTTAAATAATACACTGTTTTTATATATCGAGTATAGATCATTTAGAGAATTCAGAATTTTTTTTATGTAAATTCTTGCATTATCAAAATAATTGCTTTCTATTTGTTTGATATTATTTAAATAAAATGTTACAACATCTTGTTGCCATAATGCAATAAATTCATTTTCAATCTTTTTTTGGATTTTTTGAGTATAATTTAATATTTTACAATTATATTTTTCCAAACTATTTTTTTTTTCATTTAACTTATTAATTATTTCACTATTATTTTTTTTAACATCTGTTGTATTACTTTCATTTTTTTCTTTCACATCTTTGGTTGTTAAATTATCATCAACTTCATTATTTTTAATAAATGAGGAACTTACTTCATCATTTTCTTCGTCATATTCTAAGTGATAATTATTATCCCCTTTTTCTGCATTTTCTCTTTTATTTGTGTCACTATCATTTTCATTTTCATGTTTAGTGTCTTGTGGTTTTATAGTAGAATTTTGATTTAACGGATCTATATAATAATCATTTTCGTTCGTATTTTTATTCATTTTATTATGATGGGATGTTTTATCAGACGCGCTATATAAATAGGAATTTCGTGTTCTTAAATTAGATGTATCCATGTGATTATTTTCGTCATAATTTATATTAATATTATATTTAAATGTTTCTATGGAATATTTTGATATAAGTTTTCTAATTTCTTTGTCACCGTCATAACTATTTTGAAACTGTTTTAATTTAAAAATAAATACATCTAATATATGAAACAACTTATAATAGAATTGATAACTTTTAGGGCATATATTTATATTCGCTTCAATAAACTGTTTATATAAAACAAATAAAGTATCACTTATGTTGTATAAATTGTTGTGCATATTTTCAATATGTGCGGATATATATAGAAATGTGTCGTTTTTATTATCAAAATTAAATAACAATAATATTCGAAAAAATATGTCTTCTAATGTTATCAGATAATATACAACTGAAAAAAAATATTTAAAATTTTGTAAAGAATCATATTTTATATCTACTACTTCGTGGCTCGTGCTTAGATATAACTTATCCTTGTTACTTATTAAATAGTTATATTTTTTAGTTAGCAATTTTTTTTTTAAGTGTACAAAATTGTTTAGACAAATATTAAAGTATTCTATATTTTCGGCAATAATTTTATAACATAATTTAGTTAGTGGAGAAAAATTATCCATATGATTTTTTATCATATTTTTTTTATTCTCATGTTCTTCATTATTAGGAAATAATAATAAATCAATAAAATTTGTATTCGTTATATAAAGTTTATTATCTTCCCTAATAACATGCAAACATATTTTTTTACACGCTTTATTTAAAATTTTATTATAATGTTTTGAATAAAATTTGTCCAACTTATCAGATGAGTTTTCATTTAACAATTTTGTTATGCTTTCTTTTGTGTATTCAAATTGTTTTAAATGTTCAAAAAATTCCATATTTAATGATATTTTTATGTCTGTTAAATTGTTATAGCATAAAGGGCTTAAGCTATATTCTTCTAAAATTCTCTCACAAATTATTTCCTTTTTTTGAATATTAAATTTTTTTGCTTTTAATTTACTTATTTCATCTACAATTCCTTTAGTCATTTCAGAACACTGAGAAATTATATTTTCTTTTTCCTCGTTTAATTTATTAAAATTTTCTAATTTAGTTTTGACATCTTCAAAAAGTGTAAATGAATTGTCACTTATCATTTGTATCCTATCCTTGTATTCTTTGAGTTCTGTTGATTCTATGTCTATATCATTATATAGCACATCATATTTATTGAAGCTGCTTTTGTAATTTTTCAAATTTTCGAACTCTTCTTTATAGGTGTCATAACTTACATCAAAATCAAGATCTTTATTTATTTTTATATTCATTTTGTAAAGGGGAATTTATTATCTTATATACTATTCATAATATATTAAATATTTATGCCATATATACATTCTGGTTCATTAAAATTGTATGAATTAAAATACACGTCTATAGGAATATATGCTAATATGAAAAGAAAACATTATGCAATAATTACATACACACAAAAACTAAGCATGTATACATCGATTTTATATTCATTGGTATAAGAATAAGTTACACTATAATATAATGAATTTTACACTGTGTTTAATATTTTCTAATTATTATTCAGTAATTGCTATACGCAAATATTTCTTTATCCTTATATAGTTTATTTAAGTATTATATTCGTGGGAAATGTTATACTTAAAAAAATTGAAATGCTCAAAAAAATCAACCCTAAAAAAATCTTCTTTATGCTATATGTTACTAATATAAAAATAATAATAATTTATAAAATAAATAATTGTATAATTTAACATAAAAATAAATGGATACACAAGTTTAAACAAAATCCCTCAATTCTTTTAATATAATACAATTATGTTTATAATAATTCCAAAACATGTATTTGAGAAAAAAAAAATTCATAATAAAATGTAAAATTTATTTTGTTTGATGACTTATACAGCATAGATATAAAATATAGGTGGCTTTTAATTTATATAGTTGCGCATAATTGTTTTGTTACATATAATTTGAGATTTATTTGTTTTAAATCTATTGAATAAATTAATTTTAATGTAATGGGACGAGAAAAGGTGTGGTGATAATATATACCTTTTTTTTAGTTTTAGCAAAAAAAAATGAATAAATAAATTTAAATATATTACATTTGTGTACATAAACCTACGTAAGGCTAACAAGTTTATTAAATTTATTTATTCTATAATCTATTATTATATGCACACAAAAAATAATCAAAGTATTAAAAAAAAAAAAGTAAAAAACAATTATTTATTTAAAACTTTTACTAGCTAGTGAAAGTGTGGTGGATATAATACAGTTTTAGGAACCGATAAAGGATCCCCATTATTGATAAAAAATTTATGACCTTCTTGTTTTAATTTATCAAAACATTCTTTTTTGCATTGAATATCTAACCATCTACATTCTTTACATCGAGTCTTTGGGTAAATAAAAAATAATTTTCCATGCCATGTAAAATCTCTTTTCCTTCCATCTAAATGTCCATATGCATATGGTTTGGGACAGGGTGGTTTCATAGTGAAATGAACTTGTGCATGGTACCATAAGTACATGCATATTACAAATAATAAGTATACATGGAATTTTAAAAATATAATTAACTTCCTTTCATATTCTGTTAACATAACGGTTGATAACCTAGTATATGGATCTAAATCAAGAATCCATTCTTTTCTATTATTATATCTTGTAAGAAAACCAGTTATATCTAAATATCTGTAAATTTTTTGCCCAATTGTTTCGGGTGCATTTTTATCAAACAAAACTATTACATTTGGATTTTGAAGAATTGATAAACTATTTTTTGAATAATCAGATGATATATCGTTTTTATTTATTTTGTCCTTCTGAATAGGTGATGTTGAAAAATATTTTGTTAAATTTTTTTGAAATAACAAATTATTTGTATTTATATTTGCGGAAATGAAAGTTGTTTTTTGGCAAAGGGAAGCATTCTTTAAATAGTTATTATATGTCATATACGATTTTGAAAATATTTTATTTCCACATTTCTCATGTATATCTCGAAAAATATTAGAGTTAAAATTTATTCCATTTTTTAAAGCTTTCTGTAACACATTCTCTCTTATATACGTCATTTTAATCAGCTAGTGTTGTTATTATTTCACGATGATATATCTTGAAATTATTTGATTGTGCTTTTAATTACGTTATTTTATTTACTATTATAACTTTGTTTTACTTCTGTATAGCCCCTCTCCCTTTGGTATATTATATATGTATATATTGATTGGTTTAGGGCGCGTTTATTTTTCGGCCATCCATCTGTTTATTATAACGTTATTTTCGTCTGCACATTTGTCAATTTCAAATATAATTGATAATGAAGTGAATAGTATAAATATATATTGTTTTTTTTTCTTATATACAATCTTTTAGCATAAAAAATATGTATTAAAAAACATTTGTATCAATAAAATGAACAGAGTATATATTACACACATTCATTGAGTACAGAATAAAATATATATATATAAATTTACATTTTAAACATAATAATTACAAATTTGTATAAATTCACTGGTTACTCTGGAATTTATTCTATATATAATTTGATATATTATTTTATAAAGCAGATAGAAAATTGTACCATTATAAATATACTAAAAAAATAAAAAAAATAGTAATGAAACATAAATGAACATGATATTTTTTACTTATAAAAGTGATTTAAGAAAAACAATTATATAAATTTATATTACTCGTAAATATTATTTTAATGTGCATATTACTATTTTGTTTTTTAGTGTATAGCATGAAAAAATAAAAATTTTATGTTTATATTATAAAATTACTCTTAGGGAATATAATATTTATTCATTTAATGTTCGCATTATTTTAAGTATAATATTTACATAAAAGAAATTTTAATAACTTCATCATTAAAAGTGCTAATATAATAAATATATTATGTTAATTTGTTCACTTTTTTGGCATTGTTTTAAAACATTTTTATTGAATGATGATATAAATTTTTTGAAAACAAAAAAGATGGGGCATTCGTCTTATGCTATTTTTTAATATAAAAAACAAATAGTTGAAAAATATAATATTTCACCATATTCGATCTATTTTATAAAAATATATTATTGCTGGACCATTTCGCTATAATATATTATATATTTGTATCATTATTTCCGTATTTTGTGAAATTATAGTATGGAAATGAAGTTATATTCTTTCATTTTCACTTTTTACTGATATTCTATTAAAATTTGATATTGGTTCGAGGACATTAATTAAAAAGACCATATAATAAACATATATTGCATTATTTTGAATTTGCTGACAATCAAATCATGCATAAAAAACAAAAGAAATTATATGTTACACATGAAATAATTGGCTTTATATTTTTCCCCTTTTTTATGTGTATTAATTCTTTAAAATTTTACACCTATTATATATTGTAATGTTTAAGATACGATGATTTTGTTTGTTCTATATATAGTTAAATTGTGAACACACACCTTTATATAGAATTTTCCTGATTAATATTGGAAACATGGATATGGAATAAAATTAAAAGTACAACTATAAACAATACTTTTAAATGCACAAATGAATCCATATATTTTTTAATATATGCACGATATATTCATATTAATTTATCTTTTGAGCTTAAAGTTGTAAATTTTTATTTATCATTATAAATTATTAAATATATTGGCCCAAACCATAAATTATTGCCATATATATTAATTGGTAGCATGTATTGTAATCAAGTGACTTAATCAAGGTTACTTTTGAAAATTCATATTAAAATTATTTTTAAATAAGCAATTTTTTTGAAAAGTAAAACAGTTAATACTATATATTCATAATGAGGGAATTAACAAAAAATCAAAGACCTTTTATTTTCTTTGCAACTTGCTCATAATATAAGCTTAGCATTATGATAAAAAATAAAGTATTTTATTATTATTTGTGAAAATTAACTAAATGAATTTTTTTTTAACTGTTATAGGACAATATATATTTATACCAACTTATATGCATATGTAATTTTATTATATACTTTCTTTATAAAGCATCGTATATACATGTGTATGTATATATCCTTACATGTTATGTATAATAGGCATGAGAGCAATTATATGGTTGTTATTACTTTTATTTATTCTTTAACCTTCCCTATTAAATAATAATCATTGAAAAATAAATATAATATGTATAACGAGTCTATTCTCAAATACATTCAATATCTTGCAATAATAACATTTAATAATAAAATATTTTAAATTATTAGTTGATAAATAAAATATAAAAGGCATAAAAATAAAACATTGTTAAGCAAAGATACTTAAACGATTTTAATGTATAAATAAATATATATTAAAGTCAATGATTCATATATATATTATAGGATTTTTTTTTTTAATTATTTAGCATAATATATAAAATTATAGATATATATTTATTAAAATATAGGTTATGGAACAATACAATATTACATGAATATATATACGCTCTTAATTAATGCATACAAACAAGCACGCATTTCCACTATTATTATATATTTTTATATTTTTTTATGCCATTTGTTGATGTTAATTTTTATGTTTGAATGGATAATGACAAAAAAATATATAAATTACACATTTACTTGTGAATTGTTTTTTAAGAAATAAGGTAAATAATTGAAGAATATATTTTTTAAAAAAACATAAAAACGAAAATGCTTGGGGTCATTGAATTATAAAATAATAATTTATAGATAAACATAATTAATACGTAGTACCAATATAGTTATTGTTATAATAAAAATATAAATAAAAAGTATTTTTAAAAATATATTTATAAATGCTGTATTAAAGAAAGAAATTCAAAGCAACACTTCCAATGAAGTATAATACCACATATTAAAGGAGTATAATTTTTTTTTAATAATTTCCTTATATAAAGCTTATTTATACATAAATCGCATTAATGTACTTATGAGTAAATCTTATTTAAAAATAATATAAGAAAAGGAAAAGGGAAGAAGACGACGATAAAATATATACATATATATAATATTAAAAAATGTTACTCCTACGTAATATTGTTGTACTAGATTTGAAAAGGAGTAATTTTCTATATATAAAAAATATCCCAGATGTAAAAAAATTATTAAATAGCAAAAGATATTTTAGTGTACTAAATACAGAAAGGTTAGATAGACTGAAAAGAGAAATTCGCTATAAGCCTAATGATAATTTTTTAATATTACAATTTTATAAAGAAGCAAATTTACATAATCCGAACGAAGTTATAAAACATTATGAAAATAGTAGCTATATTAAAAATGAAAGCACAACAAAAGAATATTTAAAAGCATTAGTTTATACTAATAAACTAAAATATACCAATCTTAATAACATAAAATATGATAGCGAACCTAATTTTTATAGAAGATCTATGGAGGATGGAAATAATAATATAAGTGGGATAAACAATGAACGCTCAAATATATATGAAACACATAATATAAATATAGACCCTAATTATAGTAATATATCCCGTTCAGGGCATACAAATAATTATAATGATAAAAAAAATGGCACCCACTCTGAAGTGTTTAGTTTACAAATTGACCCCAAAATACCCTTAAAGGTATCCTTAATAAATACAAATAAAAAAGGCTTATGGGGGGTACTTAAATCGACTATTGGATTCTTAATTTTAGTTGCAGCAGCAAGCGTATATTTAGAGGGGGTATCACAAAATGTTCAAAAGGGTATAGGTGTGTCAAATAAAAAAGTAGTTCCAGTAGAGAATGTAAAGGTAACTTTAGCAGATGTAAAAGGGTGTGACGAAGTAAAACAAGAACTTCAAGAAATAATTGATTATTTAAAAAATTCAGATAAATTTACTAAAATTGGTGCAAAATTGCCCAAAGGTATATTATTATCAGGTGAACCTGGAACAGGAAAAACATTAATTGCTAGAGCTATTGCAGGCGAAGCAAATGTACCTTTTATCCAAGCATCTGGTTCAGAATTTGAAGAAATGTTTGTTGGTGTAGGTGCAAGAAGAATAAGAGAGCTTTTTCAAACCGCAAAAAAACATGCACCTTGCATTGTTTTTATTGATGAAATAGATGCAGTTGGTTCTAAAAGAAGTAATAGAGATAATAGCGCAGTTAGAATGACACTTAATCAATTATTAGTTGAATTAGATGGTTTTGAACAAAATGAAGGAATTGTCGTAATTTGTGCTACCAATTTTCCACAAAGTTTAGATAAAGCACTAGTCAGACCTGGTAGATTAGATAAAACTATTGTAGTACCATTACCTGATATCAATGGTAGATATGAAATTTTAAAAATGTATAGTAATAAAATCATCTTATCAAAAGATGTCGATTTAAATATTTTAGCTAGAAGAACTGTTGGTATGACAGGTGCCGATTTAAAAAATATATTAAATATAGCAGCTATTAAATGTTCAGTAGAAGGTAAAAAATCAGTTGATATGAATTCTATTGAGCAAGCTTTTGATAGAGTTGTAGTTGGATTACAAAGAAAATCACCATTAAGTGACGAAGAAAAAAACATAACAGCATATCATGAAGGAGGACATACATTAGTTAACTTTTATACAGAAGGTTCAGACCCTGTTCATAAAGCTACTATTATGCCAAGAGGTATGTCTTTAGGTGTTACTTGGAAAATACCAGTTACCGATAAATATAGTCAAAAAATTAAAGACATTCAAAGTGAAATTGATGTACTAATGGGTGGTATGGTATCAGAAGAAATTATTTTTGGAAAAAATAATGTAACAACAGGGTGTTCAAGTGATTTACAAAGAGCTACACATATTGCTCAATCACTTGTGATGAACTATGGAGTCGGTATAAACGAAGAAAATATATCTATGTTTTTACAAGATAAAAAAAATATAAGTGAAGACATGAAAATTAAAATAGATAAATCTATTCAAAGAATATTGTTAGATTCTTATAATAGAGCAAAAAAGGTTTTAAATCAACATATTGATGAATTACATAGAGTTGCATCTGCATTAGTCGAATTCGAAACCTTAACAAATGACGAAATTAAATTGGCTATGCAAGGAAAAAATGATCAAATACGAAAAAATAGAGAATTAAAACAAAAGGAATTTAATTTGAAAGACAACAGAGTTTCATAATATATATATATATTAATTCACTTATATGTGGGAATACGTCAAATTCCAATCCTTTTTTTATGTCATAATTGGTATAATTGTATTAAAATCATTATTTACCATTTAAATTAATATTTTTACTTTATACTACAATTCTTATAACCACCTAGTAACATGTGGATGCATGTGTTTTTTATTTTTTATCATTTCATTTTTTATTATTATATTAGTTTTGCGAAATGATAATCTTGTTATTCATACAATATATATATAGAATGATATAGATAGGCCTTACCCAAACATCTATAGCTACATATATATGTGTTTAATGATGCCATTATATTATTGATTTTATTTAATTATTTTGTTTGTTCTTTTACATTCTATTATTTATGTTTATATCTGTTAAAATTCGTTTTTTTCAGACTTTTTTAAATTTATCATTTATTAAATTTTATTTTTTTTTTTACTATATAATTTATCTGTCTATGATATAATATATTATTATTTTTATTTACAATTTAAAAAAGCATTACAATTTAACATAAAATAATGTTAATTAAAAATAATGCATATAAGCACATTTGTATGAATACAAATCATTTCTTTAGACCCCAAATTTTGTTCTCTATTAGTGTTATATTTTTACTGGATGTTGTTCAACCGGGCATATAATAGTACCTTCGAAAATTGGATGCTAATTTGTATCGTTTGTTTTTTGCTTTTTTAATTATGTAAAATGTTCATTTCTGCATATATATGGATTCCATGATTATTTGATAAAAATTGAAAACTAAAGAATTAGATGGATTGTGATGATATAGATAATTATAAACTATATATTTTGGGGTTGTATATTTTTTTCTGATTTTTTTATTTAAAATTACTAGAAATAAAGTGTTATCTTTTTATAATTAATAAATTTTGTTTTGTATTTTCTATAAAGCTACAATTTTACATTTTTCTCTACATATTAATAATATTTCCACTAAAATAAAAATAAAAAACTTATAAAAATATTAATATTAACAAATGAGTATGGGAATTTTAATGATGTTATGTAGATACATAAATTTTATATAGTCTATATCAAATTTTTATCTAACACATGAGATGTGAACATTTCGAAATCGACATTGTCTTCTATTTCTGTTTTTTCGATATGCTCTCTTTGTTTGGTGGTCAACACAAATTGACTTAAACCTTTAAATTGTTATAATAAAAGGAAAAGCAATAAGAAAAAGAAAAAATGGGAGAAAATTTTGGAAACAATGATGAAGGTATATATAAATAATAATTTTTTATAATATAAATTATCCCAAACCTAAAATACATTTCTCTTTAGTCATATATTTGTTGTTTTCTACATTTAAAAAGTTGTACATTGATTTTATGTCTTCACTATCAAAAACATTTTTTACATGTTTCTATACAATTAAAGAAAAAAGTTATCGTATGCAAATGTGTGACTTCTTTTGTGTATCGGTATATTCGCATAAATATAATAGTATTAACACACAAAATGTATTATGGATATATATATGTTGTTAATGTGTAGTATCTTATCTCCTTTTTTTAATCATTATTGTATTACTTCCTTTTCTAATTTGTCCACTTCTTGGATTATTGCCTCTACAATGTTTTGGGGTTTTTTGAAATAAATGTAGCCTAATAACCTCTTTTTTTATTAACAAAAGTTTGGCAAGTTTTAATATGTACTAAATGAATTAAAGACACCTATTTAGTTTTTTAATTTTTATATTTACCTCAAATATTTCACTTAATTTTTTATTTTTAATATATTCTAAATCTTCTAAAAATTCAAGCATAAAATATAAACAGATATAATTTTAAACCTATTTATACACATATATATTTATGTATATACATTCTTTAACATATTCACGTATATAAGATGAATAACAAATCGAAACTAGTCCCTTTTTTTAATTTGAGATACCATTCATGTTCTTTATTTTTCGTTTAAACAAATCCAATAGATATAATTTTATAAGACATTTATTTATTAATATTGTCGATGTTATTTTTATTTTTTTTATTAATTCGTATATATTTTGATATTAAAAAAACTATAAAATAGTAAAATATTAAAATGTATAAATGCTTTGCCAAAAAATTGGAAATTACATATATTTGTTGAAAAATATATTTTATTATTAAATTTGATTTACTTTTTTTAGATGGAAATGCGCATTTTTTGTCTTGCACATCATACATTTTTATACGTGCTCATTAAATATGATAGTGCTTAAAAATTAGATTAAAGAGAAATGAAAATTATAAAAATGACATTTCTAAATTAAGTAAAAAATATATATTGGCATTTCGTATACATATCATAAAATAGTGTTTGGTAAAAACAATGAAACTGTTCAATGCATTTGGGATTTAAAAAAAATCCCAAAAAGGACAAACAAATCCTAGTATATACCCCACACATCTGAATCTTATTTGTATATTACCATTTTAAAAAAATATATATTTAATAATGCAATAAAGCCAAAATTAGTCTCACGAAAAATAAATAAAATAAAATAAAATAAAAGAGAAAAATCAGTCATCAAAAAATTATAAAGTTTTAATACAAAAAATAAAAGTAATAACTTTTGTAGGATCTTATATAAAATAAATATTCTGCTTACAACAGTGTGTGTATATTTTCTATATGAGCTATATGTTGATTAATAAAACAGTTTTAATCAAATATTTATCTTAGCAATTTTTAGTATGTTCCCATAAATATATATTTTTTTTTTAAACCATTGCAATATAATTAAATGTTATTTTACTAACACCATATATCAATTACACATGATAGTAAATCGGTAATTTTAACAATTTAAATAAGAGCTTTATAATTTTCTTTAATGTGTAAAAATAAATAACCATATTAAATTTATCAACATATTTTATACGCTTTATTTGTTCGTGATTAATTAAATTTCCCAAAATATTATTTGTCATTACATCATTCAAAAGCAGATACGTTCATGCAGTTAAGGAAAATCACATTAAAATTCAAGGTTATAAAACAAAAACTTACATGTAAAATCACACGTTTCACTATATTACACGTTCCACGATTCTAAATATTATAAGGGGGAATGCTATTTGATAATTATACATAAAACATTACATGTATATAATATATACTATTCATTTTTATATTTAAAATGTATGTCGTATAAAAAAGGCGGTAAAAGACTCACGAGAAATATTTATAATTTTTGCTTTTTATTTAGCAAAAAATAAAATAATTAATTTGATATCGTTAAATAAAGATAAAAATATATCAACTGTTATAACGTATGTATTTATAAGGGAATGTTATTTATTCTTTCAATCATTATTGAAAATTATATAATTCACGTTGAAATTAATAAATAAAAAAATTAAATAAAAAAAATTATATTCATTTTTTTTTTTCTTTACGCGTATATTATTTTACTTTACCCAAAAAAAAAAAATGGTAATCGTATAATAATATTTTTTATTTACAATTTACATTTTTATGAAATATATAAAATAAATATATTTATGTAAATGTTTGAAAATAAGGTTTAAGGTTAATTAACCTATTTTTCAAAAATATATAATTAAAAGGTTTCAAATTTGATTTTCTTAAATTTTAAAAGGAGAAAAGGAAATCACCTTTATATATTTTTTGCACACGAAAGGAAAAAAAACTTTCAAATATATAAAAAAGCTAGCATTTATACGTTTAGAGAAAATTTATATGTTAACAAGAATTTTAATATATTTTTAAGGAATTTACTAGAAATAAATATAACATACAAATATAATATAATGCAACATTTTTGAACAAGGATATATATTTTTATGTACAAAAGACTGGAAGCTTATTCAAAATAATATTTTGTAACCCAATTTATAAAACCCAAATATATTTATAATTTAATTAAGTAAAAAAAAAAAAATATATAAGAATGTAAATAGGTGCTTACGACGTCCTTGCGCTGATATATATCTGCATTTGGCTATAATATTTAATATATTTACTTTGTATATAATATCATATATTATATATGTAACTATATTAACCTACCATATAGCTTTTGAAAACAATAATTGAAACTTTGCTATATAAAAAAATTATTAAGAAAAAATATATAGTTAAATAAGCATATACAACTATATATGTACGTTTTTTTAATTATTTTATAATATTGGGTTTAAGAAGATATTAAAGATGGAACTATGTTTTTATAATTCAAAAAATGGATACTTGGAAGCTTTTTTAAGAGGGTTACGTAGTAGTTTTTTAACCCCTGATGAATATAAGAAATTAACCGAAGTCGATACTCTTGACGATTTTAAATCAGTTTTAGAAGACACAGATTATGGATCATTTATGATGGATGAACCATCTCCAATTGCTGTTACAACTATAGCACAAAAATGTAAAGAAAAAATGGCACATGAGTTTAATTATATAAGAGCACAAGCTGAAGAGCCATTAAGAACATTCCTAGATTATATTGCAAAAGAAAAAATGATAGATAATGTTATAAGTTTAATACAAGGGACATTAAATAAAAAAAACCCTGAAGAATTATTGTCACGTGTTGACCCATTGGGATATTTTCCACAAATGAAAGCTATCACTTCGATGGATGTTCAAAACTCTCATGATGACGTTTTAAAAATTTTATTGATTGAAACACCAATAGGTACCTATTTTGATAAATATATATCAACCAATTCATCAAATGAAAAAAACAATATGTCAACAATACTTAATGATATGGATATTGAAATTTTAAGAAATACATTAAAAAAAGCATGGTTAGAAGATTTTTATGATTTTATTAAAAAATTAGGAGGTAAAACAGAAGAAGTTATGGGACATATTTTAAAAAGTGTAGCAGATTTTAGAGTGTTGTCTGTTACATTAAACACAATCAATTCGAGTTTAAGTCTTGAATTACAAAAAGATAGAAATGATATGTTTCCATGTTTTGGGTATTTATATCCTGAAGGAACAGATAAAATTAGAAAATGCTGGAATAATGAAACTGTTCAAGCAGCTTTAGAAAATTATCCTACATATTATAACTTATATGAAGAGTGCAAGCAATTTTATATTAAAAATGATAATGTTACTGAAAATAAATTTGTCGATCATAAAATAAAATCTTTAGAAGATTTGTTGTATGTAAAGCTTGTCAAATTATGTGAAACTGCTTTTGACCAACATTGTCATTTTGGAATATTTTATGCATGGGTAAAATTAAAAGAACAAGAAATTAGAAACATCATTTGGATTTCAGATATGATTTTAATGAATAGAAAAGATTGCATAGACAGTATTATTCCTATATTCGAACCGCAAATATAGAAATATAAATTAATCGTGAATATATATAAGTAGTTGTAAAACTGCTAAATCCGTAAATTTAATACTCAAAAAATTATTTCTTAAATATTTGTAAATATGAACAAGAAAGGATATGCTACTACAATGTATGAGTATTTGTGTATATAATACATTCATGTCTATATATGCTTATATTTACACAATATCTCATTATCTAAATTTTTGTTATAAATTTTGTTCATAAACTTTTTTTTCTCTCAATCTTTTTAGTATTAATTTAAAGGTCATTATACGTTTGCATCTTTATTATGATTGCTATAATACATAAAGATATATTATAAATATATATATGTTCCTTGGAATTAATCCATTAATATTTTATCTTATTTTATATTTATTTATTTATTTTGGGGTTTGTTATATTTTCTTACGTATACTATGGATTTTTATCATACACATGCTGCTTTATTCTATATGTATCTCAATACAACATGTATACACAAATATAAGCTGTGTATATATATATATATATTAAATGTTTTTTTTTTAATTTCGAATTATTTTTTATGTTTTTGCCGTGTAATTTGTGTATATAAAATTAATTCAGAACAAAATTTCATAAAAAGTTATGCTTTTGCAAGCTTGTAAACTTTTAATATGCAACCATAATATATACAATGAGTTACCATGTCTATATTTTTTAAATGGGACATATATTACTATGCGTAAGTAAATAAATATGTAGAGTAAAATATTTATTTTGTAATTCCCTCGCAATTGACATATAACCATAAGTTTTTCTCATATTTTCACATATTTGTCTAAACTTAATAATCAAAGCATGATGCTAAAATTAATATAAATAAAAAAGCAAGGTAAAACTTATGAGCAGTTTATGTCTAACTCTTCTTACATAAACCGTGTGCTTGCATCCTGATTAACGAATTTATTATTTTTTTTTATATAAATTGAATTTGTTTAAATAATTTACAAAAGTTTTTAATCAAAATACATATTAAAAAAAGTTTGCAAAATGAACAAAAATCAAATCGGATAAATATCGAAATGTAAATACATTACGAATGTCCAAACGAAAAAAAATGGTATAAAAAAAATTAATGAATTTACAAAAAATATACATAGATTAATATATATCCATATAAATATGATTATTACAAATTGAATTAAAAGACACATAGACGATATAAAATATATAAATAAACAAATTAAAATACAAAAAAAAATGCACAATAAAATGAATCCATTTTATTGTTATGACACTTTAATAAAGTGGATATATAATTAAAAAACAAATAATAATCAGTGTAATTATTATGATAATAATAACCATAACAATATAAAATGTCGAATAAAAATCAAATTAAAAATATTTGAACATAAAAAAAATTGATATATGTATATTGGGAGTGCTTAAAATATGGCAATTTTATCAATGGAATTTTTCAAATCCATTATCTTATTATACAAATTATTAATATAATCGTAGAAAGCTAGTTTTGTTCCGACTTTTCCTAAATTTGATATTATTCTTTTAATGTCGGGACACAATTCTAAGGATACCTGAAAAAATGTTTTATGCTTTTCTATATAATGTAAACCATATGGATAAGATTCTTCCTTAATAACTTCTTTTTTTGACAAAATATTTAATGAATATTTCATTTCATCATAAGTTTTAAGAGAACTTAACATTAGTAAGGCATGTTCATTTTCAGTTAATTTTTTTTCCTTTTCTACTAATTCTTTATAATTTTTATGCACTTCATTCGGTGCATTAATAATATCATTTATTTCGTCTTTATTTTCCTGATCAATGGTGTCCTCTGGTTGACTGTCTGTATTGTCATCTTCTTTTGATTCATCTGGGACTTCTTCTATTTTAATATTTTCCTCGTTTTCTTCATATTCTTTTAATTCTTCTGCACTTAAATTTTTCTTATGAATATACATCTTTATCCTGTTTATGTAATCTTCTAATGATACATCATTTCCAAGCTTTTCTTTCAATGTGTCTTTTTCTTCTTGTGTCATTGCATTATATTTTTCCAAAAATTCGTCTGGTTTATATCCTAATGTTTCTATCAATTCCATAGTTTGTTCTGCTTCCAATGTTTGATCATTTGGTTGAATATTTTCATTTTCATTTTCATTTGTATTAACCATATCGTTTGAGTTAAGTTGAGCCTCGTTTGCTCCTTTTTCTTCCATTTCCTGTACTGCCATTTTTAGTTCTTCTCCTAAAAATGTGATAAGTTTGTTATTGAAAAACGTACGATATTTATTGGCAAGGTAACACATTAATTTTAATTGTTCGAATGATATATTAGAAAGATGACTTGAAATGCCAAAAATTAAATTATTTAAAAACATAAGACTTTTAAAAGCATCTTTTTCTTCTTCACTTTTTAAATTATTCATAATTATATTAAGTTTTTTATCATTTTCTTTAAATTCTTCAATTTTATATTTAATAAAATTAGGATTTTTAGAACTAAATTCATAGATTTGTTTTTCGAATTGCTTAATTCTATCATTTGCATATCCATCTAAATCATAAAATTGTCTTCTTTTATCTTTTTTATTTTTTAAAACTATTTTTTGGCTGACTGGCTTTCCTGATCGAGAATTTATAAATTCAGTTACAAACTCATCTTTGCTTAATTTGTGAGTACTAAACCCAATATCATATTTATTTGACCATTTTGAATATTTACTAATATCACAACCTTTAGGTCTTAAACCAGAGTGTATTGTGGTCAATAAATAGCAAGCAACAGGATAAATTGATCCAATCATTTTCCCAAAATATCCTCTACCCAGCATAGTAGACTTATCAAATAATACTCTAGAAGATGAACCATTAACAAATAAATTAAGAGATCCAAATTTTAGATATTCCATTAAATTATCATGGGCACTAAAATATCCATCTATATTATAATAGAAAAAAAAGTTTCTTAGAATATTATGAAATGAAAGTTCTTCAAATGAATAATTATCTGATCTTCTACCACTAGAAATAAATGGATGATGTCCAACCACAAAAATCCAATCACTTTCTTTAGCACTTTCTAACAAAGCTTTATTTATCCAATTAAATTGCTCACGGAAGGAGCGATAATTTCTTATAATAGGAAATCCAATCATTAATGACCATGTATCAATAAAAATAAAAGATGCTCTAAATTTTTCTTGAACCCCATTTTTCTCTTTATTATTATATACAAAATCATAATTAATACGATAATAATTATTTGGGAAAAAATAACCTGGAATTCTTTTTGCATAATGTTCTTGTATTTGCTCACTAGGAAAATAAAAATAATCCTTTTCTCCAAATATAGAGAAAAATGGTATTGAATCATATGTTTCTTCTTTTTCAGTACTTTCATTTTTATAAATATTGAAATCTTTTGTATTATCACTAATGTATTCGCTAAAACCGTTATTATTTTCAGAATCGTTGTTACCCTCATTATCGTCAGTATAATTTTTGAGTGAAGTAGTAGATATATCATTATGCTGATTTGTGTCCTCTACATTTGTAATATTCATTTGTTTTTCGACCTCTTTATAAAATTCCTGTATATTATCTTTAGTAATTGCATATGGATCTGTAACATTTTTTTGTTCATCTTCATTTTGTTTTCTAAAAGTAAATAATTCCCTGATTATTTTATGCCACTCAAAATTTTTCAAATAATCCAATTCATCTACCTCTGGCACATTATCTCCTAAATTAATTATAAAATCAGCATTGTTTGCTGCATGCCAATCCTTCATAGCATTAGAAGTACTTTTTAACTCATTAAAACCTATCAATTTTAACATTTGTTCTTCATCATAGCTATTTTCTTTTTTAAATCCACGACCAATATCTCCTAACGTCATAAAATTTATAGAATTCGAACTACTTTTTTCAATTTTAAAATTAAAATCTCGATTTTGCATCCATACTGACCTTAATTTACAATAAGCACTCAAGCAAACTGGTGGAACAAATGTTTCATCATCAGTTATATTATATTTTCCATATACTTTTATTTTAGAAATATTTTTAGCTTTTGAAACTATAGAAAGTTCATCGTTATTTCTTGGGATAAGGTCAAAATATTCTTTAATTAATTTAATTTGTAAATACAATTCATCAAAAATATCGTAAGAAAAAAATATACCTATAATATTTGTATATCTAACAAGATTATCAAATGTTATTATTCCTAATTTTTTTAAACCAGTATATAATTTTTTAACAATTTTATTCTCTTCATTTGATGTTATGGAATTAATTAAAGATATTACATTTAATGAAGCATCACTTAAAAAAAAATCATTTCTCATTTTATAGATAACACCAGGTCGTCCTTTTTTAATTTGTTTATTGCTGTTTGTTTTTTTAATATATTTACTTTCGGATTTGCACATATTACTTTCGTCTGCTTTATTAGAACTATCCGAACTTTCTTCTTTGTGCATTTTTGTTTCGCTTACATTATCATTACTATTTTGTTCTTTTTCAGAATTGGTTTGTTCATTGTGTTCATTTGTGTCTAATTCTTTATCTTTATATTCTTCAGTACCCTTTTCAGCAGTGTCTGAATCACTTATTGGCTTACACACTAAATCTACATGTTCCATATTCTCAAAATCTGGAATATAATTTTGTTTAGTTTGAAAAACTTTTTTTGGTAGATATGTTTTTTTTTTGTTATGAATGCTATAAAAGTAAGATCCATCGACTCTCCATTCTTTTAAAAATTTATCATATAACATATTTTTTTTATTTAAAACAGTTTCGATCCATTCATCATCGTTATCATCGCTCTTATTGTATGCATTTTTAACTTCATAAATGTAATTATCTCTTTCATTTACAAATTCCTTCATAAATTCATTTTCCACTGAATTCATTAGCTTGCTTCTATCTTGAAAACTATTTAATATATGACCAAATTTACTTAAATTGTCTCGATAATGAATAAACAATAAAGATAATATATCGATTAATTTTACATGAACCACTATTTCTTCTTCTGTACCATATTGAGCGCCTAAAAATACTAGTAACTCATTAAAAATGTGTGTATATATATTTTTACTCTTAAAAATGGAGAAACGCACATAATCTGCGTATTTATATTTCACTTTATCAAATTCATTGGTTCCTCTATTTTCTAAATTATTGGAGTCTTCCTCGCTTTCTTCACCACCTTCTTCACCACTTTCTTCACCACCTTCTTCATCACCTTCTTCATCACCTTTTTCATCATTATCATCTTTAATATCTTCATTTTGTTCCTGTAATACTCTTTTAAATAAATCCTTTACATCATATTTTAAAATCACATTATAATTAATTAATTCATTATTTGCAGGATACTTAAATAGTACGAGGGGGATGAATATTAAAAAATATTTCGAGATATTCATTGCCGTTCCATTTAATTAAATAATATAAAATAGAAAAGATATATATATTTCCAGCAATTCTTTTTAATAGATTAAATATAGAAAAATATTTATATTATTTTTTATGTACAATAATATATGCTTGACACATACATTTTCCCCCCTCCTTTTTATTTGTAAAACTTTAAATTAAAACAAGTTCAAATTTTTAAATATAAAGTTAATATGTAATTTAACTAAATATTTTAAAGATATAAAATAAATCTATAATTTTGTAAAACGTGTACCGTGTTTAAAAAAAGTATTTGAATGAATAGTTTACAATGTTGTATTAATGCAAAAAAACATATATGATTAAACCTTCAAAAACATATAAATCATGTGTTTATCTCATATATGATAGACCATTTTTATGATAGCTTAAATTACTATATTAATATAGATGTAACTTATTTTTGGTGCATGTAACATGCAAAACTAAAAACAAAAACACTTTAAAAATTTGTTAAGGATAATATAAATATCAATATTTTTAATAGTGGTTTAAATGCAAAATAAATTACACAATAATTTTTTTAAACATTGTAATACAATTTTTTATATGTAATAACATCATAATTAAATCATGTTAAAAATTACATGTTTCATTGATATGTAACATTAGATAAATTACTCACATATATAAACACACATAAAATTTATTGCTATTTTATTAAATTTCTTAAAAAAATATTAATTCAAATTCTATAATCAAATATATTTGTAAAATTTAACATTACGTAATTCCATTCATTTTGAAATTATAAAATTGCTTTGTCAATGTATAATTTTTTACATTATTACATCTATATTATTTTATATATTATTAATAAATTATTGTAAAGGCACTTCTATAAATTCGTCACAAGTTTTTAATATATGAAATTTCAAATTATTTACTTCTATTAAAATTCATATATTAATAAAATTGGGAAAAAATATAAGTAAATGGAACAAAATGAGAAAAATTTCAGCATCTGTGTAATATATATAAATATATTTTTACCTTTCAAAAAAATATAATAATAGTAATTTTCTTTTATTATTTTTTTAAAGGGTATTAATTTGGTTGGACGTTTGAATAATAGCATTTTGGCTTTATAAAAAATTTAAAACAATATTATATAAATAAAATTCAAACAAACAGCCAAAAAAAAGTAAAATGTGTAGAATATATATATAAAGGAAAATATCGAAAAAATATAACAAATTGCGTGTAAATATTTAAAAATTAAACAAAAATATTATATATTTACAAATTTTAAGAATAAAATAAATTTTCATAAGGAACACTATCGAGGGTTAATAGTGCTTATATTATCATGTGGTGAATGATTCAATAAATTAATGTTCCATTCATGGCTTATTATTTTTTTTGACTCCACAAATTCTTTTAAATTTTGTATAATCACATTTGCTAAGTCGTATTCATCGTAAATATCCTACAAACAATTACAATTGAATAAAAAAAAATTTTAAATGATTATTTCTATGTTTCATAATGTGAATGTATTTACATATTCATGTGTGTGTATATTCATTTATTAATTAATATTTTATTATTATTTTTTAATAAAAAATAAAATTACCTTAAACTGTGATATATTTAAAGAGATGTTACACCCTTTATTGATCTCTTCAATTAACATACAACATTCGTCATCCTGCAAAAGAATAAATTAAAAATTTTTTTATATCACTATCTACATTTATATATATAAATATGTACACACATATATAATTTTTTTGTTCTATAAATTACATTTAAGGAGCAAATGGGCTTGTATAACTTCAAATTAATTTTAGCATTTCTAATGTTTTCCAATATACTATTTATGATAACATTTTTGTAGTATCGTCTCAAGTACCCCTGAAAAATTATCAAACAAAGCATTGATAATGTGTAATCATATATTTGGAAATTATTATATCTTAAAATATTAACATTTTATAAGAATTGTATAGATGTTACGATTATTCTTACCTTATAATACATATGCAACAATTTGAGTATAATCAAATGGTGAAATTTTATTGGAAGTAATAAAATTGAAATATAGACCAAAAGAGATATGACAACCTATTCCATAAAAAGGGAATAAATCAAATAATGTGAAATGTGCGATATAATATAAAGTAATCAAATAGATGAATAAATAAGGGGGTCTTATTGAACATTATAAAAACGACAATAAGTGTATATGGAAATAATTTTCATAAAAAAAATATATTTGTATATATTTCTCTTTGAGTGCATTTTTTAGGCTTACCTTTGTCAAATTAAAATTTTTGTGATTGAATAAATTTAGAAATTTCTCTAAATAAAGATTGAGTATCATATGCTTATGCATAAATATTTTTAGGTTTGTTTTGGCATTCTTATATACAGTGAGAATATTTTTTTTATCTTTGTTTTCTTCATAATACCTATTTGGTAGAAAATTATTTTTAAATTCATTTTTTTTCACATGTCCATTATCTGATGAAAACTCGCCCTCTTCTTCACTATATTCTTGGTCATATTTTTGATTCATTTTAATATTTTCCTTTTTATTTTGAACAAATATTTGTGCAAAAATATTTTTTTTCATATATATGTTTTTATGTCTATTTGTATACAATGAATTGGCATTCGAAGAAAATATGTTTTTCTGATATATTATTTTGACAATGCTATTGAAATCTTTATTCTTTTTCTTATCATATTTTTTTGCTTTTAAATACATGTATTTTGAAAATTTAAACAGATTATATATATCGTGAATATAAACATATAAAATTGTAAAGATTAAAAAGTAGTTAATTATAAATATTAAGACACCATAAAGAAGTTTATGGAATATACTACTTTTTTCTATTGAATTATAATAATTTCTTTTATTCAATAAAAATTTATTAAAATTATTTATTTTTTTCGTAAAAAAATGGTATTCTCTGTTCTTTTTCTTTATATTATTTCCCTTAATAAATTTGTTATTCCCATTGAGATCTTCATAATAACTAAGACTTCTATAATTATAAAAATTTTTTAAAGAATTTAAATATTCTATGTTATTCTCGATAGTACTAAGGTTTAAAGCGTTAATCGTACTGCTAAGATATTTAAGTTTCCAATTTTGATAAAATAATTTATTTCTTTGTGTAAAACCTTTTAATAATTCTCTTGAATTTAAATTATTCCAATTATTATTATGTATTAATTCCAAATTTGATAAATTTCGTTTATATAATTTGTTTATGTAAATTTTTCGTTGCTCATTTCTGGTTATATTACTAACCATTTCATAAGCTATATTAGAATTACTTAATAACTTAAATTTATTTTTTATGTTTTTAAAGTAATCATCCAATGTTTGAAATTCGTTTTTTAAATCTGTGCTAATTTTATTTTTAAAAATGTTGTTACTATATAGAGATTGTTCTAAAAAGTTGTGGAAACTCTCATGATTCTTTTGAAAAACAGATTTAAAATTTTGTGAATTTTTAACCGTCCTTTCAGATTTTTCGTTTTTTGTATTGTTTATATTTGATACATTTACATCATAAGAAGCTATTTTGTCTTTTTCATCTTTATATATATCATATGATAACATAGGTTGCTTGCTCAATAACTTTTGTTTTATTTTATCTTTTAAATAGTTGTTTTTATTTTTAAATTTTTTAAATTGCTTTTTCATATTATCAAGGAGATTATTTCCTTTTTTTTTTAACAAATTCATTTTATATTCAATATCATTTAATTTATCGTTCGCTTGGTTTTTATTTTCATCGTCACTCTTTTCCATACTTATAGATTTATAAAGCATACTATTATATTGAATATTCTTATCATTTTTTAAAAAATTCAAATCATCACTATACTTCATTTTAATATCTTCCACATTTACATTTTTTAAATAATTTTGCATATTGTTTATATAATCTAAATTTTTTTTACCACCATTTTTAGAAATTGCCGCCATATCATATTCACTAAAATGTCCTTTTTCATGAATATTTTTAAGTCCATAATTATCTTTTTGTAAGCCCTTTAAAATTTTATATGAAATATTTGCATTTATAGCATATAAATGCTTACATTTGTAACTAAAATGTGAATGGTTTCTATGTCCTTTTACCTTTAAACCTAATAATTCTTTGCTATAAGTTAGTGAAAATGTATCATTTTCTACACCATCAACATTACTATTATAATTTATTGAAGATATTTTTTTAATATAATCCACTGATTTTTTATTTTTTATTTTATTTTTACTATATTCTTTAGTTATATTATTGGTTCTATGGATAATGTCCCTGCTTATTTTCATTGATATTTCGCAATTCTTATTTATGGGCCCTCTATTCATTATGTTTTCTTCTAAATGCATTACTTTTTTTTCTATTGAATTTTTTTTTATATTTAATGATATACTACGCATTTTGCTAAGGGTAATATTGTGCTTATTTTTATAATCAAATTTATTTTTATCATTTCCATAAATTATCAACCTATGTATATTATTGGTAATATTTCGTAGGCGGTTATTTCGAGAATTTTTGTTATTATCAAAATGTAAATCTCTGTCTAATATTCCTTCGATGTCGGTTCTATTTTGAACTTTATATTTTTTATTCATATAATTAGAAGTATTATTGATAAGGGTTTTCTTATCATCAGGGTTATTGTTTTTTATAATCAATTTTTTATGTTCTATATTATCGTTGCACTTATTTTCTTTTTCTTTGTATGCAAACTCTTTATAATTATTTGTTTGTAAGAATTCGTTATCAGAATATAAATTGCTCGATAAATTATCAAGACAATTGTCATTTAGAGTATTATAAGATTCTTCATCTTCAATATTTGATTGAGAATTTTTTTTTTTTTCATTTTTATAAAAACTGCTATCATTGTTGAAATTATTCTTAGCAATTTTTCTGTTAATTTTATTTTTAATTATATCAAAACCACTTTTTATACCACTAATTTTTTCGTTTTTTCTTTTTTGTATTTCTGATTTATAAATATTTTTTATTTTGGTAATTTTTTCTTCTTTTATATCTTTTAATTTTCCAAAAATGTTCATAATTTTATTTTTATTTTCCCTATTATCATCATTCCCATTATTCAAATCATTTGGATTATCATTTAATGTTTCTGTAGTATCATGAAGTTTATCTTTAACATCATGTTCATCGCCATTATCAATATAACTATCATTGGATAAATCATTAAGTGTATTTTCTTTTTGATTTTGAGGGCTTTTTATTTTATAATTTAGTAAATCCACGTTTTTTTCACCTTCATTATTCATTCCCGATTTATGGCTATCTTTTAAATGAAATTTTTCATGAAACAACCCATTTTTTTTTAATATTTTTGAAGAATTACCCATTATTTTTTCACAATTTATTTTCTTATTATTACTGTCATATATATTCAAAGTTATATCAGCATTGTTTCTTTGATTTATTATGTTGGAATTGTTTGTATTTTTATTGCCATCATTGCCACCGTTCTTATTATTATTATCTTGAGGATTCCTAATCTTATCATTCAAAGCATTATCAAGAGTGTTATTACTTTTATCGTCATAATTGCTGTTATTATAACTATTATTATTACTATATATATTTTCAGGAGAATGATAAATAATGTAGTATTTATCGTTATTATCAAATAACGTATAGGCATCAGTTTGTTTGTTTTTTTCTAGATTTGGGCTTGGATTATATATTGTGCCTATTTTGATATCACTGACATTTTGTTGAGAAGTGTTAATTTTTATATCTAATGAACTTTTTGTAGTTTTTGTTTCATCATTGTTGTATTCGTTTGTTTCATTTGTATTCATATTTTTTTCGTTATTTTTTTTATGTTTTCCAATTTCAGATGATTCATTGCATAATATTTGTTCGGTCTCATGTATTTTTTGATTACTGTTTAACGGGTCAACATTGTTCTCCAATGCTTTGACATCTTTTGCATCATTTGAGCTCTTTAATAAATTTTGATTTAAATCAATTTTAATATGTTTTTTTTGCTGTTTCCATCTTTTAAATATTCTTTTTGGTTTGAATAAAAAATTTGAAGTATAATTTTTTTCCTCACTTTTTTTATTTGTGTTAATTTTTGCATTTTCTTCTTTAATATTAACTGAATTATTAGACTTTTCCTTTTGTTTTACCGTTTTTTTTTCTTTTTTTTTCATTTTATTTAAAAAATATACATATAAAGGAAAATCATTATTTAACCCACCATGCACAGTAATTATGAGCAAACAATGGACATAAATGAAAATTAATATTATGTTGATACATATTATTTTGATAGTATTGTAAAAATACTTAGGAAAATATTCAACAATGTTATATAACGAATCATTAGTACTGATATTTATATAATAGTCGGAAAATTTTATATTTTTTTTTTTATCTAGCCCATCTTTGTTTTTTATTTTATTTTTTTGATTTATGTGCTTATCACCAAATAAGAAATTTACGTTATCTTTGTTATCATAATTATAATTGCTATGCCTATTTTTTGTATTTGTGCTAATTCTTTCGTTTCTATTTATATTATACTCATTATGACTACTTTCAAGATTACATAAAATTTCATTCGAACTAAATCTGCCATTTTTACGTTCTTTATAAGTTTGTCCAATGTAATTAATATTACTACTTTTAATAGAACTTTTGCAGGGTTTACAATATTGAAAACAACTTTTTTCATATACAAGAAAATCCATCGAATATTTTTCATTGTTTATTTCGAAATAAAAGTTATTATTAGTATTATTTTTACGCGATAATTCATGTAATGCATATTTATCATCATTTTGTTCTTTTGTATTATTTTCATTATTAGGTTGATAATAATTATTTCTCATATTGTTCATAATTTTTACTTCTAAATCTGCCAACATAACGTCATTCACATTAAATGAATTTGATGATTTTTGCAAATCGCAATTATAACTACTATCGTATGTGTCATTGTTGTTATAATACTTTTCATCGCTGTTATAACTTACAGTATCTTCTTTGTAGTCATCATGTTTTGAAACAAGAAAAGTATTTCTATGTATATATGATTCTTGATCCTTAACATTTAATGTATTACATGTTTCAGATATATTAGATGGAATAAAATTCCCTTGATTGACATTTTCCTTTAAAATATTATTTTTTCTATTTTTTATATATTCATCAAATGGGCATTCTTGATGATATAATTTATCTTTAATATTATTTGAATATAAATTTTCACTTATATTATTTAAATAATTGTCTGTATGCTTATTTGATAAATTTTTATTATTATATTCTCTCAAATCATAATACTCCATTAACTGGTTTTTATTATTACTAATCAGATTGTGTATTTTTCTATTTCTTAACATTTTATTGTAAAATTTTGTGTTATATTTGCTACTTGTATTCATATTAGTATTAGACCCTTCTAAATAATTATAATTGTTTTTTAAATAGGTCATGTCATTTGTATATTTTTCATTTTCTAAATTATTTCCACTTTTTTTCTTTGTGTTATTGATTATTTTATTTTTTTTGTCTTTTAAATATTTTCGTAAGTTGTTCAATATATTATCATTTACCTTTTCTTCCTTTTTGCATTTTATATTTTCTCCTTTTTCTTTATCTATATCTTCAGCTTTAACATGTTTATCTCTCGAAATGTTAATTATCTGATTATCATTCATATGTTTGTTGCTTGAGGAATTCAATATATCATACTTTTGATTATTATTATACTGATCATTTTTTGCACATCTATCAAAAAGGAGTTTAGAATGTTCCGTGGATCCATTAACATTGTCATTATTATCTCTTCTATTAGGATGCCTTGTCTGATCCACTTCATTTGAAATACTATAATATCTTCTATCATGATTATCTATATTATTTTCCTTTATACCCCTCAATTCAGAATAATTAGTTATGTAATTACTATTGCTGTTGTTTTTATAGTCAATATGGTTACTTCCCTTGACCAGTGTGCTAAATATTCTCTGTCTGGAATTTTCATAAGTTTCTTTTTTTCTAATTGTATGAGATTCTAAATACTCAATTTTGTCTGGACTATTGTATTTTTTGTTAGAATGTTTATAAACACATTTTTTCCCATAATATTTTCTTTTGATCATTCTATCTAGAGATATACGGTTTTTATTTATCCCATCATTATCTTCATTTGAAATAAAATAACTATTGTAATACTTACCAAAATATGTAGGAGTATATGCAAAGAAATATAGGCATTTGCATCTGTAATTTTTATAAAGATATTGAAAAAATATTGGAAATTTATTCAATATAAACATATGGACAAATGTATGCAAATGATAAAGATTTGATTTATTTGATATTTTACACAATAAATTATGAGGGAAAAATAAATATAATATAGGATATTGAAATAATAGATATCTATACGTATCATAATTTTTTTCATTATTTATTGAAATTAAAAATATGATTGTTAATAATAATATGATGTGTATATAATTTTTAAAATAAGAACATAAAAATATATATATTAATGAAATAATAGAAACTGGAAAACTTTTAAATTCAAAAATATCATTTAATTTATCTAAAAATTTATTAACCCGATTTTTGATTTGCATTGTTCTTTTCACATTATTTAAAAATAAACTAATTAGCTGGTAATTATTATTTAGATTATTATTTGGCATAGACAAATTTTCATTATCGCCAAGCATGTTTGCGCTATTTTCTTGAGGTAATAAATATTCGAATCGGTTTTTACTTTTATATATAAATATATGTACATAAAAATTATCATCTGTAGAATCATATACATATTTACTATTCCTTGGTGCATTTTTTTTTTGGTCATTTGTTAATTTTTTTACAAAGAAATAATTCTTATCAAAAATTATATTTTTTTGATTCAATAATGAATCTTCATTTAATAATTTTGAATCAGCTTTATTATTATCTATAGAGAATCCCAAATTATCTGTCGTATTTGAACTTGTAGAATTGTAGAATGAATCATTATAACTATTTTTGTATATATTATTATTATTAATATTTTTTTGGCAATTTCTATAAGCACCAGAACTCATATGTGAATTATACAATTCGGTACTCCTTTTTCCATTGTTTAGATATAAATCAAAATAAATGTGTTTCTCAATTTCATAACTATATAATATAAAATACCCTAAATATATATCAAGGTCGGTATAAAAATGAAACACAATTTTGTTGTGTTTATCTGAGAAAAGCGGTATAAACATGTCTTTATTGTATTCATATTTATAATAATACAAAAAATCGTTTACATCTATTATTGCGTATATATAACTATATTTTATTTGTTCTATATTTTTTATCTTTAATATGTTTATATATATATAGTTATAGACATTGTGCATCATTGAATTATAATATTTTTTTAAGAATTTAAAATACATTGGAGAAGAATAATACAATCCATAATTTTTTAAAAAACCATTTTGTGTACTTTTAAAAAATAATATTTTCATATATTTTTTTATAGACCCATATATAGAAATTATTTTCATCAAATTAATAAATTCAGTAATTAAATTCAGGTTATGATTTGCTAACCGAATTTGTTCATTGTTAAAATGAAACCCATCATTTGATATTTTATAATAATCTTTGCTTTTTCTTTTTGCGTTCTTTTTTTTTAATGAAAAAAAGTTACTATTATCTGAGTTGGAACTTATATTATCTATACATATTCTTTTTGCATAAATAGTAAATTTATATATGTTATTTGAACTTTTATATATATCACTAATTCTTGCATGAGATATATCATATATATCTCGATTTACAACTTTGTAAATATTATTGATATTTTGCTTAAATTTGTTTATAATTAAAAACTTTTTTTTTAACACTATTATTCTTTTTCTATAAATATGTGTTGCACTTGTCTTCTTATACATATAACAAGAAATTGTATAATCGCATTTATTTATAAGAGTATTTAAATATATATTAACTCCATTTTTTGTATCAGTATGTTCACTATATTTTTTATTGTTAATATTATAATCTTTTGGTATCGTATTTATATCCTCTTTGTTAGTATAATTATTTGACACTAATTCACTGGGTAAATCATAAATATCCTTATTATGCTCTGCGTTCACTATCTCAGTATTTCTTATGCCTTTATTTTTAAAAATTGATTGTTTGCTTTTACTGTTATATACTGAATGACTATTGTATTTCTTTTCTAAGCTATGATTTTTTTTTATTTGATTTTTATCAAATTCGTTATCTGAATTGTCTAATTTCTTAAGGCTATCAATTTTACCTTTATTTGAACCTTTATTTTTAATAAAACTTGAATTTTTCTTATAAACACTATTATGTGATTCATTCCTTTTATTTTCTTCCTTGAAATTATTATTAAATTTATTCAGATAGAAATCATAAATGTTATTGTTGTATTTGTGATTATTAATTTCATTATATAAATAATATTCTGTTAAATCTGTTTTTGATTTATTATGTACATTTTCATCTTCATCTGATGAAGAAGAATCATATATATTTTCATATTCATTACTTAAAACATGTGATTCGCTATCATCCTTTTTAATAATATAATCCCAATCCATATCAGTTTCATTCCTTTTATCATCATACTTAGAATAATTCCTCATCATTTTTATTTATTAATACTGTCATTATTTGGTGTTTTTTTGTATATTATATATGATCATCTGTTTTGTATTACTGTTGTGCAATAAAATATAGCTAATATTGCACTTTAGCCTTCAAAATTACTATAATAAGGATTTGTTAAGAAAATATTAATGTGTTATTTTACCCTTTAAATTAATTCACATTAATGCTTATCATTTTATCCAACATGTATATATGCTGTGATAAAATAATTAATACGGTTCGGATAAGTTTATGCAAATATAAACTAATTAAGGACGCACATATACACACTAGTTATATATATATGCGTTCTATATTTTTTGTTCATATTCTTATTTATTACATTTTTATATAAACAATGGTAGTAACAAAAAAACAAATTAAACGCAAGATTTTGTAAACTTTTGGAATATGCTAATTAAACTCTTAAATATCTTATCCCATAATAATATTATTTTTGTTATACTAATGACTTTAAAGAAGTTTTCTATCAATTTATTTCTAGTATATTAAAGAATATGCTTACATATTTAATAGGCCTAAAACATATGTAGTGTGCTAAAGTATATACACAGTATTATTATCACAGGTCTAATGTTAATATATAGCGTTGTTTGTAATTACTCAAAAAAAATTGAAATAAAATGAAACATATATATAATAGTTAATTTCAAAATATACTAAAAAAATGTATACAAAAAACATATATTTTATTCTTTGATAATTAAAGAATAAAAATAAATAAAATTTATCATTAGATAAATATGAATGACATGAAACTTCAAATTATACCCTTTTTAACATTTTCGTAAATACATCACAAAAGGTAAATGTATAAAAATGTAATAAACACAAAAACAGCGGAAAAAAAAATAAAAAAAGAGTAAAGTAAAAAATCACGAATAATGTTTGATTTATTTTTTAATCACAAAATATTAGCTGATTGCATACTTCAAAGGGCAATATTTAAATGTACGCCTTGCATTTATATGTATTTTGTAATATATATATAATATATTTTTTTTTTTTATTCACGAACGTATTTGTACAATTTTTTATACAAAAAAATATAACCACAAAATTGGAATATTAATTAAAAAAGATATTATAATTTTTTTATATAATTATAAAATTTGCCAACTGACAAAAAACTATTAAATTAAAAACGATAGTAATAATAATAATATAAGAATAAAAATAACGGCGGGCTTATATTAAAAAGTATATCTTTTTATTCACAAGTATTTGTATATAATTATCATACAATAGTATTTTTTTGGATATTTATTTATTTATTTCCATTTTTTTATTTTTTTCGATGTTTTTTCTAGTGGCACTGTCAACGAGAAAGAAAAAAAAACCTCGTAATACCATAAATAGTAAATTTTTAAAAATTCGAAAAAGGAAGCGAGACTTTGACGAAGGTAATAAAAGAATTGTTGCACATTTAGCATTATGCTATGAAATTAAAACTGGAATTTCGATATTATTTTGATATATTATGCTTCTATGATGTGCATACAATAAACCGCTATATTTATTTTGATTTCCCCTTATTTAATAAATTATATTTACAGTGTATAATGATTATCATACTAAACCTGCTCTTCCGTATGATGTAGATAAAAAAGGATGTGGTATGCTTAACTATCCGAAATATAAGTTTACATATAACTATTTAGTATATATTATTTATGCTTTATGGTATGTATTCAAATAATATAAACTTATTAATAACATTTTTATAGGACAATTTAAATGCTATGCTTGTGACATTTACTTTATAAATGATGACGCAATGAAACAACATGAAAAAACGAAGAAACATAAGAGACGAGTAAAACTAATGGCTAATGAAAAGCCATATACTTATGTAAGCCTTTATATGTATATTTCTCATACATGATCACTTATTTGTTCAACATACATGGATAATATTGCAATATTTATATATTCCGGCATGTACCTTTTCATTGTTTGATTTTTCAGAAGGATGCATTACGAGCTGCTGAAATTACTTTGTAATTTAATTATATTCATGGTGTGGGAGCATGACCTTTCTTCAAATATCTGTGAAGGAAATTATTTTTGTAAACTTCAAAAATAAATTCAAATAATAAGTTGTTTGGTCTAATTGTAGAAAATCGATATATTCAATTTTTGAAAATTGATCATAGTGATCACTTTGTAAAGAAATGTTTTTTAAGTTCATATTTTCTTTCACCACTTTATTAATTTTTTCAATATTATTATGTTTCAATATTTTTGTTAAAAAATACTGAAACATCATTATATGTTGTTTAGTATCTTCTTCATCATTTTCCTGTTTGTTAAATTCATTTAATGTTTTTTTTTCTTTTTTATTATTATTTAATAACATTAATTCGCATAATTCAAATAGACAAAACAAAATAGATTTATGTTTGGATAAATTTTTTCCATGCCTTTTTTCGCATTCTTCATTTTCCATTTTGGAAATCCTATTTAAAAAAGAAATAAATTAAGTTAATTTAGACATGTTGAAATAGTAATACTAATAATTCTATATTCATTTAACATTTAAAAATATATCATTGGGCATCAACCTATTCTATTATAAGAGTCTGTGAGGTATTGTATATGTGTCGTGTGGGTAAGCATGTATATTCCCACCATTTTAAAATATTTTTACCTGCAAAAACGCGATTCATATTCCATAAATATTAAATCTGTAAACGGGTTATTAGGAAAGTTAGCATTTCCTTTTATATTGATAGTAGTTTTGGATTCGACCGTTTTTATATTAGAAGAATAGAAGTTAATAAATCGAAAACATAATAATATATCATTAATTATACTTTCTTCTGTATTATCAAAATTAAAATCATAATCATATTTTTTTTTCATTTTTCCAATTTCTACATCAGTAACCAACAAATTAATTCCTCTTTTTTTCATTAAAAATAATAATGCATACACGTCTAATGGCTGATTAAATATGTCACTTAGCACGCCAATTCCATTGTCTTGTAATATTATACCATCATTATTTATGTGAAAAATAAATTGATTAGCAATTTTGCTTTGTATTTTTATAATTACAGTGTTTTGAATGTATGTAATTTCCCATTTGGTGTAAGGGAAGTTACTTATACTATTTAAGCTTATATAATAGTTACCAACTTTGTTGTTATAAATTTTTAAATATGGTTTATTATTTATTGAAACTTGTTCGCTTTCTATTTTAATTAAATTTATTTTATCATGGGAATTTAAGGTATCATATTCATTTTTATTATATTTTTCGTCTTCTATACAATTATTTGTTTTTTGTTCAACTTGATCATCATCGTTAATTGTGTCGTTCATATTATCAATAAAAACAGTTTCACCAATCTCATTTTTTTTATTTAAATGCAGAAACTTTTCTGGGGCCGATAAATTCAACTGTTTCACATTTTGGTTCACTTGAACATAAAAAATTTCCATACAATGATCATTATAAATATAAGAAGGTATTTCTATTTCAAATACATAAGAACATATATTATTTGTTTCATCTATAGGTAGTAAGTTAATAGTATTAGCCTTGGAAAAATGTGTATTATTATTTTCACCAAAACAATTTTCTACCTTTTCTGTATTTTTAGTAGACGCATCCAAAGATGAGTTTGACAAAGATGATTGATTAGTAAATATATTAATTTTAAATAAATCTATAAAAATATGATTATTAATATATTCATAAGATTTATTTTTTATGAGTAAACTTACAAAATGCATGTTATATGTTTTTTTCGAAGGGGTCATATATAATGTTGCAGTTTCAAATTGTATTTTATCATTTGAATTTAATATTTCAGTTATTATACTATTTTCAATAGTAAAAAAGTCGTTTTTTTTTATATCATTTTCCAATTGATTTAATAAGATATATTTTTTAAATAGAATTTTATTAGTATATTTTATATATTTTTTAAAGAGATAATTTTTCAGAATAAAAAGGATTTTAAAATTTTCTAGACAATAGCTTCGCATGTTGGGACTTATTGTATAATAATCAGTAAACAGAATGAAAAAAAATAAATATGTCATTTGAAACATTTCACAGCAATTTTGAAAACTTGATAATTCATATTCTTTAAAAAATTCCTTAAAAAAATGGTAAATAATGTTTATAGATTTACTGTTTAGGATATTGTAAAAATACAACGATTTTATTTTGTAATTCACACCGTTATGTGTATCATTTAATTCTTTATTATGTATGTATTTAGTAAAAAAACTATTATATACACATTTGTATATATTTATATCAATATAAAAAAGTGGAACGTTTTTATTTAGAGAATAATATTTTTTAAACAAATTAGTTTCTATTCCTTCTTTTGTCGTTTCGATATAAGAACCCATTTTATTTATTAATTTATCATCATACTCATCATATGTGCTTATTCTGACGTTGTCTAATATATCGTTTTTTTTTTCAATATCTTCAACTTTAGCTTCATTTTCAATCTTAATTTTTGGTATTTTTTTTTTTTTTATTTTTATTTTACCTTTCTCATTTTTCTCCCCTATATTTTTTAAATTGTTCTTTTTCTTTTCATCATTAATTTGGATGTTTTCAATCCTCTTTTTCATTTTAACTATAGATGTATTTTTATTTTTTGTGAATGGTCTTTTTTTCTATACGAACACAGAATTTATATAAACCTTTATTTTTCCTCAATTTTAAGGGAAGGCATGGGAAAAATTATTATTAAAGCATGCCAAAAATCCAAATAAACATTAAACTAAAATTTTTATCATATAATAATAATAATTCGTAATCTTTTCTGTTTCTTACATTAATTTTATTATATTATTTTTATGCACATTTTTTTATATATCTAAGCGTTTTATGCTGTATTTTGTCTAAGACAAAAAGTATAATAATACTATAAATATAAAAATATACAAAGAAAATTTTAGAAAAAAAAACAAAAATAAAATGGAATAGAACATAGTATAAATTTAAAAAACTTCTTATGCTAATATTGAATAGAGAAATGTAAGGAATATGATAAAATCAAAGAATACGATATATTCCCTTTTTTAAATATCTATAATTTATAGAAAGGTATAAGACTTATTTTTTTATCCATCAAAACGAAAATAGAAAACCCTAAATAAAACATATACCAATTTTTATTTAATAGAGTACCCTTGAGTATATAATAAATTGATAGCGTAGGAGGCTAAATGAAATATAGATACCACATATATCCCATAGATAGTAATGATGCTTATACGTGCCATATGCACTCCCCAATACAAACAATGCCTAATTAAATAAATAATAATGTAGGCAAAAAAAGAGAAAAAAACGAAAGTGCGAGATATTATTTTTTGTAATATCATTTAAAGTTTTAATGGTGGTGGAAACAATTCTTTGGGAAAGTATTTAAAATAGTTAAACACAGAAATAGCGCCAAGGATTTTTTAATATTTTTTTAAAATAAATTTTGTTGAATAGAACTTATTTGATTGTTATTTAGTAGGATTATTTGGGAAAAAAAAACAAACAAAAAAAGAGAACAGGTATTGAACAGGAAAAAAATCCCCAAATTATTTTGATATGACATTTCTTTGGAAATAAAGATATAAAAAATATATATAATAAATGTATGTATATAATTTGAAATAAATTGATAAATTGTATTTTGAACGAAATCGATGAATAAAATATAAATATATCTTATTAAAATTACGAAAGTAAAATAGTGAAAAAAATTTTACAATATTATTTTTTATATAGAGAACCACTCGGATATTTATAAAGCTTATACTAAAAAATAATGAATCAATTGTTCTTTTTTAAAAATAAAAAAAAAGTATATAAATGTTTATTTTTAAACATAATTTTTTTTAAGGAAATGGTTTAAAAAAGATAAATAAATATTTAATTTTAATTAATTTATTTTATTATTTTGTTCTATTTTTTGTTTGGTTTTTGGGTATATAACGATAAACAAAATGGATAAAATCAACGACGATGAAATAATGAATAAAATATCGAATATGACAAGTATGTTTAAAAAAAATAATAAAATAATATTTATATAATTTGTTTTAAATCGTTAATCTATATATGTTGTACCTATCTTAGTATAAGCGCGTGTATAAATATAATGTAAAGTGGGTTTTTATCACCTTATTCATTTACATACATATGTTTCGGTTTAAATATATCCACATGCATACATACGTAATTATATATATATATATATATATATATATATATATATATATATAATATGTTTATTTTTTTTAGATAACTTAAGCAATGTTCCTTCATCGGCTACAAGTAATATAAAACAACAAAAAAAGGTAAAAAAACAAAAGACAGGGAAGAATAAGAAAAATCCCAATAAAACAAATAATCATAATGACAACAAACCTGTTATTGCGTCTTATGAAGAGCATAAAAAAAAAGATATATGCAAATATTTTTTTAAAAAAGGGAAATGCCTACATAATGAGAATTGCAATTATTCTCATGATGTTACACCAATTTATAAAATTTCAAAATTATGTAAATTTTTAATAAAAGGGAATTGCCATAAAGAAAATTGTATGTTTTCTCATGATTATAATTTTTTTTTTTGTCGTAACAACTTGATAAATAATTCATGCACAAATCCATCATGCAAGTTTAAGCATGCCAAAATCGACACATCTATAACAAATGCAGACAAATATAATATTGAAGTTGATAACCTTTTGAGTAGTGATGACAAAATAAGATTTTTATACAATAATAAAAATTATTTAACTGAGTTATTAATTAACAAATATTTATCTCATGATAAATTAAAAGAAATACATATAGAAAAAATAAATAAAAAAGATATATACCCATGGTTTATTAATGGTATCATTGATCTTATTAAAGTCGACTTTAAACATGGAAATACAAAATATTTTTATGATTTATTAAATAATTATAAAAACAAGGAAAATAATTTAAATATATTTTTAAGTGAAAATAATGCAAATGATTTAGTAAATAACATGGGTGAAAATTCCGTAAGTCAAAAAGAAAACGATAACAGTGATATTAAAAAAAATAAAAATACCAATGATGATACGAATGATGTTCATGCTGTTGATAGTCAAACAATGGAAAATAAAAAAGAAGTGCAAAATAATGAACAAGGTGATGAACAAAATGAGGAAGACAATGACAATTTCAACGATGATAAATTTTATTTGAGTGAAGAAGAAGATTATACTCAATACTTAAATAAATATTTTGATATGGATAAATAAATTTAATAATGAATATTGTTTAATACATTTGATCATTTTATTGTATTTTCAATGGTCCGTGATTATATCCGTTGTTTGTAACATATGATGTTACTCAGAAATTGTATATAGATACTTAAATCCTTGTATATATATACATTTAAAAATAAATTTTCTTATTATTTAATTAGTATTTTAGGTTTAAAAATCAAACAAAAACAAATAAATAAAATAGTAGCATCACAAAACGCCAAATGAAATGAAAATAAAAAATATGTTACCAAATTAAATTTTAAAACGAATATAGATATATGTGGGTGTGTATATATACTTATTTTCATATAAATTTTTTTTTTTTTTCTGTATACCTTTTTAATTTGTTTTCTCCTATAAAATTATTATACGCTAATAGTGTAAAAATTAATTTATGAAAATTAATTTTTTCAATATTTGAATTTATAAATGAAAAAACAAAAAATTTATTGAATTTGTTTATATCAAATTTGGTATAATTTTTTTTAAGTATATTTTTTAAAAAAACTAAATCATTTTGACTTTTCACATAAAAAATTTGTAATCTTAGAATTTTTTTATAAATATTACGAATTTCTTCATTGTTTATGTTGTGGCCAGATGTACGTGTTTTATAATGCCCACATATTTCATCCTCATAGCTATTCTTTTCATTAGTTATACACATTTTCAATTCATATATTAATGCAGTTATAAGCTTGATATATGTTATTTTATCGGTTACGAGGATTTTATTTTCCTGATGTATTTGTCTTTCTACATCATTTGGTATTACACAGTTGGTACTATTTTTAGGGGCGTTATTACTTTTGCAATTTCCACCTGATATGTTATGAGATATATTCATTAAGAAACAATGTTTATAACCCCCTACATTTCTATATTCAATTTTTAATAAAGTTTTTATTAATTTAATAATATTAGTTCCTTTGCACATCATAAACGTTATAAAATCAAACTCTTTAATTTTTTCATAAGTACAATAAAATATTAACTTTTCAAAATGTAACCTAGTAAAACTATTTAAAATGTTTATCGTAGTTATGCACGAAAATCCATTACATTTTTCCCTTATAATTTCACTAAATAATAGAAACAGTTTCTTATCCTTAAAATTGTACTTTGAAAATGTATATAATATATTTTCTATATGAGATGGGGGGATATTATATATTTTAGGGCGCTTATTATATTTTTTGACATCACAATCGCTTCCCTTATTGCTAGAATTGCAATTATAATTTTTTATATTAGTATTATTTAACAATATTTCATTTTGCAAATATTTTAATAAATCCACATTTTCTTCCTTTAAATAATAGTTGCATGCATTTAAAATGTAGACAAGATTTTTATTAGAAATATTGTTCATTTGTTTTATTTTGATATACATTTCTTTGTAAAATAGAAACACTTCTTTAACATTACAATTTTTTTCAAACAAATAAATGCAATGGGCAAATAATCTCACTAAGCAATCATCATTTAAATATTTTATTAGTTTTTTCAATGTTAAACTAAAACCTTTAACTAAAGTAATATACCAATTTAATCTATCATTGCTTATGTTATAATTTTCTTTTTCATATGTTATGTCATCGGAATGTGTACTATTACATGCCTCTTTATTGTAAATATTGGAATAATTATCTGAGCATTCTTTTGTTTGAATATCTAATGATGGTGTATATTTTTTTTTTTGAGGGGAAGAAAAGTAATTAACACTTTGCTGTAATTCATCTAATTTGTTCCCAAATAAATTTAAATTATCTATAAAATTGGCATCACTTTTTAAAAAATGCTTATTTTCATCATTTTGATCAACACTCATGTATTCATAAAATAATTTATTTTCATCAACTGAATTGTATACATCTTTTTCGATTATTTTATACATATTATTTTTTGTTCCATTAATTCGTGAGATGTTTAAGCTATTTTGTAAGTAATTAATATTTATATCTTTTAATTTACTAAAAAAATTAATATGGTTAAATATTTTAATTAGTTGTATGATTTTAAAATGGAAGTTATCATCGTATGATTCTTTATTTTTATTAGTTTCAATTTTGTCTAAAAATTTACAATGTAAGAAAGGTTCAAACGTGGTCACGAATATTTCATTGAACTTTTCTTCATTTTTTTGATAAAAAAAATCTTTTAAAATTTTATTGAATTGAATAAATATTTTAAAAAAAGTAACAATATTATTTTCATTATCAATATGTGTATGCTTTATTTCATTATGTTCTACCCCTACTCTTTGATATGCATCTTTCTCTTTTGTATTTCCTCTCCATCCTTTTCTTTTTAATTCCTCAAAATTGTGATTTGCATATATTAATAACGAATCGATATTAAATATATAAATATAATCATCAAAATATTTTACACTATTTATATTAATAATTTTTCTTTGCCACTCTTGTTCTTTCTTTGTTAATGGCGCTTTTATTTTTTCAAGGTATATGTTGAATAAATTATACCTTTTCAAATTTTCTTTAAATAATTTTACTTTACTGAGTTCATAAGGGTTATTAACGCTAAGTTCGTGATTAATCCCTTTTTTTATTTGCTCACAATTGGAATGAACATTATCGATTGTACTTTTAATTTCATTCTTATATATAGCAGGTAAATTTTTTATGATATTTTCGTTTTGTTCTTTATTTTGATTATGTTTTTTGTTGCATAATAGTGAAAAGTTTCTCTTGTATTTTTTACAAATTGATGGGTTGTAGGAAGAGAAACTATTCGTATTTCGATTTCCACATAAACATTTATGAAAACGTTCTATTAAAATATTTTTATTTTCATTTATTTTGGTATTTAGTAATTTCATAATATATTACATTTATGAATATTGCTGCAAACATGGGTATAATTGCTAATTATTATTGCTTTTTTTAAACGTATTATAAATTTAAAAATAGAGCCTCGTCTTATCTGGGAGTTTTAACATGAGAAAAAAATAATAATCAACGCTAAAATAAAAACAAACAAATTAATAAAAATTAATACTTATATAATCTTAATTTATGTATTATATTTCATATTTGTCCGTTACGCTACATTTCCATCATATTTTCCTGTGCGGGTTATTTTACACTTATTATTTAATTTATTATTTCTCGTTTTTTCTCTTTTTTTATATCTTATTTTTAGCTATTTATTAAACGATATTTATTTTTGTAACAACAAATTATAATTACAACAAATATTATCGAGATGGATAGAGAAAATTAAAATGCAAAAAATATAAAAATCCTCCAAAAAAAAAAAATATATATATAGCTAATTTAATGTAATATTCAGCAGAAAAAGAAGCATCAAAAAAGAACAAAAATTTTGACTATACATATTACAAAATATACATATAAATAATATATGCATATTATGATAAATTACACAAAATAATTATGAACGAAAATACTATAAAAATAAAGAGCTCAATTACTTAATAGTTTATAACCGAATAAATTTATACTGAAAATGAAAAAAATTGTAATTAATTATAAATTTTAAAAGAAATAATAAAAAAAAAATGAAGCAAAGCCAGAGATGGGAAAATAGTATAGGAATAAACTTTATAATTAATTGGCATATTTTAAATTAAAAAAATATTATTATATATATCTGCCTGTACATTTCTATGTATATATGTATTATATATATAATATTTTTCTCGAAAACATATTACTATCAAAATATATAATTCGAAAATTATGAAATGTGGAAGCGTAAATTAGATGATAATATAAGAAATAACCCATATGATGACGGAGAGTCAGATGAAAATTCTTTTGACAGACAAGATGAAGATGAGGATGAAGACAAAAATGAACTAGACGAGACGGAGGAAGAAGATGAAGAAGGTGAAGAAGGGGAAAAAGAAGAAGATGATGAGGATGATGAGGATGAAGAGGACGAAGACGATGAAGAAGATGAAGATTACGAATTAAAAAATTACGGTATAGCACTTGAAATGCCGAAAAGAAAAAACAGAGGTAGAAATTTAAAGAAATTAATTGGCGAAGATTTAGAAAAAGATGAAAAATTTTGGAATGATAGTATATGGGAAGAAGAAGAAATAGATGAAGAATATGTAAATTCTGAAGGAGAAGAAGAATATGTAGATGTAACAGATTCCGATTTTGATGATGATGAAGATGATGCAGAGGGGGATGACGAAGATGAAGAACAGAATGAAAACGAAGGTGATGATGATGATTCAAAAAGAAAAAAAAAAAAAATATATGCCTATATGGAAAATTTAAAAAAAAAAAAAATGCTAAAATATAATTTAATGAAAAAGAGGAAATATGATAATATGAAAAATAGCAAATCTATAAATGATATAAGAGACCAAACTGACGATAAAAAAAATCAAGAAAATAAAAAACAAAGAAAACGGAAAAAAAATGAACAAAGTTATATAATGATACATAGATCGACAAGGGATACTACTAGACAAAAAACTGAACAAATGGAAAAAAAATTTGAATTGAGAAGAATAAAAAAAGAAGATCGCTTTAAAAAATTTTATGAAAATAGACAAAAAAAAAAAGGTATGCAAAGAGAAATGACAAGAGAAGAAAGATTAGAAGAAGCAAAAATAACTGAACAATATAATATGCAATCTTTGTTAGAATTGCAAGCATGGGAAGAAGAAAAAAAAAAATATGTGGAAAATAAAAGAATTATATATCACAAACCAAAAAATGTTTTCATCAGCTTTTCATATTCAAAAGATAATAAATTACCATTAATCGAAAGCCTGAAATATGAAACGGATATACCCAATCTAAATAATCATGTAAATAATATAACAGTAGATGCTGAATTAATTGACAATAATGGATTATTAATAGCACATAGTACTAATATAATAAATACTGAAACAGATAAAAACGTTATTGAAATTGGACACAGTCCTAACGAAACTCATTGCCAAGGTCAAGAGGAGATAAACAAAAAAGAGAAAACAAAGAATGAAGAAAAAATGGACAGCGAAGAAAAGACGGAGGGAAAAAATGACATCATTACACCTGAAAATGGAGAAAATACTAATAAAACTGATAAAACAAACAAGGACGTATTTGATGCAAATATAGAATTAAATTTAGAAAATATTGATCGCTGTGAAGATCTAAATATAGAATATTTAAATGAGAAAGATGGATTAGCATTTGATTGCCTAAATACTATAAACAACAATAATGCTAAGGATGATAATGATGACAATAATTTAAACAAAACTAACGAACAAAAAAAGGAACAAAAACCGAGAGATATTGAAGAAAAGCAATTTTATATTGTTACAGATCCTAATGAATTAAGTATGTATAGTAATTATAATAATAATAAAGAATTGTTAGAAAAATTTAAAAATAAGCGCAATATATGTTCAATTACAAATTTAGAAGGAACATATTTTGATCCATTGACAAAAAAATATTACAATAACGCCGATGCATTTAAATTGTTAAGATTTTTTTATCATAAAAATATGTACGATGATATGAATAACCAATTATCTATAATGGTCGATATATTCAAAAATAAGTTAGTTGAAATAGAGGAATCCACAAAAAAAGAAAATACTGATAATATTTAGTTGTTGCAATTTATCTACATTGTGAATATTTTTGTCAATAAAAAATCATATAAACACTTTCTCCTTATCGTATATGATGCGATCAAAAGAAGTGTCTTTTATTTATATACTTAACAAGTTTGATACACTTTGACATTTATCCTTGTCAATTTTATTTTGTTTTTGTAATACTGCACAACAATAATTAATTTTTATAAATATCGCTTTGCAATATTTAATAACTCATTAAGTAAAATATAAAAATACATTCTGTAAATTGAAGAATAATAAAAAAACGTGAATTTATAGGAAATATTATTATATTTTATATGTACACCTATCCAAATTCTTTATAGTTATTTATAAATCTTTATTGCTTATATAAAAATGATTAAAAAAAATATATATAGCAAGATTATCAGCAATCATGTTTTAAAAAATAGCGATGATAGCATTGATCATTATATAAACAATAACATCTCCCTTTAGACAGAATACATTCGATATTTTATACAGGCACAATTATTATGTGAATATATATGCAATATAGTAATGTCAGGATTAGGAAATTATTGTAGTATAAATATTGTTTTTTTTTGAAAGCTAGAAAGGTAAAGATAAATTTAGAGATGTGCTACAAATATTCAAAGGGAATGTTTTTTTTTAAATAAAAAATAAGTATATATATGTGAATTACGTTAAATTGGCATAATCGTTTTGTTTTAGACTTTATTTAAATCAATATTATGCTTATAATTCATATAAGAAACATTTTTTATTTCATTAAGTTTGTACATATATGTGTACATGTTTTTTTATTTCTCTAAAACCCATAAATTTTCTTTAAAAAAAATTTATAAATTCATTATTTAATACTTTGCGGCCATGAAAATTATTATTTAGTTTTTCATAGTTACACAAATACACGCAAGCGCACATGCTTATCATTTCCAAATATATATATATATATATATATTTATTTATTTATTTATTTATTTATCTATCTTTACAATAAAAAAAGAATAAATTATATGCAAATAAAACACCATTTAAAAATCAAATTGGTATTATACAACAATAATTTAAAATAAATTTGTTTTATTAATATATGTAACAAAATTTAAAAAAATGGTATTTGGAAATAAGTTTACTAATTTTTAAAAATATCCTTTAATTTGGTAATATTTAAAATTTTTTTGACTAAAATTTTTTTAACAATCTTTGATGGTACAAAGGAAGGAGCATTTGGTTCAATCTGAGAGAAAAAAACAAAAAATTAATAAATATATAAAATGCTCTATTTTTATTGTGAATGAATAGATATGTTGTAAATATGCACATTTATATAGAAAGTATATATTTTTGATAATAGTGAAATAAAATTGTTACTAAGATTTTTATATTGCTTACAGAGCTAATATAGGTAACTTTAACGCAGTCGGCTTCCTTTTTGATGAAAACTGCTACTAAGTGAACATACATTTTATATAAATCTCCATTTCTAATATCTTCTTCAGAATCTATATCAGGTTTGAATGAGTTTGCGCTTTCTACAATAGGATTTACATATTTTTTATTGTTTCCACCATCATGATCATTCATATTTGATGAAACCAAGATTAATGCAGTTTGGTCTTTTGATAACTATAAATTAATAAAAAAAATATTTTCATAAATTAGGATATAATAATATGAAAAAAAGTATATAAGGATGAAGAAAAAAGAATTTTCTTACTTCAACTTTGTTGGCTAATGCATGATAATATCTTTGCCATGACATCATAAGACTTTTGTAACGTTGTTGTATAATTACTAAATTTGGATTGTATACTCGAGGAATGGATCCTAAAATAAATTATAATTTTGTATACATTCAAATTAAAACACGATTAAATTTAACAAAGTGAAAAATATTAAATAATAGACTAGGCATTGATAATAAAATAACACGGAATACATCATAAAAAATGATAACCACATTAAATAAATAAATTAATTATATACCTTTAATGAATTTATCATCAAAGTTCTTTGCACCATTGGGATCCCATAACATGTTTACTACATCATTATACTAATAATAACAAAAAAATATAAATTCATATATTAATAATTATATTTTTTTATTTTAAAATAATTTCATGAATTAAAAATTATTGCTTATTGATTCATACATTATTTGGGTTTGGGATTGTAAGCTCAATCTTTCCAATCTCAACATTGTTCACTTTCTTAAAATATAGAATTGTTCCGTCATCTTCCTTAGAATATTCCTCGTAATCATCTGTATGTTCTGCATGTTTTTGTGCAATAGCTAAAGCCTCGGACATAATAGCTGATGCTTGTTTGGCTTCTTCAGGGTCGATAGGTAATTGTTTATTTGGACTACAAACGGAAAAGGCAATATATTTTTAAATTTATTTATATTTTTAATTTAAAAAATATATATATTTATAAGAAGTCATTTTGATTTCCCAAGTGTTATACTATACACACTCACAAAATATATATAACATTCTCATAATAAACAGTATATACATATTTATATTCGATCTATATGTTGCATATATTTTCTTACGAATTGGGACTTGAAGGAGAATCCCTTGCAAATGCCACATTTTGCATATATCCAGCTACACTTAAAAGTGCCAAAGCAATCTTAATATATCTTTTATTCATTTTTGGACGTGGTAAGTAAAATATTAATATATTTTTTAGAAGTAGAAAATTAACAAGTATAAAGATTGTGTGTGTTGAATCAAAGCAAACGTTTTTTTAAAAAATTCTAAAACTTAATATTTATTTAAAAAAATATAAATATTTTTTAAAATTTATTCATGCATTTATCGGATTTTTAAATATACTTATTTTTTTAAATATTATTATATACTAATAAATAAATATAAAATTTAGTGATGACTCTTTTATTCTTTATATTATTAATTAGGTTTCGTCTCTTTAAAAGCTAGCTATTTAATTATTATTATTATTGAAATTTATATAATAATATTTCAATTATATTTAGAATTATATATGTAAAACATAATATATTATAAATATAAAAATAAAGCAGACTTTTTAAAAGAATGTATAGATTAACTTTTTTTCATTTAAACCATTACATATAAAGGGAACAATCATTATTGCAACTTTTATAAATATTAAATATAAAAATATTATACATCTAAAAAGATGCTTTTAGCTATATATAACATTATTAATATGGTACATTATAGGTACCCAACACTTTTATTTTTATAGTTCATAGCTTAAAAATAAAGCTGAAATTTATTAAATTAGATATTGTATATGGGATTTATGCATGCATAGAAAAAACGTATATTATATGGCGTCAACATTGCTTTATCTTATAGAAAATTGATAGTATAAATATAAAGATATGATAATAGTATAAAAAATATATATTGTTTTAATGAATAAGTAATCATACTAAAAATACAAATTATAATAATTATTATATAAAAATAGTTATTTTGTTGTTTTTTTCCATTTTCTTTGACTATAAAGCATGTTTTTATAATTTTAAATATCAAAGGAATTTATTTGGGATTTGTATTACATTATATTTATACGCAGTATCTACCTACTATTACATCAATTATTATTAATGCTTTATAGCAACAATTTGATAAAATTTATATTATGGTAAATTTCATTTTTTGTATTTGTTTTTATTAGTTTTAGTATAATTTTACTAATATATCTTTTTAACACTATTTCAAAGATGAAACAATGTATTCGTAGTACTGGTTCCAATACCTTTTTTGAAATTATGGGAATTATAAAACTCCTTTTTTATATGACAAATAGTTAGTATATATATAGATATAAATAAAAACAAAAAAATTAAAATTAAAATGAATGGAATTTTATTTGATATCAACGAAGGATTACATTGTAGATTTTCACAGGAAATAGGTTGTGTATAAAGGGAAATTATTGAATTAATTTTCATAGGCAATTACAAAAATAAGCTAATAGCAACCCCAAATATCGAGAAAATTATAATTAAAAAATAAAGGAATATTTTGTGTATATAATCCGTAATTTATTTTACAATTTTGTTTGATTTTTTTATTATTTTTATTGGAAATTCAAAATATTATATATTATAATTACACATAGTACCCAATTGATACTTTTCAATTTTATTTTTAAGTTACAAATTATAAAAATAAAAAGTTTGTATGCCTATAATGTAGCATATTAATAATATTATATATAACTAAAACTATTTTTTTAGATGTCATAGTATTTTTGATATTTAATATTTATGAAAGCTGCAATAATTGATGTCGTTCCCTTATATGCTACTTTTAAATGAAAAAAAATATGTACACTCTTTTAGAAAATCGGGTTTACTTTTTTCATTTTTATATTTATAATATATTATGTTTACATATATAATTCTAAATATAATAGTAATATTATTATATAAATTTCAATAATAATTAAATAGTTAACATTGAAAGAGTCGGAACCTAATTAATAATATAGAGAATAAAACGCACATTACAAATTATAATTATATATATATTTATTAGTATATAATAATACTTAAAAATCCGATAAATGCATGAAATAAATTTTAAAAATTATTTATATTTTTTTAATAAATATTAAGTTTTAAATTTTTTTAGAAAATCGTTTGTTTCGATTTAACATACTTATACTATCTTTATACTTGATAATTTTCAATTTCTAAAAAATATATTATTATTTTTTAATATTTTATTTATCAAATCTCAAAATGAATAAAGGATATATTAAGATTGCTTTAGCACTTTTAAGTGTAGCTGGATATATGCAAAATATGGCATTTGCGACCGAATATGCTACAAGCCCTAATTCGTAAGAAAATAATTGCAACATATATCAAATATAAATATGTGTATAATGTTTATTATGATAATTTTATATATATTTTGTGAGTGTATATAGTATAACACTTGAAAAATCAAAATGACCTCTTATAAATATATATTTTTTTAAATTAAAAATGCAAGTAAATTTAAAAATATATTCCTTTTTCCGTTTGTAGTTCAAATGAAACAACTAAAACACAATTATTTCGCTTCTATAATGAGATTAAAAAAGCTAATCAAGCTAAAGAAGCTAAACAGACATCAGCTATTATGTCCGAAGCTTTAGCTCTTGCACAAAAACATGCCGAACATACAAATGATTACGAGGAATATTCTAAGGAAGATGACGGAACAAATCTATATTTTAAGAAATTCAAAGATACTGAAATAGGAAAACTTGAATTTACAATCCCCGACGCCGATAATGTATGAATTAACAAGCAATAATTTTTAATTCCTGAAATTAGTTTAAAAATAAAAAAATATAATTATTAATATATAAATATATATTTTTTGTTATTATTAGTATGATGATATAATAAACATGTTATGGGATTCCAATGGGGCAAAGAACTATGATGATAATTTCATTAAAGGTATATAATTAATTTATGTGGTTAACAATTTTAATGATCATTTCTTGTTTTTTTATTATCAATGTCTAGTCTGCTATTTAATATTTTTCATTTGGTTAAATTTAATCGTGTTTTAATTTTCATGTATACAAAATTACAATTTTTTTTAGGATCTATTCCTCGAGCATACGATCCAAATTTAGTAATTGTACAACAACGTTACAAAAGTCCAATTGGATCATTGGAAACATATTTTAATGCACTAGCTAAAAAAGTTGAAGTAAGGAACTTTTTTTTTTTTCATCCTTATAGATATACTTTTTTTCATATTATTATATCCTAATTTATGAAAATATTCTTTTTATTAATTTATAGATATCAAAAAACAAAACTGCAATAGTCTTGGTTTCATCAGACATGAAAGATCAGAATATTGCAAGCTTTATAAAATATGTAAATCCTATCGTAGAAAGTGCAAACTCATTCAAGCCTGATATAGATTCTGAAGAAGATATTAGAAATGCAAAATTATTCAAAGTATATGTTAACTTAGTAGGAGCTTTCATTGAAAAGAAATCCGATTGCGTTAAAATTACCTACCTTAGCTCTGTAAGCAATATAAAAACTTTAATAATAATTTTATTTCATGATTATCAAAAATATATATTTCTATATAAATGTACATATTTTAATATATATATTAATTCACAATTAAAATGGAGTATTTTATATACTTATTAATTTTTTTTTTTCTCAGCTTGATCTAAAAACTCCCCCCTATATCCCACAAGACATTATTAGAAAATTTTTGGCCAGCATTATGTTAAATGTTGTCAAATTAAAGGATATTTTTAAAAAGGAGTAAACATATTTCCAAATAACATTTTTTTAAAATTTGATACTTATATTAATAAAATAAACTTATTTTCATGGATTATGCGTATTTTAAATTATCGTTACAGAATACTAATTTGATTTTTAAATAATGTTTGATTTTCGTATTATATGCTAACATTTTTTATTGTAAATATATATATTTGGAAACGATAAGTGTGTAGTGTTTTTGCGCATTTATATGACTATGAAAAACTAAATAGTAAGTTTTATGGGTGCCAAATATTAAATGGTGAGTTTAGAAACTTTATTTTAATGAAAATTTATGGTTATAGAGAAATAAAAAAAAATGTACACATATATGTACAAACTTAATGAAATAACAAAATGTTTCTTATATGAATTATAAGCATAATATTTATTTAAATAGAGTCTAAAACAAAATTATTATGCCAATTTAACATAATTCACATATATATACTTATTTTTTATTTAAAAAAAAACATTCCCTTTGAATATTTATAGCACATCTCTAAATTTATCTTTACCTTTCTAGCTTTCAAAAAAAAACAATATTTATACTATAATAATTTCCTAATCCTGACATTACCATACTGCAGAAATATATTCACATAATAATTGTGTCTGTATAAAATATCGAATGTATTCTGTCTAAAGGGAGATATTATTGTTCATATAGTGATCAGTGTCATCATCGCTATTTTTTAAAACATGATTGCTGGTAGTCTTGTTATATATTTTTTTTTTTAATTTATCAAAGCTTAAACTCATAAAATTCTGCAATGAAAAAAATATAAAATAAAAAGTGTAATCATTGTAAATCAATAAACGAATTATATAAGACATATATACAACTTTCGAGTTTATATATTTAGTGAAATAAAAATATCATATATCAAAAGTGGGATAAACCATATATTTTATTCAAAATTCCATTTTTGGGCACACAAATAAAATATATATATAGTGATTGAGATATAAAGTCTAATGCTTCTCATCCGCAATCTTATTTAATTTCATATATACACTTATGTAGTATAATTATTTCATTGTTCTATTATTACATCAAAAGATAAATTCTTGATAAAAAAGTTTGGCAACACTAATAATGCAATGCATGCTAAATGTGTTAGGCTTTTGCTATTTTTTTTTTTAATCATTTTTATATGAGTAATAAAGATTTATGAATAATTATAAAGTATTTGGCTAGGTGTACATATATAATAATATTTCCTATAAATTCACGCTTTTTTATTATTCTTCAATTTACAGGATATATTTTTATATTTTACTTAATGAGTTTTTAAATGTTGCAAAGTGATATTTATAAAAGTTAATTATTATTGTGTAGTATTACAAAAAAAAGAGAAAAATTGCTAGGTTGGTGTTTACAAAACAATAATCCCAAAAAATATATTAATAAAATAAATACAATGTGTTATGTTAAAAATTTGTGTGTTTAAAGCTTACATTTTATGTAAAATAATAAAACAAAAAAAGTATTTTTTATGTTATAATTTTTATAATTAAATGTAGGTAGTAACGAAAAATATACGCTCACAAAGTATAATGTTACTATGCGTTATATAAGTTATTTATTTATCATCCTCATTGAAAATGAAGATGTATTTATGAAATATGAATGATTAATGCAAAATAAAAAATAATAATATATATATCCTTGTAAGATTATGATAAAAATGAAAAGGTAAAAAATATATATAAATTATTAGAAGTAATTAATTTAAAATTTAAGAACGAAAAAAAATGTAACAATCGCCAGTAGCTTTTCCCTTTTTATGAATTTATATAATTACCGCAACTTTATGATAAACAATAAATACTACAGAATTGTATACACTGTGATTCCTATTTTTAAATGTTAAATCGTTAATTTTGTTCTTGAGAATTTTTGTGTTTATATATATATATATATATATACATATACATATATTTTTTTTTGGGGGGTCCTTTGCAATATACACAAATATATAAGTATACATGTGCATATTATATATGCATTATTATATAAAGGGGAATGATAAATAAGATATGAATTACCCAGAAAATACATCACATATTAAAAAATGGTTTTTCAAAAGCAGACAAGAAATAGATGATATTTGTTTAAAAAAATATAATGATTTCAAAGAAAAATTTAAAACATACAATGTGAGCATACCTAAATACGCTGATATAGAAAAAACAAAGTTATATTTTTGCTATCAACTAACACATTTTTGTGATATAAAAAGATTACAGCCTCAAATAGTGGAATGCGCTATTGTATTGTATAATAGATTTTATTTGAAAGAAATAATTTTAGAATATGACCCTCGCATCTTAATATTTACTTGCATTATATTAGCAATAAAGTTAGAAGGATATGGCAGGTTGTATAAAATCAATGAATTTTTTAGCGATATAGATATTAACTTAGATAAAGTTTTAGAACATGAAAATGTTGTTTGCTCATCATTAGATTTTGAATTGAATTTTTTATATACTAAAGAATGCATTTTTTATTTAAAAAACCAATTTTTAAATTATATAAATAAATATATAAATAAAGACAACGAAGTAAAAAATTCCTTTGAAAATATCTGTGATAAAATATATGTTAATACTTCATTGGAGTGTTTAAAACTTCTAGAAAACTTTTTTATAACATTTACTTACACACCCGCTCAAATAGCATTATACTGTTTTATAAATAATATTAAAATAAATTTTAATATTGTAAATGCCGATAAATTTATATTGGAATTTATTACAAATAATAATCAAATCCTTTTTCAAAAGTTGAAAAATAAAATAGATGAACTCCACATTAAATATAAAGATCATTTTGATTTGAGAAATACATTTGATGATGAAAATACTACGAAACAGATAGGAGAGACTTTGGATATGTGTATTGATATTTACGATATTTTAAAAAAAAAAAAAAGTCATAAAAAGTCTAAGAAAAATAAATTAAACAATCAAAATAGTGAACAAAATGAATCTAAAAAAATGGCAAGCATAAAATAAGAATTAAAAAATATATACGATAAAAAAACAGCTGAAATAATTTTTTTTGTTATATAGACAAGAATTATTCGGACTATTATGTTTTTTGAATTCTTCCATTTGTAGAACACTATTTTTATTTGAATATTATGAGCTCCATACGGACATGATATGGATACTATTGAATTAATAAGCATTTATTAATATGTAGAAATTTTATAAGTGTGTATATATTTTTTTCTTCAAATTAAAAGATAAAGCCCATATTTTCATTTTTTTTTATGTCCTAATATACAAAATATATATAGTGTTTTGTTGAAAATATGTTTTTCATTTTAATTATATTTTTTTATAATTATTTTTCTGATTTATATTCAAAAATTTAATAAGTAAAATGAGAACATAAAAGGTATTTATTGTCTTTACAAAATTTATAAATTATGTTTCTAAAATATTTTTATGTACCACTTTTATAATCTTTTCTATTATAAAAAATAGAAATAAAAAAATGAGATGAATGAATAATTAGAACAAAAGAAAGAAATAAATAAGAGAAAGATCTGATTATATATCTTAAAAACTTGCAATTTGTGAAAATAATTTATTATACATATTTAAAACGTTTGATTTCTTTATATGTTATATTAAATATGTAATTATAACCAGCTAGAAGTATATTCTTTTTAAAATCCTTAAAAAATGTAATTTTAATATAGTCTAAAAATACTTTTTTCATTTTTTTTTCCCCAAAGTTATCAATAAATGATATAATAATGCAACGTAATTGTGCATATTTCCATTTTACCAACATTAATACATTACTTAATGGGGGAACTGGAAAGCTAATTATATATAAAAACAAAAAAATTAAAATGAAAGTTAATGGAATCTTATTTGATATCAACGAAAGATTAGTGTACATTTTCACAAGAAATAGGTTGTGTATAAAGGAAAATTTTGAATTTATTTTCATAGGCAATTACGAAAATAAGCTAATAGCAACCCCAAATATCAAGAAAATTATAATTAAAAAATAAAGGAATATTTTGTGTGTATATAACCCATGATTTATTTTACAATTTTATGTTTGATAGTTTTTTTTATTTATATCTATATATATACTAACTATTTGTCATATAAAAAAGGAGTTTTATAATTCCTATAATTTCAAAAAAGGTATTGAAACAAGTACTACTAATACATTGTTTCATCTTTGAAATTGTGTTAAAAAAATATATTAGTAAAATTATACTAAAACTAATAAAAACAAATCACAAAAAATGAAATTTGCCATAATATAAATTTTATCAAATTGTTGCTATAAAGCATTAATAATAATTGATGTAATGGTAGAAACTGCGTATAAATATAATGTAATACAAATCCCAAATAAATTCCTTTGGTATTTAAAATTATAAAAACATGCTTTATAGTCAAATCAAATGAAAAAAAACAACAAAATAACTGTTTTTATATAATAATTATTATTATTTGTATTTCTAGAATGGTTACTTATTCATTAATATAATTGTTTGCGTATATTATATAATATATAGTCAGGTATTCATTAAAACAATATATATTTTTTATATTATTATCATATCTTTATATTTATACTATCAGCTTTCTATAAGATAAAGCAATGTTGAGGCCATTTAATATACGTTTTTTCTATGCATGCATAAATTCCATATACAATATTCAATTTAATAAATTTCAGCTTTATTTTTAAGCTATGAACTATAAAAATAATAGGGTTGGGTACCTATAATGTACTATATTAATAATGTTATATATAACTAAAACTATTTTTGTAGATGTTATAATATTTTTATATTTAATATTTATGATGTTGAAATAATTATCATTTCCTTATTCTGCAACCGTTTAAATAAAAAAAAATAATAATTCTACATTCTTTTAAATAATTTGTTTATTTTTTATATATTATAATATATTATGTTTTACATATATAATTCTAAATATAATTGAAATATTATTATATAAATTCAATAATAATAACAGTTTCAATAATAATAACAGTTTCAATAATAATAAAAGTTTCAATAATATTAACAGTTTCAATAATAATAATTAAATAACTAGCTTTTAAAGAGCTGAAACCTAATTAATAATATATAGAATACAAGACACGCCACTAAATTCTATATTCTATATGCATTTATTAGTATATAATAATAATTAAAAATATAATTAGATTTAAAAATCTGATAAATGCATGAAATAAATAAATATGTTTTAAAAATTATATATATTTTTTTAAATAAATGTTAAGTTTTAGAGTTTTTTAGAAAATCGTTTGCTTCGATTTAACATACTTATACTATCTTTATACTTGCTAATTTTCAATTTTTAAAAAATATATTAGTATTTTTTAATATTTTGTTTATCAAATCTCAAAATGAATAAAGGATATATTAAGATCGCTTTGGCACTTTTAAGTGTAGCTGGATATATGCAAAATATGGCATTTGCAACCGAATATGCTTCAAGCCCCGATTCGTAAGAAAATAATTGCAACATATATCAAATATAAATATGTGTATAATTTTTATTATGATAATATTATATATATTTTATGAGTGTGTATAACACTTGAAAAATCAAAATGACCTCTTATAAATATATATTTTTTTAAATTAAAAATGAAAATAAATTTAAAAATATATTGTTTTCTCCATTTGTAGTTCAAATGAAACAAGTAAACAAGTATTATATAATGACCCTGAAGAAGATAAACAACAATCATCAGTCACCCCTAAAGAAGAAGAAGGTCTATTATATGACGACCGTGAAGAAGCTATAAAAGCAGCAGATGTTATATCCGAAGCTTTAGCTCATATACATAAACATATCGGAAATTCAAATGAATACAAATTATATTCTAAGGAAGATGATGGAGCACGTCTATATTTTAAGAAATTCAAAGATACTGAAATTGGAAAGCTTGAACTTACAATCCCCAACCCCGATAGTGTATGGATTAACAAGCAATAATTTTTAATTACTGAAATTACTTTAAAATAAAAAATATAATTGTTAATATATAAATATATATTTTTTGTTACTATTAGTATGAAGGTATAGTAAACATGTTATGGGATCCCAATGGCGCAAAGAACTTCGATAATTCATTCGTTAGAGGTATATAATTAATTTATTTATTTAATGTGGTTATCAATTTTAATGATCATTTCTTGTTTTGTTATTATCAATGTCTAGTCTGCTATTTAATATTTTTCATTTAGTTAAATTTAATCGTGTTTTAATTTTCATGTATACAAAATTACAAATTTTTTAGGAACCATTCGTCGAAAATACAATAAAGATTTATTAATTACACAACAACGTCACAAAAGTGGTTTGAACGCATGGAAAGGATATTATCATGCATTAGCCGGCAAAATTGAAGTAAGGAAAATTTTCTTTTCCTTCATCCTTATAGATATACTTTTTTTCATATAATTACATCCTAATTTTGAAAATATACTTTTTATCAATTTATAGTTATCAGAAGACAAAACTATAATAGTCTTGGTTTCATCAGATATGAATGATCATGATGGTGGAGGCAATAAAGAATATATAAATCCTATTGTAGAAAGCGCAAACTCATTCAAGCCTGATATAAATTCTGAAGCAGATATTAGAAAAGGAAAATTATCCAAACTGTATGTTAACTTAGTATCATTTTTCATTAAAAAGGAGCCCGATTGCGTTAAAATTATCTATCTTATCTCTGTAAGCAATATAAAAATTTTAATAACATAATTTTATTTCACCATTATCAAAAATATATACTTTCTATATAAATGTGCATATTTACAATATGTATATTCATTCACAATAAAAATGGAGCATTCTATATATTTATTAATTTTTTGTTTTTTTTTTCTCAGGTTGAACCAAATGCTCCTTGCTATGTCCCAAATTGCATTGTTAGAAAAGCTTTATACACCAAAGTTTTAGATATTGTCAAATTAAGGGATATTTTTAAAAAGGAGTAAACATATTTTCAAATAACATTATTTAAAAATTTGTTATTTATATTAATAAAATAAGCTTATTTTCATGAGTTATCCGTATTTTAAATTATTTTGCATAATATAATTTGATTTTTAAATAGTGTTTGATTTGAATATAATTTGTTCGATTTTTTATTGTAAAGATAAATAAATAAATATATATATTTGGAAATGATAAGCATGTAGCGCTTGTGTGTATTTGTGTAACTATGAAAAACTAAATAATAATTTTCATGGCCGCAAAGTATTAAATAATGAATTTATAAATTTTATTTTAAAGAAATTTTATGAATTTTAGAGAAATAAAAAAACATGTACACATATATGTACAAACTTAGTGAAATAACAAAATGTATCGTATATGAATTATAAGCATAATATTGATTTAAATAAAGTCTAAAACAAAACGATTATGCCAATTTAACACAATTCACATATTTATGTATTTATTTTTTATTTAATAAAAAATATTCCCTTTTTGGAAAGTCTATAAATCATATGCTCCCTTTGAATATTTGTAGTACATCTCTAAATTTATTTTTGTCTTTCTAGCTTTTAAAAAAAAACAATATTTATACTATAATAATTTCCTAATCCTGATATTGCTATACTGCATATATATTCACATAATAATTGTACTTGTATAAAATATCGAATCTATTCTGTCTAAAGGGAGATATTATTGTTCATATAGTGATCAGTGTCATCGCTATTTTTTAAAACATAATTACTGGTAATCTTGCTATATATATTTTTTTTTAATTATGTTTATTAAATTTAATTTCATTTTTTTAACAATTTTTACCATTAACATTTGACTTAAATTTATCACGAAATTTGCCTCTTTTAATAAAAAAAAGGAACAAACAATTGGAGTTATAAATATATATGTATTATATATATAATAGTGTAGTTCCTATTTTCTCGTATATCATAATTTTTACTACTATATGGCCAATTTGAATACCACATCTCATGGAATCCGCGTGTTATTCAATAATGTGTGAAAAAGGTGCAACCAAAAAGTTCGATCTATATTTCATTTTGACATTTAAAAATCTTAAAATATATGTATTACTATGAAATAGTTCATTCAAATCTTTGATACTTTTACTATTTGAATAAAAGGTAATACAATAAAATCTTCCAAAATAGAATGTCCCTACTTTTGGTTTTTTTATACAAAAGGCGAACTTTCTCCACCCCAAATCATTAATGCTTATTATATTACCATTATATTTATTAACTATAAAATGAAAGTTTTTCATTAAATTCTTAACGTCATCTTTTTTAATATGTTTATTTAGGGCTATATAAGATTCGTACAGGACCATTTTTTTTAATTACTTCATCAAAAGTTCTATAAAATTTATGATATGTTTATATTTTTTCTTCGAAGATTAATATATATGTGTAAAATATGTCCTATACATTACACCGTTGCCCCTTCAAAGGATAATATACGAAAAAATGTATACATAATTTATATATCTATACTTGTTTCACATTTATTACATTTCACTATTCACTAATATATGTGTTACCATTTACTGTTTTATATTCTACAATATTCCTTTTCTTTATGCATTAAGAATATACATATACGTTTGTTCACTATACTAAAATACATATTATAAAATACACACCATTTTATTTTTTTTGTATTGGACTTTATTTAATGTTAAAATTAAAAAGGTAAATAAGTGTCAGTTTCTTATATAAAATAAATCCATCCAAATTAGCATGAATGGAATCGAACAAAAATTCATATATAAAGAAATCATTAAAATCATGTAAAATTTTAAAAAACATAAATGAAAAAACTATTATTTTAAAAATACTAATAAGGAAAATATTAATTACAACATAATTATAAAAATAAAAAATTAAGCCTAAAGTTTAATGAAAAAAAATATATAACGCATATATTCAGCATACTTTCAAAAAGAAAATATAAAAAGATGTGATAGTTAAAATAACAAAAAAATTAGCACATAAAAATTACATTGTCGTAAATGTAATAATAAAATAAACAATAAAATAAAAATAACCACAAACCCTAATAAATAACTAAATATATAAATAAATAAAAACGAAAACAATATACGTAAAAAAAGAAAATTGTAAAAACAATGAGAAATTCTATCATTTTTTTTTACACTAACATTTTCTTAAATTAATAGGAAACTCCTTTTAAAAATATATATTAAAAATCAAATATGGAATATAAGTAAATCTATTGCCATCCTATATTTATTTTGTATCTGACATATTCTGAAAAAAAAGTATATATTCACACATGTATTAATATAATAAAAGAAAAAGAAAGGAACTATTGAACTCATAAATATTTCTCTATATAATGTTGTATTCTCTCTACAGATGCTGCTTATTCATTTTAAGAAAATACATATGTAATAGAACATCGTGTAATACTCATATAGTTATTTATTTATAAATGGTGTTAACATAATTCACATATATTTATGCATTAATTACGTGAAAGGGCTGTAATGTGACTTCTTCGATATTTATTAACTGCTTAATAAAATATTCAGCACTGACATATGTTTTCTTTTTACTTTCACACACAAAATCTATTAAATTTTTTATTTTTCCATGTGGCCAATGTAAATTTAGCTGAAGTGTTAAACACAAAAAATTGTATAATATTATTATATAGAAAAATATGAATAATACAAATAGACATTAATATTATAGGAAGTTATCCAAAGTTAAAAAATGTGAAAAAAATAAATTTTTTCCTTTTTACCTCTGATAATATTCTTTTTAAACTATTAACATCAATTGATGACAAAGAATTCCAAGGAATTCCGTACACCTCTTCGAATAATGACTATAAAATTATAAAAAAAAAACAATAAATAAAACGAGAAACGTTACACTTTTATGCATTTTGACATTTTTTCTTTTATTTTCATTGTCTCTATGTTTTTATAAGAATATTTTTCTTTTTACTTGAACAGCGTTAATGTCCAAAAGTTCAACTAAGATTTGCTTGACTATGATTATGAGAACAAAAAATTCCTCCTGATTTAATCCATTTTTATTATTTCTATCAAAGACTTCCAAAAATTCCTAAAAAATTGAAAAATAAGTTTTAGTATGTATAACTAATCTTCATATATTTTTATAGATATGATTCTTATTACATTTATTGTTTTATCATATGTTTATTCTTTTAATACAATTTTAAATGTTGACTAGTCATATAATTCTATAAGTTTATGAAGCATTACCTTAATATCATTTTCTGAGGTTAAGTTAATTCCTTGTGATTTTAAAAATTTCAAAATTTTATCAGAATTTATAACGCCTCTATTTTCTTCATCTAATCCCACCCATATACTAAACATTTTTTCTTGTATATTTGATGGCACTGTGCTCGATTTTATTAGCAATTGCCTCCAAAACAAATCACCTCCTTCTTTCACGGCGTGTAAGGTGGACTACAAAAAACAAAACGCAGGTGTATATCCCATATATATTAATAGTTATAAGGGAGAAAGGATATTCTGAAAAATATAAAGAATAATGTAATATTAATTTACCTTTATTTTGATAGCATCAATCAATTCGGATATTCTTTTTATATTATCTGATCTTTCAAATTCCCAAACCTGAAGAGCAAAAAAGACGAATGAATAAACATATCTATATATAAATACTTATGAACTATTTTTCAAATTCTTCAAATAGTCTATATGCATTTTATTCACAATACTTTCAGCGTTTCTAACCCTTTCCAACAACTTAGTGTCAATTAGGTAACCAGTTTTACTAATCATTATATAGTAATAAATTATATATTTTAATATAAAAACAAATACTAATATACACACGCATATAGACACGCTTCCATGCGCATATAATTGAAACCATGTTATATTATCTACTCTTAATAAAAATATCCAACATGATAATATTACCAAAAAACAAAAACATAGTGCCTAAAAACATATATATATATATATATATATATGTATAAGTATATTGTTTTCTTAATTTAAGATGTGTATAGTCACATGCAAAAATAAATCACTAAAAGTCAATGCACTCCTATAAGCATAGACATGTATTTATTATTTTGATTACTTGAAAAATGAAATTAATTATAGAAGGACCATTACCCCAAAAAAAAAACAATTGCTCATGTTTGTTGGGAAATGTTGTTTTGTAAATAAAATAATTGATTGACGAGGGATGCAGTGACTGCATTAAAAAAAATAATAGTAATATATTATAATTTAAAAATACAAATTATTCTATTTAATAAGAGTTGTTAATTTATTTACCTGTTGTTTTAATAATTTATAGTAAGGAATAATTTCCTTTGTGCTTTGGTCACTAATATCAATGTGATATTTATTTAATAAATATTTTGATATGTTTCCTGGTAACAATTTTCTGTCTATTTTGTATAGCTGAGATAAAATGTTAAAATGCAAATATTATTTTATTATTGAAATTGATAAAATTATAATTTCATTATATAACATATAAATAAATATATATATGAAAATATTATTAATATGCTTTAATCTAGATACACATTTATGTGTTGAGGAAAAAAAAATAAGGTACAGCATGCATGTTAATTTTATTATTTTTCATTTTCTTTACGTAAATAAATAATAAAACGAATCCTAAAATACAAAAGAGAGACAATAAATTTAAGAAAATGACTTCCTCCTTCAAACGAATGCTAAAGAATGGCCTGTAAAATAAATAAATATGAATAATTGCGAACCGAAATGCACATCCAGAATGCAACAACGTTTATGATTATCGTTTAAATATATTTACCTCAAAGAAATACATGCAAACACTAAAAATAATATAACTGTGTTTGGAATTTTTATTAATTTGACATTATATTTTAACAAACAAGCACGCATGTATTCATAATAGTAATATCCATTTGGATCTAAGCCAGGGATACTTATGGCATCTACATTTTCAGAAAAATCATATCTATAAAAAAAAGAGATATAGAGAATAATTGAAAATTTAAAAAATAAATACATATTCCTTTCCGCCATAAACAAATTATATATGCTTTCCATTTTTATTAACATGAAAATATTACCTGTGGGCTAAATATTTAGAATTTCTGGTATATTTAATAAAAGAAAAAATATTTTTGAAACATCCTTTTCTGCGTTCTTTCATGTCTTTGATTACGTTTTTAATGTCACAATTATCAGCTTCAGAAAACCATTTTAATATGCTCCTTGTTACGAAATGGACATTTATTATAAATAACGAATAACTTCAAAAAAATAAAATATATAGTATAATATGATAGGATTAAATAAAAATGTACAAGAAGAACAATAATACATACGTGTAACACAAAAATATGTAGAATTCACAAGAAGCACCGAAATTATATTGTGAGAAAAGGAGGGAACTCTAACATTATAATCATGCACAAATTGTGTATGCATATTTCATATTTATTTTTAATCATATTTATACCATATTAAGAAATTCATGGAAATAAAAAGTATCTTTTCGAATATTATCTCTAAAAGGGGCTCCACATTATGAAGAACTTCATCAACATTTCTTTGTTTAGGCAATATCTAAAAAATAAAAATAAATACGAATATATTATATAAATTCAAAGCACATGTACGGTGTATTGATTTTTTCTATATTTCTATAATTTTTTTCTATTACATCATTAAAAATAATGTCATCCAATGTTTCAGCAGCTTTTGATTGCAATATTCCCCATATAGTTAAATTAATAATTGTAATTAAAGAGATTTGCCTAAATGCTGTATTTAATAAATCTTTTCTAAATTTATCTTTTGAATTTCTTACTTTTTTTTCAATATAATAAACAATATTTTGTATTATTAGTCCAAAAAATAAAGTGAATAATATGATAAATAAAAATGCAAAACTTTTTTTATTTTCATATTTCCATAATTTTTGCTTTGCTTCTTCATTAGCACTACAAAATTCTGGGCCAAATGAGTCGTAATTACAATTCCTTATTATTAAATTCTCATGTTCAAATTTTTCATGTATATTAGATTTTATACCTAATAAATTTTTTATATATTTTACTATATCATTAATACCAATTAATTCTTTTATATCACTTTTCCTTAAACTATAATTGCTATTATCCATTGAGTTATTAATCATATTTTTATCTTCTTCCCCATTTTTTGGGGTTATTGTCTTATTATCATTAGACTGAAAATGATTTTTTAGCAATTCGAATTTTTTATATATCTCGTTATTATTTGCTTTATTATTATTTTCTTTAGTATTATTTTCTTTATTATTATTTTCTTTATTATTATTTTCTTTATTATTATTTTCTTTATTATTATTTTCTTTATTATTATTTTCCGTTGATGGATAATTCTCGTTTGAATTATTTTCGTGTCTATTATTTTCTGAATTTGATGAATTATTCGAAAAGTCATGGGGGGTTATTATCTTATCTGATTTTTTATTACTCAATGATTGATCGGATTTCGATTTGTCTTCTTTTTCATCTCCTGAAACATTCTGATTTTGTTCTGTCAAGTTTTCATCATTTATTTTGGAAATTTTATCATGATTATGATCATCCAATTGATTATTAGCACTAGCTTTTTCATCATCCCTTTTTGTAGTATCATTAAAGAATGTTTTAGTGGTTTCATTATTAACTGCGTCATTTTCTACATTACCAAAAAACTTAAAACTATTTTCTGATTTATCTAAATTTTCTGATTTATCTAAATTTGCTGATTTATCTAAATTTGCCGATTTATCTAAATTTGCCGATTTATCTAAATTTGCTGATTTATCTAAATTTGCTGATTTATCTAAATTTGCTGATTTATCTAAATTTGCTGATTTATCTAAATTTGCTGAATTTTCTGAATTTTTTTCTTCATTCTGTTTTTTCCTTATTTGTTTATCTAATTTAGATTGAAAATATAGCAATTTTTTAAGTTGTTCTATATCAAACACCTCATTGTTATCTTCTATTAATACACGATTATACCATTTGTGGTTGTGCAGATCTAATTCTATTAGTTTTTCATTATTCTCCAAAATATTTTCTATTAAAATTGATATAGGATATTTAAAAAAAATCTGAAAAAAAAAAAAAGTAAGATATGTAATATAGCTTATGCACATTTGCTATGATGATTTTCGAAAAATATCGTATACAATTGAATAAAAACACATTTGCATGTTTGTGTGATTAATTTTTAATGTACAAGTATGAAAACAATTCATTCGTTTATTATAAATATTAATTTATGGATGTGCATAAATATATATGTTTTCATTCATAAATGATAAAGCCATTATATCTAGATAGAAAATAATATATTTCTTTTCACTATTCTTTTCTTTAACGAACACATAACAAAATTAGAGGATAGAGTTTTAACATATTATAGGTCCTGCTAATAAGATGAAAAAAAAATATGATTTTATTGTTATTTTCGATTTTTCATTTAAATAATATGGATTCGTTTTTTATATAATGTATACATGTTTTTATAATTTTAAAAATTCACGTTATTTCATTTTTCACAAAACCATAATAGTATAATCAAAATGTTATAACATATAACAAAAATAATAAATTTTACTCTAACCTTAAAAATGAGATGATTTTGTAATTTTAAAACTAGTTACCATTTATTAATATGTTTTTTTAGAAATGCCCTAAAAATTACATGCTGTGTTGTGTATTCCTTTTTATTTTCTACAAACTTCAAAAAAAGAAAAATAAATAAATAGAAATGAAAAACAATATCGAGAAAATTGCATACAATAATAATAAGACAGATATATTAGTAGAAGTAAAAATGAATTGTCTTTTTAATGAATTGTTTCAGAATTACACTAGTGAAACAGATTGTTTATAATGTCCACTTTAAATATAACTTTTTCCTCTTTATTAATATTTATTTTAGTTAATATTTATATTTTTTTAATTTTACATTATAAAAAAAATTTTTATAATTATTTTTCTGATTTATCTTCAAAATTTTAATAAGTATAATGAGAACATAAAAGGTATTTAATGTCTTTACAAAATTTATAAATTATGTTTCTAAAATATTTTTATGTACCATTTTTATAATTTTTCTATTATAAAAAATAACAAATAAATAAATAAATAATTTGCAATATTATTTGCATTACGTAATATTCGTACATATATGATTTTGGGTAGTGCAAAAATGAATATGAACAAACTGTTTTATAACAGTAATAGAGTATTTGTATCCAATGAAAATGTATATATATTTTATAGTAAATGTTATACTAATAAATAAATCTTTCAATATTAAAGCAATATAAAATAAACCTTATATATGGTTGGTCGCACACAGTAGAAGCTAAACACGGTGTAGGCAATCAGGTGCACAGGAATATGACACCAAAAAAATGTACATAAAAGAAAACAGCAATATAGGCAAACAAATGCATATAATATATATTATTTAAGATGAGTAAAAATATTGTACCATTTGTTATCATAATTTTTGTATCTTTTTTATTAAAATAATATAACAAATTTAATAGTTAAAGAACAATATCATAGAAAATAGCAAACAATGATAATAAAATATGGTGAAATACAATATGGAAAACCAATATACTTTGTTTATATAAATCATATATATTTTATATGTCGTTTTATCACATATAAATACAAATATTACATAAGTCCATTTTATATTTCCATGTTTTGGGAATCATACATTCGTATTCTATTATTTTTGTATACTATTCCCATAATGGTAATGCAGCTATTTATTAATTTTTTAATCATTTCTTTTACGTTTTTACCGCTATCGAAATAAGTTTGGATACAAAAGAATAGATAAAATTATAATAATAAATTATAAAAAATAGAAATCAGAAAATGAGATGAATGAATAACTAGAACAAAAGAAAGGAATAAATAAGAGAAAGATATGATTATATAACTTAAAAGACTTACAATTTGTGGAAATAACTTATTATACATATTTATGAGATAATTGTAAATATTTAAAACGTTTGATTTCTTTATATGTTATATTAAATATGTAATTATAACCGGCTTAAAGTACATTCTTTTGAAAGCCTTAAAAAATGTCATATTTTCATATAGTCTAAAAATACTTTTTTCATTTTATGTTTTCCCGAAAGTGATCAATAAATGATATAATAATGTAACGTAATTGTGCATATTTCCATATTAGCAACATTAATACATTACTTAATGGGAAAATTGGATAGTTAATTATATATAAAAACAAAAAAATTAAAATGAAAAATAGTGGAATTTTATTTGATATCGACGAAGGATCACAGTATACATTTTCATAAGAAATAGGTTGTGTATAAAGGGAAATTATTGAATTAATTTTCCTAGGCAATTGTGAAAATAAGCCAATAGCACCTCCAAATATCGAGGAAATTATAATTAAAAAATAAAAGCAAATTTTGTGTATATAATCCGTGATTTATTTTACAATTTTGCTCGATTTTTTTATTATTGTATTCGTAAATTCGAAATATTATATACACACAATATCCAATTGATAAATTTCAATTTTATTTTTAAGTTACAAATTATAAAAATAAAAAGTTTGTATGCCTATAATGTAGCATATCAATAATATTATATATAACTAAAACTATTTTTTTAGATGTCATAATATTTTTGATATTTAATATTTATGAAAGCTGCAATAATTGTCGTTCCCTTATATGCTACTTTTAAATGAAAAAAAATATGTACACTCTTTTAGAAAATCGGGTTTACTTTTTTCATTTTTATATTTATAATATATTATGTTTACATATATAATTCTAAATATAATAGTAATATTATTATATAAATTTCAATAATAATTAAATAGTTAACATTGAAAGAGTCGGAACCTAATTAATAATATAGAGAATAAAACGCACATTACAAATTATAATTATATATATATTTATTAGTATATAATAATACTTAAAAATCCGATAAATGCATGAAATAAATTTTAAAAATTATTTATATTTTTTTAAATAAATATTAAGTTTTAGAATTTTTTAGAAAATTGTTTGTTTCGATTTAACATACTTATACTATCTTTACACTTGATAATTTTCAATTTCTAAAAAATATATTAGTATTTTTTAATATTTTATTTATCAAATCTCAAAATGAATAAAGGATATATTAAGATTGCTTTAGCACTTTTAAGTGTAGCTGGATATATGCAAAATATGGCATTTGCAAGCGATTCTACTCCAAGCCCCAATTCGTAAGAAAATAATTGCAACATATATCAAATATAAATATGTATATACTGTTTATTATGATAATTTTATATATATTTTGTGAGTGTGTATAGTATAACACTTGGAAAATCAAAATGACTTCTTATAAATATATATTTTTTTAAATTAAAAATGTAAATAAATTTAAAAATATATTGCTTTTTCCATTTGTAGTTCAAATGAAGAAACTATACAACAATTATCTATCAACCCTGAAGAAGCTAAACAAGCATCAGTTATTATATCTGAAGCTTTAGCTCTTGCACAAAAACATGCCGAACATACAAATGATTACAAGGAATATTCTAAGGAAGATGGAGCAGTTCTACATTTTAAGAGCGTAAACGGTACCGAAATTGGAAAGCTTGAACTTACAATCCCCAACCCCGATAGTGTATGAATTAACAAGCAATAATTTTTAATTCCTGAAATTAGTTTAAAAATAAAAAAATATAATTATTAATATATAAATATATTTTTTTTTGTTATTATTAGTATAATGATGTAGTAAACATGTTATGGGATCCCAATGGCGCAAAGAACTTTGATGATAAATTCATTAAAGGTATATAATTAATTTATTTATTTAATATGGTTATCAATTTTTATGATGTATTTTTGTTTTTTTAGTATCATGCCTAGTCTATTATTTAACATTTTTCACTGTGTTAAATTTAATCGTGTTTTAATTTGAATGTATACAAAATTACTATTTTTTTTAGGACACCTTGCTCGAATATACGATCCAAATTTAGTAATTATACAACAACGTTACAAAAGTCTTATTAGGTCATGGCAAAGATATTATCATGCATTAGCCAACAAAGTTGAAGTAAGAAATTTTCTTTTTCTTCATCCTTATAGATATACCCTTTTTCATATAATTACATCCTAATTTTGAAAATATACTTTTTATTAATTTATAGTTATCAAAAGAAAAAACTGCAATAGTCTTGGTTTCATCAGATATGAATGATCATGATGGTGGAAAAAATAAAAAATATGTAAATCCTATTGTAGAAAGCGCAAACTCATTCAAACCTGATATAGATTCTGAAGAAGATATTAGAAATGGAGATTTATACAAAATGTTTGTTCACTTAATAACATTTTTCGTTGAAAAACACGCTGATTGCGTTAAAGTTACCTACATTAGCTCTGTAAGAATATAAAAATCTTAGTAACAATTTTATTTCACCATTATCAAAAATATATACTTTCTATATAAATGTGCATATTTACAACATATCTATTCATTCACAATAAAAATGGAGCATTTTATATATTTATTAATTTTTTGCTTTTCTCAGATTGATCCAAATGCTCCTTACCTTGCACCAGCAAGCCTTATTAAAAAAATTTTAGTCAAAAAAATTAATAATTTTATCAAATTAAAGGAAATTTTTAAAAAGTAATAAACTTATTTCCAAATAATATTTTTTAAAATTTTGATATTTATATTAATAAAATAAACTTATTTTCATGGATTATGCGTATTTTAAATTATCGTTACAGAACACTACTTTGATTTTTAAATAGTGTTTGGTTTTCGTATAATATGCTAATATTTTTTATTGTAAAGATAGATATATATATTTTGGAAACGATAAGCATGTAGTGTTTTTGCGCATTTATATGACTATGAAAAACTATATAGTAAGTTTTATGGATGCCAAATATTAAATGGTGAATTTAGAAACTTTATTTTAATGAAAATTTATGGTTATAGAGAAATAAAAAAAAATGTACACATATATGTACAAACTTAATGAAATAACAAAATGTTTCTTATATGAATTATAAGCATAATATTTATTTAAATAAAGTCTAAAACTAAATTATTATGCTAATTTAACGTAATTCACATATATACACTTATTTTTTATTTAAAAAAAACAATTTTTAAAATTATATAAATAAATATATAAATAAAGACAACGAAGTAAAAAATTTATATGAAAAAATCGGTGACAAAATATATGTTAACACTCCACTGGAGTGTTTAAAACTTCTAGAAAACTTTTTTATAACATTTACTTACACACCTGCTCAAATAGCATTATACTGTTTTATAAATAATATTAAAATAAATTTTAATATTGTAAATGCCGATAAATTTATCTTGGAATTTATTACAAATAATAATCAAATCCTTTTTCAAAAATTGAAAAATAAAATAGATGAACTTCACATTAAATATAAAGATCACTTTGATTTGAGAAATACATTTGATGATGAAAATACTACGAAACAGATAGGAGAGACTTTGGATATGTGTATTGATATTTACGATATTTTAAAAAAAAAAAAAAGTCATAAAAAGTCTAAGAAAAATAAATTAAACAATCAAAATGATGAACAAAATGAATCTAAAAAAATAGCAAGCATAAAATAAGAATTAAAAAATGTATACGATAAAAAAACAGCTGAAATATTTTTTTTTGTTATATAGACAAGGGTTATTCGGACTATTATGTTTTTTGAATTCTTCCATTTGTAAAACACTATTTTTATTTGCATATTATGAGCTCCATACGGACATGATATGGATACTAATGAATTAATAAATATTTATTAATATGTAGAAATTTTATAAGTGTGTATATACTTTTTTCTTCAAATTAAAATATAAATCCCATATTTTCATTTGTTTATGTCCTAATATACAAAATATATATAGTGTTTTGTTGAAAATATGTTTTTCATTTTAATTATATTTTTTTATAATTATTTTTCTGATTTATATTCAAAAATTTAATAAGTAAAATGAGAACATAAAAGGTATTTATTGTCTTTACAAAATTTATAAATTATGTTTCTAAAATATTTTTATGTACCACTTTTATAATCTTTTCTATTATAAAAAATAGAAATAAAAAAATGAGATGAATGAATAATTAGAACAAAAGAAAAGAATAAATAAGAGAAAGATCTAATTATATATCTTAAAAGACTTGCAATTTGTAAAAATAACTTATTATACATATTTAAAACGTTTGATTTCTTTATATGTTATATTAAATATGTAATTATAACCAGCTAGAAGTATATTCTTTTTGAAACCCTTAAAAATTGTCATATTTTCATATAGGCTAAAAATACTTTTTTCATTTTATGTTTTCCCCAAAGTGATCAATAAATGATATAATAATGTAACGTAATTGTGCATATTTCCATATTAGCATCATTAATACATTACTTAATGGGGGAACTGGAAGCTAATTATATATAAAAACAAAAAAATTAAAATGAAAAATAGTGGAATTTTATTTGATATCAACGAAATATCACAGTATACATTTTCATAAGAAATAGGTTGTGTATAAAAGAAAATTTTGAATTTATTTTCATAGGCAATTACGAAAATAAGCTAATAGCAACCCCAAATATCAAGAAAATTATAATTAAAAAATAAAGGAATATTTTGTGTGTATATAACCCATGATTTATTTTACAATTTTATGTTTGATAGTTTTTTTTATTTATATCTATATATATACTAACTATTTGTCATATAAAAAAGGAGTTTTATAATTCCTATAATTTCAAAAAAGGTATTGAAACAAGTACTACTAATACATTGTTTCATCTTTGAAATTGTGTTAAAAAAATATATTAGTAAAATTATACTAAAACTAATAAAAACAAATCACAAAAAATGAAATTTGCCATAATATAAATTTTATCAAATTGTTGCTATAAAGCATTAATAATAATTGATGTAATGATAGAAACTGCGTATAAATATAATGTAATACAAATCCCAAATAAATTCCTTTGATATTTAAAATTATAAAAACATGCTTTATAGTCAAAGAAAATGAAAAAAAACAACAAAATAACTATTTTTATATAATAATTATTATAATTTATATTTATAGAATGGTTACTTATTCATTAATATAATTGTTTGCGTATATTAGATCATATATGGTTAATTATTCATTAAAACAATATATATTTTATATACTATTATCATTCTTTAGATTTATACTATCAGCTTTCTATAAGATAAAGCAACGTTGACGCCATATAAGTTTTTTCTATGCATGCATAAATTCCATATATAATACCCAATTTAATAAATTTCAGTTTTATTTTTAAATTATGAACTATAAAAATAAAAAGTTTAGTTATGATGTACCATATTAATAATGTTATATATAACTAAAACTATATTTTTAGATGTTATAATATTTTTATATTTATAAAAGTTGCAATAACGATTGTTCCGCTTATATGTAACGGTTTAAATGAAAAAAAGTTAATCTATACATTCTTTTAAAAAATCTGCTTACTTTATTTTTATATTTATAATGTATTATGTTTTACATATATAATTCTAAATATAATTGTATATTATTATATAAATCTCAATAATAATAATTAAATAGCTAATATTTAAAGATTCGGAACCGAATTAATAATATATAGAATACAAGATACACCGCTAAATTATATATTCTATATGTATTTATTAGTATATAATAATATTTAAAAATATAATTAGATTTAAAAATTTGATAAATGGATAAAATAAATAAATATGTTTTAAAAATTATTTATATTTTTTTAAATAAATATTAAGTTTTAGAATTTTTTAAAAAATCGTTTGCTTTGATTCAACACACACAATCTTTATACTTGTTAATTTTCAATTTCTAAAAAATATATTAATATTTTATTTATCAAATCTCAAAATGAATAAAAGATATATTAAAATTTCTTTGGTACTTTTAAGTGTAGCTGGACATATGGAGAATATGGCATTTGCAACCGAATATGCTTCAAGCCGCGATTCGTAAGAAAATAATTGCAACATATATCAAATATAAATATGTGTATAATTTTTATTATGATAATATTATATATATTTTATGAGTGTGTATAACACTTGAAAAATCAAAATGACTTCTTATAAATATATATTTTTTTAAATTAAAAATGTAAATAAATTTAAAAATATATTGTTTTCTCCATTTGTAGTCCAACTGAAACATTTAAAACACGATTAGCTCGCTTCTTTAATGGATTTAAAACACAATTATTTAGCTTCTATAATGATGTTACAGATGCTAAAAAAGCTATAGAATTTATAGAACCTATAGAATTTATAGAAGATCAAGAAGTTATAGAAGCTAAAAAAGCTATAGAAGCTAAAGATGCTATAGAAATTATAGAAGATCAAGAAGTTATAGAAGCTAAAAAAGCTATAGAAGCTAAAGATGCTATAGAAATTATAGAAGATCAAGAAGTTATAGAAGCTAAAAAAGCTATAGAAGCTAAAGATGCTATAGAAATTATAGAAGATCAAGAAGTTATAGAAGCTAAAAAAGCTATAGAAGCTGAAGAAGCTAAAAAAGCTAAACAAACTAAACAAAATATACGAACTAATCAAACTAAACGAATTAAAGAAAGTATACAAGCAGCAGAGGTTATGGGCGAAGCTTTAGATCTTGCAGAAGAACATGCCGAACATACATATGATTACAAATTATATTTTAAGGACGATGACGGAACAAATCTATATTTTAAGAAATTCAATAATACTGAAATTGGAAAGCTTGAATTTACAATCCCCAACCCCGATCGTGTATGAATTAACAAGCAATAATTTTTAATTCCTGAAATTAGTTTAAAAATAAAAAAATATAATTTTAATATATAAATATATTTTTTTTGTTATTATTAGTATGATGCTGTAGTAAACAGGTTATGGGATCCCAATGGCGCAAAGAACTTTGATGATAAATTCATTAAAGGTATATAATTAATTTATTTATTTATGTGGTTATCAATTTTTATGATGTATTTTTGTTTTGTTAGTATCAATGCCTAGTCTATTATTTAATATTTTTCACTTTGTTAAATTTAATAATGTTTTAATTTGCATGTATGCAAAATTACAATTTTTTTTAGGATATATCCCTCGAGTATACTATCGAAATTTAGTAATTGTACAACAACGTTACAAAGGTTCAAATGAATCATTGGCAACATATTTTAATGCACTAGCTAGCAAAATTGAAGTAAGGAAATTTTTTTTTTTTCATCCTTATAGATATACTTTTTTTCATATTATTATATCCTAATTTATGAAAATATTTTATTAATTTATAGTTATCAGAATACGAAACTGCAATAGTCTTGGTTTCACCAGATATAAATGATCATAATGGTGCACCCTGTATACAATATGTAAATCCTATCGTAGAAAGTGCAAACTCATTCAAGCCTGATATAAAATCTGGAAAAAGTATTAGAAATGGAAAATTATTCAAAGTGTATGTTAACTTAGTAGCAGTTTTCATCAAAAAGAAAACCGATTGCGTTAAAATTACCTACCTTAGCTCTGTAAGCAATATAAAAATCTTAGTAACAATTTTATTTCACCATTATCAAAAATACATACTTTCTATATAAATGTGCATATTTACAATATATATATTCATTCACAATAAAAATGGAGCATTTTATATATTTATTAATTTTTTTTTTCTCAGCTTGATCTAAAAACTTCCCCCAATACCCCACAAGACATTGTTAGAAAAAATATGGCCAACATTATGTTAAGTATTGTCAAATTAAAGGATATTTTTAAAAAGAAGTAAACATATTTCCAAATAATATTTTTTTAAATTTTGTTACTTATATTAATAAACTAATTTTATTTTGATGGGTTATGCTTATTTTAAATTATTGTTGCATAATACCAATTTGATTTTTTAAATGGTGTTTGATTTGTGTATAATTTTTTTGTTTTTTATTGTGAAGATAAATATATATATATATATATTTGTAAACGATAAGCATGTAATGCTTGCGTGTATTTGTGTGACTATGAAAAGCTAAATAGTAAGCTTCATGGGTACCAGATATTAAATGTTTAATTTAGAAACTTTGTTTTAATAAAAATTTATGAGTTATAGAAAAATAAAAAAACATGTACACATATGTGTACTTATTTTTTATTAAAAAAAACAATTTTTAAAAATATATAAATAAAGACACCGAAGTAAAAAATTTATATGAAAAAATCGGTGACAAAATATATGTTAACATCCACTGGAGTGTTTAAAACTTCTAGAAAACTTTTTTATAACATTTACTTGCACACTCCCTCAAATAGCATTATACTGTTTTATAAATAATATTAAAATAAATTTTAATATTGTAAATACCGATAAATTTATCTTGGAATTTATTACAAATAATAATCAAATCCTTTTTCAAAAGTTGAAAAATAAAATAGATGAACTCCACACTAAGTATAAAGATCACTTTGATTTGAGAAATACATTTGATGATGAAAATACTACGAAGCAGATGAGAGACTTTAGATAAAATGGGTGCATTCAAATCGACCATATAGTAGCAAAAATTATGATATACGAGAAAATAGGAACTACACTATTATATATATAATACATATATATTTATAACTCCAATATTTTATTTTATTTTATTTTATTTTTTTATTAAAATAGGAAAATTTCGCGATAAATTTAAGTCAAATGCTAATGGTAAAAGTTGTTAAAAAGATCAAAATAAATTTAATAAACAAAATTAAAAAAATTTAATTGAAATGAAAAACATATTTTCAACAAAACACTATATATTTTGTATATTAGGACATAAAAAAATGAAAATATGAGCTTTATCTTTTAATTTGAAGAAAAAAGTATATACACAATTATAAAATTTCTACATATTAATAAATGTTTATTAATTCATTAGTATCCATATCATGTCCGTATGGAGCTCATAATATGCAAATAAAAATAGTGTTTTACAAATGGAAGAATTCAAAAAACATAATAGTCCGAATAACCCTTGTCTATATAACAAAAAAAAATATTTCAGCTGTTTTTTTATCGTATACATTTTTTAATTCTTATTTTATGCTTGCTATTTTTTTAGATTCATTTTGTTCATCATTTTGATTGTTTAATTTATTTTTCTTAGACTTTTTATGACTTTTTTTTTTTTTTAAAATATCGTAAATATCAATACACATATCCAAAGTCTCTCCTATCTGTTTCGTAGTATTTTCATCATCAAATGTATTTCTCAAATCAAAGTGATCTTTATATTTAATGTGAAGTTCATCTATTTTATTTTTCAATTTTTGAAAAAGGATTTGATTATTATTTGTAATAAATTCCAAGATAAATTTATCGGTATTTACAATATTAAAATTTATTTTAATATTATTTATAAAACAGTATAATGTTATTTGAGCAGGTGTGTAAGTAAATGTTATAAAAAAGTTCTCTAGAAGTTTTAAACACTCCAATGAAGTATTAACATATATTTTATCACAGATATTTTCAAAGGAATTTTTTACTTCGTTGTCTATATTTATATATTTATTTATATAATTTAAAAACTGTTTTTTTGAATAAAAAATAAGTACACATATATATACATTTTTTATATTTCTCTATAACTCATAAATTTTTATTAAAATAAAGTTTCTAAATTCACCGTTTAATATTTGGCACCCATGAAACTTATTATTTAGATTTTCATAGTCACACAAATACACGCAAGCATTACATGCTTATCGTTTACAAATATATATATATATATATATTTATCTTCACAATAAAAAACAAAAAAATTATATGCAAATAAAACACCATTTAAAAATCAAATTGGTATTATACAACAATAATTTAAAATAAATTTGTTTTATTAATATATGCAACAAAATTTAAAAAAATGTCATTTGGAAATAAATTTATTACTTTTAAAAAATATTCTTTAATTTGGTAACACTTAAAATTTTGATGGCTACCATTTGTTTAACAAAGTCATATGGGGCTCTGGGAGAAAAGTTCATATCAATCTGAGAAAAGCAAAAAATGAATAAATATATAAAATGATCTATTTTTATTGTGAATGAATAGATATATTAAAATATGTACATTTATATAGAAAGTATATATTTTTGATAATCACGAAATAAAATTGTTACTAAAATTTATATATTGCTTACAGAGCCGACATAGGTAATTTTAACGCAATCAGCTTGCTTTTCAATGAAAAATGTTACTAAGTTAATAAACATTTTGTATAATAGTCCATCTCTAATTTCTTCTTCAGTATTAAGATCAGGCTTGAATGAGTTTGCGCTTTCTACAATAGGATTTACATATTTTTTATTGATTGCAGCATCATGATCTTTCGTATCTGATGAAACCAAGACTATTGCAGTTTTGTCTTTTGATAACTATAAATTAATAAAAAATATATTTTCATAAATTAGGATATAATAATATGAAAAAAAGTATATATATAAGGATGAAAAAAAAAAAGTTCCTTACTTCAACTTTGTTAGCTAGTGCATTAAAATATGTTTCCAATGATCCAATTGGACTTTTGTAACGTTGTTGTACAATTACTAAATTTGGATCGTATATTCGAGCAAAGTGTCCTAAAAAAAATTATAATTTTGTATACATGCAAATTAAAACATGATTAAATTTAACAAAATGATAAATATTAAATAATAGACTAGGCATTGATAATAAAAAAACAAGAAATGATCATTAAAATTGATAACCACATAAATTAATTATATACCTTTAATGAATAACTTATCGAGGTTCTTTGGCCAATTGGGATCCCATAACCTGTTTACTACAGCATCATACTAATAATAACAAAAAAACATATTTATATATTAATAATTATATTTTTTTATTTTTAAACTAATTTCATGAATTAAAAATTATTGCTTGTTGATTCATACATTATTGGGGTTTGGGATTGTAAGCTCAATCTTTCCAATGTCAACATTGTTCACTTTCTTAAAATATAGAATTGTTCCGTCATCTTCCTTAGAATATTCCTCGTAATCATCTGTATGTTCGGCATGTTTTTGTGCAATAGCTAAAGCTTCGGACATAATAGCTGATGCTTGTTTAGCTTCTTCAGGGTCGATAGGTAATTGTTTATTTGGACTACAAACGGAAAAGGCAATATATTTTTAAATTTATTTATATTTTTAATTTAAAAAATATATATATTTATAAGAAGTCATTTTGATTTCCCAAGTGTTATACTATACACACTCACAGAATATATATAACATTCTCATAATAAACAGTATATACATATTTATATTCGATCTATATGTTGCATATATTTTCTTACGAATTGGGACTTGAAGGAGAATCCCTTGCAAATGCGACATTTTGCATATATCCAGCTACACTTAAAAGTGCCAAAGCAATCTTAATATATCTTTTATTCATTTTTGGACGTGGTAAGTAAAATATTAATATATTTTTTAGAAGTAGAAAATTAACAAGTATAAAGATTGTGTGTGTTGAATCAAAGCAAACGTTTTTTTAAAAAATTCTAAGACTTAATATTTATTTAAAAAAATATAAATATTTTTTAAAATTTATTCATGCATTTATCGGATTTTTAAATATACTTATTTTTTTAAATATTATTATATACTAATAAATAAATATAAAATTTAGTGATGATTCTTTTATTCTTTATATTATTAATTAGGTTTCGTCTCTTTAAAAGCTAGCTATTTAATTATTATTATTATTGAAATTTATATAATAATATACAATTATATTTAGAATTATATATGTAAAACATAATATATTATAATATATAAAAATTAAACAGATTCTTTAAAAGAATATATAGATTAATTTTTGTTGTTATTTAAACCGTTGCATATAAGGAAACGGTAATTATTGCAACTTTCATAAATGTTAAATATCAAAAATATTATAACATCTAAAAAAATAGTTTTAGTTATATATAATATTATTAATGTTACAATATAGGTACCCAAACTTTTTATTTTTATAATTCATAACTTAAACATAAAATTGGAGATTATTCAATTGGGTATTATAGTGTAATTATAATATATAATATTTGGAATCTATGTATACAAATAAAAAAAAACAAGCATAAAGTTGTAAAATAAATCATGGGATATATATACACAAAACATTCCTTTATTTTTTAACTATAATTTTCTCGATATTTGGGGTTGCTATTAGCTTATTTTCGCAATTGCCTAGGAAAATAAATTCAGAATTTTCCTTTATATAGCAACCTATTTCTTGGGAAAATGTACACTGTGATCCTTCGTTGATATCAAATAAAATTCCATTAATTTTCATTTTAATTTTTTTGTTTTTATATATAATTAACTTTCCAAATTTCCCATTAGGTAACGTATTAATGTTGCTAAGTTCATAATTCTTTTTATTTTGATTCTCAACGATGTTTTCTTCGTTTTTTATTTCATTGGTATTTTTTTTTTTTTCAATATCATTATATATTTTGCCTTTTATTCTATTATAATCGGGTATGCTGCTATTACTACGTCTTTTATCTTTAATAACTTCTGGTAGCATATTTGGTAGCTGAATAGAAAAGAAAAATCTTTCATTGGTCATAATTTTTTTAGAGAATTTTTGGTGTTTTTCGTTGTTATTAAAAAATGGCAAAGTTAATGGTAAAAAGTGAACATCAGAAGGTGAGCATTTTTTATTATAAAAAATATTTTTACTTGTATTATTTAAATCATATATATCGATAGAAGTTTTTTTCTTTCCATCTTTTTCTATGGATAGTTCATTATTATTTCCTTTATAATGTTCTAAATTTAATGGGTTTATTTTAGTATTTAATGCTTGTTGAATATTTTGAGTTGAAAAGCTACTTTTATTTTTATTATTTTTAAAATTATTATTATTATTATTCCTCTGTTCTTTTTCTAAATCGATGTTTATTGTTTTTTTTATTAACTCTTGAATACTTTTGTTATTTATACTTTCTTCTAATTTAACTATATCTTCATTGGGGTTGTTATTATTTACACTTTTTAAATTATCTATATTTGGTACAAACTTTTTTAAATTGCTATTTTTATTATTATTAGGTCCATTTTTTAAGAAACTGGATTTATTACGCAGCGTATTACTGATGCTTCTCCTCAAGCTATATTCATCATGATGTCTATTATTCATAATTTTCTATTTTAATTTTTCATTAACATATATATTTTTCTGAGTTTAATTTCGATTGTCTTTTAAGTACATTTACAAATGTTTTTTGTACCCAAAAGTCATTATATAATAAATAGCGTAATATATAATATATTATTATATAAATAATGCTTATATATACGCGTTTATACGTGCTTGTTCACGTTTTCTCTTATTAATTTATTTGAATAATACTAAACCCAGCTTTTTAGCAATAAAAATGACATTTTATCTTCATAAATATATATTATAGCATACCTTAATGAAAAAAAACAAAATGATAATAATTTCAGGTACAATATGTTCCTTCCCCTTTGGGTACTTCACAATTATAAAAAAAAAAAAATATTTACTTAAAACAAATTAGTATTTTGTATAATTTTTATTTTTTTGAGTATAAAGAGCTATATACAATATCCATCATCGTTTTAAAATAAAAAAAAGTGTGCCGTTGGATAAAGCATAGATATAGAGACGATTATTTTATTATTATTACTATTATTATTATATATATTTTTGTGATAATTTTGAAGCCACTTAGTTATTATTTAAATATTAAAAATATATAATCGGATTATATTTTCAATGAAAAATTTGTAAGTTTAAATTATCGAGAAAAATGCAAAAAATAAGGAAACAAAATTTAAAGAATAAAAAGTATGATGAAAAAAAAACCCAATTAACAAAGTTGCAATTAATTGATATCATAAAAAATACTATTAAAATATTTAGGGCATTACATTTATTACAAATATGGTCCTTGTATATAATGGAAAAAATGGCATAAATTATTTAATTTTATCCAGTATTAAAAAAATAATATTTTAAAGAGTTATAAACATTTTTGAAGCTTATATATGTATATATAAAAATATATTGCATCATTAAGTTGATTTTCTTTGTTTTAAAAGTAGTAATAGTTATGCATATATGATGCTCATTTTTTATTTTTTTTTCAAAATATATCCTTATTTTTAATATTTTTATTTGGATTTTTGCATCACTAGTTTCCCACGAATTATATTTCTTTTATCTTATATATTTTTCAAGAGCTTGTCTTATTACGAACAAAGACATTTTCAAGAATTACTCTTTTTGACAATTCTTGGGTTTCAGTTGGTGGAAGAATATAAATATTTGAAAAAAAATTTGATGGCTCGGCTTTATTTAAATCCAAGGAATATGGGCATATAAATAATCTTTTATGTACATCCTTAACATAGGACTTTTCATTAGTAAATGATGGAAACAAAAATATATCGGGTAATCTATTCGGCTGAAATAGAAGGTTTTTAAATTTTGTAATTTCTATGTTATATTCAGATGGATAAGAGGGAAAAAACGAAAGCTGTCTTAAAATTTGTTCAAATAAATAAAATGTTTTCATTTCGCTTGGTCTACATAATAAATTTTTATTTAAGTTATATATGATATCGCATGATGTTAAAGCTATTTTTAATTCATTTATATATATATAAGATGGGTTTGATAAAAAATGGACATTGTTAGATGCGTTCACATAATTTTCATTAAAAAATGGCGGTTGAGGTAGTGGGTATATATTAATAGAATCATAAATAGATGGAATGATATAAAAATGTGTTTTTTCTAACGCCTCATTTTTTGCTAATTTGGTAATTTTTTTGAAAATGTTATCATATATAACATTAATATCTCCAATTTTTTGAATAGCTTCATTAAAATTACGAATGTATAAAAAAGGGCCAAAAATTAAAACGACATGAGGTAATTTTTCATTTACAATTTTTAAAAAAATATCAAAATAATCACTATAATCATTATCTTTATATACATATCCATTACATACCATAATATGTATATTATCATTGTTATACATTTGTAATATTTGATCATTATCTAATTCTTCATATTTAATATCGTTCTCTATTTCCTGGCAATTAAAATGTTTTAATAAAATATCATTGTCAATTTTTACTTTTAAATGAGTTGGTAAACCAGCATATATACTACTAACATAATATTTTATACTATATTGATTTATTTCTTTTTTCCCTTTTATAGCTAAAATTTGTCCTAAAAAAAAACATAAGTTTTTCATACTACTTAAGTTTAACAATTGTGCTTTATCTCCATTATTATAATTTATATTCCCCTCTAAAATTATATTTGATTCACTTATATTTATTTCATTGTCTGTATATATTCGACCAAAAATATGTGATTCATCCTCATTCATATTTAATATAGGACTGATTTCGATATTTAAATTTAACTTTTCAGAATATTTAGTAAATAATTCTAAAAATAATGATATTTTATTGTTGATATTCTCAGATATAATGTTTGTATCTAATCCTAGAAATTGATAATTTTCATCTATTGAATTGATCGATTTTACACACCACTGATATTTATTGTCACAATTTAACCCTGCCTTTTCGGCCAGCTCAGCATTATATTGTTTCACATATTCATAATCATATATAACATTGTCTTTTAACAAATTTCCATTTTTTATTAATTTTTTATTATATTCGCTTAAATAATCTTCAAATAATTTAAGAAAGTTATTCTTATGCTTATTTAATTCGATATAATCAAAAACTTCCTTTAGCTCATCGCTTATACTGTTATCTGCATAATACGTTTCGAGAAAAGGCTTTACATCTATTTGTTTTATTTCTTTCATTGTTTTCCCAAGTTAAATGTGTAATTTACATTCAATTTTACGTGACACAATGTATATGCCAATCTTTTATAGTTGTATGTATATATATTATTTATTATTTACATGTGTGCGCAAATTTTTGAATCAATTTAGAACTATTTATAAAGTGATGCTTATAATCAAAATGGGGATATAAGCAATTTACCAAAAACATAAAGCAAAAGAAAGGAAAATAAAAAAATATATTATTTTTAAAAAGGTATCACAAAGAATAAATAGCAAATTAAAAATATATATAATATAAATAAAATAAATAAGCTTTCAGTATTAATTTCTTATATTCCTTTTTTCTCTATATATTATTAATTTAGCAGTAAATCCTTTATTTATTATCGCATACCTCTTTAAAATTTATTACACATATTTTTTTACAAAAGTAGCTTTTTATATTTATTTTATTAATTAATTATGCTTCTCCCATTAATTTTATCCCATTATTATATATATTGCATTTTTTCTTCTTAAGTTTACAAAAATTTGAGGTATCATATATTTTTTAATTGATCAAATTATTAATTTTTTTTCAAAATTATGTAAAGTAATTAATTTAAAAATAATTTTTTAACATACTTGAATTACCGATTTTTTCTTTACTCTGATTTTTTAGAAATTTATAAAATGTGTAAATATACACATTTGAGTTTATGTGATATTAGCTTATAAATGATAAGCCAATATTTATTAATAAGGCATCACAACAATACCTCGCACAAACCCTTATCCCTATACAAAATACACATATAATGACTTATTTATAATTAATTTTTTAGACACTGAAAAAAAAGCGAACATAAAAAAGCATTTAAACAAATTTATTTTTCATAAAAGAATAATAGCGATGAGCCTTAACGGGGAAAAGACATAACACGATCAATTCCCATTACACAAAAATTGTGAAATTGTTTTATATAAATATATATATATATATATATATATATATATATATACAGCCTTATGATATATTAGCAATTTCAATGAAGTTAATCACAGTTTGCTGTATGCAATACTTAAAAAATTAATATATTTATAATAAAAGAAATGTGAAATAGATATTAAAATAAAATTGTCATTATAAAAGCCAATAGAAAATATATCGATTTTTTGTAATTTATTATAAAGAAATAGGTGTTCTTCATGAATAGTAATTTTGTATATACATAAATTTGGCTTTAAAAAAAAGGAAATAAATAAATAAGTTTAATCAAAGTTTATTATATCGATTTAAGACATGTATATATGTGTCTGCACATTTTTATAAATAAAATTATTAAAACATAAAATGAATGAAAAATGAAACTTGAATATAACAAATTAATTGAATAGATAAATGAGTGTATACAAATGTATGGAGTTATATATATATATTTTTTTTATTATTTTACACCATTTATGCTTTGTTTGGTTCATATTTCAATTTAAATAACTCATTTCGAAATTCAATAAATGCGCTAATTAGAGAAGATAAGGTTATTTGTTCAGTGGCACCAGAAGCACATCTTTCTTCTATTTCTCCAAAATTTTTAAGAAGAAGGCAAATGGCCGAATCAGGATAATCATAAGTTAAAACAGTTTCATATAAACATATCATAATATCTTTTATTGAATATCCTTTATCTTCTTGCAATTTTGTGATAATTTCATATGATTCTTTTATAGTACTTTTTGTAAGATGCTCTAATATGAATTTTATTTCACTAGGTAATGGAATATCTAATGTAGATAATATTACATTTTCATCAATAACCATATTTTTATGACTTAGTGATACTACTTGTAAACAATTTAAAATTCTTCTCATATCTCCACGCCCAACACGTATAAGACTTTCTACACCATTTTTTGTAAGATTTACATTTTCTGATTTTGCTATATCTAAAGCTTTATTTAGCATATATTCTTCTTTTAATGGAGAAAATCGAAATGATGTACATCTTGATTGTATAGCTGGTGTAATCTTATTAACATAATTACATATTAAGCAAAAACGGACATTTTTAGCATAATTTTCCATAATTCTTCTCATAGCATTTTGCGCAGGAAATGTCATATGGTCAGCTTCATCTAATATAATCAGTTTTAAAGAGGTCCTTTCACAAATATTATAATGATTTTTTGATTCAGCAAATGTTTTTATTTGCTCTCGAACCACAGTTATACCTCTGTCATCTGATGCATTTAATTCTAATACAAAAGAGCTTCTAGATTCTCCATATAGTTCTTTACATACTGCTAAAATTGTAGATGTTTTTCCTGTACCGGGTGGGCCATGTAAAAGCAAGTGTGGCAGTTCACCTTTTTCAACAAACTTCCGTATAGTTGATATAACTTGTTCATGTGATATTATATCATTTAACACGCCAGGCCTATATTTTTCCACCTAACACAAATAAATACGAAATAAAATAAAAATAATTATATTTAAATTTCATTCTAAATCTATATAACAATTATTAAAATATTATACACAATATGTTGTAAAATAAAAAATTAAATATTTCCCCTATAAATATAAAGCACTTTCTACATTTTCTTATACAATATTTTCTCATATTTTATGGTGTAAATATAACTATGGGGCCTTGTGCTTTCCATTATGTTATTATTTTTTCGTAGTTGCACATCATAATATTAAAAAATTAAGTTAGCTAAGCAAATATGCTCCACACTACTACCACATACATTCATATGAAATGTATATATACATAACACGATTATTTTTATGTAAATGTACATAATATTTTACAATAAGACCAATATGAATATATAAAATCATATAATACTAGTTTTTCACGAATGTATTTATCATTTTTTTTTATTTCATACCCATGGAATTTGCTCATCAATTTTGGAGGGTTTAACATCAATCATTTTAATATATTACTCGATTTTATAAATGTATATCAATTCAAATATATTTTATTTATATAATAGCGTTTAAAAGTATTATGTATAAATAGCCATATGAAATGTTATATATATTTTTTAATGGATATCTTGATAAATAAAATAGAAAAATATTCTAGAAAAGATATAATATTATAAATATTTTATTTTTTAGAGCGCTCTTTGTCTTTTGAAGATACTCCAAAAAATAGATATTATATTTTACACATCTGGCTTTTTTTTACTTTATTTAAAAATTTCTTCTTTTTTTCGTCGATGCCTTTGTTTTAAAATATAATTATAGCATGTGTAAATTTTATTTTTGCTTTTTGCACTTTGTATTAAAATTGCTATACATAAAACATATTTACATTTTTTAAGAGAACCTTAAGGATTGCATGTATAAATATTTTATTAGGTAATTTTTTAAAGAAGGTTTAAATAATGATAAAATAAAGAGCTTCGTGTAAAATAAAACACATTTTTTGAATCTCACTATTATTTTTGTTATTTTCTTATAAAGCTATAATATTATTTATTTTTCTTTTAAAATATATCAATACAAAATTATATATATTTTTTAAGCACACTTAAAAAAATTATACATAAATAATATTTTTTTCCATTTCTCCTATGAATATTAAAATCGATATTCTTTTTTTATCATTTACAAGGTTATCAATTCTTCTTATGTAAGTAGCACTTATTCATTATATATATGGCTATGAAAATACATATAAATATATTTATATATAGCATCTAAAATTTGCACTTTACGAGAAATATAGTAAGATCTACAAATAGCTATTTAAAATTTTTTATTTTGCTCTCTATCAAATGGAAAATATGTATATTAATTGTATCACTTGTCAATTCTTAATGTAGCATTGTAATATTTTTTGTTTTGTGTATGGAAAAGTTTTATTTTTATTTTCTGCTCTTTCTTCTATTTACACAATAGACATTTCTCTCATTTTATTTTTTAATTATGATCTTTATATTTTTGTCACAAAGGAAATATCATATATTAGTTGTGTGCTACAATTTCTCTCTTCTTTTAATCTTATTTTTGAGTTCGTATTAAAATTTAATAGTATGTAGAAAAAATCGGATAATAATAAAATGCCAATATTAATAACAATAACAATGATTATACTGGGTGTTTCAAAAATTAGTGGAAAAGGAATGATACTGGGAGAAATAATTAAAAAATATATATTAGAATGTGTTTTATTTTTTTATTTTAATCTTTTAAAAAGAAATATAAAAATATAGTCAACTTTAATTTTATACAATTTTTTATTTTTTTTTATATAATGTTATGTTTCACGAAAATAAAAGAAATGTGTTTAAATATTATAGTTCCAATACACTAATAAATGTTTCATCATAAATATAAACATTTTATATATTTTGTATAGTTTAGTTAAATTTGGGGTTATAGAAATAATCATAATTTTAAAAGATATTTTTTGTCATACGAATAACACACATGCATACGTATATTCCTATACCAATCTTATTGTAACTATATATTTATTTATAGAAAAAAAAATAATGAACAAAAAATTAAATATAATTAAATATAACGAAATAATAATCAAAATAATTAAAAAAGAAGATTAACATAAATATAAATAAAATTAATAGAAAGGGATTAGCCCACAAAAATTAATTATGAATTGTTACTATTTTTGTTTGTGTAATAAGTTTTAAAATATGAAACATTTGTAGTTATGAGAAAAAAACTAATAAAATAATCCTATTCATATTTTTTAAAAATGTTATTTGGACATATACACATATGTGCTTACATATATACTTGAGGTACATATACAATATATACGTTCTTTAAATGCTTGCAAAAAATAATAAAATAATAATAAATAGTCATTTTCTATCTTTTTAGGAATCTTCCGAAACTGAAAGTATATATATATATATATATATATATATATATATATATATTCCAAAGAAAGTTTCATTAAAGAGACAAATTGTTTATGTTTGTCCAAGAAGGTGTAAGCACATGAATGTATGCATAATTGAATTGTTCAATCTGAGGAACATTCATATAAATGTAGCATTAGGTATGCTTGCTTTGATATTGTATAGTAAAATGATGAATTAATATAGACCAAATCATAAGATTTGAAATTACAAATGTAAAAAAATAAAAGCGAAAAAAGGAAAAAAATACATAAGATAACAAAATAGATCACAATTGGGGGTAGCTCAATGAAAGATATAGAATTCGTTATGATTTCTTTATTACATACAATGAAAGATTGCAAAAATGAACGATTTAGTATGCTTAAAGTTATTAAAAACTAAAAAAGGAAATAACCGGAATAAGATATATACAATTTTACCAAATGATAGCAATAACATAATAGCTTTATTATACATAAAAAATGGAAAAAATATAAAGGAAGAAAATTTTAAATTATATTTCAATGTTTTGAATAGTTATAGTGATGATATCTTACTAAATAATAATACAATAAATGCTTTTTGGATTTACTGCAATAAGGATATTTTTACAAAAAATAAATCTGTGAAACCTCAAATTCCAATTCTGGTTAAACTAAGTGAATAGCTATTATATATCCATCTAATTTTACCCTTATTATTATCATAACAATAAATTATTTCTTATACACATTTCACACTTATAGGTTTCACAGCAACATGATCATTTGAATTTTTACTTTTTTACCAATGCTCATAAAATAAATTTGCATTTGGAAAGCCGTGAAATAATGTACTATACGAAAAAATCACACATATATATGCTTATATATGGAGTAATATTCTTTCGCACATCCAATGTATTTTGTATTTATGTATACTACCATTCTTTATCATTTTTAGAATCAAAGATGAACGATTATATTTCGATATTTATAATAAGACTGATGGAAAAACATATGAGCATAACACATTGTACAATTTTTATATTACCTATGATAAATTGTTTCATTTTATGGAGACATTTAATGTAAGAACAAAAACGATGTAATTAAGAAGGGACAAAATGAAAACAAACAAAAGATTATATTGTTATTTTTAATATAATTATTTTGTCTTTTTTTAACATTTAGAAAAAATTGTCTATATTGGAATCATTATCTAAAAAGTTTATAAAAATAATATTGAAGGATGAAAAGTAAGGGGAATTTTAAAAAGAATAATGCATATATATAAATAATAATGCGTTGTGTAATTATATTAAAGAAATATATATATCTTGTTTTTTAAATAGATATATGTAAATCATGCCTTTATTATATCTTTATTTTTTGTAGCTCTTTTTTTATTATACTAAATGACATAATATGTGCAGAATTTGTTTCAAATGGGTTATGGTGAGATTTAAAGACAAAAATGCTTAACATCACAATATAATAAAAAAATATATATTTACATATATATTCTAATGGTGATAAGGATTTTTAATTCTACATTATTTTGATTTTAAAAGAATTAATTTGCACTTATCCATACATATGTCTATATTTTTATAAGCATATTTATTTGTTATTATGTCTATGGGTTATACTCATTTTCACCACAGTTTCTACTTAATATTTTATAACTATACATATTTCAGTTTACAGGTGAAAAAAATATTTGCCCTTCAAAACATATTGATGGATGTAGATAATTATATTTATTTCAGTAAATGTATTTCAAGGTAATGATAAAATAATTCTGATAATAATATGAGATAAAAATATAAAATGATTTCATTAGATAAGCTTATTTCTTTATTTTTTTTTTGTTTTATATAGGAATAATTTCTTATTTCTTTTGACTTTGACACCACAACAATTTCTGATTATTTTCAAGGAAGAAGTGCCATATTTGGCAATAAATATAAACAAGCACGGTAATTATATATCTACATTTTTTTATTACCATAAATTATTAATTATTAAATGTGAATTGCACAGAAAATTGTCCCTGATTTAAAAATAAATATATGATTTTGAAATATTTTCTTAACTTTTTCTCCTTTTTTTATAGTATTAACATTTTTTAAGGATTTTGAGGTGAATTATGATGTATCGACTGTGCTTTTGATAGATTTATGCAATCATGTGTGGTCCTTTGATATCCGAGCGTAAGTTGATAAGACAGAAAATATATTATTAAGTATAAAGCTTAATATAGATTAGCATAACTAAAAATTAATTTATCATTTTTTAAGAGAAATAAATATGTAATTTTGTTCGCTTTGCTATTTCAGGTTTTCTGATTTATATTTATTTGAAGAAAAAGATAATACAAGCTTAAAGAAAAATATAAAAATAAAAAGTGTAAAAATACATTCACTTTATTTAAAAGGAGATTCCGAAAAAAACACAAAAATAAATGATATTAAAAATGTATATAAAGAAATATATTGTGAAAATAATTACATCAATGAATGTAATTCTAATAATAATACGAAGATAAATTTAAAATCTTATTTTCCTGACTATTTTAAATTCACAAAAAAAAAAATTTACGTAAATAAAAATTATAATAACAATGATGATTGTAACATTAGCTTAAAAAGTTACAAATATTTAGAATATTCAAAATATTCATATATAATTTGTAAATTAAAAAAAATATATTTCTTGAATAGTGAAAATTTATATCAAACTATTAATTCTGTTGAGATAGAGGATGAAAAGGAGAAATCCATTAGGGGGAATTTTGATATTTTATATTTTTATGTTCAAAATGAAAATTATAATTATAGTTTGAGCAAAATTAACCTCTCTAACTATGAAAATAGTATGCAAATTTTTAATAACAATTATGAAGATAATATAGATTATATGGAATCTCAATTAAATAATAGACAAATTGATCACTACATTGAAGATAAGTATAATATTTTACAAAATGAAGAAATTTACAATAGTGTTGTTGACCCCAAAAATAGAATTAATCATAGTATGGATCATACTAATATTTTATATGATAATAATAACAATGAGATAGAAAATTATTCTTATGATATAAACGCAGTCAAAGATAATTATGAAAATATAAATGTACATAAATTAAAAAATATAGAAAACGGGGTAAACAGTCTTAATAGCGTGCTACCCAAGTATATTCAACTTATTAATATGTATCCCATTTATTGTGATATTAGAAAGTTATTTTTAATTAGTAGATTTAAATGGGATTATTATGAAGATACAAAAAATATTAATAATAATTTGATATACAATGAAAGCGCCTATAAAAACAGAAAGTTTCTCTATAGTAAAAAAATGAACTTGGTGAAAATTAACTCATGTAAAGAATATTATTTTATTGAAATATTTTTTTTTAAGAAAAATGAGAATATAAATAAAAGGTGTGTAATAGTATTAAGAAATACAAAGGTAAACAGAAACTTTGAATTTCTACTTGTTCTTAAAAATTACAATTATTTTTATGTAAATGAGAAAAAAAAACATTGTCTTTTTAATGTTGATAACACATTATGCAAATTAGTATTTAAAAATAATATTAATACATTGATTAGTATATGTGCATATAATATACGAGAAAAAGCAACAAGTATTATAAAGGTAAATAATTTAAAAAGACAATACTACTACTTCATAATGCTATATAATGGTTTTTTAAATAAAGATATATTTTTAATAAAAAAAAGCTTAAATATTCATAAGTATAAAGAAATGCTATTATTCTGTAGAATATTATTTCATTATATTTGGAATAATTTTAATATGGATATTATTTATTTTTATTTTATTGATTATTTTTCGTTTATAAATCATATATGGAAGAAAAAATATAAAAACAAATTTAAATATATTAAGAAACAAATAAAAGAAAAAAAAGAATTTATACAAATATACTTTTCCTTGAACTTAAAAAAGATATTTGACATAGTAGATATTGTTGGAAAAAAATATCTCTGTTTTCAAAATAACAAAGAACTTAAAAACTCATTAATGCAAGACATTTTCGATGTTAATCATAAGAGGTCACAGAAAAAAATAAATCTGGATAACGAGTACAAAATGAAAAATAAAGACATGGTGCAGAAAAATGAAAATAAGAAAGGCCAAGCGAAAAGTCAACAAGTGCAAAAAATACAAATGTCTAACAACTGTAATACTGAAAATTATAGTATCAGAAATAGTAAAACCCAAACAAAATCACACTTAATTAAACCAGATAAATATATCTCGAATGATAAAAATTTTAATAATTATGAGAAACTATATAATAACACCATAAATGTAGAACAAATAAAAGGAAATGTAAATTCAAATAGTATATACAAAATAAACAATAGTAATAAAATAATTGAAATGGATAATAATCAAACGAATAATTTAAATAACTATAAAGAAAGAGTTCTAAATTCATCATATGATGATATGAAGAAAATGAATAAAAAGAAAAAAAAAAATGAAGAAAAGAAGGTAAATATATTTTCAAAAGATCAAGAAGCTGATATTGGCACCGAACAAATTCGACAAAATAATAATTACAATAATTTAGATAATAAATACTCACAAATACTTGAATTTTATTATTTTGAAAAAATGTGTTATAACGAACATTATAATATATTTGTTAATAAAAAATATAGTAAGGAAATATGCACAATTACATTGCATTTTATTATATCATTTATTGATCGCTTTGGGGGGAAAATAAATAATAAAAAGTTACTAGGAAAAAATAAAATGAAAAAAATATTTTTAGAAATGAATAAATATATATATATGGTTAAAATGATTATGAGCATAATAGAAAGAAATTATTATACAAATATAGAGAAAAAGACAAAAAGAAATGTAAGCAAAATAAATGTTTGGAGAGACAATAATTTTTTTTATAAATATAATGGAAATAATTGTGAACAAAATTTTATAAATCATGCATATCTAAATGTATATAATATGTATGATACTATTTCAGAAATGTTATATGTCGAAAAGTTACATTCTGACAAAATAAATAAATTAATTCTTAATCATTATCATCATTTTAATACGTCTAATATTAATAACCAAGTAGACAAATTTAAATGTAAAAATGATGAAGACAAAAGTAATCATGATTTGTTACTTCAAGCTGTTAATAAAAATGCTGAAAATGAACAAATCAACCTTAAGGATAAAGTTCATAATATAAATCGTTTATTAAATTTGGAGCGAAATGAAAAATTGATGAAGCACAACAATTCTAAGGATACAATTACCAACTGTACATATGATAGAAAATTTTACAACACATACAGACTAGAAAACATAATGAATAATGAATATAGAGATAAGCTGAATGAAAAAGATTATAAAAAGTTATTTTTTTGTTTATGTTACTGTTATACAATAATAACAAAAATGAAGAAAATTCCTTATCTTAATATGAAGAATGTATTATATAAAGAAGTAATTAATTCAAATAAATTAATTAATAAGAACATTACATTTGATTATGTTATTTATGACATTCTTAATAATAACAACCTTAGTGCAACCATTTATTATATTTATTCAAAAAAATACGAATTTTTTTTTAATTTTATCGTATTATATTTCAATTATTATATTTTGCATAACTTTTTTCTGAATACACGAAATGTATTTATTAAAAAATTTTATGATTCTGTTACTCGAGGAATAGAAAATTATAATACTGGTATAAAGAATGATAATGTTGATAAAAAATGTAAGAATAATAAATTAAATAGCAAGGGGGAAAAAGACAAAAAAGGGGAAAAAAAGAGGAAGAAATCAGAGTATTACTCATTTTTTAATAATTTCTTAAATGCAATTATAAATGATTTTGACAACGTAATTAATAAAAAAGAAGGATCTACATATAATCGATTTATTTATGATTTGTTTGAAAACATTCAAAATTATGAACTCCATAGAAGAAATACATATAAAAAAATGATAAATAGTAAAGATGCCGTTGATCCAATCATTAGCCATAAAATGGATTATAACAATAATACAAATAAAACAGACATTGTACAAAGGGGAAGAGATTGCAATTATATAGAGATGGACAAATTTAATTCTATTAATAAAACTGATCGAGATATAAATAATTTTAAAATATATGGGAATAATTCACATTTTGAAAAAAATTGTATAATAGATGCTATTTATGAAATATACAATATGTACTATAATATAAAAGACAATTTTATAAAACTGGAAAATGAGATGAATGAAAAAAACATGGATAGTGTTTTTAATTTTCATTATAATTTAAAAAATTCTGTTAAGTGTAATTTGCAAAATATAATTCTATTAATTTATAAATTAATCATAAAGGACAAAAAAATAAATAAAATAAATAGTTGTTTTAAAGATCAAATAATGAAACAATTAATAAGAAATTCCAAAATACCATTTGCTTTTATGCATTTGAATCCACACGAAATTATAATAAATTATTATGGAATAGTTATATACAGATTATTATGCAATAATATAGACAATTATCTAGATATATGCATATATATATTGAAAATATTATGCGTTGATGTTTTAAAGTTTTTTAAAGCTATAGCTTTTTATACAGTAAAAAAATATATTAGAAATAAACTGCTACTTTTTTTGACCAAAAATAAATGTTCATTTAATCTAGTTGATAAAAAAGCTATAAAATTTATTTCTATTTTAGAAATATTTTATAAAAATAGTTCATATACTACTGAGCATAATAATGAATATACTAAATATATATTGAACAATAATATTTTTAGACTATATGAAAATATGACATTTTTTAAGGCTTTCAAAAATAATATACTTCAAGCTGGTTATAATTACATTTTTAATATAACATATAAAGAAAAAAACATTTTAAATATTTTCAATTATCTCATAAATATGTATAATAAATTATTTCCACAAAATACAAGTTTTTTAAGTTATTTTAATCAGATGTCTCTCTTATTTATTCCTTTCATTATACAGAATTTTTATTGTACTTATGACATTAGCATTTTAGATAGTGATCAAAAACATATAGACAAGGAAAAACGAAAAAAAAATCAATCAAAATTAAAGGATACACATTTATTTTTACAAAATGTAAAAATTAATTACAAAAAAAAGAAGAAAACAAGAGGAATCATAATGGCAGTTGATAATTATTGGCACCATAAGCAAAATATGCACATCTACACAAAAAATAAAAGTATCATCCGTTACTCTAAGATTCTTCATAAAATTCGTAATGAAAGATGGATGCATCATTTAAAATCAAATAAAATTTCTCATAAAACAAATAAATGGATTAAAATTTCTATGTACAAAATATCCGATTTTTATAGAAACAGTTTTATAAATAATAATAAACGCATATCAAATATAGAAGACACTAAAAATTTTAATAAAAAACATGTTTTATCAAAAACGCATTTAAAAAATGAATTAAATTATGATGAATCTATAAAAAGTTTGGAAAATAAATATGATAAAAATAAATATCATATACCAAATAATGTAGAAGCAATTAAAGAGCTTATGAACACAGAAAAATACATGAATCATGATAATAAAAATGGTAATCTAAATTTTTCTAATAAATATGTTTATTGCTATTATGCAAATAAAAAAGGAAATGAAAATATCATCACTTATAATATGGGAAAAAATTGGATGAAGCTAAAAGGGAAAGAAATAGATGATCTAATATATATTTGTCACAAAAATTTAGATACAAATATTATTAAAGAAAAAAATATAAAAAGCATAAATAAATATATACACGATTTTAATTCAAATAAAAACCCGTGGCATTGTGATTATAATTATGATAATGAATGTTATTGTTATTTATGCTTTACAAATAAAAATGAAAATCAAGAAAAAAATTTAAAAAAAAAAAAAAAAAAAGTTGAATGTAAAAATGAAGACGAATTTATGAGTGTGCCTATTGATTATAATTATTGCAACGTTGATGCAATAGACACATTTGTTCTTCATAATAATCATATTATTGAAAAAGTTTCAGAAATCGATTATAAAGATAAAGTTATTACTAATGATAAAAACAATGAATATTCATATGTAAATAATACATTTATACTTGAAAAAAATTGTAATATAAATAAACAATATACAAATATGAGCTCAAACAAAATTACGGCTTTATCCGAAAATAATAAAAATGAAAAATATAATCATAGTATAACTCACGAAGGCAAGATGAATCAAAGTACTTATGGAGTAGTATCTCCCGTTTTAAAAAAATATGAAAAGTGTGTATATAATTACAAACTAGTTCCACTTGAACTTTCTACTCATGGATCTTATTTATGTTGTTCTTTGTCAATGTTAAAAACTGTAAATACTAATATTATGCTAAGAATTGTATTAGAAAAAAGAGGGATTTTATTTTTACACTTTATATTAAATTATTTTTTAATTAAAAATACAAAAAGAAAAACAAAATTCTCCATGAAAAATGAGATATTTACGCGTAATAGTTCTCTTATAGTACGAGAAAAAAAATATGGAGATATAAAAAAAAGACAACAACAAAGACATAATATACCTGATTCTACATATCCATTTTTAATTAGTAATCAATATGATGAGGATTTAATTGTATTTAATAATATGGCCAAAGAAAATAATCAACGTTTCAGAGAAAATAACAAAACAATTGTGAACAATTTAAATGCGAAACCAATTTATAAGCATGTAGTTTTAAAGAATTGTAACAATAATAAAAAAAATAAAATAAAAATAAAAAATTTATTCTATGAGTTAATAAAATTAATGAATATAAAATCATATGATGACAAATTGTTTATATATATTTTAAATTATTACATTGATAACAATAATATATCTATTATATTTGTTGTTCTAATAACATTAAAATATTTTAGCAACAATTTTTTCAAAACGCTTCACAAATCGAAAGAATTCAATTTTTATAAAATTATAAAAATTGGGACTAAAGACAAAAGTCTTAACGAAAAAAATGATAAAACATATACATCAAATGAAAATATAAAAGAAAAGCGTTCAAATTTTTGTAGTAAAAAACAACAAAATATAGATTTTAATATAAACATAAATTCATACGAAAAATACTTCTTAAAAATAATAAGTTATATTCAAAATAATTTAAGAAATAAAGCGAATAGTTTTATATATGAATATATTGAGTCTATTTTGGAATCCCTTGGAATTTTTTTATACAATTTTGATTTTTTATATAACCTGACCTTTTTGAATAACTGTTCATCCTCTCCATGTGTATGTTTAAAAAATAAAAAAAATAGTGAATGCACTCAAAACACCAATTTAAAAGTGCTGAACAAGTTAGGAGACAAAAAAAGCGACCAAAATTTCTTTAGTTTGAATATTTTAAAGAGTAGAAATCCTGATATATATATATCTTATAATATGATGACAAAACTTAGTAGAAATTTTTTATTATTCAATTATTTATCATATGAGCATATTAATAATAAGTTCGGCATGAATAGTCATGATTATTTTGGAGATAATGATGTTTTTAAATTATATAATAAAAAATATGTATCAACAAATAAAATCAATAATTTCCACAAATTTGTGCTTAGTTACTTTTTAGCTAATCAAACTTATACATCTATGTATTTTTTTATTTTGAAAAATATGAGTTTGTTTCAATCATTTAAAAATTGCAACTATTTAGTAAAACATGTGTATCGAAAAGAAGAAAATAAAAATGGTTTGTTAAATATGTCTTCCAATTTATATATATCACATGCACCTTGTTATTTATATTCTCGGTTATCCAATAATTTGTTGCCATTATCTTTATACAATGCTGGTACAATATTTATATATGAGTTAAAAGCATATCTCCTAAAAAATAAAAAAATATCAAAAAAAGCATGTTTAAATAAAGACCCATTAATGGATATATCTACATGTAATCAAGAAAGAGAATACAAAGAAAATGAGAATAATGAAGTCGATTTTAACGAATGGAATACCAGTCAAAGTATTAATCAAATGTGCAAACAAATTTTAAGAAAAGATATTGATGATATATACTATATACCTCTCAATATATTAAGCTTTTTAAATGTAAAATTATTCTTATGCATATTTGTATTTAGCAGTGTTGATATATTCGATTTCAATACAAACAATCCAGATAATCCTTTATATGTAAATATATATTATTTTAAAAAATTGACTAAATGCTTTGCTACATCGATTTATGAAGCATATTTCGGTTGCAAATCAAATTTTAAAAAAAGTATAAAACAAAAGCTAGAAGAAGAAAAACGATTGAATAAGCATATATTTAAACTAGCTATAGAAAATTTAAAACGGTACAAAGAAAATTATATAAATATTGTGAATCGAGAAAACAGTACCGAAAATGATATACATGAAATTAGAGATAGCTATGGAAAATCGAATTCACTCAACAAAATTGCAATAGGTAATAATAATCAATACCAATTTTGCTTTGAAAATATAACATTAATAAAAAAAATAAAGAATAATAACTATGAATATAAAGACAAAGATAATTACAGTTTGATGCAAAAATTGAGGAGCATAAAACACATTAAAGACGATTGTAAAAAAAATAAGCATATATATAATGGTAGAATACATTTTGATAAAGTATTTGATTTTTATACATATAATAAAGATTTATCATTGAAATTTTTATTAAAAAAATATATAGATGAGTCATTTTTTCAAAAATATTTTTCTCCTTTTTCTCTTTTTGAAAATATATTTAAGAATGAAAATGAAGCATATGAAAACATTGATCAGCATCATTTACATGACAAAACAAAAAATGAAAAATCAACTACAAATAAATTAGACAGGATTGTATCAAATGAACATATTTTATATAATAATCATAATATAGGAAAGACAAAAAATATGAAAAAATTATATAATTATAATGATTTTTTTGCATACATAAGAAAATGGAAAAATTGTGAAGATTATACAATGTATAAATCTGAATGTAATAAATTACAAAATTGTGAAGAAATAATTAAAATTAAAAACGGATTTTGCAACGATAATGATATACATATTTGCAAAGACAATACACAAAATTTTAATGAAAACAAATTTAACAAATATTGTAATAATAATTCTATAGATGTTATTTGTAGTACTCATTTAAAAGAAAATCAATTCTATTTTTTAAAATATTTTAATATAAAATATTTTCTTATTACTTTCCAACCATTAATAGCATACCACATATTAATCTTAAACTGTATTTTTTATAAATATGATAAATCAAGCAATTTCGAACATTATTTATATGTAAATAATTATGATGTAAAATTATTGAATGATTATATAATTAGCAACAATATTACTTTACCGTTAAAATTAGAAGAGTGTCTAAAAAATATGCTTATAAAATTGTGTCTAGAATTGGTTATATTTTATTTTAATAACAACAATATATTGTGCTCTATCTTGTGTTTTCTGGATTTATGCAATATCCGCATTGAAAAATTAAAAATGTATATTCTTTCTATGAAAAGTGTACATTATTATTTTAAAAAAAATTATAAAAGAAAAACATTTTGGGATAAGTGGATAAAAAAATGTTTTCAATTTTTTAATATCAAAAATATTTTTCATATTAATTCATCCAAAAAAAATAAAAGCATATTTTATGAAAGTTTTACTTCCCTACACATAGATTTTTATGAGCTTTTTAATAAAACATTTATAGAGTTAGTTGTAATTAAGTTATTTTTAGAATTATCAAAGGAAAATGATGAATTTGAACAAATAGGCAAAAAAACAAATAATGAATATGCAGATAACAAAAATAGCTCTACAAATATTAGAAGAAATGTCATTTCTTCCAATTTTTATGATAATAAACAAGCAGTTTTAAATAATACGAAAACACAATACTCCAATTTTAAGGATACTTACAATGTATTCGAAAGACAAAATAATTTGAGTGAGGTGGAGAAATTCACCCCAATAATGGCATATAGTGATATTGATAAAAAAAAAGAAAAAAATAATTTATCCAGTGAAGAGAATACTAAAAATTATCCTAACAATGAAGTTAATTGTAATATATCTACTTATGAAAAACACAAGTTTAATGAATCTAATGATAAAAATATATACAACATAGATGATAATAAAAATGAAAACGACGAAAATAAAGTAAATTATTATACATATAAAGAAGACAGTGTGAAGATGTTCATTTTAATTTTATTAGAGAAATCCATACAATATAGAATTAAAGAAAAAAAGAAAAAGAAAAAAAAAAAATTTTATAACGATTTTTTGAACATTATACCACTATATTGCAATGTTAATAATGTACATCAACCACTCACATTATTACATATTTTAAGTCGTAAAAATGATATTTTTGTTTTTTTTTACGAATGTATTGATAAAAAAATTGACATAAAAACATGCCAAGATATTATTAATTTATATACAAAAAATAAATATACCAAAAAACATATAAGCATTTTTCTTGAGCATATGAAAAAAAATATGTCTTTTTTGATAAAATTACAAAATATGATGAAAAATAATAAATTATTAGATATACAAAAATATTCTAAAGAAAATAATAATGATTTGATAAATGATTCTATCGAAAATATTGAATCTGAATCTCTTACAACATCAGATATCAGTGTTCGATGGCTACCTTCAAATAGTAGTAACATATCATTAGTATTATTAGAAAAACTGAAAAACATTTTTATTACAAATACAGATTTTTATAGTATTGAAAGTACTTCAAAGTATGCTAACAAATCTGCTTTGCAAATTTTATATACAATTATTTACAACGATTTCGATTATAAAAATGTTCGGTTTGCCATTGAATTTATTATTCAGAATAATCAAAGTTATACAAAGTTTTATATTTATCTAACTGCTTATGTTGAATTCATTTTTAAAAATAATTACCCATATTTATTTTTAAAAAAATGTAAATATGTTGTAGAAAAGGAATTTCTTGAAAAAAACGAAAATGCTATTAACTTAAAAAAATACGAAAAACTTTTTGGTCTCAATTTTAACACACATCATGAATTAAAAACGTTTATAATTCATTTCAAAAAAAAAAAAGAAGAATATGATAGTTTAATTACTTTATTAAAAAATATGTGGCTCTTTTTTCAAATTATAGATTATTTATTATTTTTAAGTAAAATTCAAGTCATTGATACAAATAAGTTAAAATTTTATAATTTTATTCAAAACCTAACAAGCTATAAAGAAAAATCATTAGATTTATTTTTTAAAATTATCAATAAAGAAGAAACAACATATTCACTAGTTTTTTTTCTCATAGCCAATGATATATTTAATTTATTAAGACGTTTTTTTTATATCTTTTACTTTGATACACCAATTTTTTGTTTATACAACTTTGTTAAATGTATAAAATCGTATAAAATATCCAAAGCAAAATATTATCTTCAAAAGCATTATAACAAATATATTAAAATTCATAAAAGAAATACTTCAGACAATTTATATCATATATTTTGTACTCACGTAATAAATTACTTGTTACTGAATTTTTCCCACATAAGGTATTTAATTTTTTGTGTTTATATAAAATAGTGTCTATTGTTACGTCTTATTTTAAATATACACATTTTTATTCAATGGAATTATAATTTAAGATAATTTTTTTGTTAACCATATACATACGCATACATATTTAATACATTTAATCACCTTCTTATGCAATATTTTAGGTATTTTATATTAAAGATTCTAATGGAAACAAAGTTTGATTACAAATATAGATTTTATTATTACACATATAAAAATTTATATAGTCTTAATCTGGAAAAAGAAATATATATGGACATTTTTCGTGTTTGTGAAGAGTTAATAAGTCAAAACAAATTTACATATATAAAAAATATGGTATCTAAAATATATTCACAAATAGAAGATATAGAACAATATGCTTTTGAGTATAACAAACTTTTCATTATATTGAATAAATTTGTGCTTCTACATTATTCTTGCTTTAAAAAATTTATACATATAATAAAAAACAGAAAAAGCACAGACGATTATATAAGCTTATTATATAATAATTCTATTTCCTTTGGTTATTCAACAGTAATTTTTCTCTTATTTCTTCTAAATTATTCTTATTCCTTCCAATCAAGATTAAGCATTTTTGAGCAGATTCATATTTTATTTTTATGTATATTTTTAATAAACGTTATAAAAAATAAAGAGCCAAATTACAAAAAAAGCAATATAAATAAAAAAAAATATATATATACATTTAATTATGTAAAGAATAAGGTACATATATCAGAAAACCTGTTTAATAATAAAGCAATGAATAAAAACAAAGATGAAAAAAATAGACAAAAAAATAATACAAAATTGTGTATATTAAAATTTTTGCCCCTAAATGATGAAGAGTATAAAAAAATATTTTTGTTTAAGGATTACAATGAAAATAGAAAAAAATATATTAAATACTATAAGGGGGGAATTCTAAATTATGAAATATATAATAAATATATTAATTTACGAAACCAATTTTATAATTATTCAGAAAAGTATTTCTACGATTTTACAAAAAACATAAATATCATTAAATACTTATGTATTCATAAACATACAATTAAAAACTTAAAATTAAAGCTTATATATTTATTAAGTTTAAGTACAAAAAGTAAAATATCCATAAATTTTGATAAATTAAATATATCTTATATAAAAGACATTTTAAAAAATATAAGTTCGTGGACAAATAGGAATATAAATGTGCATGTCCATTGTGTTACTAAAAATATTTATGTAGATAGTGAAAAACAGGTTCAGAAAAAACTCAACAAAATGATGAACTCCATTTATAGAAATACTCAATTAAATAATTCAAAAAATACAAACAAAGACAAAAAAATTCAACAATATGATCACAATGTAACAATGAATTCGTTGGAAATGCTGCATCAAATAGAAAATAGTAGCAACAATAATAATCATACTAGTAGTAGAAATAATATAAGAGCGAATGAAAATTATGTTTCTAATATAAAAATTCGCGATTCATATAAAGCTAAAAATTGCAATGGAAATATAATGAAAAATAACAATTTCAAAGATACCGATAATTACCATCCTAATAAAAGTAATAATAATTTAGACTCCAAATTTATTTTTATTGTAAAAGAATCAAATGAGAATAAGCTATCTAAAACGAACATAAATTTATTATTAAGCATATTTATTTGCATAAATAATTTAATAAATAATTTAGATGTAATTAAAGCACAATATATTATAGACAATTTTTATATTGAGAAAATATATGAAGAAATAAAATATGATGAAAAAAATAAAATGTTAACAGAATTGTTAGAAAACCAAAAGAACAATGAATATGATTATAATTCAAAACGACTTAATAAATTGAATAGTGTTAAAAAAAAAAAAAATGGAAAAGATTCATTTTCAAATATTGCCAAAAATCCAATTATTTGCTCATATTTTTATGAATATTTAAATGAAGAAGAACACGAAAATTCATGTCATTATAATTCTCTTTGTAAAATAGGAAATTATGAAATAAATCAATTCAATCAATTGAATCCAGAGAGTAAAAAAAAAGATGATATAGATGTAAAAAAAAATATAGAAATTAAATTAAATTTGAATAATAATGATTCGTTTTTAAAAATTGATGATATATATAAATATATTTATTATAATTCAGTTTATTCACTTGTTATTTTTTATTATTTGTGTATTGACTCAAAATTCGGACTACAATTAATGAGATTACTTAATTGTCCAAAAACAAAGAATGAAAATAAATACAACAATACAGATGTGTTATTTTTTAATAATGCTATAAGCCGATGTAGTTCTGACATATATATGTTTGTTTTACAATCACAATTATTATTTTGCATTAAAAAAAATACCTATATTATGTTAAGGCCTATATTTTGTGATTTTAAAAATGAAGTGCCAATTTTAAAGATTTTTTATTATGTTTTAAAATATTTTATCAAGGTTAAAAAGGGGAAAATATGTGATGTATTGATAGGAAATAAATTTATACACTTATTTAATAGCAGATTAAATTTGGTATGTGCAAACTTATTGGTTTATCATAACTTTATATTATTTTTATTGGATAATTTTTATGTATACTCCTATAAAAAATATATTTGTACAAATTGTAAAAAACAATGTTGCACCAATCATACACACTCTAAAGACATAAATATTGAGTGTGATACCAAAATAAATATTAATGACCATGCACTAAATAGTAAAAATGAATATGAATCAAATAAAGCTTTTATATATTTTGAATGCTCATATGAATTTTTAAATAAACATATTAATTTAATATCAACTAATTCCTGCAGCATATTATACAAAAGGTTTTATTTTAGAACTATATTAGATGCTTATTTTTACATATTAAAAAGTTTGATAAAAAATCGGTATAGTAAAAATATTTTAAACGATCAAAAAGGTTATACAGAAGCTAAAGACAGAAAAAGACAAAGAAAATCTTACTATTACAGTATTGGAGATATTAAAAAATTATTGCCTAATGTTAAATATTCGGGTCCATACTTGTCTAATTATCTTTTCTCTAATTTAATCACAATTTACGTATCGAATAATATAATATTACCACTAGAAATAGAAGTAGAAATTATAATTTTTTTATATAGAATAGCATGCAAATTTACATCAGAAGAACACATTAATCAGATTACGTGCATAATCAAGAAAAGAATTTTAATTTATATTAAAAAGAAAAAAAATCATATTATTTATAGATTATTGCTAAATATAAATGAATACGGTAAATTATACTTTATTTTTAAATTAATTTTTGAAAATAAATTGATATTTGATTTTTTAAAATATAGTAAAAATGTGTTTTCACATTTAAACGTATATAATTTTAATAATGACCTAAGTGTCTCATTAAATAGTAATTGTTTAATATATCATGAAAAGGTTTGCAAATTAAAGAATTATTTTTTTAACGATACTGGAAAAGTACCAAAAAAATTATGTGACAATGTTTTTGAAAATGATAAATGCGCATGCCAAATTAGCAATTACAATGATGCAAAAATAAGCCAATGCCAAAAGAATCATGAAAATTGTTGTAATGCTTTTATAAAAGAAGAAAATATTGTAAAAACAACAAATTTTAAGTTTTTTTTAAATATGCTTGATAATATGTACAAAAAAGATAAATTGAAGAAAAATGAAATTGAAAAAAACAAAATGAACATTTGCTACGATTTTAATAATTTATATTTCACAGACTTGTTAAACTTGTATGAAAGAAATGTAATTTTGTTCCAATACAAAAATAATCAAAATAATTTGTGCTTATTTTATGATGATCATTTTTTTGTGTATATATTAGCATTCTACATAAGTATTTATTGCAAACAATTCAATAAGGGGGATTTTGAACTTATAACCACAATTTATAAAAAAATTGGATTAAAGTATGAATTGTATAAACTTTTACATAAAAGAACGAAAAATTGCATAAATATGCTAAAATCTGATAAAGACATTTTTGAAAATGATAACACAATTCAAACAATAATATTTTGTATAAACATATTACATCATTGTGCTTTGATACTATTAGAAATTCAAAATCTGTATAAATATAATCGTAATATAAATAATATATACCTTTTAATTTTGCAACTTAAGTATATTTATTTATATAATAAAGATATTTTACAAAATACAAAAAATCAAAATTTTAAATTATATATAAATAATTATATTAAATTAGACAGCTTAATAAATAATAATGTATGTAACAACGAAATTCATGAGATTTTCGAAAATATTATACAAAATAACATTAAAATTGGCTATTACAAAATAAAATTTTTAAATTTATCGCTTGAAGATTTCATTTTTTTAGTTGAATCTCATCCGTTATTTTATGAAACCCTAATTTTGTTAAAGGTAATTATAACAATAAAAAATTTTTAATAGCTATATTTTTTTTTTTACGAAAAAGTTAATGCACTTTTACGAAAAATTTTTATTATATTTCCCTTCTTAGGCTTATGAGAAATATTATGATGACATAGTATACTCATTTATACCCAAAATTTTATACATCCAAGTTGTTATATATGGCAACAAAAAATACTTGCACGATTACTGTTCTTACAGTTGTATTGATAAAAATACAACCAAATATATAGTGAAATTATTTATGATAAACAGTGTTCATTTAAAATATAATAATAATTTCCCAACAAAAAAATATAAGTATATAACTATCAAAGAAAATACTTTAATCTTTGATTTTTCATCATATATAAAATCCGCAATAAATCTCAACATTCCAAAAGAAAATAAAAAAGATGATATTTTTAATTATCCTATGCATATAATATCGCTTAAATATATTTTAAGTCAATTAAATAATATAGATTATAAAATAAAGGTAAATATTATATATAATATATAAATATGACAATTTCCAAATATATATATTATGCATTTATTAAAATAATTTGCTTAATATTTTTTTTTCCTGCAGGCTTGCAAAAAATTAGGATCTGATTTTGATGATATGCATTATGAATGCAAAAATATTCTAAATTTGACAATGACATAGGAAACAAATATACATATTTTTTTTGTGCCTATTCCGAACGTATGCAAAAATTAAAATATTTAAACTTTTATTTTGACATAATAAAAAAAAATATTTATGCCTATTTATTTACATTATTTGCATAATATTTCCAAATTACATTATTACATGTATTTGCATATATTTTTTTTTTTTAATTTACTTTTTTTATATATATATAAATAATTTTAAAAAATTATTATCCAATAAAATTGTAAGTTTATGTAATTATAAAATAGTAGCAATTATTTAATGAATTAATATAGTATTTTATTACTTTTTTTTTGACTTGTTTGTAAAAATTGCAAATTTATATATTTAAAAAAATTGTTTTTTTGTAATATTCCTTTGTATCATTATATACATATTAAAAATAGTACACGTTGATATTTTTTATCATTTTTGAAAAAGAAATTGTATTTACTTCTGTGTCCATGCATTACTAAAAATTGTAACAGAAAAAAATTATTCTTTGATTAATCTTATAAATGCATATAAATTTTCTTAAACCATGCGACATATGTATAATAAGATAGTATACTTTTTTATGGGTAATGCAAATTTGCATTAATTGTTTAAGATATCTTAATTAAATATATAAGTTAATTGAAAAGTATTGTATATACATAATAATATATTTATGGATAATGCTGTAAAATATTTATTTTGCTTTAATGCAATTATTTTGATAAAAATTGTATCATTATTTATATATCTATAACTACGTGTAAGTGTACATACCTTAATCGTATGAACATTGATCTTTAAATAAAAAGAAAATATAAAATTAAGAAAAATTATTGATAAATTTTATATTATATTATATTACAACAACTTGTTTCATTAAAGCAAGTTTACTTTTTTTTTTTTTGATTCGAAGTTCATGCTCGTTTACATTTATATATAATACGCTTAATACGAAAATATATATATATATGCATATATACATTAATTAACAATACATCGAATCATATATAAATCTGGTAACAAGTTTATGTAAATACGCTGAATGTTGTTTTAAGTTTGAATTTTCTTTGTTTTAAAGTATATGCTTAAATAAATGTGAACAAAATGGAAAAGGTCGTTACTATGAGAGAGATAATAACAAATACTAGGAAGATCAAATTGCATGAAAATTTTTTAGAAGATTGCAACCTAAAAGATACATTTTACAACGCTTTAGAAACTGTAAATTGCGGATATAATGATTATGTAAATATAAAAACATGGCTTTTCGCTACTTCAGAAAAATTATTTTCCAACAATTCTGAAGAATTGGCATATATTGCATGTGATGCTTTAAAAGTACTTTTATGTAATAGCAAGTATTTGCATGTAATTATTTATAAATTGCTTAAAAAAAATTTAGAAAAATATATACTAAAGATTATGGGAATATGCTGTTTAACAGTTGCCTCAAGAATGCAGCAAATAAATCAAACAACATGTTTTAAAGAAATATTACAATTACACAATTTAAGTAACATAATAACTGAATATAATATAAGGCAAATAGAAATTGATGTTTTTGTTTCCTTAGCGCATTCAGGTTTTTGTTTTGAAAAAACAATTACCCCTGTCAATGAACTGCATGAAATTATGAATTTTATAGAAGCATATGAACAGCTTTTTGAACCTGGAGATTTTCCAATATTTAAAACCGCAAATAACTTAATGTTAAAAATTATTTATTGTATGGTACCAGTATTTAATATGAACGTATATAATTATTCTATTGTTAATTATGTATTAAGATTATTTATAACAGATAATGAAAAATATACTTATGCTTTTCAGAAATTAAAAGAACATTACCATGATAAAGAAATTATTCATATATCTAGTTTTCAAAATCATATGTTTAATATTATTAGCGCATTCAAAAATATTTCGATATTTTCAGCAAAAGATTATATCCTAAAAAATCAAAAGGATATCGAATTATTTGATATTATAAATACAAAAATTGAAGTACTTTGGAATAATAAAGAAAAAGAAAAAGCGGAAAGTAGAGACTCATAGATTGTAAATATTCCGAAAAAAACATATATAAAGTATTATCAAAAATGCCAACAAAGCATAATATATATACATATTTGAACTACAAAATAATAAATTTTAAAATTAAATGAATATTTTTGTTAGTTATATTGTTTGTGTAGTAATAAAGTGAGGAAATAGATATTTTGATAATGATAACAATAAAATATATATATGCACAAAAAAGGATAAAATAAAAGGATATAATATTATTATCTCAATGAAATTAAAAAAGAAGAACCTTTCATTAAAGCCTCCTATTTTTGTCTTATATAATTTAGTTTGGGTATCTTTTATTCAGAATTGCTAAGTATGCATTTATAGCTACTACTGGATATTAGACGAATATTTTATTTCTCACTAAGTTTACTTTGTTTGTAAGAATTTACCTTTGTATTAGTCTGTTATTATTAATACAATTATAAATAGATATTAATTATGAATGCATAACAAACATCATAATATTGTTAATAATTCCTGGAAATTATATAAGTATTATGTATTATATGTATTGTGTTAAATATATATTTATATTGTATAGTTTATAAATAGTTTTATATCATTATGAAAGATATCTTAATTTATTACTTTTTAATTTATATACATATATATATATATATTGTTTTTTTTTTATCGTTAAATAATTTTTATAAAGTATAAGCATAGTTAAAATTTTTTTGTTAAGTATTGAAAAAATATGTTTTTTTCAATATTCATTTTTAAATAAACAACTTTTTAGCATAAAACTAAATTAATATATTACTTCGGTAAAAACTTTAATAACCTTTTATAAATTTAATGATTTTAAGTTAAACTGTTCACATGATACACTATTCTGATTTTAATTGTTGTAATAAGGATATATAATATCAATATATAGTTTGTGTGAAACTTGTATTTATTGCATGCCTACCAAATATTACAAAAATTACAAAAACTACTAATTTTTAATACTTCACCTATTTAATATTATCTTATGAACAGATATACTATTAATTTTGTAGGATTATATATTTACATTTTAAACATTATTTATATTTATTATATTTTAAGGTACATATAGCTGTGATTTTTGTGAAACATATAACATTTATCAAATTATTTTTGTTAATTTCAAAGTGAAATTTTTCTACATTTTTAGTAAAAATTTTAATTATTATTATTATTATCAATATAAACAAAGATCACATACCAATTACCAATTTTATGAAGTTTATCAAATTATATATTTTTTAATTGTACTAAATGATGCTATTATGTAAGCATTTGATGATAAACATGACTTTATCTATATAAATTCGTATACTTAGTTGATTTTGAAAATATATCGATTCTGTCACATATTTGCGATAATTTCAGTATAAAGATATTTCAATAATATGTGGAGTCATGAATATAATACTGATGAAGTAAGTGCCGATGAAAATGACGAAATGGTTGATGGTGAAGTGGGGAATATAGGTCCTAGAAAATGGCCCATTATAAATTATAATAAAAATAGTATATTGAAATTGATGAAATTGTTAAATAACAAAAGAAACATTTTTATATCAATAGAATTTTGTCATAATAATTCATATGAGGCATATGATGATATTATAAATTATATAAAAGGCACATTGAATATTCCCATATGCATTGTTGACATAATAAGTTTATATAATTGTAAGCATGTAATAAAATACATTAAAGATATTTTTTTAGATTTTATAAAATATATAAAGGACAAAAAAATTATAAAATCTGTTTTTGTTTTACCATATATCGACCATTGGGCTTTATCATTAAAAGGAGGGGGAAAAGACGGTTTTTTTTTTTTTAGAAATAGTTTAAAAAGTGGAAATGAACCAAATGAGATAAATAATATATCTGATAATACATCAGAAAATGGATCAAATAATGATATTTGGAATAAAAGAAAAATGAATAATATAATATACAATGCTAATATACAAATATATAATTTGCTTTTTTATATGAAAAATATAATAAAAAAAATGAATAAAAAATATTGTGTTAAACTGGTTAGTTTTCAAGGAACTAAAGACCTATTCAATTCGTCTATGACTAATTTGTATGATTATAAAATAAATGTCTATGAATTTGTCAATACACGTATTTTGTATTATATACATATGAATAGGGAAATTTATTCACTTTACTCGAAAAATAAGTTATTTATAGATGCTATATATAATATCATTTCTAATAAATTAGATTTTTTAAACAGTTATCATTATTCTAATATAGATATGTTTAAATATTTTTTTAAGTATTACTATAATTTTTATAATAATAACTTAATTACACAAAGGAGTGATGGAAAAAAAAACAGATTGGGTATAATACCAAAAAGGGAAAATAAAACTAATAAAAGAGCTGATAATATATATATTTCTTCATACAACCATTTTAATGTTTTAAACTTTTTAATGAATAAAAATAATTTTAAATGTCTTAAAAAATACAAATACTTTTTGCGAACAAAAAAGAAAAGGAAATATAACATTTTTATATCTACTAATAATGACCATAATAATAATGTTCTTAATTATATTTGCAAAATGTTTTATACTTCATTTTACATAAATGAATATGTTGATACTCTTTTGAAAAGACACACAAAAATTACAAAACATTACGTCAGCAGATTAGATAGATTAAAAAACAATCAAGAAAAACACGAGATTAATCAAAGAGATACCATCATATCCAAAAGTGGAGATGTGTATGCACATGATACGACTATAAATAAATATAGTGAAAAGTGGATATGTGATCATAATAAAATTGATAATAATAAGGATTGTTTACAGAATACCAAATCAAACCACTGTTATAAACAAGTGGGAAATCTTAAAAAAGCAATAGCTGATAAAATCTATAATTTCTCAAGAAAAAAAGAATTATCTCATATTAGAAAAAATTTTATGGTAAAACAAAAATATCAAAATGACACTTATAATATTTACAAGATCGAAGAAAATAGTTATATAAAATTTTATTTTAGTAAATTCAGAATCCCTAATACATTTTTAATATATGGGCATAGTGGTGCAGGAAAAACAACTTTATTAAAATTTATTATTAAAATAATTCGTTCGGATTATAAAGATATACCTTTTCATGAAATGCTTAAATATGATGCCGAATTGTGCGATAATTTAAGCTGTAAAAATAAAGAGAATGAGATTGGTACAGCACGAAATAAAATATATACTGAAGATATACATACTAATACAATGAAATGGAATAACTCAATTAATTCTAACATGATTTTTAAATATAGTACACTAATAAAAAATGCATTTTATGGAGAAAAAAAAAATATTTTTTATGAATATCAAAATGTGTCTATAATTCAATTTGAAAGTCATCTTTTAATTAACAAGACGATAGGTGAAAATAGCAAATACATAAAAAGCATTTTCTTGAGAGCCTTAAAAAATCAACCCTCGGTAATAATATTCGATAATATAGATTTGTTTATTGAAAAAAATAACAATTATAAATATTCTGAAGATGACCAAAATGACGATGTTTATAAAAATATTTACAATCTTCTAATTTACTATTTAACTTCTTACATAAACGGATCCAATAGAATGAAATTTATTGCAACATCGGAAACTCATCCAAAATATTTTAAATTTTCTTTTTTGAATTTAATAGAAAATATACTATTCATTTCATAACGAAACAGGGGGCACACTTAAAAATGAATGATCAAATAACAGCAAAATTTGATCATTCATATGGTATACATGCTTATTTAGGGCATTCCGTGAAACGTTACAATTTTACACTTACCCTTGCAATTGTTTATTGTCTATAATACTGTTTTAATATTATTTTTTTGATTATTTTAATTTTTTTGAATATTTTCATTTTTTTGATTATTCTCATTTTTTTAATTAATCTCATTTTTTTAATTATTCTCATTTTTTTCGGATTTTTTCTAGTAAATTCCCTTTACATTTTTTTCAAAAATCATACAACAATAAACTAATTGTCATAAAATTGATATTTGCCACATCGACGGCAAAACACATTTATGATGATGTTTTACTACTTAATTCATAGCTTAGTTAGAGTCATAGTTTAGTTCATAGCAAGTGTATGCATTATTACAATTATCACATATCTTAAGAAGTATGCATACATATAAAAATAAAACATTTTTAATTCATAATATATAGTAATTAGGTTACATGCAGAAATGGAATGGACGTTGCATAATGTAAATAACACGATATATTTTAAGTATTAATTTTAAATGGGAATCATATAAGTATGTTATGAAATGCATAGTATTTTTTATGTTACAACTTCAGAAGGCCTCGAATATTTCATATACATATCATATATGGAAATGGCCTTATTTTTAATACGCATATCTACAATTTAATTATTCTTGATAATTTCAGGAAATATATTTCTTAGTAGGATACGTTAAAAAGCAACTTAATGTTTGGTGATGTGGATAGCCAAATCTAAAAGACGGTTTGAATATCCCCATTCATTGTCATACCATGAGACAATTTTGAAAAAGTTATCATTTAAGGCAAGACCAGCTTTTAAGTCAAAGATAGATGATCTGCTATCATGGACGAAATCTTGAGATACAACTTCTTCGTCGGTATAACCTAATATTCCCTTAAGTGGTCCTTCAGATGCTTCTTTAATTTTTTTAGCTACATCTTCATATTTGGCTGGTTTTTCTAATCTACATACTAAATCGACAACAGATACTGTACCAATTGGAACTCTAAAGGCAACACCAGTTAATTTTCCGTTTAATTCTGGTAAAACTTTTCCTACAGCTTTAGCTGCACCAGTTGAAGCTGGGATAATGTTTAACAAAGCTGATCTACCTGCTCTCCAGTCTTTACCTCCCTTTGATGGTCCATCAACAACTAATTGGTTGGCTGTTGAGGCATGGACAGTGGTCATTAAACCTTCAACAATTCCGAAGTTTTCATGAATTACTTTAGCAATTGGGGCTAAGCAATTTGTAGTACATGAGGCATTGGAAACGATGGTTTGAGAGCTGTTATATTTCTCGTGGTTAATACCCATGACATAAATTGGTGTGTCGTCTTTTGGTGGTGCTGACATGATAACTTTTTTTGCACCTCCCTTAATGTGAGCATTGGATAATTCCTTGGTTAAGAATACACCAGTTGATTCACATACAACATCAATGGCGTGTTTTCCCCATGGAATTTGAGCTGGGTCTCTTTCGTTATATACAACGACTTTTTTGCTTCCAACCATGATACCTCCTTCAGTTGGGGTTACTTCACATGGGAATTTTCCATGAACTGAATCATGCTTTAATAAGTAGATCAAGTGGTTAATATCCATAAATGGGTCATTGATAGCAACTACTTCCTATATAATAAAAAAGGAATGATAAACATGATAAAACATTATTACTCAGAAACTTATTTTATATACAAAAAATAATAAGAAATTCAAAAAAATTGGTACATATATTATTTTTTAAACACACTATAATATAAGGAGCAATATTATTTGAATACCCAATACATTATATACATATTATATATATACATAAGCAAAAATACTTATAATTTACAAAATATATAAATTTATATTTAATGTAGGATCTACAAACTTACAATGTCACTTCTTTCTTGGGCAGATCTGAATACTAAACGACCGATACGGCCAAATCCATTAATTCCTACTTTTGTTATTGCCATTTTTGTGTTTTTTTAAAAATATTATATTTGTTTGAGATAAACAATTTTAATATTATAAAAGTTTTAATTAATTTTAATTATAAAATTATTTAATTAAATTAATTAGAGAGTTTTTGTTTTTAAAACGTGGAAAATTTTTAACTATAAAAGTTTAAGAATTAATTAAGAATATATTTTTTTTTTTATTTAAGTATTTAAAAATTAAATTATTTTTATAATATTTTTTATAGAAATATTGACGTTATTTAAAAAAATATTTTTTTTTGGCAATATATGCTATAAGAGGTGATATGTAGGAAAACTTGCAATAAGTGATAAAAATAAATAAATAATTAATTAATAGTAATATAGGGGAAACATATATTAATAATGTACACCTATGATATACAATAATATTGGATATGCAAATTTATTGCAAGATAAAGTACATTTAGTATTTTGAAATAATATTAGTAATATTCCTATAGTGGTTATCATATATCACACTTCCTTAGTATCAGTTTTGCATGTGTGTGCACGTATATCAATTGCCATATAAATAGTAATATTTATGCGTTCTAATACCGCTACACGATGTATTAAAAGAAATTACTAGTTTTTTTTTTGTTTTTTTCAGAAATAAAGTAGGGTAGGTAATCCATTCGTCTCCTATCATACATAATATATATAATTTTTTTTGTTTATTTAGAGGCACGTTATTTTATAAAATATATATTTTTAATAAAAAACTATATATAAATTTAATATATCGTTAATTATATATTGTATAAGTGCTAAATAAGGAAAGGGGACGTAATAACTATATTATTTATTTTATGTGATTTAAGGTGCTTATATTTTACATTAGGGGCTTCGGTGGTTATTTTTATAATTCTTCTTTAATATGCAACATTTTTGCTATTATAATCATTTGCAGTTTTTATTAAATTGCTATTATATATTATCCATACTAATTTATTTTTTCACTTCATTTTCGGATAATATACTTTCCTTTCCGCATATATATAGCATTTAAAATTGCTAATTTTTATATACTATGAAAAAACTTAAGCCATTTTATTGTAGCATTAAAAATTAATTTAAAATATACATATATAAGTAATTTTAAAAGGAATACTTTATTATATATTTTTGCAAGTTTACTAGGGCTATAAAAAAAAGTGGTTATTCTCATAGTAATATAGCAGCATTGCACGCTGTGAATATAAGTCGCATTTGTGAATACACTATTTATTAGTGAAAGGGATTTTTAAATTTCTTTGAAAATCATATTTATATTCATAAATTAAATACATATTAAAATTTTCTTACTTTTTTGGGGGGTTTGAATAATATACTTCATAGTGTTCTCTTTTCCATAGCTGTTAATTATAGCATACACATATATGCAATATACATATTTTAACTATTTCATTATTTTACATATAAGATATAATAGGAACAAAATATGTTTTGGGGTTATTAAAATGATTGAATGCTTCCAGTTTCAGTTATATATGTGTTTGATATATTTTCCATATATTAATATTTATTGATTATAATGTTTTTTTACTTTTAATTTATGTAATAGAATAAAATACATTTTTTAAGTAATTCGAATTTTATGATAAAAAAACTTTGCTAATATTCCCACACTTTCTATCCTGTGAGTACATATCAACTGAGGCATGAAACATAAGTATTTTATTTTTGATCAATGTAATATACTAAGATAACTTCTCGAATATAAAAATATGATAGTTTATATATATAATTGGAATACAATTTTATTATCCAAATTATGTATATCGTTTTTGAAGAAATGAAAACTAATAAGTATATATTTATATATATTAAATATGTATATTGTACTATTACCAATATATTTCACTTATTATTTTCCATTTCATTTAACTCAGATTATACCATTATTAAATACTTATTATAATTAAAAAATCTGGTCAAAAATGAAATAAGAATACATTTCTATTAATATAATTAAAATATATTTAAAAGAAGGATTTCGGAAATATAATTTTAGTATAGTGTTTAAGACTTTGTTCGATTTTTTAATAACATGAATTGCGCTAAAAAGATAGAATTGTAACAAACAAAAATATATAGGAAATAACATATTTTTTATAAACAAATTTGTTCAGACATGCGCACTATAAAAATTTAAAAATAATTTACGACTAATAGGCTATATTGTTGACATTGTTTTTTTTTTTAATATTTTAAAGTTAGACTATACTATCGTATATATATTATGCATGTGTGTATAAGTTAAAAGTATGACCTTAATATACGTATACAATATATAAATATGAATATATCCATTTTTTATTAATAAGTATCCATCCATAATTTTTCATATAATATTTTTAACACACGCACTTAGTTGAGTGTGTTTTGCGTTAAATATGCACAACCATTTTAGGATTTCACATTTTTATTACTTATGCAAGTACACTGCAATTTTGCCTATTGCATATATTTATTTGTACTAATAATAAACATATAATTATGAAAAATATTCGATGTGTATCTTATCATCCTTCACAAACAAATGAAATATAAAAAAACATAGTTACTAAATTTGAAAAATAATAACATAAAAATTAACCAAACTCATTTTATTTTTTAATTTACACATAAAAGAAAAAACTAAGGAAAAAATAAATATTAAAATGGTAAAAATTAAAAAAAATTAAAAAGTAACTGTATTCCCACTACATTTTTTTGTTCCTAATGTAAAAAGTGTATAAGAGTTAATTACACAGAAAAAAATTTTTTTTTTTCATTTTATATTAATTACATTCATATATTTTTTTCTTTTTCACCTATTTATTTGAATTATATTAATAATACTTAAAAAATATGTAGAAAACCAATTTTTCTTTAAATTAGTTATATGATAATAATAACGATTATTATTATTATATCATGCATATATATATATATACATAATATGCACGTAATATTTTTCCAAAATTGCATAAAGAAAAATAAATTGTAATACATTGTATGGGAATACTAATGTTATTTGAAAACCAAAATAAAATAGTACTGTGTTAAGAGGAATATAAAAGGAAAAAATAATATAGCATTATATATATGACAAATAATATATATCATTTATATATATTTAAGTAAATATGTCCATAATGTAAATTGATTTTATTTATAGTTTGTTAAGTTTTCAAATGATTACATTAATTGTACTTAAGTTTATTTGAATATATAACTTTTTTCACATTTTTTTAATAATAACAATAATAATAAAAGGAAAAAAGGTTCCATAAAATATGGCTGGGGGGGGAGCATTAAATAACTTGTTTCCAGGATATAAAGATAAAATATGGTTAAAGCTTCCATACCAGGTATGAACAATTATGCCTCATCCATTTAGTTAACATGACAATATTTATGTGTAAAATTAGCAACATACATATTATTATACATATGCACAAATATATATATATTTCCAATGTGTATGTACAAATAGAAAAATAACTAAGTTTAAACGTACAAATGTGTGAATTTACTAACCTCTTAATCGCCTATAGTATCTTGACACTTCAGTGGCACATACATTTTTCATTATTTTAAAAATGTTTCTTTACACGTACCAGAATAAATACACACCAATTCAATTTTTTTATTTTTTATTTTTTATTTTTAGCTTCGAATACATTTAATAAAATCATGGAACAATGAATTTGAGAAAAATATATTCAAAGCCCAAATAAAAAATAACAGAATAAAAAACCTAAACTATTATATATTGGATAAATTTAAGCCAAATGACAACTACAGAAATAGTCACACGGATTATAAGAGACAAATATGCAGAGGAACATTAGAAGAAGGATGTGATTTTTTTTTACCAGATAAAAAAAGCCAAGATAGATTAAAAAATCATTTACAGCCATATACAGAAGAAGAAAATGAAGAAAGAAAGAAATATAAATATTTAAATTTAAAGTATTATATATTATTTGCTTTGGGTTTTTCAATAGTGCATAACAATATGCAATCGAGGCCCGTTGCTTGGTGTATGGATTATGAACCACCACACACACCACATTATCCATTTTGGTTTAAGTCCATGCTTCATTCACATGATATACCAAGTGTACGACGAGGGTTTGAAGTATATAGACAAATATGTGCTACATGTCATTCAATGGAGCAACTACAATTCCGTAGTTTAGTTAATGAAGTATATCCAGAAAAAAGAGTAAAACAAATTGCGGCATCATATGATATAGAAGATGGACCAGATGATAAAGGTGAAATGTTTACAAGACCTGGAATTTTAACAGATTCTTTTCCAAAACCATACCCAAATGAAGAAGCTGCAAGATATGCAAATGGAGGTGCATCACCACCAGATTTATCTGTTATAACAACAGCAAGACATAATGGCCCAGATTATATATTTTCTTTATTGACTTGTTATCGTGACCCACCAGAAGGTGTCGCATTAAGACAAGGTTTATATTACAATACTTATTTCCCCGGAGGATCAATATCTATGCCTCCTCCTCTTCAAGATGACATGATTGAATATGAAGATGGAACTCCTTGTAACGTTTCTCAAATGGCAAAAGATGTTGTAAATTTTTTAACATGGGCAGCTGAACCAACTCATGATGAAAGAAAATTAACTGGTCTCAAATTAGTAAGTGGTGCTTTTGTTGCAATGGTATTAATGACTGTTTGGCAAAGATTTTTCTGGACAGTTTATGCAACTAGAAGAATTGATTTTGGAAAAATTAAATATTTATAAGATTTATCTGTTTAGTATAAACAAAATCGAGATAATTACAATTTTTTTTAGTTGCATGCTACTATATCTCTAAATTGGTGTATTCGTAGGGCTATTATATATATCATGAGTAATATATGGGTGACTCTCTTTACCACTATACTAATAGTGAAAAAATCATAAAATGTACGCACATTTCGTGTTCTCTATATATACATAGTTGCGCATATGTAAATGGAGGAGCATATATCTTTAAATACATATAGTTACTAATATATTTTAATACGAATGCAGAGTTAATTGTATTTAGTATACTGCTTAACGTATATGGTTACAAAAAAGTACAAGCCCCTAATTTTTTCCAATGCAATTATATTAAATGAAATTCTTTTATTATTCTGCGATGCAGATTAACAAGATTTTTTCAAATGAATTACAAAAAAAAACTAAAAAAATAGTTCATATTTTTCTTTTATTTTTAAGTAAAACAATATATACCTTTTACATTTTTCTTCAATTTTAATATACATTAAATATATATATAGTGTATTTATTTTATACCAATGCTATAAGACATAATGTTTTGTTAGTTTTTTTTATCCCCACCGATATTATTTACTTATCCTACTTTGGTATTTCATACTATTTTATATTTTTTATTTTATTTTTTTTAATTTTACATTTTATTTTTTTACTAAAAAAATTAAATACGCATTGAACAATAACGTTTCAAAATGGAAATTATTCATTTTTAACGATATAACGAATTATATTTTTTTCTTTTGTTGTTTCTGAAAATATATTTAATATTGCACATTAAAATAAATGAAGAAAAAATAAAATATAATAAAATAAAATAAAAAGTGACAAGTGGTAGAATGGGATATATACGCATTCCATATTAATAAATATCTATAAATTGAATAAGTCAAAAAAATAAAAGTATTATTGAATTAATACAATAAAAAATCGGAAATAGAAAATATATTTAGAAAATAAAAAATAACGAAAAATGCAGAAAATGAAAAAATAACAATAGTAAAAAAAGTTGAGAAAAAATGAAGATATCGTTAAATGTGGAACAACACTACTATCTATTAGCTGATTCTATTGGGGTGCTAACATATATATTTAAGCCCACAGAAATGAATGTATATATATATACAAATATGTGTGTATGTATGGCCCTTTGTGAAAATTAAGAATTATATGATATATTATTGAGAATAAATAGAACGAAAAGTATAGAAGACACAGTAAAGGGAATATATCGTCATAAAGATACATAAAGCAATACATACTAAAAACATTTGTCCATTTGAAAATAAAATAAAACTTTTAAAACGCTCATATGTTCCTTTGTTTAATAATACCCAAAAAAAATCATTGAATTCATTTTTTTTGTATTCATTATATACTTTTGAGCCTTCATTAAAATCTTCTACTAAGATATATCCAATTAAAAAACAAAAAATAAATAAAAATAAAAATATTAATCCCATAAAAAACTTGAATATCCTTTCACAAAAACATTGGGAAAATATTAAAAAAAATATTAATATAAAACTAAAAATATATAATATCAATCCAACAATAGAAAAGAAAAAAACACCGCTACAAACGAAAATACAAGCGAGTGTAATTAGGTAGGACATAGAAGGTGCGTATCTAAAAAGGTGGAAAAATTAAATATGTGAAAATGTATTATATATGCATATGATTAGACATTTGCATAAACTTATGTAATTGATCAATTGAACACAAAGGATATCCAAAAAAAGTGAAAATTGTCTTACATTAAAGTTATTGACATAGAGCTTTTTGAAGTTAATGTTGCGCCTTTATGGATATACATAAAAGACATCAATAATAATACGGATGAAAGAATAAGTATGTTTCTTTTTTTAAGGTCATCTATATATTCAAATAACTTCGCATTTTTATTTTTTTCTCTTACTTGTTTAATTGTTTCTATTGAATCTAAATATATTTTAACAATTTCATTATCATGTTTTACTAACTCGTACTTTGAAATATTAAAAATAGACTTATTATAATAATTATAAATATTTTGAAATTTTTGTGCAAAGATTTTTATTTTTTCAGAATTGGTTATGAAAAGGGGAGAATTATTTTCTATAAATTTATAGAAGCTATCATATACATCAAAATTTATCTGAATATTTTTAATTTTTTCATATAATTCTAACAATTTATTTTCTATTAAAATTTTATGTGCATTATTATTGGTTACTTTTATATCATTAAACATTTTCATTAAATCATCTTTGGTTAATCTTTTTAACAATTTTTCTTTTTTAGTTTCAAGAAATGATTGTCTATCTTTAATCATTTCTAAAAGTTTATTTGCATCAAAAAAACTTATGTCTTTAAAATCATCTGACGCATCTTCAATATCTCCATCGCCTTCACTATCCCCTTTTATCACTTTATCATCTTGGTCATTATTTAAATGATTTATTTTATTTAGTAACATATAATCTGGATGGAATTTTAATGCATCCATGACTCCGATAATTTTTAAAGAAATGTTTTTGCTTATTGATGTTGTATATACTCCAGATGATATTAAAAATAATGATACGATAAATGAACTTAAATATATTGGTCTTAAAAGAGGTTTATAAATAAAATGCCCCAATACTGAAAATAATAAAAGTGTCGCTGCCCCGATTAAATTATATATGCTTAAGTAGTAAATCATTTTATCTTCCCCTGTCGGCACCGTTTTATTTAATAATTTTAGCTCATTCTCATTAATAAAGTGTAATAAAAATATTGAGGAACAAAATATTAAACTAATACCTTTAGACCATGTTCCTATCGCTGTATTTTCAAATCCTCCCTTTTTCTCATGATTACATAAAATACACATTCTGCATAAAAATTAAAAAAATTAATTAATAAAAAAACTGAAAAAACAAAAGGGAAAAAGCGAAAATGATGATAAATTGTAAATCCCAAATCCCCTTATCTATGCTGTCCCATGTATCATAGTACTTCGCCTGTCTATCCCCTTCCCACAGGTGTATATATTTTGTGTATAGGCGCGTGTGTATATATATATATATATATATATATATATATATTTATTTATTTTTGGATTCCTAATGTATATTTCCTTTTTTGTTTCTGAACGGGAGCTATCTTCTATTATAATTTAGATTGTTCCCTTTTACACAATGGGCAAAATAAAAAAACTATTTATAACTTTATGGCTGATCCCCTAATATCTTACATATATTTTCGTCTACTTTTTTTTCATTTTTAAAAAAACATTTTTAACAATTTTTTTCTCTATTAATCATGGATTAAGTCCATAATTTTCCAATAATTTTTACATATTTATGCAAAATACTTTTTTCCCTTAATGCGAAATTATGATAATATATATGAAATAATATGTGCAAATATGCTTTATGACCCTGAAATAAGCAAAGGCTTTACTAAGAAATAGGATTTAACCCTTTTGAAAAACATCTAAAAGACAAACTCGAAACCACACTATTATATATTTTTACTTATGCATTTATATTTTACGTAGTAAAAATGCGAATTTATGAAGGGGATGAATTTGAAATAATAAAATATCTATAAATATTCATGAATATATAAAAATTGAAAAAGATAATATGTAATAACATCTCATTTTTTATTATTTAAAAATACATAAAAAAAATTTTTTTTAATTTTTATGTTATATATATAATATAAAAAAAATAATATGATAAAATATAGTAGCAGTTTAATTATAAGAACAGACACGTATAGACACGTATGCATTTATAAAAATGTGTATCGACAAATTCCTATGATTTAATACATATATACTATTTATTTCTCATTATAATACATTATATTTTGAATTAAATAATAGTACCATATGTTATTCAAATAAAATATGGCATTATATACATATAGGTTCATCTGAACATTTCCCACAAACAGTCCTTATTAAATTATAAGCATACCACAATTTTTTTAATTATATATATTTTTTTTAAATATTTTATATTGTTTAATAACGTATTGGATAAAATATACACATATATATAATCATCCATAAAACCAAGAAAAACAAAAGAAATGGAATGTAATTTTCCTTTTTTCTATATTGTTTTTTACTGTTGTTTATTATTTGTTCTTTTTTCCTTATCAGTTTCATCTATATTTTTAGCATAAAGGGCTTATACATATATTTTTATTTTTAGTGCCACGAGAAGTTATAAAATGGCTGCAGCATTTAAATCTGCCTTATTCTTTTAAAAATATGAAAAATGCGAGCAATGGGATAATAGTTGCAGAAATTATAAACACATATATACCTCAAGTATTTTTTATTATACATAATATTTCAATTTTACTATAATGCAATATTATTATTTTAATAGTTGTATTTTTTAAGAATCTCTGTCTTCTTTTTATAATATTCAAAAAAATAAATATAAATATACATATATTATGCATCTTATAACATTTCGAAAGAGTATCAACATGAACAACCTTGAGAACGGATTTAGCAAAGACATAAAAAAAAAAAATTGGAAATTTTTAAAAAAGCATTTAGAAAGTTTCAATATACTTTTCGATGAAATATCTATTATTAACTCCGATAAAAGTTAAAAAATATAAAATAAGTAAAACTAGGCCATGTATTGAATGTAAATCTTCGAAATATAAACGATTGCATATATTTATATTTCATTTTTTTGCAATTTTAGATTACTTTATAAATTTGTTCATCCAATTATACGAATTTTTTAATGAAAAAAAATGTCAAAATGAATATTATTATACAAATGAGGAGGGTGACCATAGTGTTCCATCCTTTTCGAAGCCTACAATAACACAGAAAATTCGGTAAATATTAAATTATTTAAATATTTACTTTTGTGTTTTTTCTATTTTATCTACTTTTTTTACACCATATATATATATATATATATGCAAACGATTCATAGAGAAAGTGCTGTACATGATATAGTGGATGAAGAAAAAAGAATGATGAGAACATATCAAATAATTAAAGACGCCCAATACGTAATATATATAGATATTTCACTAATTTATCATTAAAATGATGTATTAATCTTTACATTTATATGTATATATTAACAATTTAATGAATTTTATTAGAACATTGCAATGGAAAAGGAGAGAAAAAAAAGAGAAAATCAAAATAAAGGGGAAAAGGAAAAAAAAAAAACGGATTCAAATGATACACATTTATTTAATGAACTTGAAAAAAACTGTAGCATCATAACCATAAATGACATTAGTGATTATGTGGGAAATACTGACATTAAAACTGTAATAAAAACATATTTCTATGAATAAATAAATATAATACATATTCCAAATTACACACATTAATAAAAATAAGTCTAAATATAGATGATGTATTGTTAAACACTTTTCTAGCTTGATTCATTTATTAAAGAAAAGGACAATTTAAAATATTTAACCGTTATGAAGTAATAGACAATAAATTGTATATAATATGCTTATAAATCTATATTAATAGTTTGTGACTATTATTTATTTTATTATATTTTTTGTGTATATGCATACGCATATAAACTGGTGGTTATATTGGATACTGAGTTTGTCTATGCTATTTCCTTATTTTATATTTATTTTTCGATATTAAATTAGTACCATTAAGGGGAAAATCTCCAACGAAAAAAAACAAACACCAAACCAAAATTACGAAGGTTATATACATTTTATGTTTTAATGATTATTTTTAAAATATGATACATTGAAATGTAATAATAGTGCATGTATATATGTTTAGATTAAGTATGCATTCCATTTTTTCCATGCTTCTTGAATTTTCATTTATTTAGACAAAAGTGTGGAAGAAATTATAATTACAATTTTGTCTGAATACATTACGGATTATAAAATGGAGAAAGAAAATGATAATGAATACGTGAAAGAACACAATAAAAAAATAAAGGATATTAGCAAATATCATGAATTCAAATTATATGAGGATAAAGCTGGGGATAATTTATATGCAAATTTTCAATCCATTTGTTTTTTAAAAGAATATGGTAAAAATTGAAAACATTGCATTTTTAAAATATAATAATAATATAAACTATGTATATGTAATATCAATCGTAGTAATGAATATTTGTTCATTTTATATTTCTCTCCTCATTTAGATGTAATAAAGAATATATTAGACACACTAAAGAATTTTAATGAAAATTTCTCTATATTGCTATCTTTGCATCCTGATAAATTTTTTCACATATGGAAGCTATTTTTCCCAGGTTAGAAAAAAATATATAATATAAAATATAAAAGAAATAAATATAGATTACGAATGCAACGTTATTTAACACTTGAATATACTCATTAAATTGGATATCCACATTAACATTTTTTTTTAAATCGATTTAATTAACAATTTTAAAAATATCAAAATAAATTTCTTTATTTTTGGAAAGTGATATCTAGCTCAACATGTGACAACGAAGTTTTTATCTTAATTATGGACTATTTGAAACAGCTTCTAAATTATTTATATATAGAAGACTTAACAACTAAAGAAGTAAATTTAATAATAGTTTATCATTTTGTTTCTATATGCAATAAAATATTTAAATTAGTTATTTATTAAATTTGTGCCTTATATATGGAAATATTTTACCTTCACATTAATAGAAATATATTTACTTTCAAACAAATGTTTTTATCCCAATTTGATTACATTTCATTGTTATTTTTAATGAATATTTGCTTACCAAATCAAAAAAAAATAATAGAAATACCATTAATTTTTTAAATAGACAAAATTGTATGCTTATAATAATCCATATTTTTTTTTATTTTTTTTTTATTTTTTTTTAATTTTTTTTCATTTATTGTAGATTTTGTGTCATGTTATTTTAAAAAGCCTTTTCATTATTGACAAAGATGACTACAAGGATGCCAGATGTTTTTGTGAATTAATAATTTTAATAATAAAAAATGATAAACATATTTTAATGAACATTTTGAACATGATTAAAAATAATATGTCTTTAAATTTCTTTTATCTTTACTTATCTAAACTTTTAAAAATGTCGACAAATTGGGTTCTTTATGTAATGGAAAATATATAATATAAATTATTATATTACCTTAATGTTACAAATATTGGAGCTTTATACATAAATACACATTTATATATCAATACAGGAGAAAGATATAAAGGACATTTATTTGTACTACATATTTATTGGGTTGCATGCAAATAAGGAGACGATTATGTAATTCGTTACGATTTTTTTACATATAAAATAAATTATATATTTACTTTTTTAAATTGACCCCATAAAAAATTAGGCATTACATACACAATATTTTATTTTTATTTTCTCTTAGATTATGTTGTTTGGATATGTTAAGCACAATTAGCATGCACGAAAACTGCTATGATATACTCCCGTTTTCAAGTAAGAAACAACAAACCATTACATTTATTTCTAAATTTTCCTCTATTTCCTCGTGCATATGAATAAATTTATATACAATTAATATATTTTATTATTTCCCGCGCACTTTTAGGCGTATTATATAACATCCTTGAAATGAAGAACATAAGTTATTGCATATTTACTTTTGTTGTAAGCGCTAATATAGTTTCTAAATTAATAGGGAATGATCAGGTTAAACTATAAACATTCATATATGTGTCTATAAATAATAATAAATAGATATATTCATATGGTTATTTTTTTTATCATTTCTTAAATTTAACTGTAGAACAATTCTGGACATAATGCTCATATTAATGAGTTTATAAAAATATGCTATACAATTTTGGAAAATACTAAAAGAAAGTAAAAAAATACAAAATAATATCTCATTTCATATGTAGACCTCTACAAAAGTAATTATTATTTATTTATCTATCATGTTATTTTTTTAAGGGAACTACTATACTTATTTTTGTTGTATTCTTACAAAATAATAAATAAGAATGATGATATTTATGAAATATATTTTATGGTAATCTTTTGAAAAAATATTTTAGAAAAAAAAAATACAAGACAATATATACATATACTTGTTTATTTATGTAATTTAATTTGAAACAATAATATTATTATTAATTATATAAATTTCCAGAAATATAGTAAATTAAGTGATGAGGAGCTCAAGCATTTTATTAGAAATAATATATTTGAAGCATATTTAAGGAATGTTTCAAGTTTTAAAATAATTAAAAAATATTTTTCTAATATCTTCAATAATAATATAAACGAATTAAACAAGGAATGTAATGACACCATTCTTAATTCTCTATTAACCAAGGTAAATATTATTTTGATAGAAATAGTAAAGCCATAAAAATTAAGTAGTATATTATATTTATATAATTTACTTTAATCATTTTTTGTATAATCCTTACTATTTTTAGGGGAAGTTTAAAGAAGATTGTTTTTTAAGAATTTTGAAAGAGTATATTATATATTATGGTAACTTACATGTGTTGAATTTAAACATATTTTATTATTTTGTTTTAATTATTTTTTATTACTGATTAGATACTTATATTTAAATACCAATTTTTTACATTATACTTATTGTAGATAATATGGAGACAACTAAATATTTAGAAATATACAATAAAATTTTTGAAGATCTCATAGAAAACCTATTTTCCGATCAGCATACAACTTTCGAATTATCAAAGGATATAGTAATTATATATTGAAAATTTGGATATAAGACATTCATGTTTCATACTCTTAATTTTTCATAGTGCACATATATATATATAGTTTGCCGAAATGTGTGTTATGGAAAATATATATATTGAATTGGTAGTCTAATAATATATACTTATTTATTTTTTCTATTTTTTAAGTTAAATATCTTTTGGTTATCATCAAATCCTAAATTAAAAGTAAAGTATTTTGAGGTATCCAGAAAAAAACTAGGACAATTAAATTTAAATATATATTAACTTTAGAAAACAATAGAAATAATATATAAATTAGAATACACATCTCATAATTTACATCGTTTTATAGATATCTGTTAATCATTTTAAAAAAACATTATTATCGAACAAACATAACATGCATTCTCACACTAAAGAGTATATTGGAATTTTAGAACAAGGTTAATATAATTTAAAAATAAATATATAAACGTAAAGATTTTTTATGTGAAAAAATATATTACAATCATAAGATAAACTCATGTTATAAATACCATTTATTTTTAGACACTAATTTAAAGGAATTGATAAATTAAAAAGAAAAATATATCAAAGACATTTTAAAAGAAAAAACGTTATAAATATAAAGACCTCAATTCATACAACATTATAATGCAACAATAACTATAATTTTTATAGTTCAAAATAAGTTGAACAAAATAATAAAATTTACTAAATTTGTTAGTAATATTTTTAATGTCTTATTGAACAAATTTTTATATGACACATTTTCTCTATTCTCATATATATTGAAAAATACTCACATAATCGGTATATACTTTTTTTTTATTTCTTATAATGTATTTTTTAAATAAACGTATTTATAAATAAGTATTCTTATATATTTTAACGTTTATAGTAAATTTGTATGAAAAATAAATTTTCACAAATGCATATGAATGTAAATAAAAAAAATTATTTAAAATGAATATCATTGTAAATGATACTTTAATAAAGACATATTAATTTTGTTTCGGGATGAATAAGGTATCCTATATTATAGGTATAAATGATATAAAGAAAACAGAATAATTTTACTATGAAAATTCGATGATAATATAATTTATGTTTGTATTATATTTTGCCAATAACTTTAATTAATTGGTTAATTAATTAAGCATGTGTGTGTGTAAACCCTGAGAGGAGATTTTTATTGATATATACTTATGAGTAAAAAATGAAATTATATTTTATTTTTCTTGATATTAAAAGGGTTGAATAAATAGTTGAAGGATATAATTATAAGTTCCAATCTGGTGAAATAAGGGAAAGAAAAAAAGTCTACACATTCAAACACTTATAGGTTATATGACCTTAATAAATAAATTAAGACACATAATGAGTGTTACTATAATATAATATGTATATATATACATTATAAAGATATATAATATTTTCATGTTAGTAAAAATACAATAAGTGTAACAAATTGGTCACCCTTTTTTATTTTAAATTGTTACGAACAAATTATAGTATGAACATTATATATAAATATTATTTTTTTTCATTTTTTATTGTCACGAACTTATATATATTTGAATTTATTTTAATAAAAACAAATATGCATAATTTCCATTTCAAGATATATTCTTCATAATAACCCCAATAATATTGTTTTTAAAATATTGCATATGCCGAATTATAATTTTTTTTCACACTTAAATAATATTTCTTATTTTTTTTTTTATTTCTTATTTCCTTTTTTACAATAAATTTATTAATGGGGAAAGTGAACAAAGCATATATATTGACATAAATATTGAAATGATAATATATTTGTTTAATTACGCAAAGCTATAAGCACTTGCTTATGTATATATTATAATACACAAAATACTACTATTGCAAAACGCATTCAAGCCATAATATATAATTATATATGCTTAATAATATGAAAAGTTAAAATAGCGAAATATCAAAAATGAAAATACACGGCTCTCGTATTATTTAAGCTATTTTATTTTAACACTAATTATATTTTATTTTATTTATTTTTTATTTATTTTTACATTTATTCCTTTATCATTATTTTTATTTATTCATTATTTTTTTAAAATATATATAACATTTTTTTTAATTAACGTAAATTTCTTTTTTCCCCTATTTGCCATTATTTCCCAATGTATAGTATTATTTAAGATATAAATTGTTATATTATTTTTTTTTTTTACGAAAAATTTGGTGATATTAAATAAACATATATTTGTAACATAAATTTCACTTTATATGGCATTATGTATTTATATATATTTATATAAATGTACTTAATTCTGCTCCGATGCTCACTAAAAGGCATTTACATGTTCAAAAGTATACTTAAGTGTATGTAAATGCATAATTGTGAATTGGTAAATAAAGCGAATTAAGTTTGGTCATAAAAAAAAATGAAAAGAGCATTTTTTTGCCTATTGTTCGTAGTTATAAATTTATTAACAGTTTACTGTGATGGTGATAGTGAGAATAATGGACAAAATGTAGAGGATGTAAATAAAACTGATTATGATTCATATGAAGATGATATTGACGAAAATAATTTTGAAGTCCCCATTGATTGTGAAGGGGGAGAGTGTTTGAATTCGATGGATAATATAAACAAAATGATTGATGAGAAAAAAGATAAAATACGAAGACGAAAAAAACGAGGAAAACCAATACAAATAGTGAAACCAAATGTAAATCACACAGAATTAATTATAATAGAAGAAAATTTAGCAATTTTGAAAAAAATAAGCAAACCAATTGCAATTGTATCCGTTTTAGGAGATATGCACACAGGAAAATCATTTTTACTTAACTTAATAAATGAGCAACTAGTTGATGATATTAATAAAAGAGATAAAACTATTGAAAATGGTTTTAAAGTTGGAAATGATATAACTGCTAGTACATATGGTATATGGATATGGTCTGAACCAATTGTAATAACAGTACAAAAATTAAAAGAGATGTATGAATATATAGATAATAATTTTACATCTTTTGTTAAAAGCTATGAATATGAAAAAGACGAATATAATGAAGAAATAATAGATTTATTAAATTTATATAAATCTGATAATTGGATTTCAAAAGTGCATGATTTAAATTTAAATGATACCGACGAAGTTAATCTTATATTAATGGACACACAAGGTTTGAACAGTCCTAATGTAAATAAAAGGTATGATGAAATATTATATGCTTTAACAAATTTGATATCTACTGATATAATATTTTTAACAATGAAAATGATAAATAATAAAGATTTAGAATTTATTGAAAATATAACAAAAGATGCAAACTTATTTATGTTAAGAGCTTATACAAGATCTAATGGTTCTACATTTTCAATTAAAAAAACAAAATTTGATAAAATATTAGATAATATGAATAATATAGAAAACAATTCGTTAATATTAGAAAGTATAGCTTCTAAAAATTTGATGTGGGTAGTGCATGATTTTAGTCAACGTTTAGATGTAAGAAAAGGAAAGTTATGGCTAGATATATTATTAAATTCAGATAGAAGAGATTTAGATATTAAATATTGGAGAAAAATTATATCTAATAAAAGTAAAGATAAATATGACGCTTATACAACAAAACAAAAAAAAATTGCATACTTAACATATACAAAAGATGGAAATAATGAACCAACTAATGAAATGTCCACTAATTACAAATTAGGAGTATTATATAAAAATATTGATTGTGTTTTGTTAAGACATATGTATAATAATAAAGATCTTGATTTTACAAATGTAAATTTGAATGATTTAAATGATGAATATAAAAATGACATTATGGTACTACGATATAAAATATATTTAAGAGCATTGATGCATCCTAAAAAAATGTATTCTAATGTTCAGATGAATAATATTATCAATAAAATTATAAAAGAAAAAAAAGGTAAAAATGACACAAAGGAAAATAATAGCTCTACTATCAATAATAATATGGATGATGAAGTAAATGATATGTCAGAAGCTCATAGCAGATATATGTCAGGAGATGATATATATGATTTTATCACATTTTTAGTTAAATCTGCAAATCAAAATTTATTTACTAATGTGAACCAATTTTTTAAACAGTTTAAAATTAACAGAGCTGAGATAAGTAGAAATGATTTAATATTTTTATATAAAAAATATTTATTACAATTTATGGAAAACGATGATGTCGAATTTATTAGTTACATGAATGATGATAGTGATGAGTTTATAAAAAGTTTAGAATCAAAGTTAAATAGTAATGAAAAGGATGGAAACAATAAATCTCAAAATGATTCGTCATATAATGAAGATTTTATGGATGAAGAAGAAGAAAGAGAAGTGCATCAAAAAAAAGATGTTTATAAACAATTACCACCTTTAATTAATGAAATAACTAAATACGAAGAATTAATTAGAGAACAAATATTAAATATATGGTATAAGTATACTGAAAGTGATTTTCATGATGAAGAAGAAAAGGAATTAATAAAAGATATAGAATCTAATTTATATGAAAGATTAGACTTAATTAAAAATGAAATGATCGCATTGGGAGAAGCAAACATTAAAAAGTTTTGTAAAATTGCTTGTGAAGATGCTTTACAAATAGTTGTAGAAGATATAAAAATGAAAAGTGATCAATATCCAATTAAGCAAAAAGAATTAACTGTTTTTTTTGAATCAGTTAGCTACAACTTACTTAAATATTTAGAAAAAAAACTTTCTAAAAATTCTGAAAAATTAGATCTTATATATTATAAAGATGAAATATGTACCCCATTAATTAATAACACATTTCAAGAATTTTATTATTTAAAAAAGAAAAATATAACATTAAATGAAAATAAATTAAAATCATATTTTGGAAATGCCGTATCAAAAGGAAAGGAAGTTTTTGAAACTTTAGCAGAAAGCACTGATAATATCACAGAGTATTTTAAAAATAAAAATGTATTTTATACAGTTTTAGATAAATGGAATGCAGAAGCTATAAATGTTTATATGGCTACTTTAAGTGATTTTTCAAAAGAAGAAAAAGAAATTGGTGATGAATATTTAGTTATTTTAGATAATAACATAAAAGAATTAAAACAAAAAGCTTTAGAAAAATGGAATAACCATTGTAAAGACAAAACAAATGCTTTATATAATATGCATAAAAATAATTTAAAAAATAATTTCCTTGAAAATTTTAATTTCCCATTAGATGAATTAGTATTACAAGATATATTTTTAAGTTTAAAAAATCAAGAAGAATTGAAATACATGGAAATATATTGTGCTAATGAAGAATCATGGCTTTCTGAATATAAAAACTTTTTAGAATTAACTGATGAGGTATATAAATTTATTAAGGATGAAAATTTAAAAGCAATACAAATAACTTGTCAGCAGCCTTTAGACGATTTAAAAAATTCAATAAAAGGAGAAATACATAATTATTATTTATGGAGATCATTAAAAATTACATTATTTAATAGAGCACTTGTTGTACTTTCTAATAATATAGAAAATATTTATTTAAAAAATCAAAGAGAAAATAAAATACAACCTTCAATTGAAGAAAATTTTACTTTAAAAAATCCACAATATAGAAAAATCTCAAAAGAATTAATGAGTAAAGTTATTAATAGATGGTTAAATAATGATATATATAATATATATTATCCAATTATAAGAAAGCAATTAATACATAAAATAATTTGCTATCTTGGTATAATTATATTATTATTTATATCATCATTAATTTTATATTTTAAAAAATTCCATGCAAGCTTCTTATTCTTAATAACAATTTCCTTATTTATGATATTTGGATATGCACAAATATCTTTATATATGAAGAAATTTTTTAGGCACATTGTATTTTATATGTATGAAGGTATAGCTAACGTTTTTGGAACAGAGGGGGCTATAATTTTTACTATTTTATTAATTTCCACTACTGCAATTTATTTATACAATTATCATATTGTTAAATTTAAAAATAAAGTTGCAAAAAATACAAAAAAACTTTTACAATCACAAAATATTATGAACTTGTCTGGTCTTGGAGGCTTTAAAGATATGAGCGCCTCTAATCCTAAAATGAGAATATTCAAACCAAATGTTATTAAATTTGATGACTTTGAAAAAGATAGTAAATATCATTCATCGAATATCCCTCATGAATTTAAATTAAATAATGATGCATCTCAATTTATGGATCTTAAAGAAAGAGGAAATCGAGGAAACAAAATGGATGATTATGCGTCTTACAATAATCCAAGCAAATTTCATAGAAGATCATTCTTGGGTTAATCATAATGGGATGTTTTTATTTCACTGACCTTTACATAATCAAAAGTTCTAAATCGTTTATAGTAAACATGTTTTAGAAAAATGTTTTTAAACTTTGTCAACCTTAAAAAATAAGACGCATATATAAATTATACTCAAGTACAACACAAATTCATTTTGTCATTATAGTATAATGATATATAATAGTTTACTTTGTATTAATTTTATTGGATTATTTTTATTTTTTGTATTTTTAAATGTGCATTTTCAGTTGTTTTCAATCCATTAATTTTATTAATTTTGAATTGAAAATTATTGTTAATCATTTTATTTGCATTTTTTATTATATATTTAAAAACATCTATTTGTTTCGTTCTTTCCATTTTAATTATGTTTATATCGATATTATATTATCATATATTTATTTTTTTTACATAAACATTATGCTTGTTTTAAAATTGTATATTTATTCAAACATAGATTTTCTTATGTTTTCACATTATTTTTGCCCTTTTGAATTGTTAATTATATTAAGCTTAAAAAATGCATTATAGAAATGAAAATACGAAAAAAAAAAGGGTGAAATAATATGAACATAAATTATTAAATACACTTTTTGGACATTAAAAATGGTAAAAAAATAAACCTTATTTTTGAGGGTAATATTGATCTAGTACAATATTCTAAATTATTTTAATAAATTATAATATAAAAAATAGTACACACAAACTTATACGAAAAAAAGGAAAAAATTGCAAAAGGTTTGCATGTGTGTATATGTTTTTTTTTGTGCCTTTTTATTTTTGGGAGTTTTATATAGCCTTTTTCCCAGTATATAAAGTATTCCTTGTATCATCCAATCCTATTCGATCATGAACATAGTTCAACTTTTTACTACACGTTTTTTCAAATATGGTTATTTCAGGTAGGCATTTTGTTATGTCATCATCATGTTTGTGCAAACATAAAATTAATGGCTGCATATTACACACTACTTGGTCTTTTAACTTGGAACCAACCTTAAATTCGCTCATCTACACATTTAAAAAGGGAAGAATAATATTTTTAAATTGAAAAAGTTAACAAAACATACACTCTATGTACACATTTATCATGAATGTATTTGATAATTTTATAAATAAATTTTCTATGCTTAATTTTGTCCTTTTGAACAAATTGTGAAATTAGTAATATGCATATTATACTATGTAATGCATATATATTTTCATGTGTATTACATTTATACAAATACATCGAAACATATATATAACCACATTTATTTAAAGTAAAAAAAAAAAAAAAAAAAAAATGATATTACCTTATAATTCGTTTCAGTTTTATTTTATTAAATCGATATATAAATCATATACATTTCAAGAAATATATTTTTATCAAACTAATTTTAATGAAGTATCATTGCATAAAGATTATTTTTTTATGATAACAATAAAACCAATGTTAGCATATTTTTATTTTGAACAAATTATATTAAAAAATGATAATCCATATATTTTTATTTCGCTACTTGCTATCTATATATTTGTGGAATAGCATTATGTAAATAATGATATATAATCGGAGATATAATAAATTTAAAAAGTTTGTTATTTTTTTTTATTTCACAATATGCGAATAATTATGTAATTGAATAAATATATGCATAGAGCAATGCAATAGATTTTATTAGTTTTTTTTTTTTCATTCTTTTTTTATTTCAAATTTTTTTTTTTTTTGTTAATGTGATTTTGCTAAAAAAACTATATTAATTATGCACATAATATTTAAGCCTATATATCAATTGTAGTTATATATATTTAAGCATATGTTTCGTTCGATAGTAAAATGAAAGTAGACTTAAATGAAATATTCCAAAATTATAACTACAATGAGACGGTAAAACAAATAGAAAGCTTACGCAACACTATAACTAGTAAGGAGGATAGTATAAAAGAATTTTTGCGGAAAAAAAGCAGCAATGTTATTAATAATACTATTAAGATTAAGAATATATACTCTAGTGTATATAATATAAAAGATAATTTGGATAATATAATTACGAGTTATGAAGATTTAATTGATGATGTTAAAAATACAACAGCTGTTAATTTTAAAGAAGTTTCATCATCATCCTATAAAAAAGAATTATCAAATTTTGAAAAGACCGTTGTAAAGGATGTATGGAATAAAAAATATGAAAGTTATGAGTTTTTATTTCAAAATTCTTTTTTTGATTTATTAAATAATGAAGAAAATAATTATTATGATTTTATGAAAAAAAGCAAAGAAGAATTAGTTAATTATGATTGTTTTTATTTAAATAATTATACAAACAACATATACTTTGATATTAATAAAAAAGTAAGTGAAGAAAATTATATATATGTCTTAAATAAAATATATACAGACATATTTATATGCCTGAAGTTTCTTAATTCACTTTTTAAAAATCAAATAATTAGAGATATTTATATAAAAATATTTAATAATAAAAATTCAGTTAAATATCTAAATTCATATATATATAAACATAAAGAAAACTTTTCAAACATTATATTAAAATTGATTTATTCTTCACATTATAATTTAACTTATAGCACATCCAGTAAAATTAAACTAATCACAAAATCATTAATTGTCTTGTTAATATATTGCAATGAAAAAAATGCACACACAAATGAAATAATAAAAGGTGATATTTTTGAAAACATTTTGGAAAGCAGAATGAATTTAATATATAATTTAATTGGTCAAAACAAAGAAGAAAATGATACTTCCAAAAGTATAGTTAATGCAAATGGTGATAATAAATCTTATTACCCATATCATGATGTTTCTTTCGAAAGTTTAAAAAATAACTTTAAAAAAGCTACGTACTTATTATTAAATACCAAATATACTTTGATGTTGTTAGCACGTTTTGATCCTCAAAAAATTCATAAAATATTGAATGAAGAAATTGTTTACGATTCAGTTAAAAACGTAATTAATTATAATTCACAAACTAGTTACACTAATGATGAAGATAATATGACATTTTCGAGTGAGTTGAAAAATAAATCGAATATAACAGAAATAAATCAAAATCTTGAGAACAATGAAAATAATAAATTTATCCAACTGATGAAAAATGATTTGTTTATATTACAAGATATATTTTTTCAAAATAATAATGATAATAGGCAAACTAATAAAGTGAACAAAATCAAGTCATATTATAATCACGCCATTAATAACATTGACGAAATAAACAACATCATAAATAAAAATGATATATCCAAATTCAAACTCCTATATAAAAGATATACAGAATGTGCTGTTGATATATATAGGTATATGATAAAATTATTACACGACTATTATTATAAAAATAAATATAGTTGTATATATGAACATTTGTTCACAAAATATGACGACATAAAAATGTTTCAAAAAAAATTAAGACGAGATATATTAATAAGAGAAAATTATTTTAACAAATATATAAACGATGTTAATGTTTATATATATTATAATAACAATTTAAATTTTATTCATGATAGAATTTTTGAAACATATATTTTTCTTTTTTTAAATAAGTTTATATGTGCAATACCATTCTTTGATTCAAAGGATATTAACAAATGGAAAATAATAATTTTAAAATTTTTGAAAAATTTATTTCATAATATATCATTGTCTTATCATAATAATTATATTATTCAAGATTATATATTTTATTCTTTTCTTTTAAATTCATTTTATTTTTTTTATCAATTTTATAATAATAATGATCTGGAATGTGTATATTCAAAATTTTATCAAATCGAAAAATATTCAAATGAAGCTAATAAAATTAAGGAAAACAATGACATGGGTTTATCTCAATATTTTTTAACAAATAAAAATGCATTAAAAGAAAAAATTTTCCATACAAAATTTAAAGAGTTAATAAAAGAAAAAATAAATCCGTTAATATATTCTGCATACAAACTTATTATATTTATAGAAAATAAAGAAATGATAAAAAATTGTAATGATACAAATTTTTTGTTTATCAGTGATGATCAAAATAACGTTAATTTTTTCGACATATTTAATTCTTTTGTAAATTTATTGAATGTTCCAAGTGAAGCCCAATTTAATTGGAAAAATCAGATTGACCAAGATGATAAAAAAAACAAAGACATATATTTGGATAAATTAAACAAATTTGATCTTCTAGATGGCTTTTTAAAATTCAATTATGACATTTCTAAGAATGTGAATTTGTCAAAAAATGAAAATCATGAAGATCTGTCTAAAAATAAAAATTTTCATATTTCAGATAATACTAACATTAATAATTATGATGGTATGGAAAATAATTTTAACATATCAGAGCAAGCTACTACTAAACAGATAGAAATAAAAGAAAAATTGAATGAAAAAGAATATGCCGAACTTTATTTTTTTATGAATCTATTCAAATATAATAATAAAAAAGACTTTAACGAATTTTTAGATTCTTCAAAAGATGAAACTAATAAAGACACGAATAATACGTATAGTAAAATTCTAAAAGAAGAAGAAGAAGAAGAAGAAAGGAACTTCCTTGTAGCGGATATAAAAAGCATATACTTTTCTTTAGTATATAAAATGTTTAAAATAATATTAAAATGCTTGTGTATAGAATATTTTGGCAACTTAGAAAAATATTTATATTCTTATATTCCGATCTTATTTAATAATGATATAAAAAATATAACATGTGAAAAAGTAAATTGTCATTTGGTAAATATATTTATGTTTTCAAATATTTTGATATTATATATTGAAAAAGTTATGAATACAAATATGTATAGAGATATTATAATTTTTATTATAAAACTATTATTGCAAAAAAAAATATTTTTTATTTATTATATATTTATTGAAAAGATAAAAAAAATGTATGCCTCAATCATTGGAAAAATAAGCCAAGATGGATACAATAAAAATATTTTAGATAAAAAAATAACAGGATTATATAATATTATACTATTGGATTTAAGTTTTGCAGATAAAATATTAGACAAAAATACAATAGTAAATAAATCACTATATGAAAATCTTATTTCAAGATATCGTAAATATAAAAAATACTACATTAAATCTTGCCTTTATTTTATTGATATATATAAAGAAAAATATAATGCATATAGTGATAAACAAATAAGTAGTAATAATATAACAGAAAATAATAATTTTTTTTACAAAAAAATTAATAAAGAGTACACTGATAATGAAAAGGAGGTCAACTATAATAATAGCCCTTCTAACAGTTTACTCAAAATGATAATTGACAATGTATTAGTAGAACTAAATAAATTCGATAATCTTAGTAACATTATTTTTCAAAAACATATATTATCATTATCTCAAGGCATGATTAAAAATACTTACTTTTTATATTATTTATTTGTTCACGATTCAATTATAAATAATATATTTATAGATGTGCTAGAGCCTAAAAATCCATCCCTAGAAATTTTCACTTTCAATCAGGTTCTCGCAATTGATCATTGCTTTATTGAAGAGAAGTTACTCGATTTTTTTTTTTAATCTTCATTTAAGTTTTTTTCAATTTTTATCTTCCAGTTAAATTTTGTTCATTTTTAGCTTTCTATTTTAATTTTGTTCATTTTTACCCTTCTATTTAATTTTCTCCATTTTTTTGTTCCATTTTTAAGCTTAAAATTGATACACATGGTATAGCGCTTGTCTTTCTCGCATTTTTCATTTTTTTTGCATATTATGTGTACATATATGCATAATATTTTTTTTAAGGGCATATTTTCCAAAATTTCCCTTTTTTATTTATGTTAAATTTAATATTCCTATGTTTTTGTTGCATAATTGCGTATTATTTTATTTTATTATGCCACTATAAACATCAGGAATTATGTTACTATTCTTATTTGCTCCGCTAATTATTAATAGACATTCTCATTTATTATATATTAAAAAAAATAGGCTTATTAATAATTATAAATGTACTATTAATTTTAGTATTTTCATTATTGCTGGTATAATATTTTTTTTTTGGCACAAACTACAATAATAACAATAATTTTGTTTATTCCTTGTTTCTCAGAAAAAATGAAAAAGCACGATGACAAAATTTACCAAGAAATTCAGAATGAAGAAGAATATAAACAGCTTTTTAATGAAAAAAATGATATTCTATATATCATTGATGTATATACTAAGTGGTGTGGACCATGTCTTATTACTTTTGAAATAATAAATAAAATTTATAAGCACAATTATGTTTTTTGTGAAAATGTAAAAATATTTTCAGTGTGCGCACAAACTGTTGCATCATTAAAAAATTACGATAATAGTTCAATGCCTTTTTATATTATATTAAAAAATGGAGAAATAATACAGCAAGTACAGGGATGCAACACGCCATACATTTTCTCTCTCATTAACGAACACTTGGCTAATAAAAAGTTGAATTAACATATTTTTGTTAGTGCATATTTGCGTAACTATATGCATATCCACTTTTGTATAGTTAAATTGAGAAGAAATATATAACATAAATAAGTAAACCGATAAAAAGGTAATCACATACAAATGCGTAGCGGTACTGATGCAGGATAACTTTACAAGAATAAAATTTGTTTGCATGAACTATGCATATAATTCTTGATACATAAGAATATACTTCCCATATAAAAACATGTATATATATGCATGCATAATTAGCAGGTAATATATACAAATATGGGTAATGAGAATTGTATAATCTCATGAATCCCTAACTTTGCATAGGCAAAGAAAAAGCTTATCAATTTTACAATTTTTTTTATTTCATGTTTTTTTTTTTTTCCATCAAAAAATGGAGAAATATAGTTCATTATTAATGTGAAGCATTTTTTTTTAAAATAAAACACTAAGAAAACAGTTGACGTTTACAGTTACACATTTGTAAGTTTAAAAAAATTGTTGTACTACTAGTTCGTTGTATATTTTCAGAATTTTTTTCTTTTTGGCATGTTTTGACGAAATTACCTAAGTGCTCTTTATTTAAGCATTCTTTAAACATTCATTTATTTCTTCAATAATATTTGAGACAGATGCAATTTGTGAATTTAGTTGGTCAACTTTTTCGGTGTACATATTTCTAACTTCTTCAGGCACCTTTTGCTCATAATTTGGATCTTTTATTTTTTTTAAATATGAATCTAAAGAATTTTGTAATTTTTTATTTTTATTTATCATGTTGGCTAATAAAGGTTTTAGATATTCTTCAGTAGATTGAACATATATAATAAATTTATCAGAAATAATATCTTTTAGACATTTTTTTATTTGGATTTTTAATTCATCAGATAAATCTTGGAAATTATAATTAACAATTTCTAAAGAATTTAATTTTGCTAATACTTGTATTTTATTTTTTACTTTTTCTAAAAATTCTTTATCTTTACTACTTTTTGCAGAAATAAAACAATTTAGCTTAGTTTTTGGTGGTATATCAAGATTTGATATAAACGATCTAAATTGCTTAACAATATTCATAAATACATTCATTTCTGCATTTATTTCTTCATTAACCCATGCTTCTGTAAATTCTGGATAGCTAGCTATAGAAATAGAATCAAATTTAGATTCTTTATCTGCAATTTTTTGATATAATTCTTCTGTAATAAAAGGAGAAATTGGGTGCAATAATCTGAGCCCATAATCAATACATATATGAAGAGTTTTGTTAGCAGCATATCCACTAGATATATTACTGTCCTTGGAACATAAACAATTTTTTCCATCTTTTTCATCACTAGTTTGATCTTGTACCATTTCATCTTGTCTCTTGTCACTTTCTACTTTTTTTTGTGTAGATTCTTCTGAATATGTATTAAGTCTTCCTTTGATTAATTCGAGATATATATCACATAAATCGTATAACCAGAAATTGTATGAAGCAAAAGAAACCTCTGAAAAGTTATAATTTTCAAAATTTTCATTTGCACTTTTAATATACACATTTAATCGGTGCAATATCCATTTATCTTCCCAATTAAATGAATGAGCATATTCTGGATTTTTTAGCAAAATGTTAGAATCATCATAATTATTTGGTAATGTTTTTAGAAAAAATTTAATTGCATTCCATAATTTATTACAAAAATGTCTATAGCCAACAATTCGATTAATATCTAGATTTACATTTCTACCCTGTTTTAAATAAGTTAACAAACCAAAGCGTAATGCATCTGTTCCACATTCTGGTATTCCCTTTGGGAATTCTTTTTTCTGTAATTCTATAGCTCTTTTAATCTCTTTTTCGGGTAAATTTCCTTCATATAATTTTTTATGTAAGTCTTCTAAACTTATACCATTAATAATATCTAATGGGTCGACAACGTTTCCTTTACTTTTACTCATTTTTTCACCTTTAGAATCTCTAATCATAGCATGTAAATAAATTGTATTGAATGGTAATTTTTTCATTAGATGTATAGAAACCATAACCATCCTTGCTACCCAAAAAAATAGTATATCTTGTCCAGTCTCTAAAATTGTATTAGGGAAAAATAAATCTAGATCCTTTGTTTTTTCTGGCCATCCCAAAGAACTAAATGGGACTAAAGCTGATGAAAACCATGTATCTAATACATCTTCATCTTGTACTAATTCAAATTCTGTATTTTTATCAACTAATTTTTTTGCTTTTTCTAAACATTCTTCATAAGTTCGTCCAACAACCCATTTTTCTTCCTCTTGTTCACATGTGTCATTATCATTACCATTTATTTTATCTTCATTTTTTGTATTATTTTTAGTTATTATTTTATAAGCAGGTATACGATGACCCCACCATAATTGTCTAGAAATACACCAATCTCGAACATTTTCAAGCCAATAAAACCATGTATTAACATGTAGTGAAGGAAGAATTACAAGCTCTTTTTTTTTAACATAATCAATAGATTCTTTAGCTAAATCTGAACAATTTAAATACCATTGTGGAATAAGCATATATTCAATTATATCATTTGTTCGTGAACATAATGGTAATGTCATAGGATTTGGTATTTTATCAGATAATAAATTTAATTTTTTTAATTCTTCTTGGATTTTAAATCTACATTCAAATCTATGTAAACCTTCAAATAAAGGTCCACCATTTTTATTAATATGTCCATCTAATGTATATATATTAATATAATTTAATTTATGTCTTTTCATCATCTCATAATCATTTTTATCATGAGCTGGTGTAATTTTGACAGCACCAGTACCATATTCCATATCTACATAATCATCAGCAATAACTATTATTTTTCTATCTGTAATAAATGGATGTACTAATTCTTTTCCTATTAGATGTTTATATCTTTTGTCATTTGGATGTACAGCTACAGCTACATCACCTAACATTGTTTCAATACGAGTTGTTGCGATTTCAATTTTTTCTTCACTATTTTTTACTGGATAAAAAAATTTATATAAAACACCAACTTCAACTAAATGATTAAATGATGGAATTTTTACTTTTGTTGGTTTCTTAATTTCTTCATTATTTACTTCGATATCTGATAATGCAGTTTTTAAATGTGGACACCATGCTACTAATCTGTTATCTCTATAAATTAATCCAGCTTCATGAAATCGCACAAATGCCTCTTTTACTGCCATAGATAATTTTTCATTCATAGTAAAATATTCTCTTGACCAATCAACTGATGCCCCTATACTTTTTATTTGGTTATTAATTTTATTTCCATGTATATCTTTCCATTCATATATTTTCTTTACAAATTCTTCCCTTCCATAATCATGTCTTATTTTGTTCTCTTTTTTATATAACATTTTTTCAACAACAGTCTGTGTTGCTATACCTGCATGGTCTGTTCCGGGTATATATAATGTTAAATAGTTTTTCATTCTTTTATATCTAACTAACGAATCTTGAATAGCTACTGTCAATGTATGTCCAATATGTAATGTTCCCGTAACATTAGGTGGAGGTAATACAATAACAAACTTTTTTGCATTATCTTTATTTTCTATCAACTCTTTTTTAGGTTTAAAGTAGCCATTTTCTTCCCAAAATTTATACCATTTTAGTTCGACTTCCTTAGGATCATAAGCATCTTTCATATGCTCCAAATTCCCCTTGATAACACTTTGTTTTTCCATTATATTGAACCTATTATTTCCTATGTTTCTTCGTATATTATTATTTATTTTTTTACAACTTGATTTATTGTTACACTGATAAATTAAACCGTTTAATACTCCTCTTTTATACATACAAACGAGGATAATATACGAAAAAAGGGAGTTTTACTCCTTTTTTTTTTTTATCAAATTTATATTTTTTTAAAGTTTATTTTTTTCTTAAAGGTGTAAATTACCCATGAGTTAATAAATTCAAGAATAAAAATGTATATTTATAAAATTTATAAAATACAAATACAAATTATGTATCGTTTCCAAACGGCTATATTTTAGAACGTCAAAAATGTAGTAAAACAATAATAATGCTATTTTTTCTTTTTAATTTAATTATATATATACATATATATATAGATAGATAGGTAGAGTTTATTTTTTGATTTAATAAAAAGTATTCCATTATATGCGTAGCTATTTCATACGCTTACCAAAATTCGTTGTTATATATATTTTTAAACGACGGTACGTGAAGCAAAATTTCTAATAGCAAATATACCACGTTAATGAACAAAACAAAAAAGAAGAAATGGAAGAAATAAAAGAAATATAAGAAATAGAAAAAATTGAAGAAATAGAAGAAATATAAGAAAACAAATTTAATTAAATAAATAATCGGCGAATTACTAATTAATTTAATGTAATAAAATTAAAAAAAATAGAAATATGGAAACATCCAAATTTGTATATACGCATATATATACATATATATATGTATTTATTTTTTTAATTTGCATTTTAAGACGTAATTGAGATTACTTAAATTGTTTCCAATGCTTAGGGAAAAAGGTATCCCTTACAGAGGTTTTAACAAAGCGTCATGTCACATATACATATATATATATATAACAAATGTGTGTGTTTTATAAATTTGTTCATTACTGGATATTACTTAACATATTATGAACATGACGGAGATTGAGATATTTTGAGGGCCTAATGAAACGGAATTATTTGATACCCTTAAAATAATACAAATAAATCCACATATTTAATGTGTTTTTTTTGGAGTTTTCATATGTACTTACTTTGTATATCTGTATTAAAATATTCTTTCCAATTTTTATGAGAATTTTTTATTTTGATATCAACTTCTTTATGGTACATAGTATTATTTTGGTCATTGCAACTTTTGTTATTATATGCATTTATAAGAAATTCAGTTTGATTATAATTATTTAATTTATCAATATTATTGTTATTTTGATCATTTATAGTATTATATATATTTAGATTATTATTTTTAGAAGGATTTGTTATTTTATCATATGTCTGAACTGAAGTATAACAATCTTCATTTGAAAAATTATTTGGCGAATTCAAAAATACTGGCATATTAAATGTCGAATTAAAATTTTCTGAACGCGTTTTACAATTATCATAAATATCATATTTGTTAATTTGTTCCTTTGTTTGATATATAAATTGTCTCATATCATAATTTTCACTTTTTGTATCATTCATATAACAATAATATCTGTTATTTTTATCATAAATTATATTTGATGGTATAATCATAGCATCACTATTTTTTAGTTCATTCTGTGTACATTTCTTTTGATATTTTTGAGAATAAATGTTTTTCGTATTTAGATTATTTATATCAGTATTATAATTTATTTGACATGTTTTGTTTTGCATTACGAGGGTTATAAATTGGTTATCTATCATTTGGTTATTTTTTTTATAATTTGTTTTATTTGGTAAGATATTAATAAAATTGTTAGAAACTTGATCATGCTTTTTTATGTCATCATTATGTATTTTATGAATATACATATCAAAATTGTTATTAATTTTTTCAATTTTTTGTGATAATAAAACAGAAGAGTTATTAATCATATTCTGATTATTATTTTCTGTCTTTTCCCCTTGTTGTATATTTGAAGAACATATAACAGATATTAAATTATTATTTTTTTCATTTTGTGTGATATTTTCACTTTTTATAATATTCATATTGTAATTTGTGTTACATTTATTTTCACAATTTTCAAAAGAAAATTGAGCAGGAACATTTTTAACTTTATTCATTTTATTGTCTATATTATTTGGTTTACAAATAAAATTGGAAATAACATTATCAATGTTTTCTTTTTTGGTGGTCATTATATTATTTGTATGTGTCATATTATTGTAAATATAATAAGATTCTTTTGATTTTGCATTTTTTGTATTTCCTTGTTCATTGGTTTTCCTTTCTTTTTCCAATTTTCGGTTTAAATTTTTACTTTGTTTATTTTTGGCTATATGCTTATTTCTAATCTCTTTAAGTGCTTTAATAGTGATTTTTTTATTGTTTTGTTTTAACATACTAATCCATTCTCTTTTGTATCCATTTTTCTCACATGCAAGTAAACAATACTTTTCCGCTATATCCCATACATCTAATATATAGGCAGCTCTATATAGATCTCTTATTTTCATATCACCAAAAGTAGATCGAGATGTTGGAAATAAATTATTTGATGATAAAAGTTCATCACATTTTTTAATATTAGTCATTCTTTTTTGATGTAATGCTTTTCTTAATATTGCTCTCCCATTTGTTCCTATTGGAACATCAAAACCAGGATACCATTCAATTAAATATTTTTTTTTTTTTTTTAATTCGTTATGTGAATAATTATTTTCTATACTTTCAGAAGGATTGTTAAAAATCTTAGACAAGTTTTCATTATATTTTTGTTCGTTTTCAAATATCCGACAATCCCTATTAGAAAATTTATTCTCCACATTATTATTATTTTGGCTGTCTATATTATTTTTTATTATATAATTTAAATGAGTATCATTTTTCTTAGAATAATAATACATTATTTGGTTCTCTGAATAGTTAGATGTATTATTTAATTCATTGAAATTTATATTTTCTGATTCATTATTTATTGTACCATATTTAGGTGTCTCTTTCACAATGACAAACTGTTGCTCAGTTTTTTGTTCATAATGTTTTTTATTAGGAATATATTGGCTTACATCTTTATCTGTATTATTTATTGGTATTTCATGATGAAATATTCGATTATTTATTCTAATATTAGATATATTTTGTCTTTCTTTATTTTGATAATAATTTTCTTTGCTAATATTATTATCGGATATTTTTTCAAAAACATTCATTCTTATCCTTCCGTGATTTATTTGTTTAATTGAATAAGTGCATTTATTTTTAACTATTTGATATATTATTCCATTTCTACATTTTTCTCGTAATCCATATATACAACATAATCTAATATTTTGTTCATATTTTCGAATTTTATAATAAGTTTTTTTTTCCCATCCCTTAAAAAATGTACGTTGTATCCAATATATTTTGGGCTTTAAATGTAAATGTTTTTTTATTTTATGACAATGTATCATATTTCGTATACCTATATTATATATATATTTTTTTTTCTTTATATTTTTATTATCATATTTTATTACCACTATATTGGGGTTGTATTTTTTTTCTAAATTTTGAGGTTCTTTATTCTTTGTTTTAAGCTCATTAAAATGGGGTGTCTTTGTTTTTGTATTATTTGGACAATTAGTATTACTATTTTTCATTTCACAATATGCATCCGTATTTTCATTATTTTCATTATTTATGAAATAACTTTGAAATGAATAAGTATTATTTGGTATGTTTTCTAATTGTGGTATTTCACATTTTCGATACTCACAAACATTTTTTATATCACCGGAATCTTTTTTTTGAGAGAAATCCTTTTCAACGATATTTTTTGCATATATAGGATTAGTGCATACTGGAATATGTTTTTCGACATTTTTTCTTTCTATAGAATTTTTATGTATGTTTATTTGGCTATTTATATATGAATTATATTCTAAATTATTTACATGAATACAATTATCTTGACTATCACTATTTCCATTACACGAATTTGGAGAATAACTACCTGTAAAAGTGCTAGTTGTATAAAATTCGTTTTCTTTTGTTTTTTCATATTCATTCTCCTCTATTTCATTATATAAATTATCACAATATTGTGTTTTTAACTCAATTTGATTCATATCATTTTCTTCTTTTAGTTCTGTATTGATATTATATCCACAATTTTCCCAATGCCCAGTTTTTATTTTCTCTATTTTTGTAGAACCCAAATCATTTACTTCATTATCACTATAGGGATTAACATTTTTAACTCCACTTTTAGAACTTGTAATATGATTATTCAATATGCATATATCATTATTATTGTTATTATTGTTATTTTCGCAATTGTATATTTGATTACACAGCTTTTCCTCTGTTCTCTTATTATTATACTCATTTTTCGAATTATATAACAATGTCTGCATAATAATTGGAATTTCACTATATTTATTTTTTCTTTTTTTTAAAATAGACATATTTGTAATACCATTATGTATATCATCCTTTATGTTTTTGATATCTCTTTCTTTAGTTGAATCTTTTTTATTAACGTTGTCTTTACTATAATAATTTTTCACCTTATTAAATTTGAATTTTTTTTTTATGTGTTTTTTTATAACATTGTCAACCTTTATGAAGTTTCTACATAAGTTATGCAGTTTTACATTTTTACAATTATTTTTTAAATAGGTAGTTATTGCAAATTTATTTGATATATATGAATAGTTTACATATGAAATAGGAATTGTATAGACATATTTATTTTGAAGATTGACAATTTTAGAAGGGATAATATTAATTTGATTATAAGGATACAAAAGAAGACAATTTTTTTTACCAGATTTATTTAGTTTTATTTTCTCAGCTCCTAAAAGTCTAACATTTTTTCTTTTATTTCTTTTATTTTTTACATTACAAACAATAATATCATCATAAGAAAACCTTTTATCATTTTTATTGCAATATAATTCATTCGAACTATATTCTATATATTCGGATTGTGTTTTTTCCCTCTCATAATCTGAATCATTATACCATATTTGTTTTGTTTTTAAAAGCGTTTCAGAAACTTTCTTTATCTTTTTAAAAAAATTGAATAAATTAAAATTTTTATTATTATTAAAGTTTTTTATTTTTTTTAATATCTTTTCATCTTCAATTTTTTCAATATTATGGAATCGGTTTGATAATAAAATAAAATTTTGAGATGATTCTGATAATACAACATCAGGTTTATATTTATGTCCACATTTTAAATCAATTTTTTTTTCATTTTTTTTATCCCTATTTAATATATTGTAATAATTGCTCAATATATTTTTAAATTTCAAAGAAGACCCTATTTTTTTTTTGGAATAAAAACTTTTCTCAAATGTTTTATTCAAAATATTAGTATTATTATATGGTTCAATTTTTTTGACGTTTATTTTTCTAATTATATTGCTATTTATAACATTGTTTTTGTCAATTTTTATTCTATCATTTATTGTCTTATTAGTTTTATTTATAGTAATAAGGTCACAAGTTTTTGAGGGTTTAGTGAAACTATTTTCAAACAAATTTGAAACAAAATTATCCATAAAGTTTATATGTTTATCATTTTGCTCATAATACCTGGATTTATGTAATTGCATTTGGGATGGAAAAGAATTGACCATGTATATTTTTTTAATCTAATTTATATGAACATAAAAATTAGTATATCATATTCAGCTATAAATTTAATGATATGTAAATAAATATATATAACATGTACATATTAATATATTCCCTTTTTTTTTTTATAATACAATGGTTAATGTTGTATAGGATGGAAATAAGGAAATTTGAAAGAATATTGAAATTTTTACAAAAAAAGACATGTTTCATTCTATACCATTATGATTTATTTATCTCAATAAATATGCATAAAACAATAATGGCTATTAATGTGAAGAAAATAGAATAAGAGTTAATAAAAAAAAAAAAAAAATGATGAAAATGATATGAAGAGTTGCTAGGAAAGAAAAGCTTAATTGTATAACATGTATAAGGATATTTACATATGTGTATAATTTTTAATTAAAGATTTCCAATATTTTATTTTGTGCATAATCAATGAAAAAGAAAAAATAATAAAACAAGACCAATATGTCACATTTTATTATCATTAAATCAAATATAGTTCATAAAAATGTAACACACATTATATTGGATTATCATATGAAATGATCTTATTTCGTTATTTTCCATTTTATTTATTTTTTTATATTTTTCTCAAAAAACATGATAATATTTTGATTATAAGTTTTTTTTTTTCAATGGCATCAAGTGTACATACATGTATCTCAGAAAATAATGACGGAACTATTATACATATATATGTATATATTTATCTAATTTTGTGTATTAACATAAGTGTATGTAAAAAATTTATCGATTTTAATTTATGCATATATGGTTTCACATTTAGTACTAATAATATATATGCACATATGTTTGTACATAACCCCGTGATATCCTGAATACATCCACATACATATGTAAATATAAAAAGAGATCCTATATTTTAATTATATTAGAACAATATTTTCTATATTATTTGTGCTTGTAAAAATTGTATATTTATTATCATATGTGAAATTATTTTATATCTTGTACTGTCATCATTTTATTTTGATACATTTACGATTCTGTATAATCATTCCTTTTATTTATTCGTTTTTTTTCTCACTAGATTCGGATATAAACCTTTTTATATAATGAATAAAATAAAAACCTTCCTTTTTTTTCACCTTGCCATATTATTCTTAAAAATTGTAGACATAACATGTTCAAAAAAAAATGATGTTCTATATGCAAATCCGAAGTTTTCTCAATCTACAGTATGACGAAAATTTTATAGACTTATTATAATTTTTTTATCGTCATAATTATGATACATTTTTATGTTCATTTTTTTTAAAAATAGAGACACAATGAATGCTTACTATATATACAAATTTATACTAATAAAATAATAAGCAAAATATTAATATAAATCAACTCATTTTATTACAACTTTTTAGGGAAGTGGCGGTGTAAAAAGCACTGAACAAATTGTTCCTAGTTTATTTTCGGAAAAAATTGAAACACCTCAGCCAACTATTAACTTTTTTTTAGAAGAAAATAGAAATGTAAATATTATTAATTTTTTTTGAAAATTGAAAAATATTACTTGTGTATAATTTATTTCCTGAAATATCATATACCTACCCATTTTTCATTTGTTTTAAAAAAAATAAGATAATAATACAAATATAATAAATATAATAAATATAATATTTATGGCATATGCTTATATAAAGTTATTTTAACAAATTTTAATGAACATATATTTTCTCTCTTTTATAATTCCCCATTTTCAGGCATCACTTCGTCTTAAATTGACCAATGAAGGTATAAACATTTTTATCATAGAATATTTGTGAATAGTTTAAAGAGAAAAAGTTTCTTACATTTTTAATATAGTATTAGGGTTTTAGATATATATATATATATACATTATTACATGAACATACAGAAAAATCAATATATAAGTTACTGCATTTAACAAATCACTTACATATTATGTGTGTATTGTAGCATTTTAATATGTTTATATTTTATAATTTTTTTAATTTCAGATAATAGAAAGATGAGAAAGAAATTTGCTGATTTCCAAGAATTGAGACAAAATGATATACTAAGGTTCCATGAATTAATGGCTATACAAAATGAACAAATGCATATGATTAAAAATTTGTTATTGGCTATGGATAAGCTATAGGATACAATAAATAGTATAGTAATTTGTGGGTGTTAAATTTTTTATTATTAATTAATTTTTCTTTGTTTTTTTTTATTTTATTATTTTTGTTTATTTTTTCGTAACTTTTAATTTAAATATATGGGTATATTTTACAAACCTCCAAAAAATGTATATAATTTCAATTATTGGAGAGTTCATAAATAGTTTTCCATATTATTTTTATTATCTGATTTTTTTGTTATGTAGAAATTTCTTCCTATTTTATGAAAATTCCACAAAAAATATAAAATAAATAAAATAAAAAAAAATATTAGCATATTTTTATATCAATACAAATATTTGATGTAGAAATGAAAAGGGAAAATACCAAAAAAAAAAATATAATAAAAAAAAAATACAACTCATGTATTTATAATATCTCGTATTATATTATTTTGTTTGATAAATAAAAAGAATTAAAAATTCCGCATTTTTATTTTATCACCATATAATCATTATATTTTTATATTTAATATTATCCATAATATGATCACTAATAATATTAATGTTACTCTTATATGTTTCCCCAGCTTATGACATATTCCAATTTATTTTAAATTGCGAATGTTGAATAGTTTTAATTTTTAATTATATAATAAAATGAAAAAATTAAAACATCCCATGTTTTTGTTAAGGAAAAAACGAACAAAAAATAAAATATAATGCTCTGAGGAAATATAAAAAGGATTCAAAATACGTTAATATTTATAAACATAAAATAAAAACGTATTGGGAGGGTGAATAGATCATACATAATAAATAAAGTATAACATAATAAATAAAAGTTTAACCAATGGCTGTGTCAGACTTAATAGATATCAAGAAATTTAAGGAGCTTAGGAGAAGCGATCCTATAAAAGCCAAGAATCTTATGAAAAAAATAGTATATAAAAAAAGGATAAAATTAAAAATGCTTTTATACTCCTAATAATATATTTTCACCATAAGAAATCACATACACAAAGAAAAATGATATGATCACATTCATATAGTTAAAATATTTTTAAATCATTATATTTATTTTTGTAGAAAAAGAAAAATGCAAAGAAGTTAAAACAAGAAAAAAAGGATGAATTACCAAACAAGCTACATGATGCAACTGTCCCTAAGCATGAAGTATATGCTGAATATGTAGAAGAAGGTATTATAGTGAATGAAAAAAAATCGTGATAAAGCTTCACTTTGTTTAAATATGTACATATTACATACATACATTTGTTTACTTGAAAATGCGCTTAAATTGTGATACACTCTTCTGACACATAAAATTGAGCATATACACTTAAATACATCGATATACTTTTTTTGGTCATTACCTATCCATGTGCTTTTCACAGAAATCGATGAAGGAATGATGGAAAATTTTGAAGACGTATATAAAAGGTTTAAAGTTGTTAAAGAGAATGAAGGAGAAAATGAACATCCAGTAGAAGAGGATAAAAAAATTATTATGGATGAATTTTATACAGATAATGAAGATGAAGAAGAAGAAAAAGAAATGAAAAATAATGAATTTATTTCTAAAAAAGCATTGAAATTATTAAAAAGACCATCAATAATGAAATTAAAAGAATTTGCAACAAGACCAGAACTTGTAGATATATGGGATACAACAGCTAATGATCCATATTTTTGTGTTTGGCTAAAATGCTTAAAAAATTCGGTTCCAGTACCCCAACAATGGTGTCAAAAAAGAAAATATATGCATGGGAAAAGGGGAATTGAAAAGTTACCATATGTTTTACCACCATATATTGAAGACACGAAAATAAGTGAAATAAGACAAGCTATAAAAGAAAAAGAACAACAAAAATCTTTGAAGCAAAAAATGCGTGATAGAGTTAGACCAAAATTGCATACCATGGATATAGATTATCAAACACTCCATGATGCATTTTTTAAATATGCAACAAAACCAAAGTTAGTAAAATTTGCGGATGTATATTATGAAGGAAAAGAATTTGAACTAAAAACAAAAAAATTTAGACCAGGAGTAATATCTGAAAGATTAAGAAAAGCTTTAAATATTCAGCCTAATGATCCATTACCTTGGCTAGTTAATATGCAAAAATATGGCTTACCTCCATCATTCCCATATTTAAATATTCCAAGTCTAAATGAGTTAACCAAAGATATGAATACAAGGAATATTAACAAAACTGGTCAAAATACAATGTTTAATGCTAATAATCCCAATCAAGAAAATGCTGGATTGCCTTCTTCAGGTGTTGGTAATGGCACTACTTCTGATTTTACTGCTAACCAAAATAGACAAGGCACTAATTTAAAAACAAAATATGAAAGTGTTGATGAGTCTGGAAATATTATTTATGGCAATTTTATATCACAGAGAAACAATGACACAAGTAATAATAAATATGCAGATGAATTTTTATGGGGTGAAATTTCTGAACATTTCGAAAGTTCTGAAGAGGAAGAAGAAGAAGAAGAAGACAATGAAAAAGGAAGTAAAGATGACGAAATAGTAAATTCAGATGATGATGAAAAGAAAAGCCGAAATATTGAATATAAGGATAAAAATAATATAATGGATTATCCTGAAAATATAAATTTAAGTGATAACTTAAATGATGATTTATTAAAAAATAATTATGCTCAAGGTACTTATAGTGTAGGAGCAAATTCAAAAATGACTGGTTCGTATACTCCATACATGGAAAATGGTTTAACATCGGTCGATTTAACTTCATTTGTACCAGGATATGAAACACCCAAATATGGATATAATAATAATTATATAAATGCACAAAATTTTAAACCATATACAGTTTTACAAAGAGAGGAAGTACCTATATCTCAAAATAATTTATTTTCGTCAAATGCCAAGTATAAAATTAATCCACCAATACAACATATTAGTAACACTCCAAATATATCCGAAGCAGGAATATCAACACCTTTTACAAATATAGGCATAGCTACCCCACATATGAAAAATGAAATAGGAAAGGGATTGAACGCTAACACAAATAATTCCACTATTGATGATATTAGAAAAGAATTAAACAAGTGCGAAGAAACATCAAATAAAATTAAACTTATGTCAGCGCAAGTCGATAACCCGAAAAAAACTACAAAAGATGATAAACAAAAAAAAAAAAAACGATTCTTCAAATTTTGACCACAAAAAAATATATACATGAAATTTTGATCACAAAAAAATATATACATGAAATTTTGGTCACAAAATATATACATGAAATTTCGTCACACGGATGCATATGAAATGTATATAAAAAATTTGTTATAATTACAAAAAAATTACATAATAAGGTTATTTTTTTAATTAGAATTTTGGAATTTTTTTTATGTTTTGAGGAAATTCAAAATTTTCTCAATTTTTTTATAATTTTTATTCCTTATTTAAATATTATAGTTTCATTTTTTTTTTAAATGTACTATTATTTTTTTTAAAGTATTGGTTTTACTATTTTTCACAATGTCTAATATAAGACAGTTATTCTGTTTATTCTACACACATAATTTATTTTTATTTTTTTTATATATTAGCTAGCTAATTTTATCATAGCTAATCCATTAGACAACTTTATTATTTTTCGCTTTTTTTGTGTATATTGAAAATGAATTTTTGGTAATAAATTTACATAGAAAAAATTTTATATTGATTTACATACATATAAATGCTTGTTAAATAATATACTATTTACTGTGTAAAAACAAAAATAAGCATATTATGTACAAATAGTGTATATACACCTTACTATCAAAAAGCTAATTGTTTTGCTATATTATATGGTATAGCATACAAATAAATTGATGATACATATTTGGAAATAGTAAAAGAGTTTATAACAATAGTAGCAATATAAATCTAAGTATAAGTAACTGTAAAATATTACATTCTTATATTTGAACAAATAATAATGAAAAAAAAAGGGAAAAGTAATGAGGACAAAAAATTAATTTTATATGATATTATGCTTGAAAGTGAATCTTTTTTTATTTTAAAGGAATTGGAAGCCTTAGCACCAAAAAAGGGAATTCGATCAATCTTTGTTAAAGGTTAATATATTTCTATCTGCATAATTAATACTTTTATTTTCATTCTTAATATTTTTTTTTTTTGTTTATAATTTATATAGACTTAATTCAGCAATTGATTGATGACAACAAAATAAAATCTGAGAAAGTTGGATCACAAAATGTTTTTTGGTACACATATTAATGCATAGTCCCTATTTAATAACACTAAAAGATGAAATTCATATATATGAGCTTATATTTAATTGACATTTTTTTCTACATATTTTTAAGGATTCTAAAAACTGAAGAATCTTCTATTCTACAAAATAAATACCAAGAATTGAAGTATTTAAATTTTCTTATAATAAAGAATCTCATTTTTTCATAAACATTTATAGCTACCTATAATATATATTTATATTTATTTATATAATTTTTAAAGAGATAAAAAAGAGGAATATGAAGAGATGGCACAAGCAGAAAAAGAAAACTATGCTGAATTAGAGAACTCATTATCTTTAAAAACTGTAATGAATAAAGTTTATATTATTGTTGTGTCTATATGGTCATTTATTGGTTGTTCTTTCCTCTCGTCATTTTTTTTTTAATTTATAAATATTTTATCGTGGATATATATACTTGCATAAAATGACAAAAGAGGATTTTCTGTTTTATCAGGACGAACTAAAGGATACATTGAAAGAAGTTAAAAATGTATTGGATAGCATAGAGATTAAAAAAAGTGAACTTGATAAATTAAAAAAAACCGATATAAGACAAATAGAGAAAATGAAAATCCAAAGCAATTTTGCTACGGAATCTATAGAAAGGTGATGAAAATATGCGTACATATATATATATATATGCATATTTTAGATTCGATCTGTTTTAGTGGGCATCTCAAAGTTTGTGTACATGTGGATACCTTTAAATGCTTTTGTAGCAATGATTTTATATTTTTTTTTTTTTTTTTTTTTTTTTATATTTGAAAGATGGAATAATAATATTTTCTTATTGAAACAATGGATACAAGATCGAACTAAAAATTCAGGAGATGTTGTTGACAGATTATTAGGAATGTAATTTATATTTAAAATAATATAAATATATATTACGCAAAATATTGTATAGAAATCCATATAGCTGTTATTCATTTTTCTTCAATTTTTTTTTATTTTAGAAAAGACATATTTGATAATTGGAATTAAATACCCGTATGACGTCCATTATAATTCTATATGTACATTATGCAACTATATTGTATATTATATATTATATACTATATATGAAAATGTCGCTTTTTATATAATATAATTATATGTTGAGATAGTGAAAGTATATTCAAGGATGTATTGTAAATGTAAATGGATGAATATGTGTGTGCATATTTATATATATGTGATATGGAAAAATAATTAGACTAACACAACTGTTAGATTGTTTTTGTAAACGTAATTAGACTTCATAGTATATTAATAAAGTTTTAAACACTTAAAATATTATTATATTTAAAAAAGGAAAATGAATAAAGGCAAACGAAATATATGAACTTTCCATATAACAGGTGTAACAATGATCTATTATATATATATATATAAAATAAAATAAGCAGGGACATGCATGTGTGTATGTTTTATTTAAATAAAAAAATATAAGCATATTATAAAGTCCATTCATCACTTTATAGATTTCTTAAAAAAAAATTCTCTGTATTAGCAATTTTATAGCGATAAAAAACTGTGAGAATATAAAAATGAATATTTTTTTTGGTCTTGTTTTTTCACCATAATTATTAATTTTGCTTTAGTAACAATACATGTGCTTAGTGTATTTTTTTCTTTTTTTTTGTCATAGACAAATATATTTAATTTCACTTTAAACACGAAAAAATCATGAATAAAAATTAAATAAAATTGTAATCCGAATTAAAATTGAATAGACATATCTACAATTTTAATAATTTTTTTATGAGGACATGCTACATTTTCTGATAAGTGTACATATACACATAATATATTTTTTTTTAAGAATTAAATTTTTTGATAAAAATTGTTTTTACTTTTTTAAAGTACATTTACGTCGTTTTTTTGTAATAAATAATTTTTTTTAATTTTTATATACATATATTCCCAAATATAGCTTTAAAATGAAATGCTGTTGTAAATCATCGACAAAGACAGGAACGAGTAGTAAAAAAAGTAAACCAAAAGAAAACATTGAAAAGAAAATACCAGTTGAGTGTGATAATCTCCCAATTGAAACCCGTACATTAAATGATGGATCAATTTATGTTGGAACTACACTAGTACGTTTTCATACAACTCATATATATGCTTACTGAATGTAAATATATTATCCCAAAAGAAGGCCCAAAAAAATGATATTTTCTATGTACATTTTTTTTTTCACTCTTTTTGTTATTTTTACAGGATGGAATGATACACGGTAAGGGGGTTTTAAAACATAAAAATGGTGAAGAATATGAAGGTGAATTTTATAATGGAAAAAAAAATGGAAAAGGGAAGTGGAAAGATTTAGAAGGAAATACTTATGAAGGACATTGGAGTAATGACAGAAAACATGGTCATGGAATATATAAAACAAAAGAAGGTTTTATATATGATGGAGAGTTTGAATTAAATAAAAGACATGGAGTAGGAACTATAACAACACCTGATAAGACAAAATATATATGTTCTTTTGCTGACGATGTAGAATTTGGAGAGGTGGAATTTTTTTTTGCAAATGGAGATCATGCATTGGGTTATATAAATGATGGGTATTTGCATAAAAATGGAAGATATGAATTTAAAAATGGAGATATTTATGTTGGGAATTTTGAGAAAGGTCTTTTTCATGGAAAAGGATATTATAAATGGGCCGACTCATCGCATTTTTCTTATTATGAAGGTAATTATTTTCAAGGAAAAAAACATGGAAATGGAATACTTACCTCTATTGATGGCACAATATTATGTGGTGACTTCAAAAATAATTATATAGATGGAGAATTTTTAACTATTAGTCCTCAAGGAATTCAAACAAAAGGTACTTTTTATTCATATATTATGAATGTAGGATATATATTTTGTTTTCTCTTCTTAAAGGGAAATAATGTGTCTTCGTCTTTTTCTCATCATAATTATAATAATTGTCTACTTTTATTTTATTCACCATTATTCAATATTTTTTAATTTTCCTTCCCATTATGCTTTATATTTTAGTTCTGTATTCAAAAAACAACCAAGTAAAAATTTTAGAAAAATTCGAAGAAAAAATAAATATAAAGGAATTTTACAATCAAACAGAAATTAATACTACCATTTTTTCAGACCCAGAGTATTACAAAAATTTATATAAAGTAAGCATTAAAGAGATAAAAAAATAAAACAATAAATTCCATTAAGCATTGTCATTTTTTTGTTTTGTATATATTATAAGTTAATGTTTTTCCATAAATTTAAACATGTTTCTATGTATTTCTTTTCCTTTTTAGATACCTGAAAGAAAGAAAGCCATGTTTCGAATTCAAATAAAAAATTCACAAGTCAAAAAAAAATAAAATTTTAGAGAACTACAAAATGACGAAAAATAATTCGTCGCTTCCTATTTTGTTCGCTTTATGGGAAATATATAGGGGCTCGTAAATAGCCCATCTATTATTAATCCACACTTTGATATACTCAAACACATATAGAGATTATAACAAAATAGGAATCATTATAAATTACAATTTTCCCTTGTATAATAAATATGAGTGACAATACAATTTATCTAGTATTGTCATAACAAAACCAGGAGCATATATACATATATATATGCATTATTCTTTTTCATTTATATTTGATTAATTGAAAAAAGTTTTGTATCAAATATTTGATTTTTTTTTATGTGTGTATAATATATAGTACATATGTATGAATATAAGTATATACATGACAAGGAACTTTTTTTTTAAAATTATGCCCAGGAGAAAAAAATATATACGATAAAAAAAAATAATACAGAATAAATAGTATACGCATGTATATACATTAATTTATATTTTTTATGTAAATGATAATTAAAATAATTCAGTTTTACTTAGTATATAAGAAAACCAAAAAAAACAGCATAATTTTTGTAAAAAATTTTACTGATTCTATGTTTTCCGCTTTTCCTTAACTTGACTCAACTCAGCTCATCTTTCTGTGTATTTTTAGGGTTAAACACAATAATTAACGAACTAATACATAAATTATATGGTATACATATAGAATATATAGTATTCGATAATATTGTGAGAAACCTCAAAATTAACGTAATCTTCTTGCTTCTCTTTCTGTTTCTAATAAAGCTAAGATATCACCTTCTCTTACTGGACCTTTAACATTTCTAATTAAAAATCTACCAGATAATTCGCTATCTCCCATAAATTGTGCCCTTACTTGTATGACACCTCCTCTGCTTCCTGTTCTTCCTAATACTTTTTCAACTTTTGCTAATTTTGATTTTTCCATTTTTATGTAATTTAAATATAATGTTAAAAAATATGTTGATAAATGATTTTTATTTGTTTAAAAAATATTTTTTTTTTAAATTAAATATTCATAGATATATTATTTTTCTGTTTAATTATTAAAATGGAATTTATATAATAATTTGTTAAAGTATCTTTCGAAATTATGTATTTATTTCGTTAATTATAGTATATTTTGTTTTATTAATATTTTTATTTATAATTTTAAATTATTTTATTTATTCTGCAGTTTATATATTATATATATTTTTTTATTAAAAAATGCAATAAAGCACATAATTATATATGTATACTACTTATTATATATAATAACTGCTTTTTTGTTTTTTTTTGAATTTTGAATTTTTTTTAATATATAATAAAATATTGGCAAAAATATTACCCTTGTTTCATTTATATTATATGCACATATTTTTTCCCCTATATTATAAAAAAAATAAAAACAAATAATGTAAATTGTTTACAAAGAAATTATATTTGTTTTGCGTACCATTTATATATACATATAATATTACCTTTATTGTTAATAGCCTTAAAAAAATTGTCCCCCATAAATTGGTGATTCAAGTGGTATGTATAAAATGAATAAATAAATTAAGAACAAAAAATAAATGTATTTCATGATAATATAGAATACAAAATGAAAAAAATATATAATAAATTTTAACATTTATTTACATTTTTATTTTATTATTATTTTTCCTTTATTAATATAATTTACCATAAAAAATAATATTGAACAATTCCTTATAAAAGCCTTAAAATTATATAATAGGGCTAACCAAATTTGTTGCAAAGTACATATTTTGTATTTTTAATTTTCTTTTATTACGGAAAATAACCCAAATATATAGATAATTTTTTTTATTCTAAAAATATATAATTTATATTCTTAATTTTTGAAAAAGCACGATTTCCTAAGACATTATATTCAAATAATAAATATAGAAAAACAAAGTCAACACTAAAAAAGTTAAAATATTTTAATATCATTTTCCATAATGTACTGTCAAAAGATTGACATATATGTAAATATATATATATATGTACATATAAATGTGTGAGGGATTATTAAAAACATAAAATAGGGTTAATTAATACAAAGTTTATTATGAAAATATCATAAAAACAATAGCAAATGGATATACATTTTTATAACATATATACATATCATTGTTTTATTTTGAGAAAAATATTGTCCTTTTTTTCAATTTTTCGATTTTATATTATTTGCCACTTTTTCTGTTTTCAATAGTGTATAGTCATTTTCTTTAATTTTTATATTGTAAAATAAACTAAAAAATTATGTTTTAAAATATTAGCAAATTAAAAAGGTTGTATTTAAGGAAAATTATAAGTTATTAAAAAAATAAAAATATATAAAGAAATAACCAATTATATGAATTATGCATGTACAGAAAAAAGGTGTGATGAAATAAATAAGGTAAATTTTTATAAAACAATTAATATAGACTTAAAAAATATGTTAATTATTATGGTACACAAAAATGAAAAAAAGGAAACACAAAAAAAGATATAAGTTTAGTATTGATTTATTTTATTGTCTTTCTTTTTGACTAATAATATATTTTAAAAAATTCATGTTTAATTTCCTAAAAGTTCGTAATCATCTTTAGATGCTTGATGTTTTTGTATATGTTTAAGAATTTTAGATCCATCTGCCCATTTAATATGATCTTCTAAATTTCGATTTATATGAAAAGCGGGATTATTAATTACATCATTTCCTACTCTCACATTTCCCTGTTGAATATATGTTATAGCTAATTGAATATTCTGAACAAATTTTAACATAAAAAGCATTACTGATAATCTTCTTCTACAAAATGATGAAACAGATAATTTTTCACATTCAGCTAAACTTGATTTGCAATTTATTAAACCCATTTCATATAATTTATCCAAAAGCTCATTAGTCATTTTAATACGAAATTCATCATTTTCTGGTAATAATCTTAATTTAGATACTAATTTTGTAATATATCCACATATTTTATTATATTTTGTATAATCTTCTCTATTTTGAATTACATATCTTCTTAATACTTTAACTTCTCTTATATTTTTCGTCCTTTTCCAATCATAAAAATTTACTTTTTTTAACAATTTTTGCTCATGATATTTCAGTTTTCTCATTTTGGAAAAATATTTATATTCACTTTTTCAAAAAAAAAAAATGTAAATAGCTAAACTAAATGTTGTATTATTTTCGCTTAAATAATTTTGAACAAATTATGAAATAAAGCTTAATTCTTCTATATATCAATTTAAATATATAAATAAATATATAAATATATATATAAATATATAAATTTGTGTAACATTATTCGTATTTATGTGATTGTAAATACAAAAATGATCTTTCTTAAAAGTTAGTATTTATAATAATTTCATTTTTTGTCTTTCTATTTATAAATGCATATATATGGACCCACAATATAATAACATTTTATTGGATATAATTTTTTTATAGAAAATTGGCTGAAATTGTTTATTTTATGTTATTTACATTTTATTATAAATTTGGATTATTATTTTATAAGTTATATTTTAGTATTATTTTTATTATTTTATTTTTTTAATTAATATTTTTCAGTAATGCCAATAAAAAAACTTTTATATTCGTATTTTTAAATGAACAACGGGGAAAGAGCAAACAAAAATAAAAAATTATAATTGTAGTTTTATTTAATCGAAATATTACAGTTTTTTTAACAAAAAAATTGTGAATACTCAAAAAAAAAATTATAAAAAATAAAATAATTAATTAATATATAACTGCAAATATAAAATCTTATTATTCATTTGCAATTGGTAAATCGCTTTAATCACAACAATAATAAAAGGGTGATAAAAAGTGAAAATGCATAATGAAATTAGCAAACATAGAAACATGATAAAAAATGAATAAGCAAATATAGGTATGCATGTATGGATATATATAAAGAAAGATATATGCATATATATAAAGAAAGAGATAGAAAGATATATGTATACATACAAACTTATCCGCATACCCAATTTATCCAGCAAATTAATATGCATTAGCCGTTGAGCCTATTAAAAAGGTTCACGTCTTTATGAAACATGGATATATTATGCTATAATGATAATAAACTATAAACAAATTTAAGGTAATAACATATCATTAATGTTATTACATATGCATAAATATATTTTTATGAATGTGTCCATTTCAAAAGTTGTATTTATTTTATTTACTTATTTTTGAAACCCAATATTTCAGTATACTATAAAACATATGTTTCGGTAAAATCGCTTTAAACATATTATATACATAATGTGAGGGTTTAGTATATAATTAATCAAAATATATAAATTATTTATATATTTGTTTTTTTCTTTCCTAAATTATTTTGTTTACCATTTATGACAAAATTGGGTCTTTTTTTTTCTCTTTCGTTAAAGTCTACAGTTTTTAATTGGTCATTTTTATACATTGCAACTTCACCAATATTATCAATAAAATTTTGAAAATCTTTCGAAAAAATAAATTGTGTATTAATACTATCAAATATGTTATCATTATCATTATTATCCTTATCCATATTTCCGCGGTTTATAGCTTTATAATTTTTTGCAGCCTGTTGTAAATATTCATCTATATCTTTATCTTTATTTTGCAAAGGTAATTTTTTTATTTCTTTGGAAAATCGGTCTTTAATTTCGTAATTATTACCATTACTAGTACTGCTAATTTCTCGATTGTTATCGCTATTATTTATGACATGTTCAGTATTATTTCGAATTATTTGTTGATAGTTTTGAGCTGATTCTGTTAGAAATGTGTCAATATTTTTTGGCTTATCATCTGGAAATATATTATTAAGGATATTTTCTTTTGATCCCGTTGGCAAATTTATATTTATAGATTTAGTAGAAGTTGTAAGAGTATTTCCATAGATACTATATGGATTGTTATAAAATGTTTCTCGTTTATTTTTATCAAAAATATCATCATTAATTTGACTTTGACAAAATTGATTATTACATAATAATTGTATTTGGTTATAAAATTGATCTTGATTTATATTTTGTTTAGCACTTTTTTGTAAGATATCATTATAAGTGGGATCAAATTTAAGACCTTCTGAATATGTCAATAATTTAATTGTTGATTTGTTCGATAATTTAAATTTATTTAAAAATTTACAAATATAAAAAAATTGATTTTTTTGTATTGGCATATTAATTTTATAAATATTTTCTCTTAATAAAACACCCTTAGGATAATTAAATACACCTTTATATAATTTAACTTTAACAATTTTTTCAATACTAGTATCATTTAACATATATCCATGTGTATCAAGCCAATATGATTTATAATTAATTTTTTTTTTTTCATTAATATTAGATTCAACAATATTTAAAATAGTTGCTTTCATAGAACAACGAGGCAAACAATAGACATACATATTTGTACATATATCATTTAAGGGTAATACTTTATAAATATTAATATTAATTTTTAAATGCATTTTAATTATATATTTATAGTTTTGATTTTTTATTTCATTTAATATATTATATTCATTATTTAGTATATTAAATTTAAACCCAATACAATTGAAATATTTACAATCACTGTCATCAAATTTTGATTCTATAATTGTATCCATATTATCTCCAATATGTATCCATTTACCACTTTCTAAATATTTACAAACTAATGTAAATTGAATTATATAAGATAATAAACATTTTTCTATTTCCCCATAATTTTTGTTTACAACATTTTCTAATTTTAATGAAATACAATATTCTTTTTTTAATTTTTCAATAATATTTTTTAAAATCATATTACTTTCATTGTCATTATTATAGCACAATATTATTTTATTAGACACACAAGTTCCCATTATATGATTTTCACTTTTCATTATTATATATCTTGTAATTTGAACACTATTTCGTATTGATGTGCCTTGGTCATCTCTATAAACATTTTTTTATTTTATAAAAATATTTTTTACAATTAAAAAGTGTATACTGAATATATATTAATACATGAAAATACAATTATATTTTTTTTATTATTATATGCAAATAAGTCTAATAAAAAATAACAATTAAAATTTTTCCACTTTTTTTTTACATTACCTTATATCAAACAAATACCTTGAAATGACCAAGTCTTCAAATAATAACTCTAGATATAAAATAAAATCATTTTTCTCCAAATTGTTATTTGGATACATTCTCGAATTGTGTATTTCTTCATTTTCTTTTGCTTCTTTTCTTATGGACGCTATAAAAAGTGGAAAGGTTTAATAAGGAAAAAAATATAAAAACAATTTTAAAAAAAAATTATAAATTATAAATTAAAATAACTGCAAAAGGAATAATATACCTGTTATAATTTGCTTTTGGTATGCATTTGATAAATTCCCATAACTTTTATTCATCTTTTTTAACCATATTTATTTTTGGACAGACAAATAAAAGTTACACACACACAAAAAACAAAACAAAATATAATAATCCCATGATAATCTACATAAAATTAAAATTATAGTAAAATAGAATATCCTGCAAAGTACATAATTAAACATAAAAATTTATTAGTTTTTTCATATATTTATTTTTTTAACGAAATTTCTGTAAATAACAAATTATGTAGAAAGCGGTATGTGAACAAATGGGTTAATGGTCAAGTAACGAGCGAACAAATTAATGATTAAAAAAAAAAATTAATTTAAAAAATAAAAATTTAGTAAGACACAAATGTAGATTTCGAGTGGAAATACATTACATATTTACAAAAAGAAATAAATCTGAGCTGGAAATAACGCCGTACAAAAACGGTGAATGTGTGGATCCATTAATATATGTATATATGTATATATATATGTATGTATATATATATACACGATTCTAATATTTGGCTAATTATTCTTAAATATTATTTTGTGCGTTTTTAGGCGTATGTTTAAGTGATATATATTTAAAAAATTACAATTTTTCATATTTGTGCTCATTAACAGTTTGTAAGAAATATAAAATTATAATTATAGTATTATTCAGTGAATACAATCATGGATATATGACATTTACAAAAAAAAATACAAGCATATAATAAATGCATATGTTATGGCAATGTTTCGATATACAAATTACAAAAGTGTAATCGAATTTGTTTCGAAAACGGGTTGTACAAAGTAACACAAATGAGTTCCATTCAGATTATATTCTCTTAAAAAAAAAAAAAAAAAAAAAAATTAAAATAGCTAAATAAAATAAAAAAATATTACGAAATAAAAAAAATTAGTAAGAGGAGATACACTATATTAAAACTAGCAATGTAACAAATTATTATATTTATAAAGGGCTTAGATAAATAAAAAAAAAAATTATCGATAAAAGCACTTTTCTCATATATTCGTTGTACACACGACTTAACCATATTTACATAAATTTTAAAAATATAACAATAAAATATAAGCATATAAAAAATTATGAAATTTAGCTATTAAATAATGATACATATATGTGTGTATATTTATAAACAGTTTTATTTACTTTAAAGTAAACTGAAGACGTAGCACACCATTTTCTTGAATATCCAATCTAATGTAAGAACTTATATCTGGTAAAAAAAATAAAATAAAAATAATATAGTAAAAAAAGCAGGTATAATATATATTCCCTTCAATATTGAAAAGGTTATAGATTATAAATAAATGTATATATAATTACTTAGGGCTTGTGGAATTTTCGACAAATCTCGCACTCTATAATTAAATCTGAAAGGAAAAAAAAAAAAGAAAAGACAATGAATAAAAAATAAAAAAATTAAGAATCAGTTAAAAAGAGTAAAATTACATTATATGGTTCTCAATATGTACGTATATAGACAATATTACTTTTGTTCTGTTATGATTTTAAAATCTTCAAAATTTTCTTTTGGCATCAAGTTAACTGACCTTTGATAATTTTTATTCTTCGTTTCCTATAAAAAATATGAATGCATATATAATTAAATAAATCCAAGGAATATTAAATTAGTAACTATTTTACTTTTGTAAATAAAATTCAATTTGTAGAAAAAGAGGGTTTTATTTATAATAAAGCAAGTAGTCATATAATATATATTTTAATATTAAATATTTACGATTTTAAGAATTGATGTTTTATCATCAACATAAGGATTTATATAAAAAGTAATATGATCATCATTATGTCTAATTAAATATTCTAGATAAAATGAAAAAATTGTTGATTGCAAAATAAAATAAGTATAATCATTATTTAAAAATGTATGCTTTTCTAATTTATATATCTGATAATAATAATCTACAATTATACTTATAAAAGTTTCTGATGTATCACCATCCTCATCAATTAAATGTAAAATTAATTTTCTGTCTATATAATCAAATTTAATATTTAATATAACAGGATCTAAAAATTCTAATGCACTTAATAATTTATATGGAGACACAAGAAATTCAACAGAATTTTTTATTTTATTATCCATTTGATATATATTTTTTCTAATATAATATTCGTTTTTTTCATTTTCAGTATATTGAACTTTAAATGGAGATACAGATTTTAACTTAATTACTTCTTTATTTTCATTGTCTATAATATGTGTTGTAAATAAATCATCAGAATTAATACTTATCGATTCATTTTCATCATAGTAATTTACATTATTATATATATTTGACTTTTTTTTTTTTTTTTTTATATTATTATTTGCATTTTTTTTAAGTTTCGTTCCATATTCTTCATTTTCAAAAATGTTATAACTAGCAAAACAATTCGAATCTATAAATAAAAAACAATATATTTGCTTACATTTAGATAAACTTCTAAGCATTAGACCCTCATAAAATAAATTAAATAAAATATAGTTGTCCAATTCTACATTATTATTTGTAGATTTTTTGGATTTCATACTATTTTTATTATCGTCAACATTTAATAAAGCTAATGCATTTTTAAAAAAATTAACATTTTTAACTGAAAAATTATAGCTAGTTCTTATTTCATCTTTCATCTTTTTTTGACAAAGATAACTAAATAATGGCTATTATTTTTTTGGGGGGAAAAATAATATGTAAAGAAAAGAACGAAAAAAAATAAAAAATTTTGAAATTTGTTGGAATTTATTAAATATGCACATTATTAAAACTGTATAAACATTGTAAAAAAAAAATAAAGTATATTAAATTTTATTTAATATAGAAAAAATATGAAAAAAATAAAAAATAAAAATAAAAAGGATGAAAAAATACGATTATTTTATAAGCTCATATATTATTGATCTAGTATTATCCGAATGGTTCACAATTTGTATGTCGTGTGTATCATCATTGTTCTATTAATACATTATTTATTATTTTTTTTTTTTAAATTAATTTTTTATTTTACAATTCCTATTTGTAGAATAATTTATGAAAAAAAATTACATACAGATTTTAGTTTATTCGTAAAATCGCAATTACACTTTTGTGTGAAATTATGTATATGTTAAAGAATTCAGTGGTAGTATAGCGATTCATTATTTTTTTTCGAATTTTTTATAACTATTTGGGCATTATTTGGGAATTATTTGGGCATTATTTGGATATTATTTGGGCATTTATTTATTTTTGTTATTTTTGTTATTTTTGTTATTTTTGTTATTTTTATTTGGTGATGTTGCAAAAAACGAAAAACCTAAATTCATTATTTTATTCAATCAACCAAGTCCCATGATAAAATACGGTCAAATCTTTTGATTTTTTCCACTTTTATTTTGACATATACTTAGCTAATCAAAAGAAAGAGATTCAATTTTTTTCATTAGTTCTTCATTTTCATGGTACCATTTTTTTTTTTCCATAGTCCTATAAAAAATAATAAAAAAGGGAACGAAAAAAAGGAACAAAAATTATAAGTGTATTAATTAAAAATATTATATATATTTTTTTTTGCACACAAAATAAAATATGTTAAACAAATAACTATAAAGTGATACACTTACTTTTTGTAGTAATGTTGCAGTATCTCTAAAGGATATTTGTATAAGTCAAAAAAATTTCTTGGTAGTCTTACATTCATATATTTGGAATTTTCTAATAATAAATCCACATATTTTTTTTTTTCCTTGGCATTAAGTACATTAGTATAATATTTACTAACGTATTTTTTTTTTCTTAAATTTTTAAGGTCTTCTTTTTTTAAGCCATTATAATTTTCCTCAAAGTAGTACTCAAATCCGACAAAGCGAGGCAACTTTACTGATAAAAAATTAGTGACTATCCAAAAAATAAGATGAAGAATAAGCATAGGAAATAAGGACAAAATAAGGACGAAATAAGGACGAAAATAAGCATGGGTGAACAAACTTGCACACAAGTACGACCATATCATGTTTGTTACTTACATTGATTTTTTTTTAAACTAATTGAGGAATTTAAAAAAATATCTAATTTACAACCATACTGTTTTATTTCAAATTGTTCCCTGCTGTCCTTGTCAACATGGGGTGATCTTAAGAAAGTAAATCTGCGGAAAAAATGGAAAAGATGGAAAAATTGGAAAAAAATGGAAAAAAATGGGAAAAATTGGAAAAAAATACATTCCCAAATTAGCAATTTACTAAACTAGTGAAATAGACGAAATGGTAATAGCACGTTTCGTTATATTTACCGTTTCCTTATCGTTTTTTTGGGAATTGGTCCAGAAATAATAAATTGTGGATATTGGCTAATTTTTTCTTTAATATTTAAAACAGCTTTTTGTAAATGATCAGAAAAGTATGAATCCAAAACAATCCGAAGGTGATAATTGTTTTGCCACTTTTTTATAATATCTAAATCTTTTAGATCACTATAAACTTTTTCTTCCTATGAAATGAAATAAATAAGGGGAACATATATGAAAAACTGATTAATAATAATAATCAAATAATTTGTAAATATTTTCTTCGTTCTTTATATTATCATAAAATAAAAAAGACTCTTGAAATTTTCATATATAAATAAATTACAACAAAATGAATATAATGTACAAATATATTTTTCTCATTTTATTACATTGTTGTAAATTCTTGTGATTTTTCTCAGTGGTTTTATTCTTTTGCAACGAAATGAAGTTTTTTGTATTGGCTTGATTTTAAAAGCATCACTAATATTATAAGTATAGTATACTATTAAAAAAATAAAATGAAATTTCAAGTTCATTTTTCTATATATGTACTTGCTTCAATATTCCATTTTTCTCTTTTTTATTATTTCATAATGTTATAATACAAAAAATAAAATTCTTCCCCTAGAATGTATAGCATTTATGATGCTAATTAAATCTTAGGTATTAAAATCACATTTGCTTTATTCTTTTTTTTTTTTTCATTTTTTATGTTTTTCAAACTTATTTAATCGAAATGTATATGTATATATGTATATATATATAAGTAAATAATAAGTCAAATTTAATACTATAAAGTTTTACACATAAAATATTATACACAGCTGAATTGTCCTAAGAAAGTTCCATCCCACATTTTGAAGACCAATTCGTGTATCTATGGATATAGTAGCTGTGGCTTGAACTTGTGTATATTATAAACAATTTAGAGGAAATTTATTTTTTTAATTGTATTATTTTTTTAATTATATTATTTTTTCTTGTACCTTTTTGAATAAAAAGAAAAAGTTTGTGGTGCATACAAACATTCATTTTATTATAAAAAGAAAAAGGAGAAAAAACGAAAACAAAACTAAATGATTTGTTAGTTTATTATATGCTATTTTTCGTATTTGTTCCGTTTTTTTTTTAATATTATTATTTATTTATTTTTTTTTTTAAAATTTTTATTTTTTATTTTTTTTTTCTCCCATTTTATGTTATTTTTTTTTTGCAAAATTGGGTATTTATTTACCACACCTTTCCCCTCTATACATTTCTTGAGCAATAGTGGTAACTAGCTAAATAGTATACTTTCTTTTATTATCTGTACAATTTGTTCGCATATTTTATGGATGAAAGAAAATATAGTTCATTTAATTTGCCAATTCCCCACTTCCCCATAAATATTTTGTTTGAGACAAATGAATATGATTTTTATAAACTAAAGAATGGGGAAGAAAATGATAAAAAGAGGGATCATGAAAAAAAACAAACAAAAAATAAAAAACAAAATGACGATTTTGAAAGTGCAATAAATGAAAACGAAAGTGAAAGTGAAAATGAGAAACTGTTTATGAAATATCTCAAAAATATTGCTGGAGAAAATAAGGATAATAACAACCAAACTGGCAATATACCCATAATAAGTAGTAGCAATACACATAGCAGTAGTAATACCCATGGCAATAGTAATAATTTTCCAAATGAGGATATAGAAAATGATAACGAGTTAAATGATATTACTCAAAAAGAATCTCCTTTTTCAATAATCGATTCTATTGATACAGTAATAACAAATAAAAATGAAATAAAAAAAAATATTCATCTTTTTGAAAAATTTGATAATATTCATATAAAAGAGGAACTAAAAATGGAATGGATATATCATACAACTCCAAAGACATTTACACCTAAAATTGTTGACATTAACAAATTTGAAGAAGAATGTAAAAAAATAAATGAAAGACTTAAAATGGGACATTATTCCAAAGATATAAAAGAAGTGGAAAATTTTTGTGAAGAAGAGAAAAAAGAGGAAAATGAAGATGTCTCATTAGTTAATATAAAAAATTGTGAAAATAATGATAAAATAAAAAATAAATTTTATAAATATTTAATAAAAGTATTATTATCAGGTGTACGTAGTCCAAACGTTAGCGAAATTATTAATCATGTAGTTTATTATAATTGTAATAATTGGCAACATAAAATTGATTTGAATGTATTAAAAAAAGTAGCAAATAATTCTAAAAAAAGAAAAGTATTGAATAGAACAAAATGTTATTTAGATTGGTTACCAAAAATAGAAGATAATACATTTAGTAAATATCAGATTATAGCAAAATTAAAAAAAAAAACAATATCTAAAACGTTTAAATTGGTATGTGATTTTAATAATACTATATTAAAATCGATATATATAAATCAAAATACTATTGATACATTTTACACACAAGAACAATATTTAGTTTTAAATACAAAACAATTGAAATGTCTTTCATCTAGCAATATTTTTATAATTTCTGTTTCTTTTTATCATCCAATTCGAGGTATAAAAATAGCAGAATTTGAAATATTATCAACACAGACATTAGCTAATTTAACCGACGTTTTTTTCTGCTTTGATACTTCAAATTATGGTACTCCAAAATTTTCAGGATCTGTATATTATATTGATGGTATTCTATATCCAGATGTAAGAGATAAAGATGCATTAGATTATTCAACATGCATAATTAATTTTTATAAAAATCGAAAAAATATATCTTCATCTACTGGTTCATCTAATAGTTGTAATAATTTGGATGATTTTCTTAAACCTCCATATAAAATATACCAAGATAAAGCAGTTCTTAAAGATATACAAATTCCTTTATACAAAAAATGCTGTTTTTTGCATCAAGGGAATTGTGAACATAGAATTATTTTTAGTAATGTAAGACAATATAATAAATTTAGAGATAAAGATATTTCTCAATATCCAATTCGAACTTTTAAACCAAACATTGCAACAAAATATTGTATATGTTGTCACAAAAATGTAGCACAAAAAATTATTATAGATAGTTATTTATTCAAAGAAAACCCATCATATGTATGTGATGGTTGTTTCGAATTGTTTTTGTTAGACTCAAATGGAAAACCAGTTGATGATATGATGAAGCATTTTCAATATATCAACGACATTTGAGGGGAAAGAAAAAGAGCTATTTTATTAAATAATTAATAATTAACAATTAATAATTAACAATTAATCATTTTGTTTTTGTTTAACACCATATTTTACGGATAAGGAAATGATGCTTTCCATTAATAAAATTTGCAAAAATCATGTGAATTTTTTTTATTTTGTGTTTATAATATATTTTTTGTCTTCCTCTTTTCTATTATACATATTTTTTTCTTAATGTAATAAACCATATAGGGGAATGCTCATTATTTTAGTAAAAAAAAAAAAAATATAAGTGAAATGTGCATTTAAAAAAATACATTTTTAAGCATTATATTTTCCCCCCTATATATAATTAATTATATTATATATAGCACATATTTTTACACTTAAAGAAATTTTTATTTTTAACTTTTTGAGAATGACCAAGTAATACATTATATAATTTCATATATTTATTTGGCTAATAATTATTTTATGTACTATGTTATTAAATATGTTGTATACAGCCATAATATCATTATGATATAAATAATACATGCTAATAAATATTCATACGTATTTTTAAAGGCCTTACTTTTCAATAGGCTTATTTTATTTTTATTATATTAATGGAAATAAATAATTATTTTATAACATAAAATTTTATAAAAATTTTATTATATTAATTAAGAATATATATATTATAAATAGTTGACTAATTATGAGAAATAACCTTGTATATTTTGTGAATTTTTTTATTAATTAAATTATTATATATTTTTGTTGTTTTTTTTTGATATTGCCCTCTTTGTAATTGATTATCCCCTCAACTCTATCGCAAAATAATATTTCCGTAAAAAAAAATACAATAAACATTGCCTATTATAGCATATATATGTATGCAAGCATTATATATATATGCATATTTCTATATATTTTTTCTATATATTTATTATATGTATTACATATACATATGCTTATTTATTATGCAATAATTTGACCATTTTTATACGCTTATTTATTTTCTTAAAATATATTATAAAACAGTTCATATATAATAAATATATTATATATATATCGGAATTACTGCATTTCACTTATTTTTTTGAAAGCTATAAATGAAATATATTTTCAAATTTTTATTTCATAATTTAATAACAAAAGAATATTAATTTTTTTATTTTTTTTAATAAAAAAAAAATTTATAAATAAAAAAGGAACCAAGCCTTTACAAATTACATTTTACTTTTTCAAGTATCTTTTAAAAAAAGAAACCAATTATTATTCTATAAAAACAAATCATCAAAAATGGGAAAATTGTAAGTTATGCATATTACATTTATTTTTATGTTGTAATTATCGCATAATTATATATATATATAATGATTTATGTGAGCATTTTTATAAACTTTTTTTTTTTTTTTTTTTGGCGTGGAACATAAATGGAATTATTCATAATTGATATGCAAAAGATAGCTACTATTGATGCTTTCGTTGCAGAATGGCTGTCGTTTTGTTATTATTAATATTATTTTTTTATAATACCAATATTATAAACTATAATTATATATGTTTACCTTTTACAGACTTAAGCCAGGAAAAGTTGTTATAATGTTAAATGGAAGAAGAGCTGGTAAAAAGGCTATTATAATAAATACCTATGAAGGCCAAACAAGGGAAAGACCATATAGCTATTGCTTAGTTGCAGGAATCGAAAAACACCCATTAAAAGTTACAAAAAAAATGTCCAAAGGAAAGATAATAAAGAGATCAAAAGTTAAAGCCTTTGTAAAATACATTAATGTTAACCATATCTTACCTACTAGGTATTTTAAAAACATATAAAATTCACATATAATTTTGTTATATCCATTTTATGCCCTTCATACATATATAAAATCGACATTATGTATACATATATATATGTGGCTATATAAGTAGAAAATATTTATATGATATAATTTTTCCCCTCTTTCAACAAACTCATTTTTACTTATATATTTCTTCATTCGTTTTATGTTTAGATATCAAGTTGCTAATGATTTTGACATTAAAAATTTAGCATCCGAAGATCTTTTAAGGTCAAAAAATAAAAAGAAGGAAATTAAAAAATTAGGAAGAGTATTTAGAGATAAGTAAGTTTTATTTATTTTATTTTGTATATAACTATTCTTACTCACAAATGAATAAAATTATGAAAATATAATTTTCATCAATATTTAACTATATATGATCCGCTTATCGTTTTATTTAATCACATATTTATGGCTACTTCTTTTGTATATTGATTTTATTCATATATAACTTTATGTTGTTTAATGCTATTTCTTCATATATATTTTTATTTTTGTTGTTTCCAATTTTAGGTTCTTAGATCCAATTAATAAAAAAACTGGAGAAGTGTCCAAGGATGTTTCATTTTTACACAAAAAATTATATTTCTAATTGCATTTTAATAGTAATTTTTCCCTGCATTTTCAGATAGTTTAATGAAAATTTTTTCATATTTATGTAGATTCATGTTACGAATATGTATTATAATATATATTTAAATTTTTAAGACATTAACAATATTCAATAATTAATAAATGGTAAACTCGCATATTCTATAGAATAACCTAATATTGTAAAAAAATAAAATAATTGCACCAGTTTATGCGAATGCATTATAAGCTAGTATTGTGATCAACGCACAATATTAAATTATTTATATAGCAATGCAAAACAGGTTTTAATTTAAATTGGGTTAAGGTTTTATGGTGTTAAAGCACTATCTTTATATTTTCATTTTTGTTAACAAGGGAAATTAAAACAATACAAAAAATACGAAAACATGATATTATGTGTAATATATTGTTTTTATTTATAATAGTCGGGAAAAAATTAAAATTTCCAGTTTATAGAAATTTAAATTAAGGTAATTCATAATTTAAAAATTGGATATAATACATGCTGATAATATAAATAATATCAAATAAGACAAATAATAAGGATAGGAAAAAATAAAATACATATAAAACAATGCAAGTCAATATAAATTAGATATAATGATAATAAAAAAAAAAAAAAAAAACAATAATAATGATGATGATAAGCAAATAATGCTTATCTAATATATTGTGTATATTAAAAATGTCTCGAATTATGTAAAACAAAAATGTACGCAATTGTTAGTTATATGTGATATAAATATTTTATATGTATTTTGCAAACGCGTGTTTCCCCATATGCATTCCTTGTATAATAATATAGATAGGTGAAACACATCTTTTACGGTAAATTGAATTTATGTTTGTTTTTCCTTCTTTATTATTTTTTGTCTTTAATTTATCTTCTCTGAACAATTTAATTATTGAAGGTGCGTTTTTTTTTTTTTTAATTTTTCATTAATATATGACAGCCTCATAGTAGCAATTTCTTGTTTTGATTCACCACTTGGACACCATTGTAATGTGTGTGAATTATTATTTTCTGTGCATTTCATTCTTAAGCAGTTAAGCAATATTTGTTTATAAATTCATAAAACATTCTTTCCTCTCCAGGACTATCCATTGCAAAGGCAATAGCTTTAAGTGTACTAATTAATCGGATTCCTATAACCTTAGGTGATTTTAATAAATTTTGTTCTGATTCTAATAATGATTCACAACTATTTCTGTGGAGTACACACTTAATATCATTAAATTTTATAACGCGAACTTTATTATCCAAGGATAGTTCAAAGCATTTTTCATTTAAAAAAATTTTAAAATAACATTGAATTTCATTTCCATCAGGAAATGCTACTCTAATTGTATTACCATTCTTATATTTATCTATCCAAGTTTCTAATGTCCAATTATCATACTCATCATATTTTTCTTGGCTGGGATATGCATATATATCTATATTGGATTTGTTGTTTTTTAAGTCGTTAATGCAGCACAAGCTGTTTCCCATTTTGAAAATTAAAAAAAAAAAAAGAGTTAAATTATTTAAAAAAAATGTGTGTAAAGTGCGTATCGAAAAATTACAAAATTATACTATGGAAAAGTTTAAGAATTTTATAACTCTCAAAAATATATAATAAAAATCATAAGCAAATCAAATATTATCAAACAACGTAAAATAACATATGGAGCATAAAAAATAGGCCAAACTGAAAAGTTGCTAATAATTAAAAGAGTGAAATTAAAATAAACTCCAAAATTAATCAACACTAAAGAACATTCATAAAAAATAAAATTATTTATTTGGGTTTTATTTTTCGTTATAATCATAGGAAAAATATTTACAAATTGTTTACATAAAGCATAATAAACTTTATATAAATGTGCGCAAAATAATAGAAAAGTTCTACTTAAAAAAATGAACAGTTCAGAATTTATATGCAAAAATAGCCAAAATAAGAAAAAAAAAATGAAAGAAAAAAAAAATATAACAATGTATAAAATAATAAATGTAAATTATGGACTTAAACAATGTATGTAAATTTATTGTAAAGTAAAACCATATTGAATTGTGCTACTTTTTTATTTGTTTGTTATTATTTACAATTTTATAATATTAAACTATAGTAAGGACAAATCAAAAATAATATATATATTTTTTTCCGTTTTTTCTTTTTTTTTGTGTGAATATAAATTTATTAATAAAAGAATAAACTATTCAAAATATACTTAGAAAAACTTACGTATAAATATATTTTCTTTTAAAAGTACTGAATTTTTTATAATTTTTTATTTATATGCCAGAAAAAATTAAAAAGGTGGAAAAATTTTCATTCTACACAAATAGCATTTATATTTAGAACAACACTGATATATACATGTATATGGTCAATATATGTATATGTGTGTACAAAGAAATTGACAAGACATTCACACACGGACACCGAAAAACTTTGAAATCAGTTATATGTTAATAAAACAATAAAAATGATAATTTAACAAAAATTGGAATATATTGTATGTATATATATATATATTATAAAAATAAATATTCGTTCTTTTTTGTTCCTTTTTTTTTGGAAGGACAATATCTTCAATTTTGATATTTTCACATATTTTTTAAAAAGTAATAAGCACCTGTATAAAGTTTAAATGAAATATATTTTTTTTTATCACATTTAAGTTCGTCATTATGTTTACCACCTTTCGAGTGTTATTTATTTTGCAATTTTTTGTTATGTTATTTTTGCACATTCGTATAGCATTATATAGTTGTAGTTTCGTCAACTAGGTTATTTATATTTTTTTTTTTTTTTCAAAATTCTTAATGAGGAGAATTGTAAAAATAGCTTTTATTTTCCCATTTTCTTTTTTATGTTCATTTTTTATATTTAATGTTTTACACTTTTAATAGATTATATTATGCAACATTTGTAGTTCCACAATATTGACGTGGATTTCCTTAAATGAAATTTTGATTTGGTTCGGAATTTATATATTTATTATTATCCATATTTGTATTATCTTTTTCATTTAGTTCGTCACGTTTTAAATGATTGGCATTCATTTTATGACTAATAGAAGTTGTAGTAGACGTCCTCGAAATTTCACGGTTTCCAATATTATAGAATTGTACATTTTTTTTAGTAGGAGTAATATATGTAGTAGTAGCAGTTGTAGGGTCGCCATCGTTTTCTAGAGGAATTGAATCGCTTTGGATATTATCACTGTTATCACGGTGGTGTTTATAAATCATCTGTACACTGTTGGACATATTTAAATGACCAACTGTATCATTATTAGGGTTAACAGAAGATACATTATTTTTTCCTTTATGAAAATCATTTAGTTGATAATTAGAATAGTATAAATTTCCATTATTTTTATATTTTTCATTATAATTTGTGAAATTATTTTTGTTTATTTTTCCATCGGTTTCAATTTTATTTTCTTTAGAAGTAGTATCATCTATCCATCCTTTTTTTTTGAAATAGGTATTGCAGTCATAAAATAAAATTTGTGTATCTAAAATAACATCAATAGGGGTTATTTTATTTTTTATTTTTTTTAATATGTAACAAGTTTGGCAAATCATTAATTTCTGTAATTCTTCTCTGTCTAAATTTTCTATTATATTTTTTAATAAGTAAAAATATGTCCCGTTGCTAAAGTTTACTTTATTGTCTTTGAAAATGCGATTGTATTTTTTGTCCACATTTTTTTTATAGAACCTATGAGGACATCTATCAAAACAGTTGGAATTCCCCCCTTTACTAAAACATTGATTTAAATGGTTAGAATAATGAAGATAATCATTTTTGTGCATATCTTTGTTTGTATGTTTGGATATATCTATACCATTTCTTGATGAGTCACAGTTATTCGGTTCTTTGGGAACATGCTTATTTTTATTATCATCATTATTCAACTCTCTTTTGTGATAGCTGCAAAAGTTGTCATATCTTATGTTATTATTTAAGTTCTTGTGCTCATCTATAAAATTGTAAGAAATGTTTATAAAATCGTGATTTTCTTTATCATTATAACCTTTTTTGTAATTATCAGTTTTATTATTATTTCGATTATTTTCATCCATATCCTTTTTATCAGAATTATTATAAATATTATGAGGAATAATATAATCCTTTAGTTTCAAATAATTATAAAAGCTGTATAAAATATTTTTTATTTCACTATTTTCTATATTAGAAACATTATTATAGTTTTCCCCCATATTATCATTTTTATTTGTGTTTTTGTAAACGACGGCATTAATTGTGTCTTTGTTTTTAGTGTCTCTACAATAAGGTAAACTGTTTTGGTATGTCTTCATAACGTTATGATTACTTTCTGAATTTTTCTTTTTATTATCAATTGGATTATTATGTTTGTATATATTTTCATTTTTTAGTAAATTTTGTGTACCTTTCATCGGTTTATCCATACAAATAAAATTATTATCATGTTTATCAATTTTTGATTTAGCTTGTTCTTTTTTTGTGTATCTGTTTGAATAAGATATATCACTTTGTTTAAGAATGGTAGTAATATTTTCTTTACTGTTAAAATTGTGTAGTTGTATATTATTAGCCCAATTTTCATTGCTCGATTTAGAATTCATCATTTGATTTTTTTTTTTCATAAATGTGTAGCAGAAAAGATTAAGAAAATAATCATTTATACTTGTATTTGTTTTATTTAATTTGTAAAAATAATTTTTTAAATATTCATAGTTCTCTTTAAAATTATTTGAGATATTATCATCACTTATTGTGGGCATATTATTATTATCAACTTTGGGGATATCATAATTTTGATCTGTATTAGAGTTTGGTAAATTTTTATAATTTCTATTTATGGTTCCATTTTTTTGACTAATAATATTTATCGAATTTATTTTATTATTTTGTCTTTTTAATTTTTCATGGTGAGAAATTTCTTTATTATGAGGTGCATATTTTTTATTTGAGATATTTGTTCGTAATAAATTTATCCCTGTTTTTGCACACTCATTTTGTGGCATCAATTCATTTTGATTATTTTTATTTGCACAAAGCATTGATGGTACACAATTTGTATATGACTTTTCTAAGGCATTTATATTTTCCTCATTTTTCGATTTATTTATAATTACTTTTTCATTATATTCTTCTTCAACTTTGTTATCACACCTTTCATAATTATTTTGTGATGATAAGATGCTTTTTAATTTGATTTTTGGAAAATCACCATCATTACAATTAACTTTTTTGTCTAGTTGTTTTTTTTCTATTTTTGAAACAATATTTCTATTAGTAGCTATAAATTTATTCTGGCATGATTGTAGAATCTCACTTTTGCACCGATTTTGAGAAGACAAAGACATATGAACTATATGCTCATTTTTGTTTATTGGTAATAAAACTTTTTTATATTTGTTAATAACTGATATATCCTTATTTATCATAAATTTATTTTGTGTACCCCTTTTTTCAACATGATTATTTATAGTATTTTCATTTCCTTCTAGTTTATTAATTTGAGAAACTTTTTTATGTAATGTGTCTGTGGAATTTTTGGAATTTTCATTTTTTTTAATTTGTTTATTATTTTGATTCTCTTTTGAAATTTTTCTAAATGGAATAAATTCAGTAGCATTTGTCTGTTTGTTAACACATTCAATAAAGTTAGTTAATACATTCCTGTCGATAATTTTTTTTATGTTAATTTTTTTTTCTTTCAATTTATTTTCTTTAATCATATCATTTCTAATTTCACTATGATCATCTTTCTTTCGTTTTTCAACTTTTTTTTTATCATTATGTATTTTCGTTATTTTATCATCATCTATAATATCTGGTATATCTAAATTTACTCTACTTATTATATCTTCATCTTTATAACTGCTTTCACATGATAAGTCTTTAAAATAATAGTTGCTCCAACAAATGTTTATATTTTCTCCATCAGTTTTACTACTTCTATTACTTCTACTTGTGGATCTACTTGTACTTTCTTCTAAATAATCCTTATATGTTACATTTTTTATATCTAAAAATATTTTTTCATTTTTATTGTATATATTTATTTGTTCTCTCAATGTTTTATCTTCTGAAAAATATTTCACAGTATTTGGATTATTACTATTGTTTATACTATTATAACCCGAATCACTATAATTTTGATTGATTTTGAGGAATATACTTTCATCAATTTTATTTATATTATTCAAAATTTTTTCATCATTTATTTTATTATTATAAGCTAAAACCGATTTGAAATTATCAAATTTATTGACTAAAGACAAATTTTCATTTTTTTTAATTTCATCCCAATTATATAATCCATTGGTGTGTTGTAATATTTCATTTTTTTTTATATTTGTTTTATAATTTTGTGTATTATTTTTTTCTTTACAATTTTGATTCACATTTTCATATTGACTTTTTATAAAATTTTTATTATCACAATTTTCAACCTTTTGTTTTTTCTTACACATATTGATAGTAATATTAATGTGCTCATTTCTTTTTTTTTTTGAATAATCGATTTTTTTCTCATTATGGGAGTCTGTACATGATTGAAATAAAATATCATAGCATAGAATATCTTTTTGATTTCCATTAGTTTCAATATTATTATTATTATTATTATCAACACTTTTGTTCAATTTATTTTCAGTATATCCAGATTCTTTGTAGTTATATGATTGTTCCTTGTCATTGTCTTTTACATCATATTTATCCATTTCTATAAAACCCAAACTATTCAAATCTGAATTTGTTTTTTTCTTTTGAAAATTTTGTCCTTTTTTTGTCGGAAAATTTTTTATACATTTAATTGCTCCATTTTCTGAACATTGAATTTTCAACGTTTCTTTTGGGGGTAGGTAATTAGGGTGTGCCATATAGAGCACGTTCATGTATAAGAATGCAAAATATATGGATGTATATATATATACATATATTTATGCGTATATATTTATACGCATATAGGTAGGTCGACATATATATCTATGTATATATAATGCACGGAGTAAACAACCGTTGCACCTTTTTATTTACAAGGGTTAATTTGAAAATATTTTCTCAAATTATTCCATATCACTTTATTGAATATATTTGCCAATTTTAAAAATCACACCATCTGCTCCTTCTACAATGTTTCTATTTTCGAAAAAATAATAAATAAAATATAAAAAATATAAATTGTTAAAAATTTAATCGTACATACTCTATTTATAGACAATGCGTTATTATCCGATCGGTGACTATTATCTCAATCAAAAATAAAATATCGTTGGTATTATATATATCCTTTTTTTGTATGAATAAAAAGGCGAGTTTTGGCTATACCATGTACCGATAGATGTAGCACATATGCATATACTTGGATAAAAGGTATAAATAAAAGTAGAATACAATTTAAGTGATATATACAACTTATTTATAAATCTGTAAGATGAACTATTATATAGATGAAAACTATAAGTCGAATTAAAAATGTATATATATATATATATATATGCATGTAAATTTTATAAAAAATTGGCATACATTAAAATAAGGATCGAAGAAGAATAATATACACATAAATTATGAAGCCCAAAAATGTTGCAACTTAATTTTTTGGATTGTAAAAAGTGCAAACGGATGAACACACACATGCATCTTTGCATGCGTATATCAAATATAATAACACGAAATCATGGTTTTATAACTTTGTACTTATTGTACAATTTAAAAAAAAAACATTTCATAATACACAAGAACTTTCACATGACTATTTATACATGAATATATATGCATATGTATATTTGTAAAGTCGAAAAATGAATATTAAAAATATATCATAAAATATATGGAAATTATTACTTTACAACTATTAGAGCATTTAATAAAATATAACTAAATGGAAGTTTGATGTATAAATTGAAAAATAGAGAGAATCAAAGTGTGACTAAGCAAATACACACAAGCATATACATATATATATATTACAAGAAAAACTTATATGAACAAGAAATAAAAATGTGCTACAATTTCAAATGTAACCCAGTATAATACAACACTTTTACACCATATTTTGTTAGCACACAAATTTTGATACTAAATAAAATCATAAAAAATTATGAAGATATGAAAAAAAATTTAACAGGACTCTGTATGTGGAAATCAATTTTTTAATATCTCATATTTTAAAATGAGAATATTTATAGGATACTATATATTTTTTAATTTATTTTTATTCATTGTGCAAAATATAGGCTACCCGTTTTTACTTATTGTTTTATTATTTTTTTTTTTTTTTTTTTGGAGGTAGTAGATATCAATGATAATATAAAATCGTTAATATGAAAAATCAGAATTATAAAAAATAGATATACACCAGTAGATCGAGAATAAATTTAAATAAACGTTTTAAATTCAAACCATGCAAAAATAAAAAAATAATGGGGCGAAATAAAGAATGAATAAAAATGCGAAACCATAGATTATGAAATAGGACGAATCCTTCAGAGTGTAAAAAATTGTTAAATAAATATATAGATAAATAATACATATATATACACATGTATTATCACAAAAAAATATATATTGAATTAATCATATGTAAATATATATGGTTGTTTATATTTATTAAGATACATATATAGACAAATAAGCTATATATCGTTTCCAAAAAAAAAATATAATGTAACAGAACTATGCAAAAAAATATAATTTTATAAATTTCTATAAATAGGGAATATTGTTAATTTTAGTTTTAGTTCTCATTTTATTTTCATTTTAATGCTAACATTCCTTTTTTTTAAGTATAATGCTTTTAGTAGCTAGCGTAAACGGCAAAAAAAAAAAATAATACACACGTTTAATATTTTTAAAAAAATTTTATTAAAAATTTAATTATTTAGTTCACATAAAAATTTATCAATATATTTTAAAATTTATAAACGCATTTTTTTTGTATCAGTGGTTGCAATCGTTCAGGAAGCTATATTAATAAGTTGCACCCAAAATAATAACTGAAATGGCTACGTATCGTTCTGTAAGGCTAATCTATATACACATACTGAAAGGTATTATATATATATTACGGTCATATTGCAATAAGTTTATTTGTTGCATGCAATTATATTTAAGAACAATTAAATAGGAACATTTTATACGCAAATTTGTTTATTTCGTTTTCCCATATTCCGTTATTTTTTTATATTACAACAAAATAACCATTATGTCCTTATATAAAAAAAATATTTTTACCATTATTATTTATATCTATAAAAAACGACTTAACAAATGAGAATAATAAAATGCATTTTCTCTTTTCCTTTTTTTTTTTTCAAACACACGATTGCCCTTGTTAATATATAGCGATATTTTTTTAAATAAAATACAAAATAAATTGTACATATATTATTCATATAATCAAAATGTATATTAAACTTTTAAATAGAAAATTTTAACAAAATATATAATAGAAAGATTTTATAATTTTAAACAAAGTTATTTATTTGTGTGTAAATATATGAAGTTTATATGCCTTTAGTTATATTTTGTGGAGGTGTTTAATAAAAAATTATTAAGCTTATCCTTAAAAAAATATAGCTTTATTTCATCAAGACATAATTATGTACAAACTTTTAGTTATACATTAAACTAAAAAAAAATATATGCATGGGTATATAAATTTATTTATCATTTTTTGGGGCCTATATTTATCTCAGTATATACTTAAGGTAATAGCTTTACACTGTGTCGTTTGGTACAATTGCAAGGGCAGAAAAGCTGTGGCAATCTTGATATTTGCTTATAAAGTTATCTTGGATTAATTTTCCAGCATCCTAAAATAAGAAATATGAACATTTAGGAAGTATATGGATAAATCTATATATATATATATATTGTTGTATTTGCTTAGTGTATATATAAATTATTACATATACAAAATTGGTGCTCGTGGTTTGGCCATGAATTATGGGGTGATTTTTTCTTCCATCCTATATTCGAAAAAAGTTCGCACATGCATGTATGTATGGATATTATAATGAGAATATAAAAAAATGTATGCAAACTATTTAATATACTATCAACAACCTAATTTTTTACATTAATATGCTACTAAAAAATATTTTGACTTACCAATTCGACTAGCATTCCATTTATTTCTAAGAACACAATAAAATGTGTGTCAACCTAAATGTTGCAAAAATAAATAATAATTTATATATAGTGAATAAAGTTGAAATTTTATCGTTATTAAAAAAGGTATAAGTCTCACATCAATGCTTTCTCCTGAATTTAATTCATTTCCAGAAAACTCATGGTGTAGTTGTTCAATAATATCGCTATTCTCAAATTCCTTGGAAAAAAAATAAAATAAAATTTAAAAGTAAGGCAAATAAAATTGAAAAATAAGGCAAAGAAAATATAAGAATGAATAAAAAAAATAACCATTGCGCGGCCTTCCGGTTTTAGGTGGTCAACTTTATTAAAAAATGTGTCCAATACGGAATCTTTATCTTAAAATGGGAAAATAAGATATACACATGTACATTTTATATATATCGTTATTTTTTATGATGGCATATTTATATAGTTGGTAAAAAGAAAAAAATAAACCGATTAATAAATCTATACCTAATGGAAATGTATTCCTCAAATTTGCAAGCAAATGCAAAAGTGCTATAGTACCACAAGAATTTGAGACGGTCTTAATTTAAGGAGATAAAAAATTATTTTTATAAATATAGTATATTTATTAATACAGATAATATACATATGTCTATATATATATATATATATATTAATAATGAAAAATTAAATTTTATTAATTTGTTTACTTGCTTTATGAACCAAATGTTGCTATCGTCATTTGTTGTATTTATGTGACTTGAACCAATGTTATTATCCTTTTTAAAGGAAAAATAATAGAAAAATAATAGAAAAATAATAGAAAAATAATAGAAAAATAATAGAAAAATAATGGAAAAATATATAACATTACAAAAAATGACGGGCTTTATAAAAAAAAAAAATTAAACCTTTTAATTATTACTATATCATCCTTTATTGGATATAAGAATATTATTGCGTGAACAGGTTTAGGTATCTGTTAATATAAGTTAAAAAAATATATATAACCCATTTAGTTTACTTCCATATATTAAGACAACGTACTTTTTTATTTCTGTTGTTATTTTATATATTCTAATAAATTACAACATTTTTATGCTTTCATTTTTAATATATTTTTTTTTATTTATTTATTTAAAAAAAAAAATAAAATTAACCATATCTAATAAATCCTTGCTAAAACCATAAATGTCTACAAAACTTAACTTTTGTTGTCCAAGTTTACAAGAGTACAAATACAACGAATCGGGATTCGATTCTATTGGTATCCATATTTTTTTTTTTGTCATTTTCGTATTTTATTTTTACCCAGAAGAAAATTGTATATGGAGATATAAGTATTATTATTTTATTATTCAATTATTTATTATATATATATATTTTTACATGTGTGAAATATGTAGCACCACGTTGTATATGTTACTAAATTTTACGAAAGTATGTTATAAATAAAAATGTAAAAAGTGAAATATTGTACTATTTGCTTAATTATAATAATTTGTTTTAATAAAAAAAAAGGAACATGTTTTTTAATTTATTTTATTTGAATTTATTTTACTTTTATTATTTTATTTTTTTTTTTTGATATATTACTCTATATACTTTTTATTAAAACTGCGGGAAAAAGGTATATATATTTTTTCCCGTTTTTTTTTTTTTAAAGGGGATTAAAGTGCAAAGAAAAATATTATGGCATATTTGTAAGTATACCTATATGAATGTACATATTAACATTTTACTATTCCAATTTATGATAATAAATACGAAAAATATACAAAATTATGTATGATATTATATATATAATAATATATAGATCCAAATAATATATAAAAAAAACATATTTATGGTAATTTGGTTATTGAAAAAAAATATATGCCTTATTTATATACGTATAAACACTAGTAGTAGTATTTATTTATGTAAACTTTAAAAAATAATAATTTTTTTTTTAAATATATTTTTACCAAGTTAATAATCACAAGTTATATATTTTTAATACAAAAAAAAAAAAATTTTGTTTTTTCTCAAGAAATATTAATTTGTACTTTAGAAATACAAAAATCCTTTCATAAATTTTTTTACAAAAAATATATAATATTATTTAAAAATAATTTCAAGATGGCCAAATCAAAAAATCATACTAATCATAATCAGGTAAATAACATAATATGTTAAACGATGTTTTTAGTTTGTTTTCCGCTTTTTAATAAAAATAATATATACTTATATATATATATATATATATATATATATATATATATATATTATATCTCAGTCACCTTTTATTAAACGTGCTTGAATTTTTCTATTATATACCAATATTTACTTTATATAGAAAAATTTAAATTGTTTGTTATATATTCGCAAATAAATGCGTACATATACACATGCTAATATCCTTATAATGGAACTATCACATGTATATGTATCTCCTATAATTTTACATTTTTTTTATCATTATTTTTGTTTTTTTTTATAAATATAGAATAGAAAGGCACACAGAAATGGAATTAAGAAACCAAAGTCTCATAAATTTATGTCACGTAAAGGGGTATGTTTATAAGCAAACAACTATTTATTTAGTTATATGTTCTATTTCATTAAAATATTAAAAAAAAAATTTATAGTATCGTTGTATATATCATCAATAATTTTTCGAATGAGCTTTTTTTGTATATACTTTTTTTCATTTTGTACTTTGTCTGCATTTTTAATTTAACGTTTTTTTTTTTTTTCTTTCGTAGTTGGATCCAAAATTCTTTAAAAATCAGAAATACTGTTTAAAAGGAATGATTAAAAAAAAACAAGAATTAAGAGAAAAAGAAAAAGAACAAAAACAAAAAAAATGAACAACGAACGACCTTGATAACTATTATATTAATTTTCCATGATAATTAGTTAAGTTTTTAAATAGTCTAATTTTTCTTATTTTCATGTTTTATAATCCCTTTTTTTTAACGCGAATTGCTAAAAACATGTTTTTTACGAAGTATAACTTATAACATCATTACCATTAGGGTTTTAAAATTATACTTAGGAATATATAAACACTATTATATAATTTATATATTACATTTAACATTTCAACATATAATATACCCTTAAATGTGTTAGGGGAAAAAATATATCTACAAGCATCTCAACTTTTTTATTCTAATATATTTTAAAATGTTGGGAATAAATAATCTTATGTATAAATATATATATATATTATTACTGTATAAGGTTAACTACACATTTTTTTTAAAATGTGCTATAATACTTGGTAGAGTTTTAATATCTGGTTTTACTTATATTATTCATATCGGTGTTGTTTATATTTTTTTATTGTTGGTATATTCTAGCCATAATTATTATAAATAGGGATTGTATGCACATAAGATAAAAACGATAAAAAATGTTAAAAAATTATAAAAAATGTTAAAAAATTATAAAAAATGATACACAGAATTGTACACTAAGTATTACCTTGTTTATTTTAAAACATGGTTGTCAGTACAATAACCAATACTACATATTTTTTTTCATTTACATTTATTTTTTCCCTTGGATAATAAGCTTAAGAAAAAATAAATATTTAAGTACTCATTTAATAGTACCATTCGATAAAAAAAATGAAATGTAAAAATTAGTTGTGTTGAAAGTGAAATAGTAATGAAAAAATAATGAAAAAATAATAAAAAGATAATAATAACATAATTTAGATGAATAGCATATACAACAGCATACAAAGATATATTTTATAATAGGTAGATTATATAATCATGTATAATTTTAGAAAGGACTATTTAACATTATGAAAGTTTAAAGACTCACAAATATGAGTAGCTTTATTTTCAATTCCCTATTTCGTATATATATATTTTTTTATGTATTTATTTTTGTTTATTATATTTGTTTATTATATTTTTTATTATATTTTTTTATTATATTTTTTTATTATATTTTTTCTATGGATGGACGACTCGTAATAAATGAATAATTTCTACACTGATTATAATACACTTAATAAAACACAAAAAAAAAAAATAGCCATTTTATAAAACATTCACATACCCATTAAATGGATTGAACGAAAAATACAAAACAGTGAATAATAATATTATTAAAAAGAGAAAAACAAAATAAATTAAAAAAAAAACTTTTATTCTATAAAATATATTTAAAATGTCGTCAATTAAAATCAATAAAGATGAAGGAAAAAGAGTTCACATTTGGATAAAAAGTGCTATTGGCACACCAAATAGAAGACAATATAAACATAAAAATATTATGTACCCATATTTTCGAATGTATAAATCACCATATAGGGCTCGAGATTCTAGAACCCGACAAGCTTTTTGGCCATGTGTTGATAAGTATCCTTGGCATACTCACCAAAAAAGATGGGTAAAAAGTGATAATTTAAATGTGAAATTTTTTGCAGAATTTACTAATAAACCTCCGAATAGAAAAAATTTATTTGAAACATGTCACACATTACCATTTAATGGAATTAATTGCCTTTTTTGGAACCCGATATACTTTAATAGTTATAAATTTATTTTGAAAAATTCAAAAAAGGAAGATAAACAAGATGATAATGAAAACTTGGATGAAGAAGGAGCTGAAATAAACAATGATATACAAGGTGATACGAACAACCCCAATATAAATATTATTCAAGGGGAATGTAATGAATTACAAAATAAAAAAATAATACGAATAAACAATTATTACTATATTGTGGAAAAAGAAGGAAAAAATAATATGTACTTTCATCTAAAATATATCCAGTATAGCATGCGCCCATTTAGAGGGAAAATAATTGGAGATCTATATATAAATGATAAAAAAATTCGGAGTAATATTGCACCAAAGGGCGCAGTAAATGGGGAATGGAAATATGCATATCCGCATATTCATATTAATGAAAAAATTGCTAATAATACATTAAATTATACTATTACAGATATGCAAATAACAGACCAAATTATTAAAAATTTGGTTATCGCTGACAAAAATACCTATAGACCCCCTTTACCAAAATGCTTTAACCAGTCTAAATAATTTTTTTTTTTTGTTTCCATTTTTTTTAAACACCATAAAGGACTATGACACATATGTGTGGATATATTTTATTTTGGTATTATTATTATTAGTTATTTGCTACTTTTTCATATTTTTTTATGTTATTTTTTTGTTATTCGCTTGCAAAACATTTGGAAGCACAAATAGAATTATTATATTAAAATATATTTTACGGAATTAAGCATGTTTTTGTCGTTTTTGTAAATATGGCTAGTAAAAAAAATTGGCTAGCTAGCTAGCTAATATCACTATATAGAGATTTTTTATAAAACTCCCCCAATAAATGAGGTTCTAATGTAAGCATATTAATTTTTTCTTTGTCTAATAAATTATTGTGCATAATAAAATCAATGCAGAATTTGCATAATTGTTTTGAATTATTTCTATAACTTATGAATAAAATATTAAAAACGTTATATCGATCTATTTTATTTGTAATGGCTTGTTCACATAATTGTGCTAATCTAAATAAGTGGAATTTGTTTATAGCTAATATTAAAATTTGTATATACATTTCAAGTGTAAAATCAGTAGGCAAATTGTCTGTATAAAGATAATCAATAATAATTAAAAATATGTCATAATTTATATCATTAATTGGTATATAAATCATAGGATCATGGATATTACTGTCTACTATTTTATTCATTCCATTAATTATTATATTTTTATTTTTTTCTGAAATATGAATATTAAATAGGGATTTAAAATAAAGGCATCTTGATGATAAAATATTTCTGCACCCATAAATGTGTTGATCTTGTAAAATAAAAACAACATCAGCAAATAAAGAGTTATTAACCATGCCTTTGTAATGATCCAACAATCCTGAAGGTGCAACATATATATTTTCGAGTTTTAATGCATATATATTATTTAAAATATTTTTTTCATTAAATTTTCCAATAGAATATATAACATTTTTATAAAAATGAACATTAAGATTATTTTGTGAACAATTATTTCTTGTGGTCAATTTTTCCCATGTTCTTTCATGAATATTATATTTATAAAAATCGTATAAATTTCCACAAAAATTATTATTATATCCCCCTAATATATATATAGACTTATTATATAAAAAAGACCCCATCAAACATCTAGCCATTGGTACTTTGTCTTCTTTGTTATTACAATATGTATAACTTTTTGTTTTTTTTTTTTGATCATTTAAACTTTTTATAATACTTTTATTATCCTCATTCGAATTTTTATTTGATATTTCTGTATCCATATTATATTTAACTTTTGACCAAATTCCAGATTTTATATGATATTCATAAAAAGAATTTAAACAACTATCTCCGTTATATCCTCCAAAAATATAAAAGTATCCATCAAATATATGACTTATTGCATATGTTCTAGGATTAGGAATTTCGCCACTTTGTTTTGCTTTAATCCAATTTTTATGATTTAAATTTAAAATATATAATTCATTACTTAAGTATTTTCCGTTGTATCCCCCAAATATGTACAATAAACCTGATACGTCATCAACAGATATTGAAAATCCAAACAATGTTGAAGGTGGACAATATCTGTTGTTTATTTGTTTATTTTTTTTTATTTTCATTATTTCCCATATTTCTTTATTAAAATCGAAAAAATATAAATCAGTTGACCATCTCCTTTTCCCGTTATATTCGCATAATATATACATTTTATTGTTATATAAAAAAGCTGAATTATGTTCGCTTTTTAATAGACAATTATTATTAATCATCTTAATCCATTTATTTTCAATTATATCATATTTATAAAAATGATTTAGTCTTTCTTTTGGTATATATCCACCAAATATATATATACAGTTTTTATATAATACTGATGCAACTCTGTTTTTTTCAAGAAAATACCAACTATCCTTATCAATATTTATATCTCTGTTTTTAGTTATATTGCTACTATTAGAATAAAATATACTACTTTCTGATGTATCAATTTTTTGTCCATTCTTCAATTCATTTTTTATATCTTTTATTGAAGAACTAAGTTTATGCCATCTTAAAACATTTCCATTTATAATGTTATTTCTACTATTAACGCTTTCGGCACTTTCAGAATGTTCGCTATTCTGGATAGGGTATAATATAGAATTTTTTTTGTCGCTACAATTTGCCATATTTTTTATTTCGTTTTTGTGCTTATTTGAAAAATGTTACAAGCTTAATAATTTGAGGGGAAACGACAATGCTATTTTAAAAGAGCAGAAAGATAAGACGGAATAAGATTTAAAAAAATAAATAAATAAAAACAAAAACAACAAAAACAACAACAAAAACAATAACAAAAACAATAACAAAAAGATTGTGTGACAATATAATATACACAAAAAAAAGGTTACAGAATAAAACAATTGAAAAGACAAAAAAACAATTCCTTGATCCTCATGGATAAGAATATTTACTAAATTTTTATAATATTTGTTTATTTTTTTAAATTAATTACAATGATTGTTTTTTTTTAAAATGAGTTTATAAAAATTTGCATAGTATATTAACGCGCACATATGTGTGTAAAAAAAAAAAAAAGTAAAAATGTATACACTTTGCAAACTGAAAAATATGCGATACAATATCAGTATTAAAAAATCACATATAAACTATTTGTTTAAAAATACGGAATTGCATATATATAAATGTATAAACTATATATACATCGCTAGACATAACACAATTATGCCTCGATATTATTTATAAAAAAGAACATGAGCAAGTATAAAGGGAATTAATCGGATATAACAAAGTATTTTGGAAAAAAATGGAAAATAAAATAAAATAAAATAAAATAAAATAAAGCGCATGAGCATAATGAAAAAAGATAAAATAATTATCGCATGTCAAAAAAAGATATAAATATATGAAGAGTTTATAAAACCATATATTATGTGGTAAACAAATTAAATTAGTATATATTAATTAGTATTACATATAATAATAATAAAACAAAAACAATTGCTCAAATACTTAATTCGAGGACTAATATATCTTGCAATAATCAAATTAAAAAAAATATGAATTTTATGAGGGCTGGGATTAAAAAGGGTAATATATGTAGGCATATTTATGCATATGGGTAAATCTTCTTGAGTCATTGAAAATATAAGAAATCAAAGAAGAGGGATAAAATTAATAATCATACTTGAACCCAAAGCAAATAATAAAAAAAAAATATATATGTATGGGCACCGATGTGGATATACTCGGATCGTTTTTGATGCACTTCCCTATACATATATATATACATACATACATATATGCGGTTGCCCCATCCTTCACATAATAGCGCATCCAGTTCTTTGACAATAACTACAACAATGTTCATCAGGTTGCTCATCTTCTGGACCCTGAGAAACGCTATAGGATATACTCATTGCATGGTCGTGTAAATTATTTGAATTTTGTCGAAAAGACATAGAACTATTATTGCTAAAGGAATTATTGCTATTAAATTGTGATTTATTTTTATTTTCAAGTTCAAGTTTATTACATCGAATAATTAATTTTTCAACTTGTTTTTTATATGAATTAATAATACTTTCAGATTCTTCTTTTACCATAGTTAACTCATTTTTTTCTTTTATTAAACTTTTAATATTTAAATTTTTTTGTTGTATTTCATGATTTCTTTGATTTAATATTTTATTTAATTGGGTTTTTTGTTCTTTTTCCTTTTTTAAGGATTCTAGTTCTTTTTTTTGATTTTCAATTATATTATCATAAGATTTTATTCTATCATTTAAATCTTTTAATCCTTGTTCCCCTCTTTGTAGTAATGAATGTACATCATTAGTATTATCATTATTATTTAAAATTTCACTATCAAATTCTATTAAAAAAGTTTTAAATCTTTCAACCATAGCCATTTTTTCACTTAGTGCTTTTTTTAAATCTTGATTAATTTGTTTTCTTGCTCCTAAATCTTCTTGTAATAATAATGTCTGTGTTGATGATCTTTCAACAAAACATTTATCACAAACTCGAACTTTTTCTGAATAGCTATATTCACTTATTTTTATTTTATTATCTGAACAATTTGAGCAAAACACATTTCCACAAGCTCGACAATGATGTTTTCTTACCCTAACATTAAAAAAAACATTGCAGCTATAACAATTGGTTACTTCCTCATCAGGTACCCAATGTCCTCTTTTATCTATTACAACATTTTCAGCATCTCCAAATTGTGGTGCTGAAATGCTTGTGGAAAATTTTTTATCTTGATAATGCCCCATATATTTTTAGTATTATTTTCGTAAGTATATTTTGGGCTAGGTGTTTTTCCAAACTTTATTTTTTCCGTTTTTATTTGATGACGCAACTGCTATTTTTTTTTTAGTTATATACTTAATAAAATAAATAATATCGATACATAAAATATTCATATAATAGTTTTGCTAATTTAAAAAATAATTACTAAGATATACCTTTAATTCAATTTTGCGCAGCTGCTTAATATACTTAATTACGCTTTTATTATTTATTTTCTATTTTTATTTTTTTTATTTTTTTTAAATCTTTATATATATATATATTTATATATATATTTTTTTTTTTCTTGAATAATTTTGTAGCTAAAAAATATGCCTATATATAAATAAATTTTACCCATTCGGAACCAATTCTATTAAGAAATGGGGGAAGCTTGGCATATTGTATAATACTACTATTAAATATATATATTTCCTTAATTATAGAAAATATATCATTTGCAGCACACATTTTAAATTTTATTTTATTCGAAGCTAAATAAAATTAAAAAAAAACATTTAAAAAAATTTTCAAAGTTATGAAAGCTGTAGTAAAATAAATCATAAAAAATTAAATAAAAAATTAAATAAAATTTATATAAACTTTCTATTTATAAATGATTTTTATAGTTTTTCTTATTCTATAAAATTTATTTTTATTAAAATAATTAATTGTTAAAAAATGGATACTCTCTATGTTTTTCCACTTTTGTCAGTTTGGGTATATAATAAAAGATTAGCAAAAGAAAAAAAAAAATGACAAAGGAGAAAATGAACAATATATAAAAGTAAAGATACAACATAATATTCTCTATGTAATATATTCGAAATAAACTTAACATGCATATAAGCAAAAAAGATAGAATTCAGCAAAATCAATCTCGAAACAAAAAAAAAAAAAAAACCTTAATGAAATATTCTGAGAAATATTCTTCAAATCAATGCTATTTTAATTGATCACATTTTACATGTTTTTAAAACAATGTAACTAATAGTAAAAATATAATTATCGAAAATCTGATAATATTATTTATATGTGTAAGTAACATTTTCAATTTTTTAACTAATTTTTCTGATATAGTATATAATTTTATTTATTCTCTATTTGGTCGTAAAGACACATATGACCATTATTCACATGAATAGTCATATCATTATCATCCACCAAAATAATAGATCCATCATTTTCTATCCCTTTTAAATATCCAATAATTTGATTATTGTCTTGATCTATTATTACTTTTTTTGATTTATATATAAGTCGTAATGTTATATAATCTAAGAATAATGAAAAGCCGTCATTTTTAAAATTATTAATTACATCATGGAAATTTTCAATCAACTTTTCAGTTGTTTCTTCTACACTAGGTACTATGATATTATTATCCATAAGATCGGTATTTATTTCATTTTTAATGGAAGTAAAATTGTTATTTAATAAATTATTTTTATCTTTTAAGTCTATATTTATTCCTATTCCTACTATAACATATATATAATCATTTTTTATCGAGCAAGAATTTGGGCAACACCTTTGTTTCGTTTCATTGTGTATATAATATACATTAATTAGACAGCTTGCAATTTTTTTATAATTAATTAAAACATCATTTATCCATTTTATTTGACATTTTAAATTATAATGTTCTAATGTTTTACTAATAGCAACAGTAGAAATTTGAGGTAAACATTTGAGAATTTCAATTTTATTTTTTTCCCATAAAAATGCAAAAGATACAAATAAATTCCCTTTTTCGGATACCCATAATTTATTTATATTTTGTTTAGTATCTTTTGTTCCTATTCCATTTGTTTGTAAATTACAACTAACTGCTATCATATTACAAAAATTTTTTATTTTCATATTTTCTATAAATTTTTTCATATTCCTTTTACAGTATAATTGAGTTGAGTCTAATTCATCTAAATGATACCTGTAGGTATTCTGAGCACAATAAACTTTTTCATATATAACTTTTTCTTCTTTCATTTTTTTTGTTAAAAAAATAAAAACATATTCTAAATAATATGCACAAAAACAATGTACTAATTTAGTAAAAAAAAGAAAATTTCCATACTCAAATATGGAAATGAATAGAAAAGGATATATTATAGGAAATATTTATTTAAATTTTAAAGAAAAAGCAAATATATATTTTTCCACCGAACTTATAATGTATCTACTGCATTTTTCTAATACCCCTATGTAAACATATTTATATTTTCTGTATTTGTTCATAAATTTATTTATTTCCCAACTCATTTGATCGATTGTGTTTTTGTGTGTGATTAAAATATGTATTCCTTCATATTAATTATTTAAAAAAAAATCAAAAAAAAAAATTAAATAATTTCATTGATACATATACTTGTGTGTTATTCTTTATATTTAATTTGTTTCTCGTTGTAGATATAGAGGTTAAAAAAATTCATGGAGATATACAAAATAGTATTTTCATAACGCACACATATATGTGTATTTTTTACAGATAAACAATATATACCTAACTAATTATATAGACATATATATATTTTTTTTTTTTAATTTTTATACTAATATAACATGAGATATAAAACTTGTATTAATTCAAAAATAACATAATACCATGAGAAATAAAATGGGCATGTTGCACTTGGAAGCATATATTTTTTTTAAATTGGATGGATACCATTTTATTAGTTGGTTGAAATATTTGAGGGGGAAAAAAAAAAAATAATATAAAAAAAATGAAAGGAAAAAATTCCCCATATTGCAAATTATTATTTAGAATCACCAAAAAACAATGCATATTATGTGTAATGATAAAAGGTGTGGTATATTTTAGTTATTTTTTTATCACTAAAAATGTAAACTATTTATATATATATAAGTTCAAAAAAACGAATAAAAAGAGAAAACATCGATTTATAGTTGTAATATCAAATTTTCAAATAATTGGATGATAAGTCATATTACATAAAATAGACAGCAATATTAATTTTTCCTAATTATATTAAATTGAAAGTGGTGTCGTTTTTTTTTTTTTTTGTATATATTACTTACAAAATTTGGAAATAATAAAAAACAAAAATAATATATATAGTATGTATATGTACATATAATTCAGGACATGTTAACATAAAAGAAAAAGAAGAAAAATGCTAACATCAAAGGATATGAAAAGTTGGACTATGAGAAGATTTTTATGCTTCTCTATAGGAACAGCAACAATAATATACGCATTGCTTTTAATAGTATTGTCAATTCTTATGATAACTCATATGTCACATTATAATGAAACATTATTTATAATAATATCTATTTTTAATTGTATTTGTTCAGTATTAATATTTATGTCAATAACACATAAAAATGCCTTTACAGCATATATAGCATATAATATAGTTATAATGAATTATATGATTGAAGCGGTCGAATTTTTGATATGTTTTTATCACACAAGTACAAGTCATAGCGTCCAGTGGTATTACGATAATTTTGATTGGCATCGAAAAATATTATATAATTATAATATGTATTATGGTATTTTAGAAATGATAATTCATATTTTTTTATTTTTAATATCCTTTTTTGTTATAAAATTAGTATGGAGCTTTTATAGAATTCTACAAATAGGAGGAAATATATTTTCTTTTCAAAAAGCAGAAGATATTGAGCGAATTTTACATGGCACACATTATTATTCTTATGGGACAGTTGCACATATTCACGAATATTAAGATTTTTGTAACTTTATTTTTTCATGCGTATAAATATTCAAGCATGTTATTAAAATCCGTTTTTATTTTTTTAGTCATTCAATATTTTGTTTTTTATTTTTAACGTTTTTTTTAATTAAAATAATCGAACTCATAATTAATTGCCTTGTATATTATGGCGTCTACCCCTCATTTTCTTTAGCACAAACCATAGTATTTTATAAACAAATTAACCAAGTGTTTAATTTTAATAGCATATATAGAAATATATTTTAAGGCCTAAGACCTTTAAAATCAAATCGAAGTAAAACCGAGATATATATATATATATATATATATATATTAAAATCTGCTAAGGTATATTTCAATTTTACAAACAGCATTGTAGATATGCTATGTAAAGATATTGTATGGAAGTTGTTATAATAGACATGCCTTAAGAAGGATATTCTTAATAAGAAATGGGACTCAACATATATTAAAAAGTCATATATATTATGTATATATATATTTATTAAGGAATATATCCCAATAAATAATAAATACCTAAAAATGGACAAGACTATTTATATCGAATGTCGAAATACACATGGACAGAGAAATAGGGAATATATCTTCTCAATATGCACATTATATAACTTTAAAACAATTCAAAAAATAATATCCATTATTATGAGTATATTAAAATAATTATTATATGTTTTTCAAATATCCCCCAAATGGTATCCTTTTATTTGCTTATGGGAAAATATACTGAATTTAATATATGTGAAAAAAATATAAATGTATACTAAGTGACAAAGATATGAACAAATCAAATTTTATTTTTATAAAAAATGTGAATAAAAAAAAAAGTTTATAAATTTCTTTATGTTTGTATTTAAATGGATTATTCATATTGTGAATTGCCACATAAAAAGTATAATTTTATTTTTACTTATTTTTTCCTTGCGTGCACGTTTTTTTTTTGGAAAAAAAAATAAATATATTTTGTTTACTTATATTTTACTTTAAAAGTAATAATAAAATAAAAAAAACAATATTATTTTAAATAAAAAAAAATTGAATCTTCATATTTCTTTAATTTTTACTTTATTTTTTAAAACTGTAAATAGTATCAACGAGCATAATAAATATGCTTAAATATAAATAAAAAATTTTAAAAATTCCTTTAATAAAATATAGCATTGAAAAAGGTTTTTTTCGTTAAAATTATTTACGTTAGCAAATAAGAAATTATATTTTTATTTGTATATTTACCTATTTGTTTGTGAATTATTTTTTTTTTAATTTTCAATAAGTTTTAAGAATGGATTTTTTGAAGCAAATAAGAAGACGCCAGAGGGAAATAAATTTATCAAATATTTTTAACTTTTCCCCACTAACAAATGATGAGAAAAATCACTTAATAAAAATATATGGTCTATTGGCATTCGGGACTATGATAACAGCTATGAGTTGTTATATTGATATTACTATTATAAAAATTCCAAGATTTATAGCATCCATAGCTAGCTTATTTTGTTCATTTGCCTTAGCTTCATCATGTACTTATGCACGTTATAACGATACCCAAACATCATCAAAAACTAAATTAATATATTTTTTGGGTATATCATCATCCATTGGAATTTTAATAAGTGATTATATTGCTTATATTAATCGTTTGAATCCATCTATTTTACCGTTGGCCTTTTTCGGAAGTTTATCCATATTCTCATGTTTTTCCCTGTCTGCTATATTTTCAAAAAATAGGTAAAAAAACAAAGAGCAAAAACAAAACATATTTTATCCAATCATTTGCACTTTTTGATGGTTCACATAATTCGAGAGTTTACACATTAGATTAGATTTGAAACATGCGCAATATAATGCTGAAATAAAAATGATAAATTATTTTTTTTTTTTTTTTAACAGAATCTCGTTATTTATTGGAACAGTCTTATGTGCCATATGTTCATATGTATCCCTAATTTCTTTTATGAACTTTTTTATAAGATCAAGATTTATCGATACAACTTTATTGTATCTTGGATTCTTTATGTATATGGGGTATAAATTATATAAATTATATAAAATATTATTAAATACCTTAAAGCAAGCACGTGCCTGAATCTTATCTACACACACACATATATATATACATACATACATGCTGATACAATTGGCGATAATAAATAAATATACTTTCCTTTTACCTTTTTAGATTTGTACTATTTGATACCCAACTTACTTTATTTGATTTCCGTAGAGGAAACAAAGATTATATAGTAAGAATTAATTGGCAAAAATATATAAATTTATCATTTTATATATACATATGAATATATTAAAAGCATAATATATATTATTATTTTGTTTTTTTTAAAATGACTCGAGTTTTATTATGTTCTTTTTTGTCCTATATTTTATTCAATTTTTTTGTTGTTATTTTTTAATTTTAGATGCACGCAGTTTGTTTATATCTCGATTTAGTCGGACTGTTTACACATATATTGAGAATATTAGGAAATAAAGAAGAAAAGAAAAAGAAATAAGTTATATAAAATATATTCCTGTAAATATTATATTCGTTTTACCAATCTAAACAAATTATTTAAGTTTATTCCATGATGGGACACAATATATATGCATGTATAAGCATATATGTATAATTTTACAAAAACGTGTATACTTTTTTTTTTTTTTTTCATTTTTATTTTTCGATGGAGAAAGAAATATTAAAGTGTTTTTTTCTTTATATTTACTATTATATTTGTTTTATGTTTGGGAATTTATAAATATACATATGTAAATATATAGGTTTATTTATCTTTTTTTTTACGTCAAATTCACAATTTATGTATATATTTATTTATTCGAATTTAAACCCGCATATGGAATATAAACTATTTTCCAAAGTTGTTATTTTGATAAAAAAAAATAAATAAAACAAATAAATTTGTGTTTTGTAATTTTTCAAATGCACATATAAAGTTATTCTAACTATAATATATAAAAAAGTATTATATCTTTATATAATTATTTTCATTTTTAAATAATACAGAAGAAATTATATTAGGCTATACTTATATATGGCCTAAATATGTGCTGAGTGTTCAAGTGCCAACATATACACAAATATATAGATTTATCATTCCTAAAATGTTAAATTCCTTTATATGTTTATTTGTTAATATAAATTTAGAACAGTGAAAAAAAATAGTATATGTGTATGCATATATATTTCAAGTCAGATATTCTTAGGAATGAAATTTCATTACCACATTTTTTCTCCAAAAAGGAGCTAAAATTAAGAATAGCATTTTAAAACTATATAAATATACATAACAATATACATAACATTGTTACATGCACAATGAAAATAACAGTATGAATAAAAACAGGACATTTAAAAAAGTAAAACGTCTTTTGTGAATATTTTTTTTATAATTTCCATATTTTTTTTTCTCTCCTTTTTTATATGCATAGTATTTGTCTCAGGCATTAGCCAAAACCATAGATGAAGAATTAATGAGTGATGTTGTTGGATACACAACTAGCCAATTGATGGAGCTAGCTGGACTTTCTATCTCACAAATAATTTTCAAAAATTATGATCTTGCAAATTTTAAAAAAATTATAATTTGTTGTGGGCCTGGTAATAATGGAGGTGACGGATTAGTAGCAGCTCGCCATTTGAAAGAATTTGGATATGATGTCACAGTTGTTTACCTTAAGGAAAATAATAAAATTCTATTCAAGGTTTTAAAAAAAAATCGAAATATATGTGTATAATTATAAGTGTGCATTTGTGAGCAACAAATAGAAATGGATGTACAAAAAAGTGAAACATATAGATATAAAAAACATATTTTTGTTCATAAAAATTTTTGCATTCTATTTTATTTGTTTGCATAATTAATATCCACCATTTTTATGTTTATTTTTCTATATATTTTATTAAAGGGTTTATTAAAATTACTTGAGCATTATGAAATCCCGGTTTTGAGATCAATAACACAAGATGGTAAAAATATTGCATATATATACGTATGTATATATATATATGGGGATTACCCATCTTTTACTTTTAATACTAGCATATTATTATTATATTTTTATTTTATTTACATATAGAAATGTGTAATTATGATTTAATTGTGGATGCAATATTCGGTTTTAGTTTTTCTGGCGAGCCTCGTAGCCCTTTTGACGCTTTGATTAGTGTAAGATAATTTTTTGCCTAAATAAAAATATGCTTTTCATTTTACAATTTTTTACTATTTTATATTTTTAAAATGTGAATGTGTTTTTACCATAGATGATTAACAATTCAAAAAAAGAAGTTGTATCAATCGATGTCCCATCAGGTACAAACATAGACAAAGGTAATAAAAACCAGACAAAATATTGTAATATATTATTAAGGAGGTATATATATCCATGTTAAAATTTATTATTTTATACAAAATAGGGGCAAAAGACGTTAAACTATGCGTTGAGTCAGAAATGAACATATCCTTAATGCTACCTAAAGAAGGGTTAAGGAATTATACAAAAAAACATTTCTTAGGAGGACGATTTTTACCAGCGTATGTGATTATTTTATTTTACATTATATTTTTTTCATATATAATAATATTTAATCACTTCATTTTCATTTTAACTTTTTTTTGTATATTCTCAATTTTCAGATCTATAATAAAAAAGTATAATTTGGATGTACCTCATTTCGAAGGTAGTGTTTTTAAAATTTATCAGTATTTTGCATTTCAGCAACTTTTCATAGTAAATAGAAAAGTGCGATTGCATTGTGGAAAATAAAACAACACACATAAGAATATGTGTTTCATTTTGTACACTTTGTCCATTTTTTCCATTTTTTCCATTCTTTTCATTTTTTTCATTTTTTCATTGTCCATTTTTTCATTTTTCCATTTTTTCATTTTTCCATTTTAGGATACAATTCATACACTCAATTGTAGAAAAAATAGGGTGTACATTGTAAAAGGTTTGTAATGAAAATTTTTTATTTTTTGCATAATGTGCTAAGTGGTTGTATTTGATGTGTTATTAATTAATTTATTATGTTTTATTAAGATTTTATTTTATTTGATCTTTTTATAAACTTTAAGTAAAAAAAATAATGATCACATTTTACATATAGTGTAAAATAAATAAAAAAAGTAAAAAAAAGCGTAAAAAAAATAGTAAAAAAAAGAGTAAAAAAAAAATAGTAAAAAAAAAAGAGTAAAAAAAAAAGAGTAAAAAAATAAAAAGTAATAAACTGTATTAACATACAAAATCAAATTAAAAAATCGTAAAAATAATAAAATTAAAAAGGGCATAATAACAAGGATATGCTACGAATACATAATTGATACATAAAAATAAATACCCATGAGCCAGCATGAATATTTATATATATATGAGCGTTCCAAATAAACAAGAAAAATTGTATTTATAAAATTTGGCATTTAATATGACTATGAGGATATAAATTATAACTTCATTTCATCTGCCATTAATTCAAATGCGTCAATTTTGACATTCGGCTTTTCATTCGGTTTTTCAGGTTTCTTAGGAGAAATTGTAAATGTGTTAAAAAAATGATTAATTTTATCATCATTTGTATTTATAGAATTATTTATAAAATCAGAACTATATTTTTTTGGAAGTACATTTGTTTGATTATTATTATTTTGTGTATGATAATTTTCGGATCCTTTTTGATCAATATAAAAAGTGTTAACGTTGTTATTTTTCTTAATACTAATATCGGTAAGGTTATCATTTATATCTATTAAGCATGCATCATTAGAATTTTTTTCTTTTGTATTATTAAAATTATTTTTATCATAAAATTGAGTATTTTCACTTTCTAATGGTTCGATATTTAGTTTATTATTTATTTTATTTTGTTCATAATATTTATTTTTATTATCTATATTATTTGATCCTTTTGAAAATTGTAGTTTTTCCATATCTTCAAAATATGTATTTTTTAAAGAACTAATATTGTCTTTATTATTTTTTATGTTATCAGTCGATCCTAAATTAAAAAAATCATCACCATTATTTAAATTTGATTTTTTATTTTGAGATTTTATAATATTATCATTATATTTATTAGTATTCTTTTGAGTATTTTCAGGGTTTAACAAAATTAAATCATTGAGAAAAGCATTATTATTGACTTTTCCATATGAATTTATCGAATTATTTTGTTCTTTACATTTTTCATTTGTTATATTATTGTCACTAAAATTAGTATCAATATTATTGTAAGAATTGGATGGACATTTAACGTTTAGGCTATTAAACAATTCTGTGTTTTTTGACATCGAATTTGATAACGACATATTATCTATATTTCTTATCACGGTATTATAAGATTCATCGTTTTTTTTTGTATTATTATTAGAATTATTTTCAAAATTTATGAGATCGATATCTATATCTCGAAAATTTTTATTCGCATTAGAGTCTTTAAACATATCTGTAGAAACATGGTTATTATTTGTAGTTGTAATATTAATAGGATCATCATCAAAATCTAATAAATTTGGTATTTCAAAATTTGGTGCATTAACATTTTGATCATTTCTTTGGACTGTTGTTTTTAGTGTCTCTTCATTTTGTTGCTTTTCTTTTAAACCCATCAATACAAATATTTCTATGGCAAGTTTTTTTAATTGCTTGATTTCTTTGCATTTATATAATTCTTCCATAGTTTGTCTTTTTAAATTATCTAATAGAATTTCAAAGGTTTCTATTATTTGCTCATTGTTTTTTTTATTTTTTCTATGAATTAATAAATGCTTAATAACATGTAATACTTTGATTTTATATTTCCAATTTGATTCTTCATCCATAAAATTGGTTTTTAATCTAGATGTAAGGATACTAATAATTACTTTAGTATCTAATGTATCACATTTTTGAACAAATTCGTTTACAATATTTTCACAAGGTACTTTATTAATGCCAGTAGTATTTAATACATCATCAATTATTTTATTTTCATATAAACCCGATTCTTGCGATTCTTGTGGATTTTTCATTTTTTCCTTTCCCTTATTATTTTTATAATATTTTGTATTATTATTAAAATTGTTATTATTAGATGTCCATCCTGTATTCCTACCATCAAAATATTTCATATTTCCCTTTTCAAAATTTTTATTAAAAGAATTTCCACCTATTATATTTTGAAAATTTAAAGATCCATTTGAATAATTTTTTGAAATAGTTGTACTAACTTTATTAATTTTATTTACAAAAGATGATGGTATATATTTATTTGCTACTTCATTCAAATATTTAATAGCAATTTCACTTTTTGTTTTTTGTACAGGGTTTTGATTAAAATATGGATTTCCAAATCCAGGCATTTTATTCATATAATTGTTTGAATTATTAAATGTACTATTACTTTGATAGTTCATATTTTTTCCATTAAATTGTTGCCTCATATTTGGAAGGTCATAAAAATTGTTACTATTATTATTATTTCCACTGATGTTATTATTATAAATATAATTTGTATTATTTTCCCTTGGATAATTATTTAAATCTTTTTGAAACACATTATTACCAAATCCTTCTATTCTATTATTTTTGATTATATTGTCTTGACTACTGTTTGGAATTGTTTTAATATTATTTTCCACTGTCTCATAAGAATAAATAATTTTTATCAAATCAGTAGCTTCTTTTCGAACTAACATCGATGGTGTATCCCCTTTTAATTGATCATGAACAATATTACAATTTTGGCATTCTTTTATAATATCTATTTTTTTTTTTAAAAAATTTCGAAAATCAGATCTTTTTTTATCACATAAATGTTTTAAGATTTTTAAAGTTTTTAATTTGACATTTAAATCAGTTCTTTGCAATTTTTTTAATAAATATTCCCCAACCATATTTAGTGATTCTTTAGAACAAAATGCCATTTGAGATATCTCGTTGTACAAGTACCCAGGCGTTGGCTCATCATTTGATGAAGTGGCTTTATTTAATATTAACCTATTCATTTTGTATACTGTTTGGTAGTTCTTTAATTTATTCTGGTTACAATATCGTTACTTTTATATATATATATTTTTTCCTCCAATTTCAGTTTTTACCTTTGTTATGTGTGTATACAAGGTGTTTGCAATTTTGTTGGTATGATGGAAAAACTGAATATTGCTATAAATTTTTTTTAATTTTTTAATTTTTACATTTTTATATCTTGGATTTTTAGCGTACATATGAGTTTCATCACTAATGTACGCTCTTCAACTTTCTTATGAATGCAAGTTTGTATACTAAAGTTAAAAATATAACTCCCCCCCCTCTTTTATTTTAATTTCTTCTTATTATATATATTGCTCTTATTATTCCACATTAAAAAAAAATTGTAGAAAATTATATCACTATATAATTTTCCTTTTACAAATTGTTAAAATAAATTTTCAAAAAATGGGTATTAAATTGTATTAAACTACTTTATATTCACAAAGAAGAAAATATATATTATACACGCATGTATATATATATACATACTTATTTATAAATCGATATGTGAAATTTTTTTATATGCTTTTTGAATGATCAATTCAAATATAAATATGCTTTGCTTCAAACATTTGAGGCGTGCGTCAAAGATTACATAATATATATATATCCATATATACCTGTGAATAAATTATCATTTTTTGTTTCTTTTACAAAAAGTGGAAACAAAGCACGGTTTAATTCAGTGATATTTTGATCGTCATTTTATTATATATTTTGCAATTTTTTTTTTTTAATTTATTTCGCAGTATTATTATTGTAATCAAATATTTTATAAAATAATTTCAAGTGTGTTATTAAAAAAAATAGGCTTACCATATTTCCTATATTAATTCATTGAGGTTTTATTTAAAAAATAAAAAAATATAAAGAAATAAAATTAAAACAAAATAATAAATATTATAAATATATGAGAATATATAGCACATTGTTAATAATTTGTGTCATTTAATCATAAAAAAAATATATATATATATATATATATATATATATATATGTGCAGAATGTTATCATGCTAATATGTAATAACACATATGAAAATAATTTAGATCTTCATTATACCACTTGTAACATTTTTTTTCTTTTTTGTGTCTTAAACATTTTTAAATATTCAATGAACTAATATATTTATTACATAATTATTATTGTTTTATGTTTTTTTATGGTTAGTTTGCTATTTTATTTATTCGTGTGATCATTTATTTTATTACTAATCTATGAGAATTAAAGATTAAGCATATGCGAACAAGCTGATAAATATTATTATTTTTCATAACATACTTATTTTCCCAAACTATTTTTTTATTAAAATGTTATCAAATTCAGGCTAAATATCAAATTCACACTAAAATATCAAATGCACATTTTTCTTACTTCATCATAAATAAAATTGGTTTATATATATACATACATACATATGGGTAAAGATCGGCAAAATGCCATGCATGTAGAATAAAAAATAAATAGCTTTTCTGCATTTTTATGGATTTACATAATATGATATAAAGGTAGACTAATTGTGGAGAAATAATTTTATTTTTTTTAATATTTACAAATTGTTTATTTGAATGAAAATGCAAAGTTGATTTGGTGTGAACAGACAAATCGTTTGGAAATTTTACTATGCATAATGAAATAAAAAAATGAAAAAAATAAAACAAAAAAAACAAATAAATATAATAAAATTGTCTATAAATGTGATACACACAATATTATGTATTGGGTACATGCACATATGCAAGGTTTCCAATGCAAAACAGAATTACACAGTAACATGGGCATACAAATAGTCCCTAATTTCTTCATACAATTTATTGAAATTAGCTTTTTGATAAAATAAAATAAATAAATTAATTAAGCATAAATCATACTTATTTTCTATCATGGTATTGGTTAATGCAATTATCTCCTTTTGATCGATTTGAGGATTTGTAGATAAATTATAAGTTCCGTTTTTATAAACTAAATTAAAATTATTATTATAAATAGGTCTAATCTGATCAGCAATATGGTCATAAATATTGTCACTTAAGGGTGAACTTTCATTATGCAAATATATATTAATAATATATTTTAATAAATCATTGTCCATCTCTTTATTTAATTTAATATAAACTGCAATATTATTAATAACATTATAAAGTGTATTTTGATGATCTGAATATATATTTAAAAATTTAAAAATAAATAATTTTTGGAAAAATATTTGTGCTATTCTATTTGCAACACTACAAGTATTAATATCAAATTTATTATAGTAATTATTTATAACTAAAAATAAGTATAAAATATTGTATATTAATACTGTATTATTTATGTAAAATAATAAATCCTTTAAACAGTTAAACGTATTTATAATCATATTTTTATATGAGTAATGAAAAAGAAATTGTTCTAAATTTATAATATTTTTCATATTGATAGTTGTCAAATGTTGGCTAACATGTTCATATATATCTGGTTTATTTTTGTATAATAACATAAAAAATTCTTCAGAGTTTTTTTCAAAATTATATTTTTCCAATATATCATCCATTTTATTATAAAAATTATGATGATTAATATAGTTTTTATTATTTATAAAATTTCGAAGACATGATAATAATATTACTATTTTATCAGCCCCTATTTTATAGGTATTTGATAATTTATTTTTCTCTGTAATTTTTTTGACAAAATAATCTACATATAACAATATATATATATTATTTGTATAAGTACTAATTGATTCAGTATAAAATAATAATAGGTTTATATTATTTGTACTTGTTTCTAAATTGTTTATAAAATAAGTTAACATGTGTTTATAATTTGGAGTTTTTCCTATCGTTAAAAGGAGTATTGACAAATATTTTTTTAAATCAACATTTTTCATATTAATGAAATAATTCATTTTTTTTAAAAAATGTACGTAATTTAATTCATCTGATACGATTTCAGGCGAATCTAAATTGTTTGTCTTAATATCTAGATTATAACTATCTTTATCATAATTTTTAGAAGACAACAAAATATCAAAATGATTTTCATTGAAATTTGAGGAAGATTTTTCAAACTTTTGTTTTTTTTTATTAAAACCAAATTTTGAACAATAATAATCATAATATAGAATGGGAATATGATTAAATATTTTTATGCAATTGACAATATTTTTGCATTTTGTAGGGGGATATTCATTAACATATTGAGAAACACATTTTAATCTCTCATCGATTAGACATAAAATAATAAATTTAGCATCTTCATTTTGTTCAAATTGATGAATTGAATCATAGTTAATGCCATTTTCAATTGAATAAATATTGTCTATCATCTTTAATAGTAAAAATAAATGATGTGTATTAGCATGTCTAAGTATGGTATAATTCGTTTTGATAAACTTGTAAAAATCATAAAAAAAATTTGTATTGTATATATTTTTGTTTTTTTTATTTTCTTCATCTATTATAGTATCTTTTTTTGCTATTCCAGATATGTAGTAGAAACACTGAATAATCATGTGAAGTTTATTTATATCGTGAATATTTAGTTTTTCATTTTTTATTACAAAATCATTGTCTTTGTTTTTTAATTTGTTAAGATTTAACGATTTTAAAATTTCGAAAAATATATTAACACAATGATTGAAAAATTCATTATTGTATATATTATAAGTGGTAAATAAAAAATATATTTTTGTGATTTGATCTAAATTTAAATCATTTTTTCGTTTATAAAATAAATAAGTGCTATATTTCATTAAATTTTTGGCTAAAGCATTTATTTGAATATTATTTTTGTTAGTTAAATTTTGTTTTTCAAAATTTGTTAATATAATTTTTTTTAAAATTTCCTTTTTGGTATCTAACCCTGATATATTTCGTATTAATTCATTGTTTTCATAAATACAACGAGACATTATATCATAATATAGTAATCCATCATTGTAATTAAAATAATCTTCTTTTGAATTCCTTTTATCATTTTCATAGTATACATAAAATAAATGAACTAATAGCAATTCACTCGTTTTAAAATTATAAATATTATTTATAATATGTTCACTAATTTGTCTTAAATATTCTACATGTACATTGTTAAATAAAAAACTATATAATATTAATAAAACATGATCTACAGTAAAAATATTTAAATTATTCATAATAAATATATACACCTTTTTTATATTATTTATACATATATTTTTTTTGTTATTATTTTGGCTAGTAATAACCTTATAATTAAAATTATGTTCATTTATTTCATTTTGTGCATTTTCTAAACTAATTAAATTATTATTGCTTTTGTAACTATATACCATCGTCTCTTTCTTATCAATATTGTTTTTTTTTATAATATCTACATTTTTATAAAGATAACACATTCCTGCATCAATGTTGGACATGACGGTATTCTCATTATATTCATTACTATTAGCATATCCACCAACATTTTCGTTACTTTTTTTTTTCAAATTTTTTACTAATTTAATCATATAATTATCATATTTTAATTTGTTATATAAATCGTCATTTGTAGTAAAAAGGAATGAACGAAATTGATGGAATATTTTTTCTTCTTTAAAAAAAAAAAACATATGCTTCGATCTAGTCACCCAACACCGCATAATTTGAACAGATATTTAGTTTGTAAAAAAGAAGAAGAATATAATTTGTCTTACTTATATAGTAGCATTTATATATCATATTTATTCGATTTTAAAGAATAACAAATAATATAAATATACTATTTGTCCAAAATGTTGACCTTATTTTTCTCTATTTCCCCCTTTATTTATAATAAACCACTTAAAATTATTATGGTACATTTTTTTGATGGGGAAATTTAATTATATGCTATATAGACTGCTGCATACTGATGTATATATATATGTGGGTATATGGATTTATATGTTTGATTAAATGACGAAATTGTTATATTATCACAAGGATATATTCGCTAAAATAATTAAATTTTAAAAAAAGTTAAGGTGAAAAATGCATAGCTAACGTAATAAAAGGGTAATGATATGGCCAAAAATAATACTATTTCAGGCGGTAATAAATTAAAAAAATATGGCAATAATTTATGTTAAAATTTTAGCATTAAACTGAGGGTTTATTTTTTCACTTTTGTGAATTGCATTTTATTATATTTCCTCATTGTGTTCTTCAAAAGGTGAAAATGTATTATATATACATATATATATGTATATATTTATTTATGTATATACAATATTTATATGTTCATGGTATAAAAATGGAATATATTACAATTCCTATAAATGGGCGCAATGTTGTATAAATTGCGGTAAAGCACTAAATCGTAAATATTAAATAGATACAAAATTTAATATAAGAATATTATAATTTGATATTTTTGGTATCTTACATATTATAAATAATGTTTTATTTTTTTAAGTTTATAAAAATATTTACCATCATAATATTTTATGGAGGAAAGTACATGTACTTGTAAGATTATATATATAAATGGCTAAATACATATTAAAATTTTGAATTTTCAATATTTTTATTGTATCTATTATACAATTATATATTCTATTTCTACTGCCCTAAATACAGTAGAGTTATCCCTTTGAAAATATATTCATTTTCGTATGTAATTAATAGTATTTATATATGTATTATATAATTTTCATTTTATTGTTTTTTTAATTATAGCTATTTATTGATAATAATTTCAAAAGTTACATATTTTTAAAATAAGATTTGATAAACACGTTTCGAGGTGCTAAATTTCATTTGTATAACCAAATGACACAAAAAAAAAAAAAAAAAAAACAGATATAATCATATTGAATTAATATTATATATATAAATATATATTGTAATCTTTTGATGAAAAAAAACAATTAAAATAGTCATAACTTATATTTAATTTAAAATTAGTTTAAATTTTGTAAATTAAATAAAATTGGATATTAATATATTTTTGAAGATTCGATTCGCCTTATTCAAAAGGAAAAAAAATAAATTGAAAAAGAACTGAACAAGTCACGAAAAATCTATATTAAAATATACCATTACATAAAAATTAATAATATTATCAACATTAATGTGATATTAATTAGAGTATTAGGAATAGTACCAATAGTTATAGCATCAGAAGTATTAATGATAACGTGAATCTTAAAATTTTGAGACACTCTTTAAAATTATATTATATATATATATATTAATTAAAAAAATGAATTATCTTAGAAACAGAAAAAATAAAGAAGATGATAATAAAGAAGGATCTGGTTCCCAGACAAATGCAAATAAGGGAAAAAATAATAAAACAAAGACAAGTTGGTGTTGTAGTAAATATATAGATGAACATATACGAACCAAATGTAAATATTCTATTTTGATGGGATTATTTATTGTATTTTTAATTTTTATTGGTTTTTTTCAAAAATGTTTAGAATTTTATCACACCCATTTTTATAAGTTCAAATATATTGACATATCTGATACAGAAAAATTAAAAGAGGTATTCTTTAGTAATAAACCATATTTAGTTTATTGCAAAAATGACAAAAAGGATGTTATACATCCTGTTATTAATAGTAGTATATCAAGTTTTCCATCTATTTTAAATGTAGCCATAACGAATTGTAAAAGTTTATTACCTAGTAAACAAAATGTTTATCAACGTTTTAATTTAAGTGATAAGACAAAGGCTTTTATAGTATGTTATGGAAGAAAACCAAAACCTATTACTGATGCTATATTAAATAATAGAAAAAAATTTATATCATTTGTACATGAATCACTAGTATTTGGGGTACCATTTTTTAGTAAATTTCCACAATTTCAAACAAAATGTCTAAACAAAAATAAGAAATGTGTTTTATTTATTAGTAGCGTAAATTTAACTACCAAAAGTGTTAAATATAATTATATTAATGATATATTTATTAATAATAAATATTTTGATATTAATCCTATGATAGTTGATAATAGAAAATTCTTAGTTAAATTAAGTGATGAAGTATTTAATTCTTATTCAAAAAAAAAAGATATTCATGTTTTATGTCTTTTTAATAATAGTATTGATGATACTACTAATGAATATTATGGATATTTTTATAAAGATGAATTTGATAATTTTAAAAAAATGTCCTCTTTTATATCGGGTTGTATAAAAGCTACTCCTACAAGTCGTGAAACAATTAAATTATCATCGACCCCACAAATTAAATACCGAGCTAGTAAAAAGAAATGAAGAATTACACAAGTCAACAGAAAGAAAAAAAAAAATAAAATAATACATATACGCATAAGTTTGTAATTTCTACATATTATGCTCATATAAAAGTTTAGAACTCCTTCTGAAATATGGATGAATGAAAAAAATTACATAAATATTTATTTAGTTGCGTGAAAAATATACGACCATTAATAGTAAATATAACTATGCATATTCCCTAAAATGTTTAAATCCCGTAAATGTTTCAAATGCTTATATTTGATTTTGTTTTTATTCTATTTATTTATTTTTTTTTTTAATAATATTATTTATTTAAAATTTTTTTTAATTTATTCTTTCTTTTTTTGTTTTTAAATTATGCTTTTGTAAAATTTCATGTTTATTCGTTTCTATGTGTTAAAATATATGTCACCATAGAGAACAAAAATACATACGAAGGAACTTATACAAATTTTGTCTTTTATAAAATGCATTTTTTTTTTTTATTACCTGCACAAATATTCATATATATGTATATATATGAATTGCATATTTATGCTTCCAAAGTTTAATATGATAAATGCATTTCATCAATGATTTTCAAAAACGCTATATATTAACCGTAAATTTTTAAAACATTCAAAAAAAATATATATAGCTATCGATATGTATAACTATATATACGTACGGATATTTTTTTATTTATTTATTTATGAAATATAAATTTCTCAAAAAAAAAAAAATTGGCTGTATACACACGTCACAAAAAAATGATGAATTATTTCATCAGAATACGCTGAAAATTATAATTTAGTTTCTAATTCCTTATTGGGCAATATTGTAAAACATTTAAAAATAATATATTCATCCTATAATTAAAATTATATACATAGACATGTTTCATTATTTGTAAAGTTGTACATTATATGTATATTGGTTAATGTAATACCAATTTTAGTCACTTTTATTTGTATTTTCATTTTTCTTTTCATCTTCGTTTTTTGGTGTTTGATCATAATTTGTTGTTTCGCTAGGTTGACCTACAATTTTATAATAAATTCCCTTAAAAAAATTTGTATGTTCAACTTCGAAGTTTCTTTTATCTCTATTATTTTGTTTATTTGGTAATACAATTTTCATAATTTCATCATTCTCTTGTTGTAACTCTTTTATTTGTAATTTTAACGTTTCTAATTTATGATTTAATGCTAATTCTTTTTTTGACTCTTTTATACTATTTCTTTTATATTCAGCAATAATAATTAAAGCTGCTGTTAAGAATATGATGGTTTCTCCAAGTATTTCACTACCTACATTCACAGATTTACTTTCGCTTATATAAGAACTATAATTAACATTGGTTAAATTTGAATTATAAAATTTTTTTTGGATATATTGTTCAAAAAAATAATATTTTTTTCCGCAAAATATACATATACTTTTAAATTTTTTATTTTCTATAGCCTTTTTCTTTATATAGCCGGATATAGGTTTGCTTATTTGTCTTACTAATACAATTCCGATTTTAAAAAAAGGGATCATTTTCTTGTTTTTTTTTTTTTTTTTTTTTTATTTATTATTTTTTTATAAATTTCTTTTCTTTATCACTTCATATATTTTGTTAAATTGTCAACGCTATTTCATCCCCCCCTTGTTAGGAATATTCATAAAACGTATATACAAATATATCTTTGTATTTCTATTATCCTCTGTGTAATGTATTGTTTGTTTGTTTTTTGTCAATACCTTTCATATATTTATTTTTTAATGTTATTTTCCATATTGTATTTCCTTTTAAATCTGTCATTTCTTTATTGTTTGGTCCGATTTTTCATTAAAAAAATAAATATAGACGAGTTATTTTTGTATTTATAAAATAACACATGAGTGTAATATTTTTTTGAAATATATAAAAAAATTAGGAAACTTCTTTTATTTTAATTTTGTTCTGGTCACTTTAAAAATGCATGAAAATATACATTTAAATAGAAAATTGAAAGAAATGCGTCAAATATATATATTATATGTATTCTCCCATATGCTTCATTTTTTTGCAAAATTATTTGCAATAAAAATAATATATACTATATTGTGCATATATAGGCATTTATTTTTTACATATTTTATTTTTTTTTAAATAGTTACATATAAAATAATAATTAATAGAAATTTACTAAACTATGTAATAGTTGTAATTTTTTTAAATGAAACATTTTTTTAATATGCATGACAGCGTATAATACAATAGTACTAAATAATTGAAAAGTATATTATAATTTTTCAAAAATATGAAAACGAATAAAATTGTTCATATAAATATATACATGTACAAATATTTTTTCCCCTCTTTTTAAATGCTTTAATAAAATGTAAGTGTAACCATCTTAAAATGAGTGAATGATTTATGAAAAATAGCAAGTAATTAAAAAAAAAAAAAAAAAAATGAAAATGACGAAAAAAACGAAAAAAAAATTGAATTCTTATAAATAATGAACGATATTTTCCATATCAGCTTTGTCCGCAAATATTGAATGGGTACCGGTTGAAGATTCCTTCATTTTTTTTGTATCATCAAAATTGTTTAAACTTTCCAATTGCATTTGTTCCTTTTGGAGAGTAAGATTTTTCATATCTTGTCTTCTCTCTGGATTTTGTCTATCCAATTGTTCAATAATTTTTTTTTTTTTTTTAAGAATTTTTTGTGTCCTACCTCTATAAGATTTATATTTAAAAACGTCAACTTGTGTGTGTTTGATTCCATCATTAATCATTGATGGCCTTCTATAAATTTTAATATTTTTTGGTGCATATATTTCAAATATTTTTATTCCTCGTCCTGTTATTGAAAACCAGCATAAATCTGATATGACAATATCATCTATACTTTCATAATCTTTACCCAAAACTTTAACAGTATGTTTTACAAATGGTTTTAGTAGATCAAAATCTGAATAAACATGGGGAGGATATAAAAAAGAACATTTTTTTTTTTCTAAAAAATTTTCAACTTTTTCACTTCTACACATATGTATTGTGACTTTATTTGATATATAAAAAGTTAGTAATGCAAAATTCCCATAAATTAAATTAATATAACATAAACTTCCTAAAATAATAGAATAATCATCTTTAAGCTTATAAGTAAAAGGTTGAATTTTTTTATTTATTATTATACTATTTAAATCGATATCCTTATATAATATAGAACTATATTGATATTTTGTTGGAATTCCAATAGTATCAATTATATTAATATCTTTTTTTAATTTGAACACATTATAATTTAATGTTGTATATGGTATATTTGAAACCGTTACCCCTCCTTTTTTTCTTTTGTTATATATATCTCCTATATGTTTATAATTTATAAATTTTAAAAATGAATTTAAAAAAGATGATTTGCCAACATTTACACACCCAACTATATATATATCAATACCTTTATCTATGTCTATATAATTTTTCATTCTTTCTTCTAATATATTATAATTATAACATTTCAATGCTGATATAAATATTAAATCATTTATATGAGTATTTTTTATTTGTCGTATCATATTACGGAACCATATTTTTATAATATCAAGATTTGTCGATTTAGGTAAACAATCGATTTTATTAACTAGCCATATAATATTTATATCTTTATTTTTGCATCCTATATACAATTCAGGAAGTATAGTATTTTCAATATTTGTTATGTCTATTATATAAAGTACTAAAGATTTTTTTTTCATTTTTTTTATTAAATTATTCATTATATTATTTCTATCAGCTTCTATATATTTAGCGTTACTTATATCCATTTTTTCTGCATCTAGTCTTTTTATTTCATTTCGTTTTTTTAAAATATCTTTCTTCTCATACATATTAATAAATCTTTTGTCAATGTTATATGAACTATCTTCATAATATTTCACTTCAGATGTGTTATTCTCTAAAATATTAATATCATCTTCATTTTGAAAAACACTTTTTTTATTATTAATTTGAGAATCTGTTTCATCATTTATACGTACTTCCTTCGCTTCACATTGATCATTTTTTATATTTTCAAAATTATTTTCGTTTATTTCATCATATTTTTCTTGTTCGTCTGCAAATTTATTTATCTCAATAGAGTTTCGATGTAACTTTTTTTTTATAAAAGTAAGGGATTTATTGTTACATTTGTTAGCATTAGTTATGATATTTTTAGTCCCTTTAGAAATGTCCGAATAATTTTCTGACAACTCTTTTGGTTTTTCAACGTTTTCCTTTTCTTCATATCGTTCTACAATAATTTGATTATTATCAGTATTTTCATTTTTTACACTATTTAAATTTTTCTCAAAATGCTGTTCCTGATTTTCTTCTTTATCTTTTTCCTTCAAATGGTCAAATTTAATATGATCATTATCAAGATTTATCTTTTCGTTTTTGTAACTATCTGTTGATTTATTTATATTTTTTTTTCTTTCTTGATTTAATCGAATTTGTTCTTGCAAATCTGTTCGACATTTTATAATATTTTCAATTCTATTAACATCGACATCACATTTTGTATCTGATATTTTATAATGTTGTAATCTATAACAACGTTTGCATAAAATAATTTTTGTTTTAACTCGATAGTTCAAAAAATTATTAACATCAACTTTTACTCCATCAGGTATACAGTCTACTTCTTCACCTTTAACTTTTGTATAAAACTTTAATCGACCATTTGTATATTTTTCATAAACATTAAATGGAATATACCCACTTTTTTTTTCATCAATAGTTTGTAAAAATTGACCACACCCAATACAACTAAGCTTTCTTAGTGGATTTGTATAAAATGGGTCATGTTCTATCTTTAAATTGGTATTATTATTATTATTATCATTGCTATATTGTCTGTTATAAAACGCTTTTAACGCGTTTTTAGGTGAGTTTGTTATTATTCGATATAATTTTGTGTTGTGGCATATATTTCTACAAAGTATTTTCAGCATTTATACAATTCCCTTATTATTTATGTGCGCCCTGTTTCCATACATATGTATGCTACAAATATGTATGCAATACGAATATGTATGTATATATATATTTATTTATTTACTTGTTAAATTCTATGCCAAAAATAATATTGCTAGATATGGAAACACCCGATTGGAAACGTGCTCATATGCAATAATTTTATAAACACAAAAAACTGGAGAAAATAATCTGTGCAACTTTTCTACAAAATTTAAATTAATTCAATTTAATGAAATATGGTTCAAAAAAATAACTTAGAAAATTTAACATTACAAATTCAACAATAGCAATGTTTTATTTTTGGAGAATTGGCAAAGTATATTTTACATTTTTTTATATTTTTTAATTTTATATTTTTTTTGTTATATTTATTTTTTTGAATATCACATCATCTACATATTATAGCCAATGTATATATAGCATATAACTATTTATTAACAACATTATTGTTGGAAAAAAAAAAAAAAAATTATATATGATAGAATAATTTTCATTTAGATTTGAAGGAAATATAATTTATTAGAATTTTAAATTAAAAAAATATTTAACACCCAACTTATTTTATTTTCATTGACATAATACAATATTATTTTATAATTAATATAGGATTTTTCATTTTATTCAAATATAAGCTTTAGATTTGTTAAAAAATTGTATGTAATAATTTTCATTTTTTTACAATGTATTAAATATACACACATAATATATACCAGCATATTGGCACATCAATATGCTTTTACCATTTAAAAGTTCGCAAAATTTAATAAAATTAGAGAATATGCAACTTTAGTTGTATTATATTAACCATACATGAATTATATTAACATTTTAACGGGCACAAAATAATAATTTATGCAAGAAAAACAAAATGAAAAAATAAGTGGAAAATTATAATATAAAATGCATAAACTCATTTATTATCTTTTGTTCCAATTAAATGAATTAATTTGTTTATTTTATTCAAACTGAAATAATAATTTTTCATTTTTCATGGTCAATGTTTGGAAAGAAATGAAAAAAAAACGTCACAATTTCTCAATAAAAGTAATATATTTATAATTTTTTTTTTAATTTTTCAACTTCGTTATAGAAGTCATCATAAGTTCTGAATCATATTCAAGATCTGAAATTACACACTTGTAGTATTTTTCAATTTGATGAATATGTGGAATTTGAACTTTACTAATAAAATTAATAGCCATACCCTTTGTTCCAAATCTTCCTGTTCTTCCAATTCTATGAATATAAGTTTCCATGTTTACATTTTGATTTGCTATACCATCCGATGAATTAGTTATTCTACCTTGATATATATATGGCAAATCAAAATTAATAACTAAGCTTATAGATGGAACATCAATACCTCTAGATAATAAATCTGTACATATTAAAACTTTTGATATACCTTTTTTAAAATCAGACATTAAAGCATCTCTTGTTTTAGGATCCATACCCATTACATTTGTTTTTTCAATTTTATTTCGTGTAAATCTACTAATTACACTATCTGCACAAATTAGTGTAACATTGTGATTATTATCTGTCATAAATTGATATAAATTATATGCTGATTTTTTTGAATTAACAAATATAACACATTGTGATATAGTCATAGAACAATATAATTCAGATAAATAATAATATTTTTGTTCATCATTTTCTGTTATTAAATAATATTGTTTGACACATTTTAGAGTCAAATCTTCTTGTCTTACACTTATTTTTGTTGCTCTTGGTGCAAATTTATCAGCAAAAAGTCTTACATCATCATTATATGTAGCAGAAAATAAAAGAATTTGACAAGTTTTTGGTAAAAATCTTTTTATATTTTCAACTTGTGATGACATATTATTTTTAATATCAATTAAATCATCTGCTTCATCTAACACAAATATTTTTATATTATTAGTGTCAATATATCTTCTTTTTAAAAAATCTAAAGTTTTACCAGGAGTACCAACATATATTTGGAACCCACTAGATTTATTATATTTTTCACATAATGGAACAGCTAAAAATGTGTTAACATTTAAATATTTTGTAAATTTACAAACTACACCATAATTTTGTTGTGCCAACTCTCTGGTTGGACATATACAAACTGCTTGCAATGAATACATAGTTCTATTAATTTTTGATAACATTGCAATTACAAAAGTTAATGTTTTACCAGATCCATTTTGTGATTGGGCAATTAAATTTTTATTACTATCTAATATGATTGGTAATGCATATGCTTGAATTTTTGATGGTCCAAAAAATTTTAAGTAAGTTAATATTTGTATAAGTTCATTATCAATTTTTAATTCTTCCCATGTATTTTTAGAATGATATAATTTAAAGTCACTTTGTTCCTTTCCGGTTGTTTCTGCATTTTTGCCGAGGCTCATATATTTATCAGCTAACTTAGCCATATTTGCAGAAATAGATACTCCATTTGTTTTTTTAATAGATTCTTTACTATATTGTTCGTTATTATCCTTATTCTTTCCATCATTTGTTATGTTGATGTTTTCAATTAATGATATCGCTTCTTCTTCAAGAGGCAACTCTGGTTCACAATTTTCAATTTCATAATCATCATTATCTTCGACTAATGCGCTGTGTTTTTTTTTTATGACATCTCTATTTTCTTCATTTAAGTCACCATTTTTTTTATCATTATTTTCACTTTCATTTGTTTGATTTACTTTAGATTGACTTTGGGTACTTTTTTCTTCTGAACTTTCATCTTTTTTCTTATTGCCTTGTGTTAATTTTAGCATATCTTCAGGTGACATATTTACACCCTTTCCACTCATCATACTTAACATAGTTTGAAGAACTTGGGGATCATCTTTATTTTTTTGTAAATAAGATAAAAATAAACCCATAACGTTTTCATCTTCTTTTTTTTCTGTTGCATCTTTATCTTCTTTCCCATTCTCATCGTTTATTTCGTCATTTTTTTCATTTTTTTCGTTTATTTTTTCGTTTATTTTTTCGTTTATTTTTTCGTCGATTTTTTCATTGTTTTCATTTATTTTTTCGTCGATTTCGTCATTTACTTGTTCGTCACTTTGTTCATTTTGTTCATCTACTTTTTCGTCATTTTTTTCGTTTATTTTTTCGTCATTTTTTTCATTGTTTTCATTTATTTTTTCGTCGATTATTTCCTTTGGTTTTTCTTCTGTTAAACTCATTTTTTATTTGACTATTTTCAAAAAAAGCTATGTGTAAATTTATTATTTTGTAAATATACTACGCGCTTTTATTTTTAATTGATCGTTCTTTTTTGCTCTGTTTTATAAAATTATATTCACTATATGTATTAAAGAAATGCGAAAAAAAGCTATACTTTGAAGCCTTGATCACAATTCAAAACATATAAGTACATATAGATATATCAAATAACCATTTGTACATGTTTATATGGCATAATGATAATTCAATGCTGCTACATATAGGTATATATAAATTTGACCAAAGAAAAATAATTAGTCTTGGTTTTTCCTTTTTAATGATAACATGAATTATGTTATATATATTTTTTATATCTTCAGGAAAATAATTAATATTTGATTTGTAGGCTCGTTTTTTTTTGCAATTTTATTATATCCCTATAACCCCAATTTTCAAAATTAGCACGAAAATACGGACTTTAAAGTATAAAAAAATAATATATAAAATAAATAAATTTTATACTTGTAATAACAAATGTATCTTTTAATTTTTATTTAAAAAATGCATATTAATAAAATCTCTAATTCAATAGTTTCATAATTTGTACTGCCAATGTTGTGGATTAACATTATTTTTTTAATATATACAAATAGCTATTTAAAAGTAAAAAAATAAAAATAATATGATAGACTTGAAATATTCAATTGAAAAATATTTTAAAGGTAATTAAAAAATAAACAAAAAAACATTGCAGTGGAGAATTCATATTACATATATAGGCCTACATATATGCATATGTATATATAATATTTGGCATGGTAACTTTTTTCCACACCAACATTTATATAGACTTCAGTGTTTTTAAATATGCTATATTTTTTAATTGAATATCTATATATGAAATTAGCTGTATGTTTTTAAAAAATTTCCATTTTAATACCAATAGTTAGTTTTTGTATATATGAATCTATACATTGAAAAATTATAAAAAAAAAAATTTAAAGGAATAATATATTTTTGAAAAATATAAAGCAAAAAATAAATATTTTATCTTATGAAATAACATTTTTAATATTTTAAATGGGTCATGATAATAATATGGATAAATATGTTATGAGGTTATAAATAATAGTTAGTTGATCATACATGTATGAATATTATATATAATTTTTTATAAGCTATTAAATTCTTTAAAAGATAAATAATAATAAATTCTAGTAAAATTTGTATGGCATATGTACAAATACATTTATATGTACTTAATACAAATGATTTGGAGGGACACATGAAAATGTCATATAATATGAAATTAAAAAAAATATTTTTATACCTTTTTATTTGTTTTAGATTTTTGGCTCTTTAATGTTGTAATATATATATATATATTTTTTTTTTTTTCATTTGCAAATGCAATAATAATAAATTTCAATGAAAAAGAGAAACGTGTGTTACAATTTTTGCATACGCCCTTGAACTATACGCTCATAATATTTGCATAAAAGCCCTTGCACATCATGTGTACAATATTTTAAGCAAAATGTAAGTTTTTTGTAATGGAGATATTTGTTTTGAAATATATTTTTTAAAATCATTTTAAAGAAATATTTTTATATTAATTAAAAGGAATTTATTATGTAGGAAATATCGCCATTTTTTAGTTTTAAGAATTATAATTTTGTTCTACTCTTACAACATATTATATTTTTTTAAAATATAAAAACATGTAAATAGTATAATATGCACACAAAAAAAATATCACAAGCATTCTTGTGTAACACTAAATTTGGCAACTAATCAAATAAAATTCATATATTTTTTTTTACATATTATAAAATATTTTATTATATATATAATTTAAATTAACGTTGCTCATAACATTTGCAACCATTTTTCGTTGTTCTTTTGAACATTGCCAAAAATTAAATAAATTATAAAAGGATAAAAATAAGCATATAAAACATAATAAAAACCAACAAAATTGTAAGGACATTAACATTTGTATTGTTTGCATAAGCCATATTAAAAAATATGCATATAATGCATACCAAAAAATATTTTTGTCCATATTGCTTAATGAGTTTTCTTCAGAAGATTGGAAAACTATTTTGTTAGAATAATCCGGGTTGGCATCAATCCACCATATCATTTTTACTAAAAACCTTAAAAAAAATATATACAGGTATTTATGTATACATGTATAATATAGTAACTATCTACGAAATTAAGTCACTTTCCTTCCTTACCTTCCAGTAATATTTTTAACCAAATAAAAATCCAACGATACTAAAAAAAGAGTTATTGCGAATGTTATAATGAAATCATTTTCCTTAGACTTTTCATTTTGAAATATGAAGGGTCCAATGAAATATCTACAAGTTATAAAATAAAATAAAAAAAAAATGGCATATATATGTGTGCATTTTCCAAAGCAAAAATACCAACAATAATGTTTTCCCCATAAGTTCAAATAAAATGTGTGAATTTTGTAGGTAAGTGTTATTAAGATAGCCAATGCATATTTTCAAGAAGGGGAATTTAATTTATGTATGCAAATATAATATGCATTTTTGAATATGTATATGATTTTTTATAAAAATTATTACAATATTACAGATAGGAGTTTAAAAAAAATATGGGTTAAACATACATATGGGTGTTTCGTTTTTTGCATAAATGTATTAAAATAATCATTCAAGTCATTTTTAATTAATGAATTAGCATTAAAATCATAAGACATATTAATGTTCATATTGTTATCTTTTGATACTGGATAATTAACACTGGTACTTTCATTTTGTTCATTTTCATATATATTGTTTCTATTCATTTTGAGGGAAAGTAATTTGCTAAAACTACAATTTAAAATATGTTCTCATGGGGTATAAGGTGTACATTTATTTATTTGTCAATATATTCGAGTTTTAAAGAAAAAATAAGAAAAATAAAAAAAAAATTATAATAGTTACTCAAAAATAAGTATACTTTGACGATCTTTAGTATTTTTTAATATTTTATTTTTTTTTATTCCCTGCTTCAACCTTAAAAAATGTTTTTTTAAATTTCCCTTAGATATATATTTACCCCCTTTAACAAATGTGTATTAAGTGAAATATTATGCTCAATATTATATATAGTTATAAATTTTTTTTCTCATCACTTTAGTAATAAATTAATTATTTTTTTATAAGTTATATTTTTTTTTTTATTGAATTATTATGGTGTTAAAAAAAGTATATATAAATCAATTTTTAATATTAATATATAAGATGTTGCATACATATAATAATATTACATATAAGGAAATAAATGCCTTATATACCACCAGACAAATTTATACCTATAATAAAACAACACAATTATTATATATGTATATAATTAGTTTTTTTAATGTATTAAATGGTTGGTATATATAATTAATCATATGAAGGGAAAATAGCATATATACTTATATATATAATAACAATAATAACCTGTTGTGTAATGTTTCGATTTTAACCATTTCTACATGCTATTAATTTGTAAAATAAAGCATAAAATAATTTATTTTTTCCTACTCATTATATATATTTTGTTGCAAAAAATTGTCGGAAAAACAAGAAATGAATAATAAACATCAATATAAAATGGTAGCTATAAAATCGAAATAAAAGAAAAACGGATTAAATTTTTTAAAATATTAAAAAAAAAAAAAAAAAATTGAATTGGTGACATATTTTATAATTCCTAGTTTTATATCGTGTTCATTGCTTTTGGAAAATGCAGTTTATTATAACTTTTTTAATAACTATTTTAAAATTCTCATTTTTTTAATAATTCAAGAGTAACGCTATTTTTTTTGCTAATGCATAGAAAGGGGAAATTATTCTCTTTCGAAATTAATTTTTGTTAGTTAACATATGTATATAATATAAGTAGGAAAAACCATCTTTTTTTAGTATGATCAAAATATAAGAACCATATATATTAATGACCACGTTTTTTGTCGTAACTTTATAACAAATTAAAATAATTTTTAAGGAATTCTATTATTCGCTATGCTCTTAGAAAAGGGAATAAAATATGATAGAAATAAAAAAAAACAAAATTAACAAAATAAAGTAGATATACTATTATTCGTATTGTATTCACTAAAGAACCCTTCAGAATTGTACTTCTTTCATGGTAATAAAGTAATAGTCATAAAATTTTGAAAACCAAAAATGAAGGACGATTTAAAGGAATTAAGCAAGTATGAATATACAACAGAATCGGATAGAGATTCACAAACGTCAAATTCAGATGACGAAATAGAGGAAGAGATAGATATATATTTAAATAATGTTAATGAAAATCATATAAACAATATTAATACATATCTGATACAATATCCATTGCGGCCAAAATATAGGCCATATAATTTTACAAATAATATTCAAAAGATATATAAATGTAAAAATTATAATAAATTAAAAAACATAAAAAATAATTTCAGTACAGATGAAGATACATATATATTTGAATATAAATTACATGAAAATATAAAAGATGATGTTATTCATGAATCGAATACAATATATAAAGATGAACAAATTGATAAAAATATAAGTAGGTTAATAAGCACTAGTGTTGTGTGTGAATATATTACTAATTGTATATGCGTATTTCAATATAACGAAATAAAAAAAAAAAAAGAAATATATATGATACCATTAAAACATATTTACCAATTTAAACCATGTTATGATAATATAAAATTTAATTTGAATCATAATTACAAAAATTCAACTCTTGAAGAAGAAGATGTTGAACGAGAAATTGACACAGATTCTGAATTGAAGAAAGAACAAAAAATGATAAGGAATGAAATAGGAGTGAAAAATGAAATAAGTAATTCCACAAAAGCAGAAGAAGATAATAATAAAGAAAGAAATGATAATATAAATAATTTAGTAGATGAAAGTTGGATTAGTATTGGAAATATATTTGAACCAGATTCATGTGAAGCTCATGAAATTATATCGTTGTTTACAAATTTGAATGTAAATAAAAATATGGTTTTACAGTCAAACAATAATTTTGGTGAGGATAGTGAGAAAATAAAAAGAGATGATGAAAATATGAATGATGTTGAGGAAATCGAATTTAATAGTGATGGATATTTATATATAAATCAAATATGTAAATATACCAATGAAAATTGGAATAATTCGTTATGCAACAATAATAATAATAATAAAGAACATAAAAATAAAGATATTCATGGAAAAAATAGTGGTAATAATTATAAGAATACAGAAGACATATATACAAATTTAAATATGATACATTTATTTTCTTTAACTTTAGATGAACAAATATTAAAAATAATGAGAATGAAAAATGTTCAAAATTTTAATGAAATTGAAAAAATTATTAAAAAAAGTGTTAATAAAGATGTACTAATAAATACACTAAAAACGTATTGTGTTAATATGTTAGGATTATGGGTAATTAAATCAAAGTATTTATATAAATTTTTAAAATGTAAAGATGAGGAAAACAAAAATGATCCAGAAAAAAAATTAAAAAATTTTTCTTATGTCGATTATAAAATTAGTGTGCGAAATTTATTACTAGTAATCATATTTAAGCAAGTTGAGCCACTTTTGTTAAAATATATAAATGATAAAAAGGAAAAAAATGATTCTATAGGGATACAAAATTTTGGTATTGAACAAAAAAATAGTATAAGTGGTAATAATTTGAATAAAAAGATAAATTCATCAATGCCTATAATAATGGAAAATTTTGAAAAAGCAACAAACTTGCCAAATAGTGTACTTTCCGAAATATTCATTCCTTTGTGTGAATATAAATATACTGGATATTTTTTTAAACATAAAATGGATGAAAATTTTGTAGATAATAATACTGAATTGTGCTTATTTTTTAATGAAAAATGGAAAAATAAAATGGTAAAAGTTGCAAAAATTATTCAAACACATAAAAATAGTAAAATTGTTATTAATGATTATAAATTAGATATTAGAACTATAGAAAAAACTATTACAGATTTATTATATAATAGTTGTTTATTTTTTGATGATATATATAATAAAGTAAAAAAGGAACTTAAAAATACAAACATCGATCTACAAACATTTGAACGAGCTTTAAATAATATTGCAATTAATATAAATAATATCTGGCTTTTACGTATAGATAACCAAAGTGAATTTAACAAATGTAGAAATGCAGTTATTAGTATTTATCAAAATAATCATAATTCGATTTTGTCCAAAAATGAAATTATTCAACATACAGAAAAAATTATAAAATCCCCTCTAACCATTCCGGATATATATTTTAGAAATATTTTAAAAGAGTTTTGTGTTCATAAAAATGGAAAATATTTATTTAAGGGAAATGATCAATTGAAGAATGGGGGTACTGATATTTAGACACACATATTTTTGACCTAAATGATATTATTATATATGAAATAAAGATATATGTATGCATTTTGGATTTTTCATTTTTTTTATTAATTTTTTTTTTGTTTTTTTTTTCAATTTTTTAAACGAATGATACGTATTTGTTCATCAAAATAATTCGGTGATAATGAAATATCACAATAAAACTTCAAACTTTTATATTTTTAAGTATTAAACATATTTAAACCATATTTTTATTCATCTATAGCAAAATTCTTATTTTCCCTTACCATTTTTTAATTTGGCTCGAGTTTTATAGTTCCAATATTTATGTTGATCAAAATATGGTGTTTTATATACAAATTTACAAAAAGTTATAATCATCATAAGAATATATATATATATAACTTTTATCGTGGAAATAGTTTACGTCTATACATTCTATATGATTATTTCTTTACATATAGTATATCGCTTTTTTTGTTTTTTCATCAAAACAATTGCCGTCTTTTTTTTCACATATTTAAAAATACATATATAAATGAAAACAAATAAAATTTGATATTCTATTGAGCAATCTTAAAATTTACAAAAATGGGATTTTCCTATAAACCCAAAATAATCATAAAAAATATTATTATTTTTTATATAGTTTTATTTATGTATTGTTTTAGTAGGCTTATTGTTATGAATAATTCCGACATTAGGATCATACGCATTAATAAAATGACTACTAAATATGTGGAAAATTATTTTTTGTAAAGCGCAATCTATATATTAATAAGTGCATATATTTCGTTAGTATACATATGTTATACATAATGTGTGTGTAAAGACTATTCTCTGAAGGAATTTTGAGGGATAGATCTATATTAGAGTTTCCTCCTTTATATTTTGCAAAAGTTAAATTATTTTAGCTATGCATCGTGTAAATGTTTTCCTAATTATATATATTTGATCTCGCAGTTTGATTGATAATTATTTCTTTTTTTTTATACACAAAATACTTCTTTAATGGTTTTTAGAAAAGTAAGCATATTTTTATTAATGTATTTTTTTCTCAATTTTTAAAATATCCAGAAAGGCGTAATAAGAATATTACACTTGAAATAAAGATAACACATGTGCATATTTACATATATTCAATTTGTGTATAATTATGTTTGGGTGTATTTAAAATTTTTATAAATTGATAAAAAATAACATATATATTTTTAAGAATGTGATTATTCTCATTGCGAGGAGGAGAATTAAATCCAGCTAAGTTTATTATTTTTATGAGCTTCCCCATTCGAAATTTTGCAATTTTTGTCAATGTTTTTTTTATATATATTTTGAGAATTTTTTTAATTGTTTTATTTTTTTTACCATAATAGTATTCGCTATTTATTATTTTTACCATATATATTTTTTGCTTTGTTTTTGATAACCCTGGGAAAATTCTTTCCCTTGCATTTTATATATATCGCCTCAATTTAGTTAAATCTTCATTTCGATGCGCTTATTTTTTAAATGCAATCATATTCGCTTTAATTAAAGAAATTATATTTTTATTTTTTTAAAATTATAAATACACACACACACATATATATATATATATACATTTTTTTGTTCGAGATATATATACCTTGCCACCTCTACACCAATAGTAATATAAAAATGCTGACTACATATAATGTGCTTTGGAAAAAAGAAGACGAAAATGCCAAACTCGAAAAAAGGAGTAAAGGTATAAATACTTGTGAAATAAAAGATAAAAAAGAAACAGAATGTTATATATCTGATTATGAAGAATTAATAAATGATATAGAAGATTTAATAGAAGAACAACAAATTAATGAAACTGAAAAATTATATAAAGAATCTAAAGCCCCTAATGAAAAATTTAATAAAAAAAATAAATTAAGTATAACTGATTTATCTGCTCAATTATGGTGTGAGCAACAATTAGAATTAGTTTTAACGACAGGTAAAAGAAAAGAAACTGAAGCTATGAAGTTAGGTATAAAAAGACATGAAGTATTAGAAAAAGAAGATCATATAATTATAGATGTTGAAGTAAATACAAGAGAAGAATCGTTAGGTTATCGTTTGTTAAATACTATTATACTTTTAGGACAATTATATGAATGCAAAAAAGCAAGAGAAATATGGGTATTTGGTATAGTTCGAAATTATGTACTTAGAGGGATTATTGATGAACTTCGAATTGAATATGATAGGGTTTCTAAAAGAGAATATTTAATAATATCCGATACGAAAACAAGAAAAGAAAAAAAAGAACCAAGTTTAGCACAAAAAAAAACTTCAGCCATACAAGTACAAACATATTGTTTATTATTACAACATTTAAAATGTGGAAAAACTGATTATCAAAAATTATTCGAAATTTATGAATGCGATCCAAATTTTGAATTCACTGATCCAAATTTAGTCAAATATAAGAATTTAAAAAATTTAGCTAAAGAAGTTAATAAATTATTTTTAAAATTACCAAAAATTAAAGAAGAAATGGAAATTGTTTATGAGCATCAAGGTGTTGAATTTTCAAGAAATCACATCCCTTATTTTTATGATTCAACATTATATACAATTAATATTCTTTTAGATTATTGGGATGGTAAACGATCTTCTGATGTCGTAGAAGATTCTGATAAATGGAAATGTAAATTTTGTGATTTTGTCAAAAATTGTGTTCGATGTCCATTAGAAAGTTAAAAGTTACAATTTTAATCATATTGAACTATAAAAATAATTTATCATTTATACAAATCTATTATCTCTATGTGCGCATTTATATATGCCCTAAATATATATCAAAAGAAAATATACCGTAATGAAAATAGTTTTTTTTAAATAATGTTTTAGTGAACATTAATAATATTTTTTTAAAAGGATCAAAATGATGTGTTATTTTGCCTCCGTTATAATTAACCACATGTTTTTATTGGGGAAATACATTTGAGGAAAATATCTTTTTAAAATTATAATTTTTTTGCTTATTTTCAAAAAAAAAATTAAAAAAGTCTTTAATCACATTTATTTAAAAAACTTTTACAAAAGGACAAAACAACATGGATATATATATATGCAACAGAAAATGTGCATAAATAGTTTACATAAAAAAAAACGTTAAAATAAAACGAATGAATAAGTAAGCGTCTTGGGAAAATACTTAAAAATAATGAAACTGAAATTGGTCAATGAGTATCAAATAAATCAAGTTTAATTCCAACTAATTGGGGTCTAAACTAAAAATGTTTTTTCTTTTTTAATTTTTCTCGATGCACAGGTTTTTCTTGTTTTAATTTATCTATGTTACTATACCCAGAAAATTGTGCATTTGTTTTTTTTTCACTGCTTTCAAATTTACATACATATTTATACACATTAAAAAATTTTTTGATGGCATGTAAAATAACTCGGTTGAGATTTTCCTCATCCAATTTACTTAAAAAAAAATATGGTGATATGTAATATTCTATATAATTTTTAAAGCATTGGTTATGAAAATATGTAAAATTAGTATGTAAATAATTTTTTGAAGGGAAATAAATATGATTGTATTTGTTTTTTTTATGATTACTATCATTTATATAACATTTTATAATTTCATTAAATGTATTTGTTCCTTCTTTTCTATCTTTGTAAATATTTTCTAATGAATAACTAGTTATATTTTCTATGACATGTTCATAATTTCTCACAAAATTTTCGATATCTTCATTTTTGTATTCTTGGTTTATATCAAGGAATTTTTGTGCATCATATTTATTATTTTCAAAATTGGTATTATTTCCTTTATTTATGTTAATATTAGGAATATTCTCAGAAAAAGATGAGAAATCAATAGGGTCATTAATATAGCCTACTTTGTTACATTCATTTTCTTTCCTTAAATTATACAATATATCCATCGTTTCATATGGAATACAAAAATTTTTATATAAATTATTATATTCATTAAAAATATTTTTTTTTCGATTATTATTATTGCAACTTTTTAAATTATAATTGTAATTTATACATGGTTCTATAACAGTTTTATTAAATGTAAAATTTTGATCGAGCATAATTTTTGTCATATTAAAAATATGTTCCAAGCATGGGCTTGAATCCATTATGTCATGATTTTTTTTCAAATCGTCACAAATGAATTCATCTGAATTTTTCCCTATGTTATTTTGTTCTTGGGATTTTTCATTGCCTAATATTATCATGTTTATAAATTTGTTCATTTCATTAATTTTTGTATCAAGTATATCATAACTAAGATTGTGGCATATGTTTTTTTCAGCATCTTGATTAATATTATTAATGTTAAAATTGAAATTATATGTTTGTTCATTTTCTTTTTTTAATGAGTTATCCAAATCTACTGATATAGCATCTGTGTAGTAATAGTCGTTATATGCATAGGAATATTTATAATTAAATTTCTCTTTACATAAAAAACAATAAGATATGTGATAATTGTTTAAATCGAATATTGGAGCTTTTTGGACATAACTATTATATATATAATTATAAAGCTTATTTTTTATTTCAATAAAGTTTATATCATTTGTTAAATTATTAAACAGAGTAAAATAGCTATCCCGTAAGTAGTAAAGAAATATATTTTTAAATGCATTTATCTGTAAAATGTTGTTTCTGTTAAATATATTCACAAAAGAAAAAAATAATGCATTATTATCATCCTTGAAATTTTCCGATGACATAAAATTTATTAGATTAGAATCTTCGTTATTTTTTTCTTTATAACTATTTTCTACATGTGTATCATCAATTTTACTTTTTTTCTTTTTTTCTTTTTTTATTTCTCCTTTAATTTTGCTAGTTTCATTTTTTTCTTCTTTGATTTCTTTCTTAATTTTTATTTTTTCACTTTTTTCCAAATGTTGCTCATTATATATATTGTCTGCAATTTGCAAATGATCTTCTTCGTTTTTTACACAATTTTTATCAAAACTATCATTTCCATAATCTGCTGACGCTAAAATTTTTTTATATTTTTGTGATGTTGATAAGAGTATATTAAGTGGAGCCAATTTCATGGTCATGTGAAAATCGCTTTTTGAGAAAATCATCCACAAATTATTTTGAATGTCAACCTTTTCATTCATTATTCCCACTTCTTTAGTAGTGTAACTATTAATATATGATTCATTCATATTTTTTTCGCCAAATGGAATATTATTATCATTGATATTATTACTGTGATTTATGTAAGAAATGTTAACATTGTTATTATCGATACATATATTGGGAGTTGAATACATGCTATTAATGTTATTTTTCATATCATCATCATTTTGATATATTTCTTCGATTGGTTTTATTAAAAATGTTTGTATGCTTCTTTGAGGTATCCATGATGGAAATTTAAAATCATCTATTTCTAAGCATTTCATAATATTTTTATACATAGATTCACCATCTATATAATTTAAAAGAACATTATTATCTCCAGATAAAGTATAATAATTAGACAAATAAATATCATATGTATTTTGATTACCATATATAAAATCAAAAAAGCTTGTTTCTTTAGTAGATTCATCAGAATATTTTATATCATTATCAATATTATTTGATATAGTACTTTTATCATTCATATTTTTATCTTTTTCATTTTCTTTTAAAAAAAGGAATCTATCTATTTCGTTTTTTAGAGACGAAAAATCAAACAAGTTTTCTACCCCGTTTTTCGCGATAATAAAGTTTGGATTATTTTCGTTACTTTTTTTAATGTCAACTTCTATATCAGATGTCAAATATTGTGCAATGTTTTTTTTCTTTAATTTATCCAAACTACCATTTAACCCTTCTCTATAAGTTTGAGTTTCTTCATAATTCATTTGCTCGTTTTCTGTTGAATATTTTTCATGTTTAATATTTAATAAATTGTCATTTAAATTATTTTTTTCTTTTTCACATGTTTCAAACTCTCCATCTTTTTTTACCATCTCATAATTATATCTTTCATTTGTGGCTCGTGTATTGGTACTTTTTCGAGTACTTCCAAATTGATTATTAAAATTAAATGAACTACTATTTTTTGTAATTGTATTATTATATAGGTCTTCAAAATATGAATAATATTTGCACACAAAAAATTCAATTGGTAAATTAATATTATCAAGATAAATATATTTTTTTTTGCTTTTATTATTGTTCAATTTATCTGAATTGTTAATATAATTATAATTTTGTTTATAATGATTTTCTATATGATTTAGTTTATCCAAGCTTGTCGTAAATCTCAATCCACAAGTTTGACATTGAAATGTTTTGTCTTTGTAATAATATATATATATTTCTTTTAATGAATAAAAATTAATTTTTAACTGATTAATATTTGCAATACTTTCTAAGTCTTTTTGTTCTTTTTCATTTTTTTTGTGTTCGTCTTGTAATCTAACAACAAATGAAAGCAACAATAAAACATCATACATAGATAAGTCATCAATGTATAATAGTTGATTTGATACGTTATTTAATATTATTTTTCCTAAACTAGTAGTTTTATTTTTATCCATTTTTTTTTGAAAAAAGGATATGTTTTTTCTATGTTTATCATTTTCATCTTGTATATTATCATTATAAATAGTTTCCCCTTTGTCATTTATTTGAATATTATTATAAGTATTATATGCATCATTATTTAGAAAATTATTAAAACATGCTCTTGTATCATCACAAAAAATATTTTTATTATGAAAAATATCATGAAAATTAATACTACAAAACTTTTTATTTATATATAATAAATCATTATTATCAAATAAAACACTATTACTACTATTAAAAAAATAATTATATATACTTTTTAACTCTTCAATTTCTTCAATATAATTTTCCATATCTTTAAAATGATCAATACATATATCATTAACATTTAGTATTTTCCTTTTTAACAACTCAAAATTTTCATATAATGATTTTTTCAATTTTTTACGGTCAATATCATAGCCATAATTATTATATTCCTTCAAGAAGTTCCTTTTTTTTGATGTTATAAAATTACTGTATGGCGCATTGTTTATACTGTTTATTGAATTACATGTGTTTAATATATTATCCTCCATCTTTTCTAACGCTAATTATTTAAGTATGTGTGTTTTAATTATAATGATGTTAGAATGAGTAGCAAACACACATATATACAAATTCACGTTTTCTCATATATATATGTATATATATACATATGTAAAAAAAAATCCTGAAAAATGTTTGTATATAGGGATAAATCATATATATGTGCCTATGTAATAGTAATATGACAATTATCTAGTTTAATTTTGGGTTAAGAAAATAATATGTTGGATTTAATGTGTGAATTTCCCCCTTTTGAATATATCTATATAAAGGGAAAATCATTTATATACAATATTTACGGCCATTCTACGAAAGTATAATTAAAAAATGTACCAAACAATGGCTAACAATTTGCATATAATATTATATATATTTGCTAAAATTGTTTGCAAATTTTACAAAATAGGAATGATTAAAAATACTATTAAAATTTATGCAAAAGGAAATAAAAATGTACATATTTTAATTTGTATCAAAAAAAATAGAAAAATCACAATTCAAATCTTTTTTTTAATAAATTTTTAAAAATTACAAATATTGTTCTACTATTTTAAAGCATTAAAAAAAAATGAAAGAAATGAAACGAATATTTTTTTTTTTTCATTCCCACCCTTGCATAAAATTAATATAAATTATTCATATATAGTTAGACGCACAAATATTATACATATGTATATAACATAATATGGGAGCCAATAAAAAGGTGGAAACATAAAACTAAAAAAAAAATAATAATTGAGATGAATAATTTCAATAGTTTTTTTTTAAAACATAAGAATTTAAAAACCCGGAAATATCAAAGGAATAATAAATATATTATGATATTTCCTCGTACTTGTTAAAATGAAAAAAAAAACAAACAGAGTGAAAGAAAATATAATGATAAAAAAAAATAACGAATTGATGAGGGGATAAACAAATTATAAAACGAATAATATATAATCGCTAGCACCCTCAAAAAGAAAATCTTATTTAGTCATATATATAATTCTCTCCAACTTAAAAATGAAGGATACTAAAAACGAGAATATTTGTTAATTATATTTAGTGTTCTAATTTAACCTTTTTATGACACCTACAACCATAAGATAATATATATATTATTAAAAAATATATATTTATTTTATATTTTTCAAAGAGGAATATTAAAAAGTAGCGAATAAATATGCTAGTATATGTGACCATATATATATACATATACATATTTTGTAAGCAACAATTTCTCTATACTTTATTCTATAATATACATATGCATATATTTTGATATATTATGATGAAGTAATAAAACTGTACCATTGCGTAGTATGGCATATTCCTCTTTGTTGGGTAAAATTTCCTTTTTCCGTCCATCACAAAATAATATTTGCATGTGACCATCATTGTATTTACAATCTATTTGTCCATTAGGAAATCTCGAAAGAAAAAAAAAAAAAAAATATATATTCACTTTGAATGGTTAAATTTTTATTAATTATGGCATATTTTTATATATAAATATTTTTTTTACTTATTTAATTGGCATTTGCCAGGTATGTTCACTTGATATATTCCTTTATTAACAAATCGAAATAGCTGTAAAATAATAAGGGTAAATAAAGGGAGATATCAATAGGTAATATATTTGAATTGAGGAACAAGCATGTATCCTTCATACAAATGTATGTTTGTGCAAATAATAATTTATATAAAATCAAATAGTGTAATATAAAATTTTATTTATTATTTTTTGGTTCATCGCCTTTTTTTTACCGTATACGAATTAGGGAAGGTGGCTCGATAATCTTTACTCGGATAAAGATAAATGACTATATTAGTAGGGTCTATGATTTTTTTATTTTTGTTTTTTTCAATAATTTTTAAGCCATCCTCAAATAATGTTTCCACTTTCCCATCAACAAAAGCTTGTCTATATTTTATTTTTTTTGACGATGAAAAGATAGATTCAATAACATGTTCACAAATATTAAACAATTCATCAAAGTTAAAATTTATTATAAAATCCCAGTGTTTACCAAAAGGGTTTAAGTTATGATCACTGTTATTAGGGGTTTTATTTTTAGAATCATTTTCATATTTTAAATTATTATCAAAAAAAATATCATTATCATTATTGAGTTTACTTATATCTTTATTCATATTACTGCTTGAACTCATACTTTCATTTCCTAGATGCTTTGGATATATATTATTCGGTAAATAGACACTAGTGTCACTACTATGCACATTTGAATCATTTGTATATTCACCTTTATTTATATTTTTCTCTATTTTCATCTCATTTGAACTTTGAAAAGAATTTATTGCATTATCTGATGATTTATTTCCTCTGTTGATTTTATTCATATTGTTTACATACTTATTACATGTGCTTAAATTTGTGGTATCAGAATTATCATTTAAAATGGGGATAGATGATTTGGGGGTATTTTCTGTTTTTAGTTGTGAGGGTTTATTATAAAGCATTGATTTTTTTTGTATTTCTTGATCCTTTAAAAAAGTATAATTATTATCATTTTTTTCATCATTACAACTTTCAAAAAAACGGTCTTTAAAATTTTTATAATACTCACTAGCAGCAAGACTCATTTCATCTTCTTGAATTTGTCTCTTATCATTTATTAATTTATCTTTATTTTTATTAATTAAGCATTTCATTTTTTGTAAATTTTTATTTATATATTCTTCCTTTTTTAGAGAATCTAAATTTTGTTTTGTTTTATTTTCCTCATGAAGAAATAGTTTATCCAATGTAATTTTTTGTTTATTTTTTTGTTTTCCTCCCTTTTCCTCTCTATCATTATTCAATAGTTTTTTTTTTGTCAATTTTATATCGTGATATCCATCTTCTATGTTTGAACACTTTTTATAATTACCAGAATCACTACTAGTATATTCATACATTATGTCTAACTCATTTTGTATGATTTTTTTATTTTGATCTTTTATTATTTTTTTAAATTCGTTAGAGTTTTCAGAGCTATCTGTTTTGTCACTATCATTAATTTGGTCTAAATAGTTTAACACTTTTCTAATGTCATTTTCTTTTCTGTTTTTTTTATGTTCGCTATCTTTTATTTTAGACACATTACCTTTTTCCCTGTTTTTTTCTTTCTTTCTATTATTTTCTAAATCACTAGAACATAGATCTTTTTGAATATAATCATTTCCGGAGTATAACATGTTTTTTTCATTTATATCGTTTTCTTTATTATTTCTATCTGTGAGATTTTTATCTTTTTCCTTTGCAACTGTTGTGGCTAGCTTCATTATGGTATTCTGCTGATATTTCTCCATCTTAGTTCTATATTCATCTGATAATTTTAACTCCATTTTTAATTTATCATTTTCAATAGATAAGTGTTCTATTTTCTTTTTCAAATTGTCTACAATAAATTTATGTTGTTTTTTATCTGTTTCGATTTTTTCTTCTAATTCTTTAATTTTATTTTTAAGAATAGCTACATCATTTTTTAATTTTCTTTTATTCATTATAATGTTACGTTGTTTTTCTACTTCGTTTTCTATCCTTTTTTTTTCCTTAAGCCATTTTTTTTTTTCTTCATCTATAGTTTTGATCATTTTTTTTTTTTCATCTTCCATTTTGTTTCGCATTTCTTCTCTCTCTAATTCTATTTCAGCACTTTTTGCAATTAATTGATATTCTAACTTTTTTACTTTGTCTTGTTCATTTTCAAGTTTTTTAATTTGATTACATAATTCAGCATTTAGATCTTTTAATATTGTATCATTTTTATATTCTTCTAAAATAACAGGTTGATTTTTTTCCTTTTTTTTATTAGAACTATTTTCATTAATTTTTGTTTTATTTGGTTTGATAATTTTGTCTTTTAATATTGTAACTACTCCCTTTTTTGGAATTATATTTTTTTTTTTTGGTGTTTCTTTTACTTTTTCACCCTTTTTTACATTTTTTTTTTTATCTTCATTATTAGTTTCATTCCACGATTCTTCATCATTTAAGTCAACGTGGATACATGTACTATCGTTGTCATCACTACTTTTACATGAATTTTTTTCAGAATTATTATATTTTTTATTATCTACCGATTTGGTGTATTCATTATCAATTTTATCTTGTGAATCTAAAACGGTATCTATCTTTTCGGAATTATAACTAATCTTGTTATTTGATGAATCTAATTGATGTTCAAAATTATTTACATTATTTTTTTCATAAATTTTTATGTTATCTTTCCTCGTACTAGTCATTTCATCGTTGCTAAACATTCTTATGCTACTACTAAGTGAATTATCATAGACACTATTAGTTTGATCCCTTTTCACAAACATATCACTTTCGTTCAAGCTTATATTTCTTTTATTATAACTTGAAAAATTTTCATAAAAACTGGTATCATAATTAACTCTAGATGCATTATTACTGCATTTATTTGAAATATTATTTATATTATAATTTATATCTTTATTTATACTTTCATTAATGTAATTATAATCTGAATCCTTCCTAATAAGTTTTTTATTAGGTTCATTAATACTGGAATAAAACATAATTTTTTCTTTTAAATTATCATTTAATATGTTTACAATGTCATTTTCTTGATCATTTTCTTGATCATATTCTTGATCGTTTTCTTTATCGTTTTCTTTATCGTTTTCTTGGTCGTTTAATTTGATTTTGTTTAATTTATATTTTCCCAACAAATTTACGCTCTTTCTTTTTTGATATAATTCCACTTCTTCTTTATTATTTTCAAATATGCTATCTTTTGAATTGGTTGTATTTAATTTATTGTCTTCATTGTCATAATTTTCGTAATTATAATCTCCGCTCTTAGCTAAATTGCTCCACGGATATAAATCTGAATCGTTCATATTAAATATGTTTGAATGTGAATCCATATTATCTGATTCGTTATTACTATTAAGTAATTTTATTTTTTTGATAAAATTTTCATTATGTTTTTTAGGGGATCCATCATCATAGAAACAGCTATCTCTTTCAATGAATTCATCATCATTTTCAGCTTGGCTAGTTGTCATATGACTTTTATTATTGTCTTTATTTCCTTTTTCGAGCTCCTCATAAATATCTTTAAGCATACAAATTTCTTCGTCATTTTTGTCATTTTCATAAATATTATTATTTAATTCCAAGTTTTTTGAATTAATATTTTTTTTTAATTCGTGAATTTCACCAGATTCGTTCATGTCATTTTGATTTAATTTGTTATCTTCAGGTTTATTTATTTGTGGTTTATCAGAACAAAAAAATACGTTTTGTTTTGACTCTTTTTTATTAAATTGTTTTATTATATTTTTTTCTAAACTCTGAGTGTATTCTAGCTCCCCAAATGTATCGTGTGTCCAATTTTCGTTGCAAATCTCATAATAGTCATCTGAATCAGCGTTATCATTTTCCATTCTAGGAAGTTTATATATTTTAAATATAATTTAAACTTGAATAAAATAAAACATTTCCATGTCGACACACAAAAAAAATCATAATAATATGCAATATAATTGCATAACGAGTAATATCATTTTAGCCTATTATTTTTCAACAGTATTTTTTAAAAGATTACTATTTTACTGATTTTTGTTTAATTATTTTATAATAATTATTATATTATTTTACGAGCAAATAGTTTTGAAAAATAATGCATATATCATTTGAAAATACTTTTATTCTTAGGCCTATTTTTATTAATTTTATATTTTTCTCGTATATATATGTGTATTATATAATATATTACAAATTTACAAATGGAAATAAAAGAGAAAAGTGCTTATTTATAATAAAGACAAAATATTAATTCAATGAATACAAAAAATAAATAAAATAATAGAATAGGATATCATTAACTCTAATAAATAAAAGATTATTATAATTCATAAAATATGTAATTTCAATCTCGCGTTTGTCTTCTTATGATTATAAGGAAAATATTTTCATAAAAATCGAGGGCTTTTTTCATTAAAAATGATGTTACAAAAAAAAAGAATTAAAAAAAAATTAATAAAGCAAAATACCATGAAAAGTCATAATATAGTGTATAAAAAATATGTATCAAATCGATACTTCTGAATATTGTAAGAATATGTATCCTTTTTAATGCAATTTAAGAAACGAGATCTCCAAGCTTGTTAGTGAACAAATGTGACAATTTGCTCGTACTATGATTTATTTTAAAATTGAACATTAATTGGTTATTAAAAAATAAAAAGGTTAATAAATAATAGTCTTTTTTGAAAAAAGGAAACAAAATCAAATATTACTATATATATATATATACATTAAATTGTATACACTTAAAATGTATGCCATAAATATATAACAAAAAAAACAATACATGTAATTTAGCACAATATACACTATTTTATTTACAATAAAAATTAATAAATAGTTATTTGTCATGCTTTAGGAAAATAAAAGCACATTATTACAATTATCTGCGTTCAGTTTTTCACAATTTTGTTCTAAGCTTCTTAGCAACTATTAAGTATATAATATTTGAATACACACAAGTTACCTAATTTAAAATTGTGTGCAATTATATAAAATATATATGAAGGTTGAATGAATCCAATACACTACTTTTATTAAATGAATATATCTATACATAAAGTAACATCGTTTGTGTATTATTTATTTTCAAAACCAAATTAATTTTACGAAAAAAATGTTTTATATGTATTATTAAAGAAATTATCACAATATATACCCCTCTTTTAAACTAATTATACACATATTTAATAAAATTTTATTTCCAATAATTTTATAATTTTTTTTGAAAAACATACAATGTTAATAATAGAATAAAATGGCTATTTTAATCAAGAATAATGAACCTTCATTGGTAGATATGTCTCCAAAGGATTTTATTAAATTAGGGATTGGTGGTGTATATGTTACTATGAAGACAGTATACTCTTATGAATATATTTTCAACTTCACTACAAATATGAACAATTTATATAAATATGCTACTAATCTTTTAAAGTGCCAAGAAACTGTAAATCAATCAAATGCTATATCTCACATTTTAGAAAACTTATCATTAGAATACATACGTAAGTATTGTGTTCAAAACATTAAAAAGGGTTTTGAATTTCTCAATTCATTAGATGATGATATAAAAAATAAATATTTTAGTGAAAATACAGATTATATGGTAATAGCTGCCATCAATTGGAGTATTGATAATAATAACGATTCGATGAATAAACCCTTTTCAATTTTATTATATATAAAATGTTTGCCAAAACATAATGAGAATGTGGAAATCGATATAATGCAGGGTGAACGTAAAACTCCAAATATAAAATATTCAAATGTTTTTGAAATAAGAGAAAAATTATTAAAATTAAAATCAGAGAACAGCCATGAAGTTGTTTTATATAATGGAGACAATGAAATAACTGAAGGATTAACTTCCAACTTTTTTTGTTATTATAATGGTGCGTTGCATACTGCCAAGGATGAATTAGTATTAAAGGGAACCATGAGGGAACAAATTATAAATATATGTGAAAGGGAAGATATTAAAATAAAAAAGACCTCTATTAATATTAATGATATTAACCTTTTTGAGTTTTGCTTTATTAGCTCTACAAGTAGAAATATTTTACCTATTAAAAAAATAACACTTTTTTCTGTACTAAAGAAAACATTTGAAAAAGATGTTAAACATCCTATCTTGATTAAGCTACAAGAAAAGTTGAGGGAAGAGGTTGAAAAAAAAAAGGAAAAATATGATGCATGCGAATGTTAGAGGAAATGGAATATATACACATCATGTAGTATATTTTTATATATGATTTATCTGCACACATTTATTGATAATCTTTATTATTTGTAAATTTGAAATATAATTTTTGGTGATGCTTTGGTTATCTTTTAATTTTTTTATGAATTTTCTACACATACAAAGAAAAAAATTAAAAAAATAATATGAAAAAAATAACAATATTGAAAAACAAGATGATAGTTATTTGTATGTATTTATTTTATATTTTTATAAAAATAATTTGGTAGTGTGAGCACAAAAACGTGCATATAATATATTATAATAGTAAATAAATAAATAAATAAAAACTCCTGCATCATATAAAACACAATTTAAAATATTTTTTTATTATTTATGCTATTAGAAACGTTTAAAAAAATTATCAGTAATTTTATTTATAATAAATGCATATGATGCATGTATAAAGCAATTGGTGTATGTTAAAAAATGGATTTTCTTATTTTCCGAAAAAGTTGAAATATGTAATGAAATGTACATATATATATAATACAATTTATTCATTTATAATCATAAAATCATTTGTTTATATATTTACTTGTACGGAATATTTATTTATTTACCTCCCGCTTTGTTTTGTGTAGTACACAAAAATAAATGTTTTTTTTAATATGCCGCAAATAACTGCAAAAATTATATAAACAATTTAGCAGCTGAGATAAAATATAAAAATATAAAAATGTTCATATACTTTTTAGTATATTTAGAGAATTAAAGTTGCCATGTTTTACACAAAATTGTTTAATATATGTAAAAGGAATTTCGCATGCACATTTTTTTAATATACACAAACTCTATGTGTTTAACAATGTTTATGTTGTAAAATTCATTGTAATAAATAGACATATAAATATAAATAAAGATATGTATATATATTTATATATATATATTGTTAAGGCAAACGAAAACAATATAATTATCTAAATTCGAATTACCACATGCTTACAATTATGTTTTTCAACAAATTATTTAAAAGCTTTAAAAAAAAAAGTTCATTAATCCTTTTCTCTATAACGATACTATATTTTTTTTACACATATGTATCATTGTTTTTGTTTATATTTAACAATGCACTGTTTTACCTATTTGTGAACATATATCTGTTTTACCTATGCTTCCACTTTGTTATAAGAGCATTGACATACCCTGGAAGTTTGCTTCTTTATTTACACAAGGTGAGACTAATAATTTTAGATATATCTATACGTATGTACTATATGGTTTTTTATTTAAAATTTTAACGACTATGTAATTTATTTATATACATGTACATTTCTTATTATTTTCTAAACTTTAGACAAACTATGATAATAAGATAGAGCTATGCAAATTTTATATGAAAGAATGTGTAAAATTATCATTTATAATAAATAATATTCGAGGAAATATTAAGAAAATATCTAAGGAAAAAGATGATCCAAATGGAAACTATAAAATAAAATTACAAAATTTATTCTCAGACAATAATTATAAGGATAACTATTTTAACTTTTTTAGTGGTCTGTATATATTTTATACTCTATATATTAGTTACTATTTGTATATAAATTTAGAAGAAAATGGAGAATTCAGTGAAGAACAATTATATTTTTATTATTATTTAAAATTATTTATGACAAAAATAAACGAAATAAATATATATATTAATAAAGATGATATAATATATCAAGAAATGGTAACTAAAATAAAAATACATGAAGATCAAAACCAATTAGCAAATGAATTTATAAAAAAAAAATCTATGCAAAGAAAAAAAAGTAGGATTGGAATAAAAAAGAAAGGAGAGACAAATTCTTTTTGGAGATTCGAATGGATTTATAAATTTCGAAACCGTGTTAATAATAAAAATGTATCCAATCCAAATGAATTGGAAGAAAAGCAAAAATTATTATCTGAATGTGATAAAACAATGAATATTAATGATTATAAGAAGAAAAAAGAAGCATATAATAGTAATGAAGATAATAACATTCCTTCTAATTATATTGATGTGAATATTTTAAGTTTGTATTATCATGAAAATTATGAAAAATCAATAAGTCATGCTAACTATATGGATTTTTTTATGGCAATAAATTTGAAAGAGCTATCGATATTATTTGAAGATTTAGCTTTTGTTTTGAATAAATTATGTGATATTTTTAAGTCTAATACATTAAGAGAAAGGATTGAAATAACAAAAATTCCAAACTTATTTAATAAATTTTCTAAAAATTATATAGCAGGAACATTAGATCTATTTAAATATGAATTAATATATAAATACTATGGAAAACAACAATATTTATATGTAAATAATATAAAAATTGATTCTATGTTTATACCTTGTAAGAAATTTTTGAATGATAATATGCAAAAATATATTAATATCAAAAAATCTGGTAAAAAAATTGATATAAATAAAGACAACTCAAATACAAGCTGCATATTTTCTAACGCATTTAATAATGAATTTTATAATTATATTTATAATAATGATTATTTATATAATATACCAATAGTATTGTATTTTAACCCAAATGGGGCATATTATGAATTAAATGCTTGTTATTCAGGAGTACTAAAATTTTATTTAGAAAATAATATTAATGTTTTTGTATATAATTATAGAGGTTATAACAAATCACAAGGATACCCAAATTTAAATAGAAATAATTTAGACGCATTAAAAATCACTGAATTTTTGTTATCTAAAAATGTAAAATATTTAGGATTGCATGGAACATCAATAGGTGGCCCATTATGTTCTTATGTGTCTTATCATTTATGTAATTTTAATAAAAAAAATATGAACACTGAATTAATGGATAAATTATATAAAAATGAGATTTATATAAAGATAGCATATAAACAAATGAATAAAACAATCAAATTAATGAATAGAAAAAAAAACAAAATATTAATAAATATTTTTCTAATACCTTTTAAATGTATTATATTATTATTGCAATTTATTATGTTTTGTAAATTAAAAGTAGCAAATGCTTATATGAAAAGAAAAATAAATATAAGTAATACAAAAAGACAATTATTATTAAATAATTATGAGCAGTCAGAAAATTCCAAGATATCATTTGTGTGTGTTGATAAATCATTTTATAATTTTGAAGAAGTAGCAAGATATATGGTAGGCGAATATGCATATAACATATTACAATTTACAACATATAAACTGGACATAACAAAATATTACATGAATTCAAATATATCCAGAATTATAATATATGATAATAATGATGAAATAATTCATCATATGTCTAATGTTATTACTGGAATTTCAAAAGAAGTTTCAAAAATGTATAAACATAGTAATTACTATATAAATTCACGTAAGGAAATATGTAAAAATGAAAAAAATGAAATGGAAATTTACAAAAAACATATAGAAATGGACGAAGAACTAAAAGAGGGAAATGTAGATGATAAAAGTGATGAACTTAATAACAATATTAATGATCTAAAAAAATATAATTTACTTCCATTAAATGTTGATGATAATAATAATTTTGACAAAGAAAATAATAATGTTCACAACTTGAGTTCGGGTAACAATAATGATTATTTATTTGGTAAAAAAAACGATAAAAAAGGGAATGATAATAATAATAATAAAAAAAATATATTGAATTTTTTTAATACAAATAAAGATAAACCTACTTTTATCGAAACGATGATTATAGACGAATATGTAGATATATCATGGTGTGATAATAAATTAAAAAAAATAGATTTAAGATTATTTTTAGAAAGTTGGAAAGTATTATGTGATTGTATTTTATTTTTGAATAAATCGTCCACAACAAATAATTCATTTATTTCGATAGGTTTAGAAACATTTAAATCTATCATGTCTGTGTATAACTCAAAAGAGGATAAATTCGAACAAGCAACACGCAATGCTGCATATTGTATTTATAATAATAATATGAGTTTTATGGATAATTTTAAAAAAGTAAATTGTAATTATACCGATATAATAATGATGGAATGTATAAACAATAATAATAATTTTAAAAAAGCAAATATTTATGAACTGTTAAAAGAAAATGAAGATTATAAAATCGAAATGGAAAATCTTAATAAAATATTAAAGGATTTATATATGTCTAAAAGAAAAGAAATTGAAAAAATGCATTTTACATATAGTGGTTTTTTTATAAAGGAGGATTGTTTATATGATTATATAAATACTGAAAATCGAAACAATGAAGAACAAAATGCATTTAATATAAAGGAAGGTGATGTAATAAAATTTTTAAATGAATTTAGTGATTCAATAATTGAAATAGTAAATGCAATGAATTATAATCTAAATGCATGTGGACAATTATTTAATGAGTTAAATAAAATTTCAGAGAATGAAAAAGTATATTTTTTAAAATCATTTATATATAAAATGAAAGTTTTTGGTTCATATCCATCTCAATGTTTTGTTTCAACAAATAATACAAACTTTTGTAATTCATTTTATCAAATTCCTTTTATTTTATCTCAATATTCTGATACATACACAGATTCTGAAACCACACCTGAAGACCTGAAAGATGTCGACATATATAATTCTGATATCGATGAAACCTTTTTAAATAATATTTCAGAAGAAGAAAATAATATAAAGAAAAAAACACGTAACATAAAAATAAAAAAAAGTAAGGATATAACAATGTATAATCACAACACATTAAATAATACTCAATATATTACATTAAAAAAGTCGATATTATTACATGATTTAATTATTTGTTTGAATTATTACAAAAAATATGATAAGAGAAATTCATTCAACATATTCTATAAATTAGACAACCACACATATTTGTTAGATATAAAAGAATTATTATCATTTATAAAAAAAAATAAAATCGGTTTTAATATCAATAATGATTCTTCTTTTAACACTAGCAAAGAATTTCTTGACATATTTTCCAACGATATTGGAAAAGATCAAAATGATTCTGATTTTTCATATGAATTAGAAAAATATGTAAGTTGGATGCGATTGAATAGCAGAATGAACTTATGTAAAATATTTATTTTGTTGAGAGAAGAATTAAATAAAATGTTAAATTATTCCAAAATTTTAATGTCAGAATATAATAATATTAATCAAAATACAAATATTCATTTTATTATTTTTTTTATTTATCGCATAATAATTTTTAAAAAAATATTAACACACACATATATAGTGTATATATTCCTACAACGCTTAAATAGTTCTTTAGATATTGTATTTAATGAAGATGAAAGAAACAATGATATAGATATAAAATCATTAGAGCCTATTTCGAGTTTTAATATTTTTTACAAAGATGCCTATAAAATATATTCGCCAAAGTATAAATTTGTTTTATCCCTTTTTAGTGTTGTTTTTATTATTCGTTCACTTTTGTTAAATAATCCCAAATTTGTGAAATATTAAATTATACACTATTTCACTATATACATAACACATTTTTTTCTTTTTTTCTTTTTTTATTTTTTCCTTTTTATGCAGAACTTTAGGATTCCCCCTGATGGTAAATTGTGGACACAATGGAAGTCTAGATAAGGAAAATCTTAACTTTTTTGGAACTTGTATTAATTTTTTATTAAAAAAATATGTTTAAATTAATAAGAAAAAATATGAACAAAAATATTATTAAGTATGCAGACATTATAATTCGATGACTTAAATGAAATAATGCATGAAAAACACATTAAATATAAAATATAAAAGATATGTAAACTCCAATGAATAATATACGTCTTTTAATGAATCTTGTTTTAATTTTTTTTTATAATTTTTTTTATAATTTTTTTATAATTTTTTTTACAATTTTTTTATAATTTATTTTATAATTTTTTTTATAATTTTTTTATAATTTATTTTATAATTTATTTTAATCATTATTATTATTCCATTTTGATGACATGTAAAATATAAATAATACTATACCTACAGTGGAACTAATTGTTGTATACATGAACACGTTTTTATTTTTATTTGCTCCATTTTTAAACAACCGCTTTGTTTTTTTTAAATGTGTATAATTAAAATCTGTATAAATTAAAAATAAACAAAACATATATGAAGCACCAAATGTGTATATGTTACATATTTGTGTGTATAGAAAAAGACATATATTTTTATAATTTGGAAAATATGATAACATATTAATAAATATATTGTACGTTCATATACGCAACCATATATATATGTATAATATTTTTATTTATGTATTTTTTTTTTAATACCATTTGGTTTTATGTCCTGCTCTTTAAAGTAAATATAATGCTCCTTTTTATTAATTTTATCATTTGAATATATGTTTTGAATTTTTATATTTTTTAATATAGATGATTTATTATATGTGGAATTCCCTTCTTTGATGAAAGACTTTAATTGTTTTGCAAATGAATTTGCGTTTTTCATTTCATTAAGGATAAATATGATAGTTTCGTAATTTATATAGTTTTTTTAAACACAATATATAATGTATGTGTTTGTTAATTAAATTATAAAAAATTATTTGTTTATGATTTTATCTTCTTTGGTATGTATGTTTACATAGTAATAATTTTAATATACAAATAAAAATGGAATATAGAAATATTAAATCAGCAAACAAATAATATCCGTTTAATATCTAAAACTGCATACTCTATTATATATATTTTTTTTTGGTGATTTTTTGGCTTTTTGTTTGGCTGTTTATTTGACTTTATCTATAAATTGTCAGCTTTCCATTTTTCAAGTTTTGATTTTTGTCTTTCTAAATCCCTTAAAACACCTTCATATCTTCGCTGATAATCCCAATATTTTGACTCTTTTACATAATAGTAAATGCCAACACTTAAAAGGATAGAAGATGTTAACAATATTTTTCCGTAACGATATTTCATAATATCATATCAATAGTTTCTCTTAACTCTTAATAATATTGTAAAAATGTGTGTGCATATATGTTGTTATTTTTAATAATAATTTATTAAGATCTTCGATAGGCAAAAGTAATATAAATTCTTGCATTAACTTAACTGCTGCCATACAAGCATGGATATGTATATATATATATAATATATATAATATATGAATATTTTTTTTCACAATTCACTTAAACTCTTAAATACAGTATAGCATTAACATTAGTATGCTCATGCTTATCGTATTCCTGGTATCTTTACCAAATTATTTTTATTTTATTGTTATCTTTATATAAATAATATATGAATAAAAAATTAAATATTTTATATTTATATTCATATTTATATTTATAGCATTAATAAATTTGTACATTTTATGTATCGACGAGCACTGTTCAAGGTGCCAAAATATATGGGCACTAAGGAAAACATCATTATATCCATACGTATATTATATATTATATATTATATATTATATATATATGTGTGCCCTTTTTATTTTATATTTCGTTAAGAATAAATAACTTTAAGATTAACCTTGGTCCTTATAAATATATAATTTGCTCAAAATAATTAAAAAAATAATGTTTTTCTTTTTAATCTTTAATATATCATTGAAAATTTAGATATATGAAGATGGAAGTAAAAGAAAAAAAAACATCGTTGCAATGTTCTCTCTATAAATATTTTAGAAATTCGTTTAATTATGGTCTTAGAAAATTTAAAAATTAATATATTATGATTAGTACATTAAAATAGTTTTAATTTATCATGTTAAAATAAAATGTTTAATTTCTTCATAAAAAATATAAAATGAAAAGGTGGAAATTATCAAAGAAAAAACATCCATACAAATATATGAATATATTTAATTAAAATACAGCATATAACAAAGATAATGCAGTAAAATAAAAGCACATAAAGTTGACAAAGGGAATTATACAACTAACACATATAATGGCTAGAATACGCACAGATATACAACCATATATATCAATGTGTAATGCCTTAAACGCAAATAATCATGGAGAAATTATGAACAATCCGATCATGCAATTTTCTGCTATATGAATATATTATTGATTCAACTTTACTACTATATATATAAATGTATAATATTTTATAGAATAGAAACGTTCATTTTTTTTAGTTAGATAAAAAAAAATATAGTTTGTCGTACCATTTTACGAACATATTATATACGGGTGTAGAAGGTATTTGCAATACAATGCAATTTTTCCCTTTTTCACAATTTAGCTTTTATCATTATTCAGTATTAATTATTTTTTCATTAAATTTTTTTTTTCTGCATGTTTATAAAAGTGGAAAGAAAACGTCTATACCAATTCCACAAAAAATATCGTCTCCCAATTTATTTCTTTTAATCCTTATATAACCACCTTCTCCCCAAGCTGAACTCCATGAATTTCTAATGATCCAGTAATACAAAAAGTCATCATCGTTCTCTTTGATATTTTCTTTATATTTTTTTATCAAATTGCTATCTACATTAGTATGACTATCCTCAAATGCTAAGCTCTTTTTAACTTTACCATATCCTACTAATAAAACAGAATGATTTAACTCCGGAGAACATGGTCCCTCAAATATACCACCCGAATATAAAACAAATTCATCGGATACACCAACATTAACAGTTATTGGACCTACTTCATTTAAGGCCATAATTAATTCATATGGATATGCGTTACCAATTTTTTTTAATCTACCTTTATACCCACATCTATAACTTAAACAGAAAAAATCATCATGAGCTTTGTATTCATATTGATCGCCAAAGCATACTCCATTATTAAGAAAATATAAAAATGACAAAAATGGATGACCCCCATCACATCCAAAATTGTCACTAGAACAATCAACAACTTGTTGTTCACTAAAACTTATAGGTAATATAGCATATTTTTTTGCAAAAAGAGCTTCATAATTTGCTACACTAGCAAATGCCCAGCAAGATCCACACATACCTTGATCCTTTGGAGGAAGTAATATATCCCATTCTCTATAATCTCGATGTTCTGGATAACTTAATACATCTTCTTTTGGTTTAATTTTATTATCATCTAAGTGTGTTTTTAGTGGTACTACATGTTTGGTTTTTAAATCGTGTGAAATAGGTAATAATTTTTTAAAATAATTATCAAATTCTTCCTTAGAAAAATCACTAAATTGGTTTACTTTTTGTACATATGTAATACCATTTTTACCTACCATTTCATTGTGTTTTTTAACTTTCATATAAGTTGTTTTAAAGTTTTCAAATCTTTTTAATTGTTCATCTATATTTTTATATTCTTTATTGTATTCTTTCATATATTTGAAAAATTTTGATGCATATTTTATATTATCATGCATGGTTTCAAGTTTTTGACTAAGTATGTTTGTTTGATCAATATTTTCATTACTACGATTTTTATTTGATTCATTATTATTAATATCAAAGCTATCAATTTTATTAGAATTACTTTTATTTTTTAAATATTTATGTAACATTAATAGCAATTCTTGTTCACCATCTTCATCATCTCCATTTATATTGTCATTTTTTTCGTATCCATATTCATTATCTTCATTTATTTTTGTTTTATATTTTTTCAAAATTTCTTTTAAATGTGCTATTTCTTTATTCATTAAGCTTGTTTCCTCGATTGCTGATAAAGTACTACTATTTATGTCATTTACATTTGTTTGGTTTTTAAAATATACTACAACAATAAAAAATAATGCAAATGTTGTAATTGCATATGTACATATTTTTATAGTCTTCTTGTGATTTCTGTTTAAATATTTGCTATTCTCATTCAAGCTTTCGACACCACTTGTGGCAAAGTTTACTCGTCTTATATCGTTTACCATCTTGCCCAAAAGGAATAAAAACTTTCTTATGTTTGTGTATGAATTTTATAAATAAATATATATATAATAAAATATCATTTAAAAAATTTATTTCGTTACGAAATTTTTTTACTATAAAAAAAAATTAATAATGATAATGGTAATAAAAAAATTAGAAAAATAGTTATAACAATAACGATGTTTAGGTTATTCAATATACAATCGTTAATGCATTAACCCTACGGATATATGTGTATCTATATATATATAATATATAATATGTATATATATATATATATATATATATATATATTATTTAAACGTGATAAAATTATATTTTCCCATATTTAATAAATGAGATAATATGGAGCAAGTAAAACAAATATATGAGTATATAAATGCAATAATATATTAAAAAAAGGAAAATATTGTATATACCAATATTCCTAAATCATGCAACATAAAAAATGATTTGCATTGCTTTTTTTGAATTAAACATTTTCTCTTTTATTAAAAAAAATTAATAAATTTATTATATACGGTAATAAAGATAATATTGTATATATTTTTATATAGAGAAGAAGACTGTAATCTTTGAAGTTTTTTTAAACAATTCTTTAATATAAAAAAAAATAAAAAAAATATATAAAATTATATATAGATTACGTATATGGGTACATAAACGTTTTTTCGATAATTGGGAAAATTATAATATCGTATAAAAACGAAAAAATGAAACCGTTATATTTGGTACAAATTAAAGCAGTATAAAAAATTATAATCCTTAAATCTCATAGCCTAGAACGCCATATTATAATTATAATTAATTTAAAAAAGGGCAAAAATAAGTATACAATATAAAAGGAAATCAAAATTAGATATCTCTTTTAAGGAAATATAATATATTTGCATATATATTATATTTTATCGTGTTTTATATATAATATTTATATATGAAAATATCAAACGTGAAGCTATTTTTATAAATTATATTTATGGGAATGTGAATACCCACTATATATTATAAAACAATGCTTTGTAATTTTACATCAAGAAAAATATAATATGCGTAAAATAATTATTATTCATTTCCTGCATAAAACCAAAAAATATCACTTTTATTTTCCCTTTTTAAAAATTAAAAAAAATATATATAATTTATTGAATAATAAAATAATTACCATTAATAGTATTTAAAAAGCAACCCTAAATAAATTTAAAAAATAAATATATTTAAAATTAACAAAAAAAAATATGCTTCATTTGATGTAGTTCGATGTTCTTATTAAAGGGAAACATCCATATTTATTGTGAAAACAAAAAAAAAAATAAACCTATGGATATACACATTAAGTAAAAAGGGAAAACATTTTAAATTAATATATAAGCACATTGCATCATGTAGAATAACTCAAAATTAGGAAAAATAATTAATTTAAAAATAAAATGAGACAGCTTAAAAAATAATTGACAAATTTTATTTAGGATTTTGCAATTATGATCAATCTCACGAGTGTATTAGCAAGTAAAGATAACTAAACATGCATAAGACACATTCGATATAAAAAGTAATTATATATAACCACAAACTTATGTTTTGATGAATTTATATAATATATTAGAAATTAATTCAATTGCAAATAAATAAAAAAAAAGTGAAATACATATTTCGCATATCGTGATTAAAGATTTATAAACGGAAACAAGTTAAACGGTATAAGGGGGCACTTTAAAAAAATATAATTTAAAACATTCTTGTAATAATCTGATTTTTTATATTCTTTTAATTTATAAAATGATTGATAATACATATATATGTTTAAATATTCATAAGTGAAATCTGTTTGGTTATTTAAATGAAATAAATATTCTTGTTTCATGTTGCGGTTTCTATCATTAGGGGGAAAATTATTTTGGATAAAATGATTATTCTGTTTATATGCAGACATATGTTTTTTTTTATTAAAATAAGATATTTTACTATAATGCTCATTTAGTAATGATAAAATTGATATAACTTTTGAATATTTTTTTTTTAAAAAATAATATCTAGCATATAATATATTAACTTTCCTGTTATTACAATAAATTTTATTTATTAAAGATAAATAAATTTTAATATTTTTCACAAGTCTATACTTTTTTTGTTCATTTTGTGTATTACTTTCAAGTTTAAAAGAGTTAAATAGCATTTCCTCGCGTGTGTATAACTTATTCATACGCTTTTTACTAGACGTCGTTTTTTTATATTTCTTTAATGTGGTCACTTCACCGTGTTTGTTATTTATTTTATTTTTTGAATCATTTGCCATTTTATTATCTTTATTAATGCAAAGTTTATCATTTTCTTTATTTTTACTTTTTGAAGCAGTGTATAAATTTTCATTTGTAGAATTGTTTATTTTTTTTTTTTTGAAAAATCCAAAATTAAATCTGAATTTTTTTTTATTATTAGTGTAGAAAGGAGTCTTTAAAACATTGCCATATATTTTATCATTAAAATAAATATAATTATTACTTACAACAATGTTAGGATTGTTAATATGCTTCGTTTTATTTTTATACAATTCGTGTTCTTTTTCAAAAAGATATATTTTTGTATATAAATTTTTTTTTTTCAACGGAAAATTTTCATTTTTCTTATTAATACAATAGACTTTATCATTTAGTTTCATCCTATTTTTGTTCATGTCATTTTTGTTATTACTGCTACTACTATTTCTAAAGCTACTATTGTGACGAATATTCTTATGGCGGGGCACGCCAAGAATACTTAGATATATTGAACTGCTCTTATAGACATTTTTTTTTTTGCATTTTGAATATAAGTAAAAAAGATACAAGCATTTAAGACACATAAATTGTTGTGTCAAATTATAGAAAAAAGTTATATTTTCATAATTGTAATAATTGTTATTATTATTTAAGTTAAGATAAAATTTAATATACGTTTCAATTATATTAAATATATATATAATAACTTTTGTGTTTATTTTTAAATATATCAAAATTTCTCCAATATTTATCCACGTGATACACTCTAAGTATATACTTTTTAAATTAATTCGTTTGACAAATTTTCTCTTCATTATATTATTATTTTTATGAGGAATATAAATATTTTCTGTGCTTTTTATATTGTTCATAACTCTAGAATAATTATGTGTGTTTACATTTTCATAACTATTATTTTTACAATTTTCAGAAAAGTAATACTTATTTGATATTTTATCATTTGTTTTAGAGTAGTTAAAAAAATAATTACTGTTATTTATTTGGTTGTTTTTTACAAAATTATTATCATTATCTGTATCATGATGTAATTCGCATTTTATTTTTTTCAAATTTATATAATACATAATATTACTTAAATAAAAATATATATGTAGGTCTGAGTTTTTTCTTTTTTTTTCAACAATTTTGTGAATATAATTATATAATGTTAATATAATGGGTAAAGAACAGGGTAATAATTTTACTTTGCTAGTATCGATATACATTTTTTTATTTGTTTGGGGTGTATTTTTTTTACTTTTTTTTTTTTTTTTTTCTATTTCTACCTTTTGATCTTTTTCTTTTGTCTTGTTTTCACCTTTTTCATAATTACTATCCATATAATTTATATTTGCATCTAAAGTGTCAACAAAAATCTGTTGTTTTGATTTATTAGATGGTTTTTCGTCTTCTTTATTTTCTCCTTTCGTTGGTATTTTAGAGTTTTTTGTTTCCTTCTGTTCAATATTGCTTATATTAGTGATAGTAATATTATTTTCTGTCATTTCAATATCTTTTCTTTTACTTTTATCATGTTCTATACTTGTTTCCCTTTTTTTCTTTTGGATATTTTTTCGAAGATGTTTTTTTTCGTCCTTTATAATTTTTAACGAAACTTGAATTTTATTAATTTCGTCTTTAATATTATTAGTTAAAAGTTTATTTTCAAAGTTTTTTGACCTCATTAAATTTATAGGCAAACTAATATTAGTATCCATAAGGGAATTATCACTAATTAACTCTTCTTCACCTGATAAGTTATAACTACGATATGATATATTACTACTTTCGCAGTGTTCACAATTATTAGAATTTAAATTATTTCTCTTATAGTTAATATCACTATTTTGATCATTATTAATTGTTATATTTTTTCTATTTTTTTGATGTGTTTTGGGATTTTTAAAATTTAAAAAACTATAATTGGTAATAGAAATATCGTTGTCTTTGTAGGCATAATTTTGAATTGTTGATTCTTCATATTCGCTATAAACTGAACTACTTGATGATCTCATTTTATCATCTTCTAGTATTTTATTTAACAATGAATAATCTAGTTTTGAGTTTATATAATTATTTTTTTTATTTCTTTTTGGCTTTTCCCAAAAAAAAAATATATCATGAAATCCAAAAAAATTAATCATATAATGCACATATAAATAAAAGAAAAATATATTATCTGAAAAATAATTAATTGCTTTTGATATATACAAAAAGCAGTCTATTTTAAATGTTTTTTCCCCATAACAATTCATATTAAGTTTATATGATGAACAATTTGTATTTTGGTCGTTTTCATTGTATTGGTTCCTTTTATTAGTGTCTTCTATATTTTTACTGGATTTTTGTTCTTTTTTAATGCTATCATAAAATCTTTGAGATTCTTCAGGAATAGTATATTTTTTTACATCATTTGTTTTATCTATTTTATTAGGAATATGTAAACTGTTACTTAGTATAATTTCTTTGGATTTATCACAATCATTTTTAGGGGAATTTACACACCCCATTATATTCGAAATATAACATAAGTTATTCATATAATTTTCTTTCTTATTATTTATATCAAACACATCATTCGTATTAGTAATAGATTTGTAAAAATGTGGTGAATTTAATTTTAAATCAGTAAATAGTGATATATATTTTTTTTTATAATTATCAAAAATAGAAGAATCTATATCTTCATGAGTGTTTTTGTGTGTAACATATTTTATATTATTTTCTTTACTATGCGTATCATATTTGAAAGATTTATTTGATATATTTTTTATATTTTCAGTTTTATTTTGTTTAATTAATTTGCTGTTAAAAGTGTCATCACAATATATATTTCTACAACTGTTTACTACTATGGTTAATAACCAAAAAGGAAATGAATAAGCATTATCAAAATTTTTTAATAAAAATTTTTTACAAATATATTTACATTTTTCAATTTTTAAACTATATAAATAAATAATACAAAGATAATAATAACTTAGTAAATTATCATAATCAGTTTTAATACTTTTTATAATATATTTATAACTTAAGTGTAATAATTCTTTATAATCATTTTTTACAATATTATTTACATTTATTTCTTTATCTATTAAATCTTCTTCATATATTAAATTTATTTCTTTTATGTTATCATAGTAATAATTCGTATTTATTTGTTTTAACAAGGAAATTGCTATAATATAGAACAATTTGCTTCCTCTTAATTTATTTATATCAATTTTGTATTTATATTGAGGTTCATTATAAGCATTATTTTTTGATAAAGTTTTATTATATTTAGTAGACGTTGTATTTTTTGAAAGTGGAACAGTTGTAGTATTGTGTTCATTGAAATTAATATTTTCACACGAATTATATCTATCTATTTTTTTATCACTTTGCAATTCTTTTTTTATCTCAAAATCTTGACCATTCATATAAGAATATCCACAATAATCTCTGTCTAATTTTGTTTTATTTTCTTTGAAATCATATTGATTATTATTGCACATATTTATAGAATTTGTAGTCATATTTCTTTCTTTTATTTTTTTACAGGATGTTTCCAAATTAAACGATTCGTTGTATGATAAATTTTCAGGGGTATTATTTTCTCTGATGTTGTTATCGTTGATATCATTAATGTATTTTTTTTCAACGTTTATCCATTTTGGGGAATATATATTGTTCCTTTTCTTAACCTGCTTTTTCTCCTTATAATAAATAAAAAAATTAAATTTGTGTGCATTTTTTATAAAAAAAAATAAATATTTTAATCCATTTTGCACACATATATGTGAATTAGCTAAAGAATTGAAATTCACTTTTAACTCAAAAAAAATATCAAAAAATGTGGAAAATCTAAAAGATTTTATATCACTTAATTTTTCATAAAGAGTTTTATTTGAATTAAAAGGAAAATAATCATGTGCATTATTTTTGTCGTTTATAAAATTAGTACTATAAGTATTAATTATGTAATCTTGAAAAAATATATCTTCGTTTTTCATATAGAAAAGGATGTTTGTTTTTTTTTTTTTTTCTTCAGCCTTACAAAAGTTATTTCTTTCCCCAATTCCCTCATTTTGTGTTTTATCAAATTCATAATTTCTCGTGAACATATCATATTCGTTATCTGTATCATACTTACTATTACCGTTAATATAATATCCCCTTTCGTTGTGGTTTATTCTTGTGTAGTCTGGTCCTTTTTGCTTATTTATCAATTTGCAATGTATTTGATTAATATATCTTAAAATTGATATAGAAGTGTTATAATTCGAATACATATAATTTAACAATGCCAAACGTTGATATAATGAAAATAACAAATAAGTATTATATCGAGTGAAAAATGCTAATGTTATAATAGTTTCATATTTTTTTATGAGAAAATATTTTGATTTGTTGTGATATATTTTTTTTAATTCACATACATCTAATTCATAATAATCATCAAAAAGAAATGAATTTTCAATAACTGTCTTTGTTTCAATCGATAATGTACTTTTGCAATCCCGTATTTGTTGTATCGTTTCTTTAATATTATACATATTAAGATAATAAATATTTTCATTAGGGTCTTGATTATATTTTAAAGATATTTTTTTTTTTTGACTTTTTAAATTACTTTTATTAAATAATGTATTTTTGGGTGTTTCGTTTTTTTCGTTTTCATTAAACATGGAATATTTTTGAATATATGCTGACTCATTTTTAATAATATTATTTAAAGTATTTATTCTGTAATATTTGTGTTTATTATTTTTTGTTTCTTCCCAATTTTGATCATATATATTTGGCTCTTCTAAATTCTTTTCAATATTTTTTCCTTTTTTTTGTGATTTTAAGCTTAAAAAATTTACTTTTTTCACATTATTGAAAAGATTTGAAATGTTGTAAATGTTAGAAATACTTGAATATTCTCTTCTCTTTCTGGTATTATTAATCAGTTTTTTGCGCCTATAGATCCAATGTTTTATATATGTTCTCTTATCATTTACATTCCCTTTATGATATATAATACTTTCATCAAAAACAAGGGGTATGGTATTTAATCGAAATTTGTCTACTTGCGTAAATGTAGTACCATACATATTTTTATAGCATTTTATGTATGCACATGAAGAATTAATATTGGTAATATAAGGTAAAATTAAATAAGATAATGCTTCTGTTATTAAAAATAGAAAATATATATGCTCATATTTTTCTATATTAATCTTCATTTGGTGTATAGTGTGTTCCTTTTTATAGAAATCTCTCAAAAAATTTATAATTTTATTACTATAAAATTTTTTGTTATTAAATAATAAATAATAAATTTGTGTGTAATTTTTTTTTTTTTTTGTAAACATATTAATATATTCTTCATCAGTTTTTAATAATAATGATTTATGGTTTTTTATTTCTGAATCTGTTTCGGAATGTTGTCCTGTTTGTGTTTTATAATTATCATTTATTTCATTTTTAACATTTACTTTAATTGATGTGTTTTGGCCAAATATTGAATTATATGCTTTGTTTTCTGTTTTTTTAATTTTTTTAATGTATGTTCCCTTTATATATTTTTTATATGAATCAATTTCATTTCCTATATCATTTTTGGTTTTTGAGATCAAGTTAAAAAAATTGTATCTCAGTTTTTGCTTTTTTTTTAACACATTTTTAAAATTTAAATATTCATTTATGTCCTTTTTATGTGTATTTCCATATATATATTCATCTAAAATATACAAATATAAAAAGTTGTAAACCATAATTTTTAGCTCATTGTTACTAAAATTAAAAAAAGTTTGCAGATTCTGGTTTTTGAAATTATTCATATCATCAGATTCACTTTTATTTAGTCTATTTTTTTTTTTTTTTTTTTTTAAAATATTATCAATAAAATTATCACTTTTCCTTCCATCATATTTTACACTAATTTTACTAGGGTTATTCATATTACTCATATTTTTATTGAAGAAAATATTATCATAAGAATTATGTAAAAAATTTTCGTCGCTTTGTCCAATTAACATTATTTTACTGGTATCTTTTACTGAACAAAGAAAAGAATTTTTATAATTATAATTAGAAAATGCACTAACTTGAATAGGTGAATTTAATTTGTTTATATTTGTATATGAATTATTAGAATATCTTATTTTTTCACCAAGAGCATTATCAGATCTGCTATTATAGCATTGATCATTAATATCCAGAATATTATTATCATCATTATATATATTTTTTTTTATCTCCATTTTATGAAAATCATTGTCTTTTTTATTGTTAGCATTTATATAATATGTATAGATATTTTCTTTTTTATCATCTTCTGTATTTTCGATTTTTTTCATGTAATAATTGGAAATAGATTTATCCACATGTATAGCATCCTTACTAACTATTCCATCGTTTATTGCGTCTAAATTCTGGTTATCATGATTTTCACTTATATTATTGTTATTTTCACAAAAGGAACCTTTATCTATCTTATCAGAACAAATATCACAATCATTCCTATTGATGTCCTTTGTATTATTGTCTCCTTTTTCGATACACAAACTTTCATTTAGGTTTTTATCTGTAGTTATAGTAATTTTATAGCCATCTTCATTTTGTATTTCATGATTTGTTTTGTTAGATTCATTCAGTGTATTGTTATAAAAATAATGGATGTCTTTTTTATATTCTAACTGATTTGATTGAAAAGATTTTAATATTTCATTTTTGGAAAGATTATAAAATATCTTAAAAAATAAAGATTTTATCGATATATCACCATTTAAATAATCTGTATCATTATGATAAACATTTATATGATTGTGAAAAAAAATTATTCTTTTTAGTACATACATATTTTTTTCATATGTATAAATATTAAAATCATAGGATTTTATAATTTTATCCATATATAAATAATAAATTATATTTTTTAAATTATAATTGTTTTGATAAAATGTGTATTTTATTTCAATATAATTAATTATATTTAAAAAATTATAAATATACTTTTTTATTCCATTAAATATATACTTACAATTAAAAAATATAGAATTGTGTATTATGCTTTTATAAATTATATTATTTATATCATTTGAATTTGAAGAACTTAATGAATTCCCCAAAAATGAATAATCTTTATGACAACTTGAATAAAAATATTTTTCATAATATTCATTTAGAAAATAAAAATTATTGTTATTTCTTGCTTCTTCCAAAAAATTGTTAAATGAAGATATCATAATATTATTGTGCATTTTTAGTGTTTCACAATTACAACTATATTCATCTAGATACATTTTATTACTATCATTATATTTTTTATATTCCTCATTGCTGTTATCAACCTTATTTCCCTTAATATTGGCATTTATCTCTTGGATTTTATTTCCATTTTTGAAAATTATATCTTCATTGATGATGTCTTTTCTATACATATCTCCATTTTTTGTGTTTTGCATGCTATCTATGGCCAGATTATCATTTTTTGTTTTCTTGTTTTTTATATTTTTTTCATCTATCATTCCTTCATTTGAGCCATTAATTACCAAATTTTTCCTTTTGGAAGTTTTATTTATATTAGTTTTTTTCCCAAAAATGTTTTCTTTGGTTATTAGATCAAAACTTTCAGTATGAATTTCATTACTATCCATAGAGGTTATGTTAAATGATGCTAATTTGTTTGCTTTATGATTTTTATTAAAATAAATTCTCTTCTTTTGGTAGTTTTCAAAAATGTAATAAAGAAACAAATATACATTTCTATATATATATATCGAAAGGTTTATAAAATTCAATTTACTAAATATAAGAGCCATTATTAGCATACCTTCAATAATGTGAATTTGTTTAAAGTAAGAAAAATATATTAAGACATCAAAAAAATAATTATAAAATTTAAAATTTTTATCTTTTGTCTTTAGTAATTTTTTTAATATTTTGTCTTTTTTATATAAATTTGTTTTGTCATCACACTCTGTACTATTTATAATATATCTTAATTTTTTTATACTACATATTTTATCTTCTAAACTATTATCTTTTATAATATTTGCAAGGTTTTCTAACGAAATTTCGCAGTGTTTAATTTTTAAAAATAATAAATATTCATCTAAAGTTAAATATTCTTTTTTACTTTTTTTATGTATTCTTTTTTCTTTCTTCGTTACGCGTGTTTGTGTACTATTATTATTATATTTACTTTTCAAATGAACATGCTCATTTTTGTTAAACATATTTTTATTTTTAATAATTTCATTATCACTGCTTGTATCACATTCTCTTTTATAAAAAGTTTCATTTATTTCGTTAACGTCAACGTTTTTTAAATTACCATTTTTATTCGTTTGTCCATTTTTTACTAATTTTGATTCTGAATTTGCTTTTTTATTTGGTGATATTTTATTATTCTTTATTTTCAAATTTGGACTTAAACCCTTATCCTGTTTAGTATATTTGTTTAAAGAATTGTTATTATCATTGTTTGTATGAATTATTTTATTTTTATATTTTGTATTTATTTTATCATCCTCTTCAGTTTCTTCTTCTTTATTATTTTTTAAAGACAAATTAATGGTATTTTTCTCGCTTAGTATTGAATCATAATAACTATAAAATCTTTTTTTCATGCGAGATGAGATTGGGCCAGTTATTTTTGGCTTTTTTTTTTCCTTTACTTGAAAATAACTATTTAATTTTTCAATTTTCCTTTTTAAATATATATATTCAAAAAATTTAATTTTAGCGTTATGAAAATCTTTTAAATGTATATACGAAATAACAACAGATATATACAAATAATAGAGAACAGAATAAACATCAATGTATTTAATGTTTTTTTTATTTATTTCATATTTTAATTTTTTATTATTACTAAATAAATATATGTCAAAATAGCTAAAGGTTGGTAATTTTATTCTACTGTTACAAATAATTTTGTCTAATTTATCATAATCCTCACTTTTTAAAACATAATAGAAATTAACAGTCATATGTTTCTTATCGTCGCTAGATTTTCTGTCATGCACATATTTATTATTATAAAATAAAAGCCCAGTTTTTTTTTCACAATTTCTACCTTTTATATTTCTTGATAAGGTATTATCTTTTGTATAGTAATTATTTCCATATATTAATCTCTTTGCCTTTCTATTTAAATATAATATTTTTATAATATGAGAATATCGAAAACTATAATTAAAAATCGTCTTTTTATTCAAAAAACTATTCAAATAAATAATAACTACAATTTTAAAAGCTTCAAAATTATCTATCACCTCTTTATATTTATGATAATTTAGCAATCGGTTGTTATGTCGAATGTGTTTCCTTAAAATGAACCGAAGCTTATGCATATCATACTTTTTTATATCATCATTTAGAATATTTTTGTCTAATACTTTTTCCTGAGTTTTTAATTTTTCTTCTGGTATCTTATATAATGACATTTTCGTCGTATAGTGTGGTAATATAAAGTGTGCTTATATCTAAGTTTATTGGCATTATGCTTTGATCGTTGCCTTTTTTAGGGTTTTCTATGATTATTTTCTTATTATTTACATTTAATCTTTCTTTATGTTATATATTATATACTATTAATTATGTATTTGTGTTTATTAGTATTTTTTTTTGGGAAATTATTGTTTTGTTTAATTTATTTTGTTTATTAATTATGTATTTAGTTCTCTTGTAAACGCATTAATAGCTGCATATTTTACCTTACGTTTTTTATTGTTATTATTATTCATAATATTATTAGTTATTAAAATTATTATTATTTTTTTTATATATGCATAAATATATAATGTTTATTATCTTCATCACATTTTTTTTTTTTTTACACTTTCCATTTCATTATATAATTTTTTCATATTTTTATTTCACAATTTTTTTTTGTTTTAAATTATTTTAACTTTCTAACACCATTAAATTTTATGATAACATGTTTATTTTCTTTTCCAAACAAAAATATTGCCACCATTGTAATTATTATCACTTTTAAAAGCTTCACATAACTATAATCTTCAGCAATTTCATTTTAACTTTTTCTAATCATATATACAATTAGCAATAAATTAGAAATATGCCATATACCTATAGTTGGGCAAATATGTGTATATATGTGTGTATATATATGTATTATATTATTTTTCATATGTTTTAGTGCGAACATATACCAGGTAAATATATAAATACCTAAAATTAATTTTTGCATTTTCACTTTCTAAATTATTTGTCGTTTCTCTGGGCAATCATATTTATATTCATGCTGTTAGCTATATTTATGTTTTTTTTTATCAATCCTTTTTTATTTTATATGGAAATTTATATTTATTTATAATTTCTACATTGTCGGCATAAATTATTTTTACACAATATAGATAACTAGCATTTCGATGTTTCAAATGATATAATTTAAGGTATACATATTAATATATTAAAAAGTTTTACTGAATGAAAAAAATTGTATATCTACCAATGAAAGTATTAATTTCTTTATATTTTGTTTACAAGCAATATTCTTATAGTTCCAATGTTCCAATACATAAGACAAATTGCAGAATATTATTACTATTATATTATTATTTTATATTTTATATTTTTTAGTATATATACATACGTCTTTTGAGGTTTATGAAAATATATGTATTAATTTCACAATTCGCGTAATTTTTTTTTTATAATTTAAATTTTATGGTGAGGAAATAATAAAAACTTACGAAAAAAAATATTGTCTAATTTTATCCTTCAAAATAGTTATTTCGCCATGTTAATAAATTAATATAAAATAGGGAATAAAATTATATGTATATAATATACTTCAGTATATAGGACAATACACACACGTATATAAATTATGTTTACCCCTAAAAAAAAAGAAATACAATAAAGGGGGAAAGGTTTGGAACAAACATGGAGATTTATTAAATATTCTAACAAAAAACGTATAAAAACGTATAAAGAAATTCGGATATCATATTTTTTGTATATTATAATGATTGAGTATCTCTTTATTAGTTTATGCTGATTCATATTAAAATAAATCTCCGTTTTTTATGGTAGTTTTTCTATTCATACTTATATAGTCATCTGATTTTACTATATATACGTATACATTGGGATATTTAAAAGTATGTAAATATATGATGATTGTGAATTTATAACACAAATAATTTTTAACTTTGGCAATTACGTTTAAATACAAATTTTATAACCAATCTGTTTATGTACCTCAAATAAGATTTACTTAAAATATATTAACATTTTTACATAACGATTTTTTTTTTGGCTTTCTTTAGTCAATGCATATATTTCATAGTTTGGATAAATATGCAGAAATTTCTTTATAGTCTAATTATTCATACTTATATATTTAATGCATATACTTGAGTACACATTGAAAATATAAAAAAAATGCTAAAATAAATATGAAGAATAAACAGAAAGGAAAAGCTAAAAAACTAATAAACTTAAGCGTATTGGAAGACAAGATAAATATTTTGAATTATATGAAAAATGATTTTGAAAAAATATTAAAAAAAGAAGATGATGTATTTTCTACAACATCTACAAAACATGCAAACATAGAAGAAAAGACATATGAACAAAAAGAAAATATAGATTTAATTTTAGAAGAATTAATAATATCATGTGAAGAAAAAAGACGAGTTTTAAATAATTACATAGATGTTGTTAATGATATAAACCAAAAAAATAATGATATACTTGAAAAAGAAAAAAAGGAAATGGAGGAATTAGTTTTAGAAAAAAATAAACAAATATTTTTCATTGAGCAAAAAATTGAATTAACTAAAAAATATTACAAGGAAGTAAATTATGCAATCATAGATGTTTTTAATCATTTAAATTTATTCCTAAAAAATAAAATGAATTTGGATTTAAACATAGAAGCATTTAATAAAACAAAAATAATGCAAATAGACGAAGGTTCCCCAAACACAACTATTGATATTGCAAGAGAAAATGAAAATACTTGTGACATTCCAGAAAAACATAATAAACAAAATGAGAGCACAAATGATTATGCTCAAAAATTGTATAATTCCATAGATGAATACAATAAACAAATAAGTAAAATTAAACTTTTTCTAAATGAAAATGAATATATTAAAAAATCAAAGTTCTTATCAGATGAAAACCAAACACACACAAACACACTTAAAGCTATAACAGAAAATATCGATGTTAATAAATCTAATTATGACGATATGGATAAAAATGGAAATGTATTGAATGATACCATGGAAATTTATAATATTATTTCCAATGATGATGATAATTTGGTAATATCTCAAAACACTTGCTCAAATGATGAGAAGAAAATATATGATGATCATAAGATTAAAAATATTAATATAAATTATAATTCGACTATGGACGACGATGACACAAAATCAGAAAACATTTCCGAGGATACTGAAGAGGAAATGGATTTGGAAGAATTTAATTCAGAGGTGTTTGAAGAAACGAGCGAAGTGGAAGAAAATGATGAACTAAGCGAAGATAGCGAAATAGAGGATGAAGGTGAACAACTGAGCAATTGTAGTGAATATATCACGGATAGTGAAAATATACCAGAGAAATATAAAACGAATAGTGAATCAGAACATAGTTCTTTTTATAGACATACAAAAGAGGATAGTGATTCAAGCGATGAAGACAAAAAAATAAATAATTGTGAATACATAGATTATAAAGAAAATAGTTATTATAAAAAAAATAGTTATTATAAAAAAAATAGCATAATTTCAATAATAAATAATGAAGAAATAATTACGAAAACTTTTACCTCAGAGCCCTATAAAAAAATAATAAGTGATGGTATGAATAATATTATAAAAGATTTAAACAAAATAGATTATAACTATATATCCTATTTTAAGAATAAATTAAAAAATGATTAAAAGATATATATGTAATAGTTTTTCATTTAAAGATATCATTTAAAAATATATTAAAAAAATTTTAAGTCATATATACGCAAATAAAATAATTATCATATTTTTCAAATAACAATAAAAATTATTTAAACAAAGAATTTACATTTATGCAAAAAATTAAAAAAAAAACATAAATGCATATAAATGGGTAATTTAAAAAATATTAAAAGATAAAAGTGAATTATTGATGTGAAATATTATAAATTTTAAGGCTGAACACAAATGCAATTCAAATAGGAATAGAAGTGTCCATAGGAGAATGGTATATATAAAGTCATTCATTATACGTGGATATACAAGTGTACATAGATGAAGTCGTTAATTAAGGTATATTAATTTTTTTTTATGTTTTTATTTTTCTTTGATTTGACGAAATCTGAAAATTCCAATATGTTGTCATCAGACAGTTGGCCAGATTTGTGTCTTTTTTTTTGTGATTTTTTTTTATTAGAAGAAACTTGTGTTAAATTTCTTTTTTTATTTGTAGCTGATTTATCTTTAAAAGCTTTCTTGGATTTTTTCTTATTAATATTTAAAAATAAGTCATCGTCATCCTCATCCTCATTGTTAGCATAATCATTTAAATTATGATCTAAGTCAAAATTTTTGGCTATATATTCATCTAAAAATCGATCTTCTTCTTGTTCTTCATCGATTGAGGAAGCTGAATCTTCATTTCTGTGTTCATTATCTTTTTGTTTTTTTCTTTTAACTTTATATTTATCTTTAAATTTTTTAAAACTGCTATTATTATATAAATGTAATATGTCATAATAATATTTTTGATAAGCATTATTATATAATTTTAGTTTTCCATTATTATTTTGAGTAGTTCCATTATTAGAACAATCATGCAAAAAGTTGGAAATGATAGAATGTATGTTTAATTGATCCATTGCATTTTTATAATTAAAAGCTAGCCGTTCCATCAAATTTATTACAATATGAGTACTGTATGAAGTTTTATGAGTTAAATAACTCATATTATTATCTTTTTGAAGTTCATATTTATTTTTATTTAGGGATGTTTGAATTGTGTTTCCTGTAGTATTATTTGTATGCTCAATTGTATAATTTTGGATGATATTATTTTTTTTATTGTAATTATTTTTTATATTAATAATTATGTCATCTACATATGAATCCTCTTTTCCATCTTCATTAGTAACTGTAGTAGAAACCGCACCATTATTTGAATTTCCATCCCCTCTTTTTTCATCATTTCGTTCTTCATTTGTTTGGTTGTTATAATCTTCATCTCCTATCAATATAGAATTTTCTTTATTAGCATTGTCAAAATTGTGAGCAATTTGTACACTATTAATATTAGCTTTATCATTTTGATTCGATTTATATTTAATGATAGAAAAATTATTAAAAATATTAACATTTCTAAATTCCAATAATAGATTGTCAAAGTTATTATTTAACATGGATGTAAAATTGTAAAATTCGTATAAATGTGTTAATACTGAATTAGAATCTAAAGGGTTATTTACTGATTTATTATAAGTGAAAATTTTATCATCAGGTTTATAAACATCATTATCCTTGTGATATTTTTTAAATTTTAGCATGTGCATATTTTTAACATGATTTATATTATCATCACATAATTTATTTTCATTATTAAATAAAAATTTCATTAATATTTTTTTTTTTAAAACTAAATATTTTATCATGTTTAATGAATAGACATATGTCCACGTTTCTTTTGAATGTATACTAAACTGAAATATTCTTTTTATAAAACTCAAATTTCTTATTAAATTTGGATCTGTTAATATCAAAACTGTCATTAGACTATAAAAATTATAAGTATGATAACATTCATAATAATTTATATCTTTTAGTATACTATAAAAAAAACAATAAACATTATCATCTAATTGCTGAGAACAATATAGTAACAAAAACATTACTATTAAAAAGTTTATTTTAATTTTATAAGAATCTACACTTTTTATAATTTTTAATATGGATATGAAATTTAAGCTGTTTAAATATTTTTTATCCTGAGATTGGTTTTCTTCGATATCATTTCCCTCATTTTTTATTGGTGCACTTTTATTATATATTATAAAATATATATTTTTTACTAATATACTTGATAATAGTTTAACAATTTTTTTACTTAAATATCCATACAAACAATATTTATTGAAAATATTTATTTCAGCATTTTTTTTCTTTTTCTTTTTCCCTTCTTCTTTTATTGTATTTTTTTTTCCATCATTATCATCTTTATATGCTTTTTCGGTTTGTTCATTCTCAGGTGTTTCTTCTGTTGTTTGGTTTTCATTCGGTTTAGGATCTGAATATTCATTCACATTTAAATTATTATCAGAAAAGTCGGCATTTTTCTTTATATTCATTTGAGATTCTTTGTTTATTTCACTATTAGTATCATTGTCTTTATGAACACAATTGGTGGTATCTATATTATCGATATGTTTATGACTATTTTCATCACCATTTAGCTTTATATTATCATTTTTATTGTTATTTTCACTATTATTTTGGTCAGTATCCTGGATTTGTTTCATATATTTCATTTTGTCGATGCTCCATGACGTCAAAAGTATGGCCCTCTTTTCATGTAACTCATATATGTTTAGTGAAAATAAGTCAAACAAGTATGTTGAAAAGTATATAATATTTTCAGTTATATCATCCATAGTTTGGCATTTGACTTTATAAATAACATATAAACATCTGTTAATATTTATAATTTCATTTTTAAAACTATCTACAACCTTTTCTATATTTTTCTTTTCTTTTAAAGCATTGACAATAATATTAACACAATATGCTACATTTGATAATATTTTTTCAAAAAAATAAAAAACAATATAATTTCTAAATTCGTCAATGTGTATATAATGTTGTATAAATTTTAACAAAATTGGATTTCCTTTTGTTTGTGTCATGTAGGCTTCTAATAATACATTTAAATTTGTATATCTATTTTCCTTTTTTTTTAAACAAAATTCATTTATATTGTTTGCTGATATAAAAAACAAACTCGATATCATACTATATACAGCATTTTTTAAAATAAAATTATATTGTATAAATAATTTTTTTGTAAAATTTTCAAATGCATATATATAAATTAAAGAATTAAAAAACAAGTAAAAGGAAGATACATTATAATCCTTAAAATTAAATCTGTTAAAAAATATATTTAATATATAATTTAATACATTCTGATCATTTTCTTCAAATGTTAATAAATTTTCATTATGCAAAACAAATAAAAATATATGCTTCAAACATTCTAATATTGTTTTTTTTAAAAATACATTATCTTTTTTTTTATACGAATCAATTAATACTTTTGCATACATTATGTATATTAATGGTTTTTTTTTTATTAATACAACCATATTATTAATTCTATCACTAAATATATTATTTTTGTTGTGAATTATTTCTAAATGTAATTGTTCTTCATCTTCTGCATGTTTTTCTATATATGTGTTAAAATTATAGTATATCATTGTAAGCCCTATGTCGTACAACAATTTGTATATATTACTCATGTTTACCTTTTGTTTTGCTAGTTCTTTGATGCTAACTTGCCCTATGTTTTCTCTGATCTTACCACTATATTCGTTTTCCATATCATAAATTTGTCTCAGATATATAGGTATATTATTGTAACTGATTGAGTGTTCCTTGTTTTTTTTTGTTTTTTCAGAGTTATCATTATCATCTTCGCTATCATCTTTAGGGATTTCAGATGATTGGGTTTTTTTTTTTAGTAAATTTTTTATCTTTTTTTTCCATGCCTTTTTATTTATACTAATTTGATCATTATCAAGATTGAATAATGTATCTTCTATATCAAAAAAAAGCAACTTTTGGCTAAATGATGTAATATTTGTATTGTTAATTTTGTCTCCATTTGGCAAATCGTCTTTCGTTTTTTCATCTTCGTCATCTTCATCATCTTCTTCTTTATCTTCTTTTGTATGATTTATCATATCTTCATTTTCAATGTAATTCTTATATATTTTTTTTTTTCTTTTTTGCAATTTTTTAATGTAAAAATTTATATTATCATATTGGAAATTTTTTTTCTTTTTTTTTATAACATATTTTGAAACAATATGTTCCATCCCTTTTTTTAACAAAAACCAAAATTCACTTATATTATATAACTTACATAAATGTAAAACAAAAGTTTCATCTGTTTTTTTTAAAGCTATCTTGTTTTCAGAATAATCCTTTAATATATCTTCAAAATCATATGTTTCTTTTTTATTATATTCATTATAGTTTTCCTTATCATTATTATACCTATCGTTACTACTTTGCCTTCTGTTATTCTTATCAATGTTATATATTGTATTACTGTTTATTTTATCATCTTTTGAATAAGACTTTTTGATTTGCCCTTTCCAATTTTTGTTTTTACCTACATATACGTTCTTCAATTTTGCATTTTTTTGCTTGAAATTTTTATCCCTTTTCTTTAAGTTAGCCCTATTGAAATCCTTTCTTCCATTTTGTTTGTTTCTTTTTCTATTTTCGAAATCATTGTACTTTTTATTCATAGTATAAGTATAATTCAAATGAATGCTTTATGCGCAAACGTAGCTTTATGTAAATATAAATGATTGGCTATCACAATTTATGAGCAAAGCCCGTTATATATTTTTGCATTTAATTATGCGCCTACTTAGGCATTTAGTTACACGCTATATACGTAACTATGTATTTATGTATGTTTATCTTTTTATGTTTTCATTTATTTATTTTAATTCAAACTGTTTAAATTAACATGGAAGAAAATATATATATATATATTAAAAATGAACTATGAAAAAGTCAAATATAGGATATAATAAATTTTCAAAAGTTCAATGGGTGTATTATTGATATATATACATAAATATATAGTTAACCTATATTTCATATATTGTATATGCTAATATTTTACAAATCATTTGACATTACATATAATACCATTATAAATATACATAATTAGCAACATTGTATTTTATGCTATATATGATATATTATGTGGCATATATTAATTATAAATTATATTCTACGTAAAAGTGATGTTTTTTTATTCACTTTTTAAAACTTGAATTTTAATTATATTTTTTAAAAACATTTCTTTCACGTTTATAATTTTTCCATTATATAATTTTTAATTAACAAAAATAATTTTAGAACAAAAATTTATTAAAAAGATAAAAAGATAAAAATAAATCCGCAGTAAAAAAAATTGTATAATAAGCGCATATAATAATATATAATTATATTAAGGAATACCCGAAATATATCTATATTATTTATCATTTTTAATTGCCCAAAGAGTACCCCTATTCCCAGTTATAAATGTTATATATATGTATATTGCTATTTATTGCTGTTAAATTTGTATACATATGAATTGAACTATAATATAGCTCATGCAAGTTATTATATTTTATTGGTTTATATATTTTTATTGGAAACGCTTGTTTATTGAAAATACAAATTACAATATATACATATATATTTATATATATAATTAGAAAACATATATTTCATTTATTAAAAAATTGGGATTAATAAATTTTATGTTTTGTTGTAATATTTTTCTTAAGAAAATGTTGTAACATTTTCCATATAAAATATATATATATATATATATGGTGGTATGTATTTAATAAAAATAAAATTGAATGATGCTATTGAAATATAATATATATATATTTAATTTCTGTGTTATTTAAAAACACTATATATAAATTTATTATTTATATGACAAAATATCATTTTTTTTTAATTTTCTAAAATTATTGGGAATTAAATATTAATTAAAAAATTCACAGAAAACATATCAAATGAAAGAAATAAAATATCAAAATTTATGATCACATCTATATATGTGATAATTTTAATATAATATGTAAAATAAAGTAAAATTATGAAAACACACAAAAAAAGTAATAAAAAAATTCAAATATGTATTTGAAATATACAAATTTATTCACGGCTTTTTGCCATTTTGCTTAGCTTGAAAGCATAATCTTGAACAATGTAAACAGACTTTTCACAAATTTTTTTCATTTGAATATTTATGTCTTTTACTCGATTAGCTGTTTGAATAACGAAATTCCTAAAAACAGTAATAAAATAAAAGTTAATATATAAAGTCCTTGGCAAATTTATATAGCAATTCCATACAGTGGAAGAATATTTTATATTAAAATTTTTGTAAAAAAAAATGTATATATTCACACATGTAATGATGAAAATGTTTTTTTCCTTACTTGGGTGACTCAAAATACATAAATGCTCCTTTTGTTGTCATGTATACATCTTTTGAAAAATTGAAAACATTATTTTTTATGCCATAATAAAAATTAACATCCTTAAGGTTATTAAATTTTTCCCATGGAATATTTTGAAAAGACTTTCGAAATGGGTTACATATAATTTGCATATTTTTATAATGATATTGAATGGGTTTAAATATTATTTGACTTCTATAATATGGAAGTTCAAAATTTAAATTTTCTAAATTTTTATTAACATTAGTATTATCTTCGTTTGCTAAATCAGGGGAGTATACATTTTGTTCTATTAATAATCCAAAGCATTTTTTGACAGCTCGTTCTTTCGAATATATATGAGTACCTATACATATGCTTGATTTTAAATTTTTTTCATAAGGTGTTAAATATAAATCATTGTATAATTTTTTTTTTTCTTTTTTTTTTTCCTGTTTTTTTAAAAAATAGGATTTAATCATGTTATAATTTTTTAAAAATAAATTGTCTCCTTCATTAGTAGCATTACTAATACTATTATTTGCCATAAATTTTTTTTTGTCTATCTCTTTTATTTCTCTTTGGTTTTTTATATTTTCACTTTTCGAGCGAATATTTTTATTATTCATAATTTTATCAATTGCATCTTTTGTGTATATTTTATTAAAGGGTATCATTTTATAGAGATAAAATGCATTATTATCATTTGACCCTAGACAACTTATATTAATATTATTATTTATATGCAAAAAAGATATTCCTTTACATACTCCTATGGACTCGAAAATAAGATTATTGTTGATGTTTTTTTTAACAAATTCATCGTTATATGTATCTACAAAATTTACATAAAATTTTCTTTCTACATTATGTTCTCTTCGTTTTTTTTTCCGGAATAAATTAACAGGAAAATCATGATATTTAAAAATATCTAAAACGTTTAACTTATCATCATCGTATTCTTCTTGAAAAAATCTATTTATAAAGAAATCATCGCTAAATATTTCACTGCGTTTACTTGTTTTTTTTCTGTGGATAGGTATAGCAATTTCTTCTTCGTCAGAATTATTGTTACGTCTTTCTTTATTATTATCATTACTATTAATATTATTATTTTTTTTTTTGTTATTATCGTTGGCATTGTATCCATTATTATTTGCATTATCGCTTTGACTATTTTCCTGATTAGTCCAATTTCCATTTTTATTAAAGTGGAATGCATATTCATCATTCTTTGGTTCTATAACGTCATATTGTTTCTCCTTTTTTACAAATGAATTGTGTAAATAATTATCAGAAGATGACAATTTATCATATTCTTGCCTTTTATTTACTTTTTGTTTTTCTAAGTTATCATTAATATCGTTATATTTTTCTTTATAATCATAATTTTTATTTTTAATTTTATTAATGGGAATTTCTACTTGTTCAATATCAAAAGGTATATCGATGTTATTTTCCCCTATTTTTTCTTCATTATTTTTTTCATCGTTCCAATTCATTTTTTTTTTGAAGATAGTTATTTTTTATATAAAATATTATTGACAAAAAAAAATAAAAAATAGTGATTACATGATATTTATATGATAAAATTTAAGTATTCATCTCGTTCAAATTCAAATATAAATATTTTATAAAATTGCTATATAAATATATTTTAGTATTACTTTAGCTGGCGTTTTGATGTATGCCATGTTTAACTAGTGTGCCATTTTTTTGGTATTATATATAATGGATACGTATAATTAAAATATTATAAAATCAATAATGTATGGGAAATAATTAAATAATTTTTTTTCATATCCGGATTTATTTCATTCAAGATTTAATTTTTGTATGTAATATAATATATAATTTTTTTACTTTTTGTATAAGGCAGTTTTTAAAAATATAATTTTATAGATTTTTCGTTTTTTGCGGTTTTGAATGAGGTATTTAAACAGGACAATTTCATATTATTATTCGAATGTTCTATTCTGTTTGCTTGTTTTATTATATATAATATAATTTTAATTATTCTTTGTTTGGTTAATCCCAATTATTTTTTATGTTAACAAATTTCACGTTCTTTTTTAAGCATTTGAGCATGTTTAACTTTTGGTTTTTATTTTCCCATTATAAATGTATCGAACAAATCCGGAAACAATATCCAAAAATATAAAAATAAAATAATAAAAAACTTTCAACATACAAATGTGCGCAGGGGAAAAAATATATTTAAATTATAAGATAAAATAAATATATCATATATAAATATGTGGGTAAGTTGTTCGCACATGTTTACGCTTTTTTCCTTTTGTGTATAATAATTATTTTAATTTATAATATTTTAAATATATATTGTGCATACTCTTGGTACAATATTAAACTAAATATTCTAGTAAAGATTTAATAAATTAATAATATGTAAAAGAACATTTCTAATATATTTTTATTTTGATACATATTTGAAAAAAACATATTAAATAAAAATAACGAAACACAATACACACATGTATATATTTATTTATGTTTCAAACTCTTGAACAATTAAGTGGAACAATATTCTATTTCTCTCCAGACCATTACCATTGGTATTATATATATGGTGAGTATTATTCTTTATCCAATTTTATTATGGTGATTTTTTTTATCGTAGAAATATACATTAGCATATGATTTTTTATAAAGGTAAAAAATTAGTTCTTCATTTTAATTTTATTTTTTCAAAATTTTTCGAATGCCCATAAATCGTCGTAGAACTTACAAAATAATGAACAAATGAGCATAGTGATACTACATATTTACACATTATTTTGAATAAGAAATGGATATATAATATATTTTTTTAATCAACATATTGCAATTTAATATATTTGACTCCTTTTTCCGACTAGTTAAACTTTTGTATATAATTATTGTCAGTGGTTCGGTCAGATAAAAAAAATGGACTCAGAAGAGACAATTAATTTGGCAGTAAAATATGCAAAGGACGCAGTTATAGAAGATGAAAAGAAAAATTATAAAGAAGCCTTAAATTTATATATACAAAGCTTGCAATATTTTAATTATTTTTGCAAATATGAAAAAAATGATAATATTAGAGAATTGATTTTAAAAAAAATGGAAGTATATATTACTAGGGCTGCAGATTTAAAAGAAATGCTTAATAAAAAAGAGACAATAGAAACAAAAGAAAAGGTTGGTACTTCTGAAGAAGCAAAAGAAAGTATGAAAAAACAAATAAAAGATTTTATATTAAATAAAGATCAAAATGTAAAATGGTCTGATGTATGTGGTTTAGAAACAGCAAAAGAAATATTAAAAGAAGCAGTCATATTTCCTTTAAAATTCCCAAAATTATTTAATTCATCTGCATTACCATATAAAGGTATATTATTATATGGTCCACCAGGAACAGGAAAAACATTTCTAGCATTAGCTTGTGCTAATGAATGCAATATGAATTTTTTTAATGTATCATCTTCTGACCTTGTTAGTAAATATCAAGGAGAAAGTGAAAAATATATTCGATGCTTATTTGATACAGCTAAAGAATATTCACCAGCAATTATTTTTATCGATGAAATTGATTCTTTATGTGGATCAAGAACAGACGGTGAAAACGAATCGACTAGGAGAATAAAAACAGAATTTTTAATAAGTATGAGTGGGTTAAACAATTATAAAAATAATATTATTGTTATGGGTGCAACAAATACGCCATGGTCGTTGGATAGTGGTTTTAGACGAAGATTTGAGAAAAGAATTTACATCCCTCTTCCAAATTTATATGCAAGAATGAAAATATTTGAAAAATATATAAATAAAGCGAAATCTAATGATCAAAACGAGGAAAATAATGCTATTACTCATAATATTACTAATGAAGATATTAAAAATTTTGCTAATATAACTGAAAATTATACTGGTGCTGATATCGACATTATTTGTAGAGATGCTATATATATGCCAGTAAAGAAATGTCTTCTTTCAAAATTTTTTAAACAAGTCAAAAAAAATAATAAAATTTATTATATGCCATGTTCTCCAGGGGATCCTGACCCCACAAAAATTGAAAAAAATGTAATGAGCATAAATGAAAATGAATTATTATTACCGCCCTTGACTTTGCAAGATTTTAAAATTGCTATATCTAATTCAAAGCCTTCTTTGTCATTGGATGATTTAAAAAGGTATGAGGAGTGGACAAATCTTTACGGAATGAGTGGTATTTAAATTATTGTCATCATTGATGGATATGGAAAACACCGTACAAACGGTATATATGCACACATTTAACATATATATATACATACATATGTGTATATACACAAGAGGAAATGAACTCACAGGTTTATTAAAATTGCACAGCGCTATCATCGTGGTTATCATATGCATATATGAATATATTGCCGATTTTCGCTCCCTGTTTTTTACGTTTTTTGGTATTTCAAGTTTCAAGAGATGTATTAAATATGCTTTTAATTTTGAGCCTATACTTGCTAAACGATTTAAGCACATATTTAATTCTCTTTTATTTACTCATCATCTTATTTTTAAAATGATGGGAAAAAATTAAAACTTTTTTCAAGTGTATAATGTTTTTTTTTAATATTATACTTAGTGATATAATTTTAGTTTTTAGTAGACAAGTTAAAAAGAGATAATATTATGTATATTATTTTCATGCTGTTATTTATATATTTATTTGTGTATTTGTTTATTTGTTTATTTTATTTTTCGAGACCCAAAATTCAAATATTACAATAAAAATTAAATTACATTATGCATTTTATTGCCATTTTTATGGTTTATTAAAAATAGAGATTGTTTTAAAATTAAAAATGTTCAAAATGAATTACGCAAAATGAAATAAGTTCAAAAGACATTCACATGTAAGCCAAAAGTATATATATGCAATGTCAAAAAATTATATGGTCTTTCTTAATGAGATTAATTTTTTCCGTAAAAAAATTAATGTGGTTAAACATTCGCAAGACATATAATGGTCATATAAAGTTTGATTTTGTTCGCTGTTCGAATTTTTTTTTTTGTAAATTTCATCACATATATCGTTACTAAATGGTGTTATGGTTTTACAATTATAATGTAATATTGAATTGTAGCAATAATCACAGAGTTTTTTATTAAACTGTTCGTCAACAAGAGTAAACAAAGGTGGTGTGTCATATTCCGAACTTTCGATATTTTCACAATTATTATTTTGTCTCCTCTTATATAAAAAATGAGATCCGTTCATATTTAAAATATAATTAATTATATGATATAAATAGGGAAATATATTTAACAAAATATTTAGTATGACATAATTTTTGCAATATATTGTTAATGCCAAAGCATGAATAGGTAATTTTAATAAAATAAATAATCTTAACAAAAACCAAATAATATCATTTTTATATATGGAACATTTTTGGGTAAGTGAATATTTATTTTTATGTTTAATTGGATTGAAGTGTTCACTTTTTTTTTTTTTACTTATATCTATTATATTATTAGTAATATATTCATATATTCTTCTTTTCATTATATATTTTATATATTTCTTTGAACAGCTTTTATTATTTATATTAGATATGTTAAAAAAATAAAACAAATATTTCAGTGTATTATTTATTGGGATATACTTATAGACCGACGGTGCGAAATATGTCTCTAAAAATATGTAATCTGTCAATTTGTTATAAATATTATAAGTGTGTATATTATTTCTATATTTATATCTTTTATTTTCTAATTCTATTCTTGTTTTTTTCTTAAAATGTGGTTCATTTAAATCGACAGATTCCTGTTTTTTTTGCATTTTCTTTTTTTTTTTTAAACAATCTATATTAAAATGATTTTTAAATGATTTATAAATATCCATAAATTTTATAGGTTTAAAATTTTCATCGAAAAATGTTTTATTAATGCTTTCATTTTCGTATTCGATTTTTTCAAAAACTGTTTTGAGATTTTTCATGTATTCTGTATATCTTGCATATTCTGTATAATTAATATGGTAATTTGTATTTTCCACATTTGAGGTATCATCATTTGATTTTTTCGATTCATTTTTAGTATTAACATAGCTAGAGTCTTTTTTTTTTTTTTTTTTTTTTTTTTTTGCATTTTGATCGTTAGATTGGGTATTTAATTTATTATCTTTTTTCGAAGATTCTCCTTTCTGAAATGTGGAAACATTTTCGGCGGATTCAAAACATTTTGTACTATATATTTTTTTTTCATCATTATTAGAAGGATCCATAAACTTTTTCAAGTTAGGAGAAGAATCTGAATAATTTTTACTAGTACAAAATTTGGATTTATTATTATTTTCTGTTAATATATTTTCTTCATTCAAATTTAAGAATGAAAATTGTGAATTTTTTAAAGAATTATGCGCAACATCTATTGGGCATATTCCCCAAAAAAAATTACTAAAAAAAATAGACTTAAAAAAATATACATGAGAAAAAAAAGAGACAATATCAATTTTTATAGAGGTAGCAAAATAATATAATTCATACCATAACATATTATTTATATAATAGCATATTATATTTTGTATTAAAATAACAAACCTAATATATATATTTTGTACTTGTAAATAATCAACAGATTTTTCTACATTGTCTATCTCATTTAATTTATTTTTTTCTTTCATATCATTTTTTATGTAATTTGTATCTGAACTTTTAGCTAAGTTATCATTATTATATGAAGGAAATAACAATAAATTACTATTAAATTTGTATAGGTTATTAAAATTGTTTATATTATCTTTTGAAAATTGTATTATATCTATATTGTAAAAAAATTCATATATAATTTTATTCATTTTGAAATTATTGATAGAAAAAGGTTTAATTTTTAGTTGGCTAAATTTGCTTGTTTGGGATATTCGATCTTTATTATAAATAAAATAATTCGAATGTTTATTTGAAACATTTTTATCTTCTAACATATTATTAGGTGTATGGATGTCTTTGTCGCTATCCTCAGCCTTTTGTCCATTTTTATTTGATGAATTATTTCTTTTCGCATCTTTTAAAGTTTCCTTTTTGTATGATTGATCAAATAAATATTGCAATTGATATATATCAATAGGTTTATCATATTTAGTAGTATTCAAATTAAATAAGCATAACAAAAAAAATATATAATTATCTAAATTATTTCCAGTTTGTTTGTTTAAAAGTTTTATTAAATTTGTTTTATCTAGCCCAAAATAGTTCCAATAGAATATATTATTATCCTTATTTCTATTTAACTCAGAAAATAAAATAGACATATAATGTATTAAATTTATTGAATAATTTATATTACTTCTTAAACTAGTACATAGAAAATACATACAATAAAATTTGCGAATATCATATATTCCTACATAGTTCTGAACATTGACCATATATAAAGAACATATATTATATCTTTTATTTTGGGATATACATAATTGCATAAAATCGTGAGGAGTAAAATTACCAAGTGAATAAATTATTATAGCACTAACATAAGGGTCCATTTTTCTTAGTATATTTATTACGACTTCAGAAATGTGAGAATTAAAATATTTTTTTAATATTTTTAATATTGTATACAAAAGGAATACGTGTTTCTTTTTTAATATGCATAATAAATAAAGTGCAATATAGTAAACATTACAGTTCATTTTATATGCATAATCACTTTTTATTTCAAACAGGCTGTGGTTTTGTTTATCTTCTATACTACTTGCATGTTTATAATTCTCTTTAATTGGATCTTCAATTTTTTTATTGTTTTTCGAAAGAATATCAAGTTTATTTGCCATTTTAATAAAATATAAAATCATGAAGTGTATATGTTTATCCTTTACATTTCCTTTGAAATCTTTTATTTTTGTTGCATAATTAAGTAGCGTATTCGATTTTAGTTTATTTATAAAATCAGAAAAATTAGCATTTTCGGTGTGTTTATTCCTTAGTTCATTGTTTTGATTTTCTCTTTTTGTACTGTTACTATGTAATGTTTCTCTATCTAAACAATTAATAGAGAAATTATTATAACTATCCTCTTGTTCGAAAGAAGAAAAAAAAATGTAACTCCTTTGATGCAAAGTATTTAATATAATATTTGGCAAATCTTTTGCTTTTTTCTTTTTTTTATAAGAATTACTCAAAAACAATGTATACAAAATAATTATGACGATATTTAAGATTGTTTTTCTTTTGTCTTTTGTAATAATTTGATTGTAATAAGGATAATCGGTATTTATATTGTTTATTAAATTATAAACAATTTTATAAGCTGTAACATAAAAATCGTTTAATGTGTTAATACACTCATATAAAATAATTTCGAGTATATTTATTACACATATATTATTTTCCATATAGTTTACTAATGTTTTAACTATTAGAGATAAAAAATTTTTTTTTTTTTCTTTAAAATTGCCCTGATAAATAATTTGATATTTTTTCGAACTGTATGAATACACATCACTATATAGTTTAAAAAATTTGAATAAAATTATATTTATATAAGTATTTATTTTAAAACTAATTTTATCAAATATAAATGAATTGAAGTTTTGTGGTGTTACTTCTTTATCTCGTTTTTTTTTATTTTCATCAGTTTCTACATTTTCTACTTTGTTATTTATACATTCATTTGATAATTGATTTGATATAATATTTACAAATAATCCTATGGAATTGATAATATGATGAAAATGTATAATACTATTATTAGTAGTATCATTTGGAATTCTGTTCAGCATTATATGTCTATATATTATTAAATTTGCATTTGTATATTTATTACTTTCAAAATAGTGATTATTTTTTAAAAGATTGATTAATAAACAAAATTTATTTGAGCATTTACTTATACTTATTGCATCCACACTATTTTTAATACCACAAAATAAGTAGCAACTACTTTCATTACTATTTACTTCGTCCATAATTGAATATAAATTATATTTTAGTATTTGCTCGCTAATTTTATTTAGTTTATTCTTGTTCTTACTTAATATATGCGTAAAAAATAATGAACAGAACGTTTTTTCTAAAATTGAGTGTGTTTTATTCCATTTATTGTAATGTTTAGAAAAATATTCATCCTCTTCACATTTTAGACCTGAATCATTTGAACAACTATAATTAACTTGACCTTGTTGATTAGTGTAGTGTATACTTTTTTCCATCCCCTCACAACTATTATAAGATAAAAATAATTTGTTAAAAATATAATTAAAATTATTCATATATGTTGGAACGTCTCGTAGTGATGAAATCCAACAATTCATTTTTTCATTATTTTTTTTTTTTTTCAAACGAATCAAATTACTATAATTTTCTGAATGCTCATTAAGCTTGCTTTTCAATAATTTTTCAAAAAAATTGTATCTTTCATTTCTTATATTATTATCTAATGTTTTTAAAGAAAAAAAATCAAAAGTAAATGAATCATCAACGTTTTCAAATGTATTATCAAATTTGTCACAATTTTTGCTATAATTATCTGTTTCTTCAATATTTTGTTTTTTTTTTAAACTAGTTTTATTTTCTTTAGGTATACTCGTTTCGCTTGTTGCGTCTGTTTGATCACTTTTGTAGCTACTACTATTAAATAGAATTTCATAATTGTTAATACGTTTCAATAAATTTTCATTTGGATAATGTTTTTGTTCTTTAGATAAATCAGATAATGCTAAACGATGTCCAACTAATTTCATGTTTATTCTGTTTATATTGTATACAGTATAAGCTATATAATAGTAGAATAAATAAATGTAATAAAATGGGTGTGGCCATATATATTTTATTGGAGTGGGCAAAGAACAGTTAGACAAATTATTATTGTTTCTTATTACTTGTAGATATTCTACTTTTTTGTCATATACATAGGTAAATTCAAAATCATAAAAATCATTATCATTATTATAACTGTTGTTATTATGAGTGTTGCTCTTGTATATGTGCAAAAATACTATAGAATTGTCATAATTATGAAATACATAATTATATATATCAAATAAAGCATAAAAAGAAGAAGGTTGTACAAAATTATTATCCTTATTTAAAGGTAAGGCAAAAACAATTTCTGATCTCATAGAGTATTCTAATTTGTTTGGATCGTTATTATTTTTTTCTTCAACAACTTTAAAGCAAAGTAAATTATAAAATGCATCTAAAATAATTAGATAATTCTCTCTTAATGATATATTCATCAATTGGTCGTTTTGTGTTTTAATTTCTTTTTCTTGTCTATCTTCTTGTTGAATACTTTTTCCACAAAATACATGAGTTAATATTGGTCTATACACTAATTTAATAGAGCATACATAATTTGTAAGTTTCATATTATTATTTACATTGTATAAATATATAATGTAATAAAAGTTATTTGTATTTAAAATTTCTTGATATTCGTCATTTAACTGTGTATATTTTTTATCAATGTTTTTTCTGTTTTCTTCATTAATATTTAGAAAAACTGTATGCTCCTCAACATTATTTATGTTAGTAAATTTATTAGATTCATTGGAATAAGTATTTTTATATTCTTGTTCATGCTTATCTATATGGTTATTTATAGATTCCTTATCATTTAAACAAATATTATCATCGTTTTTTTCCAGATTAGAATCACTTTTCCTATTTTCTTCGTTATCTTCTTTATGTAATTTGTTTTTTGGTTGAATTGAATTATTATGCATCACTTCTGTGAATGTATTATATTTGTAGTTTTTAATTTGTTTTTCTTTAAATTTTTCTAAAAATATATTTGTACTTTTTTCCAAAAAAAAATTATTATAAAAAGAACAATAGGGCTTTGAATAAATATTTCCTTTATTATTATTAAAATATTCTTCAAAAAATTTATAATACAAATCACTATCATCATGATTATAATTAAATAAATAATTTAGTAGAAAAAAATTTTGGGGGGTAGTTTCGCCTTTTTGAAAATTCTCTTTGTATTCATCAACACTACCATCAGTATTTAAGGATGTGTCATTTTCATTCCATTCATCTTCCTCATCATCTTCGTTTTCGCTACCTTTACTTTCACTGTCTTCGTTTTTGTCAGTCCAACGATTTGTGTCTCTGCCATCTATCTCATTTATTTCTTCGCTTTCGTAATCCATTTTGAAGAGGTCAAAACTGAAACCCTTGTCTTTCGAAGCGGATTGATTAAAAAATATACTTTCACGACGTCCGCTGTTTTGATGAACTATTTTGAAATCTTTAAAATTATTTTCGTCATATTTATTATGTAAACAAGTGGCAAAAAAAACATCATCAAATAGCCAACCACATGGATAATTATGAAAAAAAAATTTAAACAAATTGTCATCAACGAAATGTGAAAATTTTCGTGTTTTAACATTATAAATCGAAATTGTTTTAAATATAACTAATATATATGTATTATTAAAATTGAGATATGCTTTTTTAATAAATTTAAATGGAGTATTTACTTCTTTAATATTTATAATGTTTTTTTCGTGATCATTTATATTGTAATTATTTATATTAGTATCAAATATAACTAAATTGTTTAGACCAATATATACATTTTTCTTATACTCATTAGTGTAATAATTACTATTATAATGGAAAATTTTATTTTGGCTATATATATCATTTAAATATATTAAATTTTTAACATTAATATAGTAATAACTTTCGTCATTTCGAGTATTACAAAATAATTTGAAGTCGTTAAAAACAAAGGATATATTTATGTATTTTTTTTTTCGGTGTAACAAAACATTTTCCGTCTGTTTATGCTTGGTTCTTTTGTTTTCATATGTTGATAATTTGTTAGAGTCAAGTTGATTGTTATTTAAATTGTCCAGAGTAACATCAGAAGTGTTATCCAAATTGGGCATATTATTATTCCCCTCTTTATTTTTGTTCGATACACCATCAAAACTTTTATTTTCTGAATAGTATAATGTCCCATTTGTATTAAAAATGTGGAAATTATTTTGATTAAACGAAACAAGGAAAAAATTATGTTGTCTATTCCATACTAAAAAGTTATAGTAATAACATGTACTTTTGTAATCACTAAATTTATCAATAGTAAATACACATTTTTTAAAAACATGTTTACATATATAAGGATTAATACTATACGCTTTAATAATATAATTTTTATATATTATCAAAATAATTTTTCTATAAATATTTATACTTATATCTAAAACAGACGAATCTACATACATTCCTATAATTTGATCGTCTCTTTTTTTTTTTTTTAAAACATTGTTCATTCGGTTATTTATAATGTTTTTATTTTTGTTGCTTAAGTTAGATAAATTTTTTCTTTGAATTTCGTATTTGTTTTCAATTGTACCAATTGCTTCGTTTTTATGAATAGAACGCCCATAATAATAACAATTCTTATCTTGAGGAACATTAAAAAAATTGTGGAAAAATGAAAAAATGTAAAAATCATGAGTACGGCTTATTAGTAATAGATAATCATTATGCATACTAAATTCTACTCTTTCTACCCCTTTTATATTAATACATTTTTTATATTTATTATTTTTTATTTGTATAGAAATATTTTTTTTTTTAATAAATTTGTTTAAATTATTTTCTTTATTATTGCTGTATAAATATGTAGGAAGTTGATTTTTTTTATTATGTGGCGCTTTTCTTTTTCTTTTTCTTTTTTTCATTTCCCTTTTGTTTTCTTTTAGAATGATGTTCCTTCTTATTTTGTTACAAAAATTTAAAGCATTTCGATAAAATGGAAAATTTCGAAAACACTTATTAATTATTTTTTGATTTTTGAAGAGAAAAAAAGTGCGAGGTTTTATATTTTTGTATATATTTTTTCCTTTGTCCTTTTTTATAAGACTCACATTTTGTATTCCTCTCATAGAGGATTCGTTATCCTTGTTATTATCACTACTGTTATTCCGTTTTCTCTCATTTTTTTTTTTATCACCATTTGTTACTTTCACATTTTTATTGGCACTAGTTTTCAAACTTGATTTGTTTATATCCTTTCGGTAATATATTGATTTCAATCTGACGATTTTTGTATTAGCTATAATTTTTTTAACATCAGTTACTTCATTTTGTTGATTCAACTTTTTGGTATTGTCTAGAACAGTTTGAATATTATCCGAAATAAATATTTCATCAGTTTCATAAGAAAAAAATAAAATATTATGTTTGGTTATAATCAAACAATTTGATGGAATTGGCAAATAAAGTACCGTAATAAGCCTTATGCTAGCAATTGTATTAATTTGTTTGATTTTTTTTCTATAAATGTTTTTTATATAGGTAATATATTCATAATATTCATTTTCATTTTCATTTTCACTTGATGTGTCAAAATCAGAATTATCATTAATATTAATTGAATGAATGTTTTTATCATTATCTAACATAACAATATTTTTTTTTTTAACTATATTATATACATATACATATTTAAAATTATCTGTTATAATATATACCGTATTATCAAAAGGTGATAGAAACACGTTATCATGACACCCATATTTTTTATATGCGTTTTTATAATCCAAAGCATAAAAATTAACAAAACGAAAATCATCATTATCAAATATATATAAGCAAAATTTTGTAGCCACATAAATAAAAGAATTACACGTACTTGTGTTTATGTAAATTATATTGTCATTAATATTTGTGTGCCTAATTTTATCATCAATATTGTCAAAGTTTCTACTGCTGTTACCCTTCGGATTCGTATTACTTCCTTCGATATTACTATTCACATTTTCATTACTCGGATGTTTATGATCCAAAATCTTATTATTTTCAAATTTAGGGTAACTATATTTTTTACATATCTTTAGTTCATCTTCTTTATCTAAGCATAACATTTTTCTCCTTCAAAACACACATTCCGCTTCTCTCTTTTAGTTTATTTCACTCAATAAATAAATATATATATTTTTTTTTTCACGCAAATAATTATTTAAATATGAAGAGGAATATAAATTACTAAAGAACCCTTCTACATAACAACCTAAACATTAAGTGCATAGAATTGTTTTTCTAAGGATTTATTCAAATAGCAAGTTCGAAATATATACATTGCATTTTTAGCATGGATAAAAATATATTATGAATATATGCGAAACATTTTTTTTTATGTGTGCATATTTTTTGTTGTCATTCTATTTATTCGAGAGCACATTAGAAATATAATCAAGCATGCTTCTTCTAGCACACATGTGTATGTATGAACAAAATAATTTTCTATACACAAAAAAAGGATATTATAAATACATATGCAAATCTAGCATGTAATTTTAAAAATATTTTTGTTGTATTTTATGTGTACATAAAAAAAAGAAAGACGAAAAAGAAAAGCTTTAAATTATCTCCTTTTCTCGTATTTTATTGATGTTCTTAAGTTTATTGTTGTTCTTCTTAATTCGATGTTTCGTTTCTATCATATTTTTCGATATAATTTGCATAAAAACATAATAAGCTTATATGAATTTGAGAAACATTCTCTATATAAGTAAATATATATGTGAAGGGGGGGTTAACTTTAAAAAGTATTTATCATTTTTTATTTATAATTATTTCTTTCGATTTTCTCATTTATTGATAATAAAAACATTATTTTATTTGTGTTATTTGTATTATCGACTTTAGCTATTTATGTGATTTTTAATATTATGATCAAATAACAAATATTTTATACGATTTTACAAAATAATAAAATACTACACATAACGGTATAAAAAGTTACAAGAAAAAAAATAATAATAAATACTAGCGGAAAAAAATATTATAAAAATTCACACAAAATATCAGGAATAGTGTCGTATACAAAGTATTGTATATATTATTAAAAATATAGTAAAATATAATTACTTTTTTAAAAATCCTATTAAGCCAAAATAAGCAATATTAAACAAAATATTCATTCTAATATTTTAAGTATAAAAAACGAATGTGTTACCTCTTTTTGAATTTTGCATTTTCATGCATACATCGTTTTTCATACATATAAACACTAGAATTATGCATTTAAAAATTAAAAATAAATTTATGAATACAAAAAAAGAAGAAATAAAAATTTATATAATGTGATGACTGATTTTCCTTGTTTCTTTATACCTAACAATTTTCATCATTTCCCAAAAAAGTAAATGCGTTGTTGTAATATTTACAAATTTTCATACGACAAAAAAAAAATGAAGCATATCTTCATCCAAAATATTATGCATACATAAATTATTTTATTTTTTTAATGAAATTTAAAACGTCGGGAAAATTAAAATATAGAAATATTTAAGTATGTACATATATTTATATAAGCAATATATTTTGTAAAAATATAGTAAGGATATTAATAAGTATATATTTTAAAAAAAATATAATTACATATATAGATAATTTAAGCACGAAAAAACATTTACATTCGTTTTATATATTTTTTACATTTGTATATACATAAATGGATATAAAATTTAATTAAAAAATAATTAAATACAAAAATCATATACGCATACAAATACTTGCAATACCAATTAATGCAGTTACACTGTTGTATAAACGTGGCATTATATATATATATATATATATATATATATATATATATTTCATTTGGTAAAAAAATTGCAGAATTAAAACAAATTTAAGCATGCAACAATTTCATCAGTAAAAATAAAATAATCTCAAATTAATTAACTAAATTGACAAAAAAAACGAAAAAAATATTGTTTGCGTATAAAGAAAGTATTATATTCCGCTACAACATATACAAGTTTTACGTTCGATATATAAATATATTAAATATTTTTTTTTATTTAATTTTTTCCATTAAATACGTATCTGCGCCTACATGTATATGTCGTTTTTAGTTTTCATACAGTAAAAATAATTTTTTTTAATTTACCATTCTTTTCATATTTCTATATGACCATATTACTTAATCCTATACATACAAATTTACATCAGTCAAACACATATATCCGATTATATAAATAAAATGGCTTCAAATAAAAGAAAAAGTAAAAAACTTAACTTGCTAAAGGATCAAAAATTTTTGACGAAGAAATATGTAGACATGAACGATCCAATATATGATAGTGAATTAGAAGATGAAAATTGTTTTTTTACTGTTGTAAATGCAGAAGAAATTGAATATTCTCAAAAAATAAATAAGATGAAAAGTAAGATGTTTGAAGATCTTAGTATATTAACTTTTGAAGAGTTTGAAAAAAAATGCGATTTATTAATTAGCAATTTTTTTGCAAGTTATAATTTTAAAGAGTTTATCGAAAATTTAAAAGAATTAAATGAAAATAAGTATAATGATTATTTAGTTTTACAATTAATTAAAAAATCGTTTGATCGAGATGATGAATGCCAAATAAATGTATCATGCTTATTAAATTTATTAAATATTACTAAATTAATAAATCAAGAGCAAGTACATAGAGCCTTTGAAAAAATATTATTAAGTTTAGATGATATAAAATTAGATTGTCCATTATGTTATGAAATATTTTTAAAATATCTTAGATTTAGTACTTTAGATAATGTAATTGATAAAAATTACATATTTAAATTGCCTACAATGTTTTTTGATACCTTAAACATTCAAGATATCGATGAAAGTTCATTAGGTATAGAAAACGGTAAAATTAATGGCGAAATTTCAACCTTTCCCGATGACGAAAATATAAAAGAAAAAAAACAAGATAATTTTAATAATTTAGACGATAAACCAGAAGATAGAGAAAATGACGATATGTACGAACAAAATAATGAAGATGTAGAAGAAAAGAAAAAAACAAAAGATGAAATATGGAAAGATACACTATATTGGGTCTTAGAATTAAATATAAAAGAAATGGAAAAAGAAAAAAAAGAATTTAAAAAGAAATCAAGAGATTTCTTATGCGATTTTTTTAATGATGGAAATATAGATGAAGTTATTGAATTTTTAAACAATACAAATAGTTTATTTCATTATGAATTTATTAGAATAAGTATAATAGAATCATTTAGTAAAAATAATATATGTAGAAAATTTATATCTTATTTATTGGATAATTTAAGTGAAACTTATTATTTTAAAAATGATATTATTATAGCATTTATTCGAATTATTGGATATATAGATGATTATGAAATAGATTTCCCTAATTCAAAAGAAATGATATGTAAATTTTTATTAAGATGTATTCATGATGATGTATTATATCCCGCTTTTCTAAGTGATATATACAAATTACATATTGGGGGTGTGACTGGTATGATGATATGCAATAAAACACAACAAAGAATTATTGATAAAAAGAAAAAAAACTTAAATAATATAAATTATATATGGGATGAAGATGATACATATGAAAAAATGAAATTAAAAAGAAAAATTAATAATACTTTATTAGAATATTTCTACTTATATATAGATGAAGAAGAATTCTATTTATATCTTGATGAATTTTTGCCATCTTATCATGATTTATGTAATTACGTTGTTAAAAAAATATTTGTACTGAATGTTGATATTAATAATGATATTAATTTGTCTTTGAAATTAGTTCAATTTCTTGTAAATAAAAATTTTATAACAAAAAAAAATATTGAAGAAGGTATACAAGAGGTTCTAAATTCATTAAGAGACATTATTTTGGATATACCTAAATACCCAGAAGAATTGAAAAAAATTATAACACATTTACTTGAAAAGGATTATATATCAAACGAAGTTTTTGAGAATGCTCTCAAAGAAATCCAAACCTTCAATATATAATTTGTATCTTTTGTTTCTTACCTTCCCATATGCGTTCCTATATGATATAATCTACATGGATGTAAAAAAATTATGATTTCCCCCTACACAATATACCCACAAATTTCGCCTTATTTATGCATACACTATCGTTTTACTCCAAGGCTAAATAAAATTTTCGCATATACGCATGTGCATATTATTTATAGGTTTTTATATTGCATGAGCAAATATATGATTTACATATGCATGGTTTAATTTATGGAGTATTTGCGTATACACCTCAACCGAATCGTTTGTATATTATACAAATAACATTTATAATGTGCACACAATATTTATATTTTATTACATACTAGAAATATATATCGTGCATGTTTGCATATATATTTGTAATCCCATTGGTATATGTATAATTTTATATATGTAGACGATTATTACAATGAGTTAATATTTGAATATGTTTTTTTTTGCATATGGGAATATGTAGATCGACCCTTCTATATATAATTATAGTACTTTTGAATATGTTTATTTTATTACTTTATTTACAAAATTATACATACTAAATAGGAAAAAGACGAAAAGCACATTTTTCCATTTAAATGCAGAATTTGCATATATTACATACTTATTTAATCAGCTTCACGTACGTAATACTCTATATTATGTGTTATATGCGCAAGTTACACACCGTTGAAATATATATGCTTACTTATAGTTTACACGAAAAAAAAAAAATTATTTTGTATATAATTAAATGTATATCAACATTTATTTTTTCCTTCTAAATACTAATAAAATATAACATTATATTTATCAGACATTTATCTCATACATTCACCTCCAAAAATAAACCAAAAAAAAATTTTTAACAAACTCTTATTGTTAGGTATATTTTATTTCTTCTTTGGGAATTTTTTATAAAATTAAATGTACATAATACTCTAAAAAAATGAGAGAAATATATTTTTTTATTCATTCATGGAAAGTTCATAAGGTTAACGATTGGATATTTAAGGAAATAAATGCATGCCTTTTTTCTATTTTGACAATTTATATCTTTTTATTGCATTTAATAATATATAGCTGAAAACACATAATTTTTTAAATTTTCATTTCTTTATAATATATTTTTTCGTCACCTGATTTTTTAATTTGTAATCCAATTAATACACCTTTTGAATGCCACACATAAGAAATATATGAAATAAACAAAATGAGTTATTCAAATCAAAATAATCAAATTGAAAGAAAAACACGCGAAAGAAATATATGAATAAAAAATAAATGAGGCATGTAGTTACGTAATAAAATTATGTATACATAGGAAGTACCCTTTTCTCTCTGTTTTTTTTCGAATAAATTTATTCGATACCATATATATTAAAATGCCCATAAAAAAAATTCAATATTTTTTTTTATATTAAAAATACTAAACACATGTACATAAAAATTTTTCATGTAAAATTAATATCCCAATATTATATAATAGAGGCTTAAAAACATTAACATATATTTACAATATATACTTATTATAATTCTTATTTCACATTTACAAAATATTTTCAGCAGCTACTTTATATACAATCCGCTTATATTTAAAACGTATATTATTCTTTATAAAAATCAAAAATGGTTAAAATCGTTAATAGCTTAGCAGGTTAGTTTTATATTTTTTTTTATAATTATGCTTTTATTATATATATATATACATATATATATACATAAATGAATATAGTCCACACAATTATGAGCATGTCATGCGTTATTAAGAAATGTATATATTTATTTGTGGATTATGTGTAACTATATTTTCTCAACAGTGTAAATTGCATACACAAATATATATTAATTAATTTTTGATTCCATCAGATTTCGAATCTGCCATTTCTCAAAACGAAATAGTTATTGCCGACTTCTTTGCCGAATGGTGTGGACCTTGCAAAAGAATAGCTCCCTTTTATGAAGAATCATCAAAAAAATACACAAAGATCGTTTTTATAAAAGTAAATGTGGATGAAGCCTCTGAAGTTACAGAAAAAGAAAATATTACTTCGATGCCAACTTTTAAAGTTTACAAAAACGGTGTTGCTGTAGAGACATTGATGGGAGCCAATGAGGGAGCTTTGAAAAATCTTATTGAAAAATATGCATCATAAGATTAAAAGGAAACAACAAATAATGAAAGCATGTACCACAGATATAAATATACCTATGTAATGCATATAATTCATATTTAACATTTTGGTATGATTTAGAAAAGCGACAAATACATATTTTTTCTCTTTTTTTTGTATGCATACATGTCCATGTTCCATTGCTAATTCATAAATGATAAATCGAGGAAAATTAATGAATGCGAACATTTATATATATATAAACCGTATCATATGTAAAATACGCTAAAAATAAAAACTTACAACGACTTTTCTCTATTTAATAGTGTGCCACATATACATATGCCAATAAGCATAATCAAGATATTCCTAAACTTTCAAATGAACAATAGAATTTTTCATTTATCATAATTTATATTTGGTTTTATTTATTTCACTTAATATGAGAAAAACACAATGTTGTAGACATTTATAATAATTTAGTATATATGCATACTTGCATATGTGTATTAACTTTCTATTGATAATTGTATTAAAAAGCAACTATACCGTTGCCCTTAAATATAGAACATAAGGGAAAAAAAAGAAATACACACAACAAAATTTAATTTAATTTAATTTAAATTATTCACACACTAGTTATGCATTTTGTTTACAAAAAAGGATCCAAACGATGTAAACATACTTGTATCCATTAATTAAGGATACTGAAGTTTGTGCAATCCTTTATTTTTTGAGATATGAATTCTTTAATTTTGTGTTTTAAATGATAACCTCCACATAATGGTATACTTTGCTTTTTAATTAATTTGTGTTCACTTTTTTCCTTCTCATTTTTTGCATTTGTATTGTAATGGACTGGGTAAGAATTCTTAATGTCGTGATAATCAAAAACTTTATTTTTTACGTCTTTTATATTATCCTCTTCCTTAATTGGGTTTATTGTTAATTTTCCTGTCATTGAATTAAATTTACAGTTTCTGAGCATTTTTATTGTATCCTTATTTTTTTTATCTAAATATTGTTCGAAATTTTTTGCGGAATTTTCAACGGATTTAATATGCTCATTAGGACTTATTGAAAATCTTTTTCCATTAACTACTCTCCATTTGTTATTATATTCAATTATAGTGTCATGGTTACAATTTGTTATAACTCCATTTTTATTTTCTCTTGTTAATCCTTGAATAATATTAGGTACATCAAAATTTTGGTCGGTATACAATGTAGGTTCAGGAAGACAATCTTTTATTTCATTCAAATTGTATTGATCTTGTAAATATTTACTTAGGTGTTCTTTTCCACCTTTATATTTGTTAATAACATCATTTGCGTCTATACTTGCTCTATTAGCATGGGTATTTGAAAGTATATCTTTTGAATGTGTTGCATTTTCTATTTTTGAATTTTGTTCTAAATTTAATGCAAATGCAGAATCTGTTTTTAAAAAATCATACTTTGTATTCTGCATAATATTACATCTGCTTAAAGAATTATCGTTTCCCCTTATCATTTTAACACATTGATAATTCTTATCATAATAATTTTGATTGTTGTCATTATTTTTAGCAGCAGTAGTATTATCCGGGGAATAATAAGTATCCTTATTTAAGACGTGACGATTTGTGGAATTAAAATTTTGTATAAATCTCATTTTTTCATCCTCTGAGCATTTCCCACTAATTTTTTGATCTAAAACTTTAACTGTAATCAATCCATGGTTAGTCACTTCCTTTTTATTTTCTATTATTGTTCTCATGTTATCATTAGGCATATATACATTGTGATCATTTAAATGTGAAAAATTATCATGCATACTATTTATTTTTAAATTGTTATGATTAATATTTGACAAATTATATATACTTCTAACATTTTGAATATTATCAATATTCCCCTCAGTAGATTGGATTTCTGTTTTTGTCATTTCCCCCACATCGGCATTTTCTTCCGTTTGTTCCTGTTCAGACAAGTAATTTAGTTCTTCATTTTTATGCATATTATTTTGCCCATATGAATACAAGTTACTTATTTTATTTCCACACTTCATTGAAAAATTTTGATTATTAATATCTGAATTATGCCCCTTGTGCCTATTAAAATTGTCCCATTCATTTTGAGAAAATGATTTATGCACAATTTCTGAAGTGCTGCTTAATACACCATTTTCATATGAATTGTATTGATAAGGGTAATAATCAGAATTCTTCGCATTTACATTGAACATCGGATTATTATTTTTGTATTCACTTGTTATATTATGATCGTCCGTAGATATGTTATCCTTGTTATTCCTAACATTCTTATATAAAACTTGTCCCCTTTTATACTCTCCACTGTAGTTATTATTTTCAATAGGGATTCGATGTTCCCCACTTGCAGACATATAATTTTTGAATATTTCTGAAATATTTTGATCGGAATTAATATTTATAGTATTTTGAGAAACTCCATGAAATTGCATTTGATCATTATCTAATAAACTTTGTTGTGAATCGTAAATCGTACCTTTTTCATAATCTATTTGTACACATTTTTGTTTACCGTTTTCTATATTATTTTGTTCTTCAGACATTGTAAATGATCTTATTGTATCATTGTTTTGTTTAATTAGCGGATTCAAACCGTTTTTAATATCACTACTACTATTATCATTGTCTAGGTCATTTTTTATTGTCTCACATGATCTTGGTTCTTCATCTACCGATCCCCATTTTGATTTACTGTAGTAAAGACTTTTGTCTATGTTACTAGAAATATTGTCTTTTTCGTTTATATTATATATATTTGTTTGAAAATTGTTATGATTCTTATTATTTGTTTGCACAAAATGTTTTTGATATTCATATACACCCTTTGAAATTATTTCGTCATATGATGTTTGTTGTATATTATTTTTGCTGTAATTTATTTCATCCACAGTTTTATAATTCCTGTGGTAATAATTATTCCTATTCCCATTGTTATTATTATTGAAAAATTGGCTTTCATACTTTTTCTTTTCTATATCTTCTTTCTGTACTATGTCAACATCCTTGTTTTTTGTGGCCTTTAAATTGTTTTTATTATTAATCATGTTTTGATAGGAATAATAACTCATACGTGGATTTTTTGTATTTATTTCATTCTCATTCATGTTTTTATTACCATTATAAACGTTTATCATTTTTACAATTTTTTTGATAAAGATATATTTGTTTAATATTTATTTGAGGTATATTGGTGTGACTATAAATTTGATAGCATAACTTTATTAAACACTTAAATGTTAAGCTATGAACATAAGAAAACAAAAAGATAACTCCTTTTTTCTTTATAAATACTTACGAATTCTATAAGAAAAATATTATTAAAGACATATATACATATATACTGTATAAATGTGCTAAAAACCAAAAAAACAAATGAAAAAACCTTTTTAATTAATAAAATAATTTCATGGTTTTTCTTAAAAAGAGTATAGTTAATACAACATAAAAGTTAAACTTCAAAATATATAATTTAATTAAATAGTGAACATTTTTTAGCTATATGCATATATATGTGTGTATTATTGAATTCCCTTTATTATTTAAATATCTTTTTGTTTGAATTAAAAAAAAATGAATAATAATTATTATTGACAATATTATCTTTTCAAATGATGTAAATCTATAATAATGCATAGTAAGTTATGCATAATTTTCTTAATTAGCGTCTTTATATGGACAGACAAGCAAACAAGCATTAAAAAATAATTTTAAGAAAATTTATGTGCTTAAGAATAAATATCTTATGTCGTTGAAAATTACATGAAGAATATTATACATAAATGACAAACAGGAGTTTATATTTTAGAATAATGAAAGAAAATGACAAAAAAATAAAAAATAAAAATATAACATATAATGAATAATTATAAATAAATCAGAAAAATGCTGAAAAGTTGAATGAAACTTGGCATACGTAAAAAAATAATATATGTCTATTGTGGCTCACATAGTTAAAAAAAAATATTAGTTAATGCTGCTACGTATTAAAAAAAAATATTAAGAAGAAAATTTCATTTAATTTAAACATAGCTAAGTATGTGTGTAATCCGTTCATGTATGACATATTAATCCTGATTTTCCTTGAGTATTTTCATTTATTGTGTATATCAAATATTTGCATATATGTTATTAGAGGTACCGAATATATTAAATATACAATTATTAATTATTTCCCCCTAATTCTAAGAATTTTCTAAATTTCAATTTAAATTTGTATATATGCATATAATTATAAAAAAAAAAAAAATTATAAATAAAATAACCATTAATTAATCATAAATAAGAGTATCCTAAAACATATTTAGTACATACTTTATATTAAAGGTAGCATTTTGCGATAATATAATTTTGATAATTTTTTAATTAATGTAATATTAGCACTATTTATATATTAATATACTTTTATTTATTTTATTATTTATTATTTTTTTTTGCACAAAATACACAAATAAACAACACAGATACAATAAATAATAATCATGCGTACATACGCTAATACTACCCATAAATCTTAAACAATATATAAGTTATATATTTTTTTTGTTCAATAATTTTTCTAGATATATTATTCTTATTAAAAAATTTGGCAAGTCATTTGTGAAATGTATTTCTATGAATTATTATAAAAAAAGGGGAAAAGGGAAAGTACATATAAAAAATTAAAAAAATTTAAGAAAATAAATATAAAGAACGAATACAATTAAAATAAAAAATAAGTTAAAAATAATCTTAATGGTTATAAACATTCTCCTAAGAATATATTATATTTGTTAAATTATATAAATTTATAAAAGTTTGTTGCCTACATGAATTTACTAAAGTTAATTGGAAAGAATAAAAAAATGAAGAATCACGACAAGCGGAATTCAGCAATATATTACGCGTGTTATGCAATTATAGGTAACAAATAATATTCTATAGTTTGCCGTATAAATAACTTATTTATTATTATATATATATTTTTAATATTTTAACTGTAATAATTTTATCAACAAATTTAAATGCGTAAATATGTATAGCTGTATTTTAAAAAACTGTTCATAGACAAATTGGTTGAACTGTTCAAAAATTCATATACATATTTATATCCATGCGTGTATGCAAAATAAATTGTTGATTAATAGTAGTATATTATTCTCTTGTTCTTAACATTGTTTTATTTTTTTTTTCCCGTAGTTTTAACTATAATTTTGTCGAGGTTTGTTGTGATACCCTTAATACTACAAATGACGTTATATACATTTATAACGATATATATCGGAAGTCATGAAAGCATAAGACAATTAGAAGTAAGAATTATTATGTGAATCGTTTTTTTTGATCGTATGACAAAAAAAAAACAACCCCATTTAATATATAAATGTTCTAATACCTAATTTTATGCTTCTATCTATATTAGGCTGATGATAAAACCCAAAAGACTGATCATATAACGACATATGATGCTATCATGTTTCCAATTATTGGATCAGCTGCTTTATTAACATTGTAAGAAAAGTGAAAAGAAACTAAATAATAGAATATACCTAAATCAATGAATACATATTGAAACAAAATATAACAAAAACTATTTTTTTCGTTTTACAGGTATTTTGCTTACAAGTTTTTAGATCCCTATTATGTGAATCTATTGCTAACCGTTTATTTAACGATGGCAGGAGTATTTTCGCTTCAAAGCGTTTTTTCCACTGTTTTGGTAATTTATTTTTTTATATTTTATAAAATTAAAATGAAATAACTGTGTAATAAATGAATATTTATATAGATAGTTGTATGTGAATATAAGTGTGTATATATTTTCGTAGTGACTACATATACATATTTATGTATATATAGCCTATGGATTAATTGTGTAAAATGATATAATATATGGTGCGGGGAATAGAAAGCTTAGTTATTGATCTAAATATTATATCAATATAATTTTTGAGAAATAACGATGGGCCTTTCGCATTGTTATATTATAGGCGATAAAATATTTACACACAGAAATCAAAAAAAATTCAAACAAAATCAATATAATTAAAACCATTGATTAGTGATAATTTAATTCCATATATGCGCATTCTATATATTAATGAATAAATATTGAGATCCTTTTGGTTATTGTTTTTTTTAGGAACCCTTTTTTCCAAAATTTTTTAAGAAAGATGAATTTGTTAAAACTATAAATGCTCCAAAGTTTATTTCAAAGGGTATATATTATTAAAAATATATATGATTTTTTTATTAACTTACACTTATTAATTATCATTGTATTATCATATTTTCCACAATTCAAACCCTTGTTAATATTGTTTCTATCCTTATTGTTTTTATAGATCCAATTGTATTTAATACAAATAAAGGAGAAATTATGAGTTTGATTGTTTGTTTCATAATTGGTGCACGATGGATATTTTACAAAGACTTTATTACACACAATATTTTAGCAATTTCCTTTTGCTTCCAAGTAAGAACAATATTTATTATGTAGTTGTGATATTCAAAATATGAGTACATGCCACTTATTTATATATGTTTACTATTTATTGAAACAAAAATCATTTATTTTCATTATCCTTTATATTTTTTTTTTCTTTTTTTCTTAAAGGCACTTTCATTGGTCATTTTAAGCAACTTCGTAATTGGATTCATATTATTAGTATGCATTTAAAAAACGAAGAACATACATATAATTATTTTATGCTTTATTTTTACCTTGATTCAAAATTATTTTAATAATAAACTTTCGATAAATTGTGCTTGTTATTTTGTGGTTATTGCTTTTACTATTTCCAATATAATTTATATATTTTTTCAATTTTATAGTCTGGATTATTTGTGTATGATATATTTTGGGTCTTTGGAAATGACGTTATGGTTACCGTTGCAAAGGTAATAAAGAAAATTTGATGAAATAAAAAAATATAGTATAATACATGAACCGATTTTATAGCTTTAAAATTCACACCTATACTTTTTTTTACTTTTTTTTTAAAGTCATTTGAAGCTCCTGTAAAACTATTGTTTCCAGTGTCATTAGATCCATTACATTATAGCATGCTTGGTTTAGGAGATATAATTATTCCAGGAATTTTAATATCTTTATGCTTACGTTTTGATTATTATTTGCATAGAAATAAAATACATAAAGGAAATGTTAAGAAAATGTTTAATGATATATCTATTCATGAATCTTTCAAGAAATATTATTTTTATACAATAACAGTATTTTATCAAGCAGGTTTAATATTAACATATTGTATGCTCTTTTATTTTGAACATGCTCAACCAGCTTTATTATATTTAGTACCTGCTTGTATAATAGCCATAGTAGGATGCGCATTATTCAAAAGAGAATTTAAAATAATGATTAAATATCAAGAAATTACAGATAAAAGCTCAAATGCAGATGACGGAAAGAAAAAGACCCTCGAAAAAGAAGAAACACTTAAAAGCCAAGAATCAATTATGTCAGTTACGAAAAGAAAAATTAATGCTAAATAAGTGTGGAAAAGAGGATTTTGCGCTAATAATAAATATGTATATGCATTTTTTTTATATGGAAACATGAGAATTATGTCATCCAAATTATATTACTTAAATGTTATATAATAATAATGCCAACGAAATACCCCCCAAAATAAAATTGTAAATAATGGGGAAATATGAAATTTAATAAACTTTGTAATTATATATATATGTGACATTTATATAAATTGTTAATATATATATTAAGAAGAAATTTATAAAGGTACCTAAAAAATTTAGTTTTTTGAAGATTAGTTATATAAACAGATTTTATATGTGTGTATGTATACACAAATCTTTGTATTTTTAATAACAAAATAATTTACTTATTATTTTTCTTTTCATTTAAATATGCAAATATTTATTCATTTTTTATATTTATTTTCATTTAAATATGCAAATGCTTATTTATTTTTTATTTTTATCGTCATTTAAATAGAAATACTTATTTATTTTTTTACTGTGATAAAATTAGTTATAAATAAAAAAAAACACATTAGCTTTATTTTAAAAATGTAACTTTTAATATTATCATAATTATGAAATATCCTTTGCATATGGTTAAATATATGACATAAGAAATGTATCATTGGGTATTATGTCTATAATAGTTCACAACGCTTTTATGTAATATGGGCACATGTGCCTTCTTGCTTTATATATGTAGAACGATTTGTGGTTTTATAATAAGCTTACATATATATATATATATATATTGTGTATTAAAAACTGATTCAATAAAGAAGAAATGATGATTTAAAATTCATAATTTTTTTAAATTTGTAGTTTGACGTGTTTATTCAAAAACATTTGTACCAAATTTACCATGATGAATGGTACAGATTTGGAATTATGTTGTGTAAAAAAAATAATGAAATAAATAAAGCAATCAAATGAGATAAAGAAGGATTTTTGATATGCAAAATATCAAAATTAAACTATTAATTACAATACGCCATTTTATATAAATATATTTTTTCGGTTTTAAATAAAAATTACAAAATATCACTCTACGTTTTGATTTATTTTATTGCTTAAATCCTCTACAGAAATATTTGAAACCATTAAAACCTAGGAATTAAAAAATGGGTGAAAAGAAAAGTATTATCTGAATACAAACAATATTTCCATTAACTATACACATATGTATTATATGTAATATGTTTTCCTTTTACCTTGTCCCTTGACTTTAATCCTGCAACAATGGAAATATCTCTTTTCTTCAAATTTACTGAAAAATTAATAAATATGTATATAATATACAGCACCAATATTTTTTCAATGTGAATAAAATATTTATCTTGTCATCAATTTCATGCTTACATATATCAGAAAAATAACTTATAATGGCAACATTGGATTGATTATTAACAGGTTGCTCTTGTATATTTATATTAAGAACTTCTGTATCTGCGTTAAAATCTGAAATTAGTATACCAAAATAAATAATAGTAGTAATATTAATTGGTAAAATATAATGAGATTCATATGGTCATTAAATGTGTACATATTTTATAAAGACATAAATAATTATTACATATAGACGTGTTTTTTGAATTCGGTTTAACACGTAGATTTATTAACAAATTGTTATCCTTTTTTTTTAAATAGCTGGGAAGACATTCAATGATTGTTTTTGCCTGTATAAATTTTCGTGAAACAAAAAATAAAAAAGAAAAGACTATGATTACAACTTCTTATAAAAAAATGTGAATTTTTTTTTTTAGAAAATATACTTGTTCATTTTTAAGGTCTTTAGCTAAACCTTTTGGCATTTTTGTAGAAAAATGATTTAATAAAATATTCATATTATTACATTTTATTGGTTTATAGTTGCATATTGAAAATGCATTAAGAAAACCTCCAAAATATATTCTTAAAATATAATATTTTGATAATTTTCAATTTAAGAATAAAGAAAAAAAAGAAAAAAGAAAAAATAATCTATAATAAAAATAAAATAGAAAGATAATTAATATTTTTCCAATGAACATGAATATTTGATTGGGTTTATACAATATGATGGGATACTTAAATCTTTCAAATTATTGAAATACATACCAATTTTTAACACCGATGCTAAATACGTAAAAAATATATATACATATGTATATGATATTAATATTTAAAATATTGTTTTATATTTTTTCAGTCATATTACAATTTAAGTCATTTGCAAATAGTGGAAATAATTATTTATTAAAAACAAATTACCAAGGAGCAAGTGTAATATTGTATTTTTATAAATGCTTATTAATTTTACATTTTTTTTTATTTTTATTAATACGACATATTATTTTTTTTTTTTGAGTTTCATATATTTCTGATATATATACATACACATTTAATGGTTAGTATTTTCGCTTGTTAAATTTTTCTTATCTTTTTTATTTACCCTACAGTTTAAGCTTTCTTATATATACATACGTAGTAAAGAGTCTATACTTTCCTTTGAATTATATATATTTAATAAATTAAGTTATTTGGACAAAGACCTAAGAAATATTTATTTATTTTTAAAAAGGGTAACCATTATTTTTTGTGAGATGTATAAATGGGTAAATATGTATATTTTGGTTGTAGTAAATATATACATATTCTATACCTAATTTATATTTGTTAGAAAATTAATAAAATGTTTAAAATTATTTTGTAGAATACTATTTTCCCTTTTATTATATTTTAATAAGATAATTTTTTTATATTCAAAAACATTTGTTACTTTTTTAAAATAAAAAAACATTATCATAGATATGTTATAATATTATTATAATATTGAGACGCCGATTTTTCTTATATAATTTATTAAGAATAATATACCATAATATTTATTAGTTTTCAATTTGTTACAAATACCTTAATAATCAATGTTATAACGTTATTCATAAAATATATATAAAACTAAGGCTTAATATAGCATAAAGGTAATTATATTTTTTAATTCAATAACAAACATTATTAATGTGTTAATACAATTATTATATAGTTAAGGATTGTGGATATTTCAAGCACTAAAGAAAATTATTTGTTTTTTTTATGTATAAGTTTTCGTGCAATAAAACAATAGTAAACGTTTTTTTTAACATACTAAAATAACTAATAGTATATTAAGGTTTTATATTAGCTTTCCTAAGGGGTAAACAACTGGTATCGATATAAAATATAACATAAACAATATAATATATATTTTTCTCAATAATATATTATTATTATTTATTGTAACATCATTAATATATTAATATTTTCATATCTTGCTCGATTTCTTTTGAGTTTTCGCTGCAATAGTAATATACATTAAAAAACTAAACAAAAAAATATATAGTTATTATATATTATATGTATACCCAACTAAAAAATGAAAAAGCAATTTTTTAATATAAAAAATAAAATTTTCAATAATATGTATATTTTGTTTTTTCTCATATAAATTTCTATACATAATAAATTTTTTTAAATATTTTAAATTAATCAATAATAAAATGCTAGATTTTTTATAATTATTAATTTAAGAGACCAAATAATTAAAATGGCAAAATAATAACAATAATAGCATTATTGTTTTACTGCTATTAAATTGTGAATATTTAATATTGATCCCCAAAGGATCACTTTTTAGCCCTTGTAACTTTTAAAAAAAATATATAATGTTTATATAAATATTAATATAATTTTGATGATTTTTTTAATTTGGTACTTTATAAATATTTTCATAATAACATACTTGTAAATTATTATTTGATCTACATGCCGTTCTAAAGCACTTATTTTTGTATATTTAAAATATTATGTATATTGCTTTATAATTAAATAATTCATATATAAAAATAATGTATGGGATATGATCGCATAGAATTAACACCATTCGTTGCAAAATTCTAGTATCACCCATAGTTATATTTTTGAATCGTTTTAAAATTTTTTTTTTTTTTATATTTTTATGAATTTGATTTATTATTATATTCGATAATTGTTAATTTTTTTTACTTTATTCCCATTTTGTTAATGATTCACTTTTTGCGAAAATGAAGGAGCTTTATTGCATAATATTTGGCCCCCCCGTTCTCGGATTGTTATTTTCAGTTATAGAATGCATATCAATATCCAGGATACATATTGGTGCATCCGATGATAAGTTAGATAAAGTTGAAAATGGACAAGCCAAAATTGAAAAAATGAAGGAAATTGCTTCTTATATTTCAGAAGGAGCAAATTCCTTTTTATCTAAGGAATATCAATATTTAATAGTTTTTATGATATTATTTTCTGGATTATTATCTTGGTTTATTAATTACTATACCGCTATAAGTTTTGCCATAGGATGTATAACATCTATAATATGTGGTTATATTGGTATGAAGATTGCCGTTTATGCTAACGTTAGAACTACAAGTGAAACATGGAAAAGTTTAGATAAGGGATTCAAAGTTACATTAAATGCAGGAACAGTTATGGGATTTTCGTTAGTCTCTCTTAGTATAATATCATTAGGAGCATTGATTTTTGCATATAAAGCACAATTTCAATTCAGTGATGATCCAGCTTTGTATAAAGCTATAGCTGGATTTGGATTAGGAGGTTCATCGATTGCTTTATTTTCAAGAGTCGGTGGTGGTATATATACTAAGGCAGCTGATGTCGGAGCAGATTTGTCAGGAAAAAATGAATATGGTATACCAGAAGACGATATTAGAAACCCCGCATGCATAGCAGATAATGTTGGAGATAATGTTGGTGATATGGCTGGTATGGGTGCTGATTTATTTGGTTCATTAGCAGAAAGTTTATGTGCATCATTGGTTATAGGATCATCTGTATTAAGCTTACCAGAGAATATGAAATCTTTTGATATAAATTATTGCTTCATGTTTCCATTATTTTTTTCTAGCGCTAGTATTATTAGTAGTATGCTTACATTTTTTTTGGTAACAAAAATAGTTAGAGTTACTGGAAAAGAAGGAGTTGAAAGAACATTAAAATATTTATTATTTATATCAACTATATTTCAATCACTAACTATTTTTGTCGTCGGACAATATTGCTTACCACCAGTTTTAGTATATGACGTATTAAAACAAATACCTAACTGGAAAATTATAGTTCCAGCTTTAGTTGGTTTGTGGTCTGGATTAATAATTGGATTTACTACAGAATTTTATACATCTTATTCATTTAGACCAGTTCAAGAAATTGCAAATACACAAAAAATATCAGCCGCAACAGGAATTATTTATGGTTTATCACTTGGATATAAGAGTACATTTATTCCAATTATTTGTTTAAGTGGTGCTCTTGGTATTTCTTATGTTTTCTGCGAAGTTTATGGAGTAGCATTAGCCGCAGTAGGTATGTTAAGTACATTATGTATATGCTTAACTATTGATGCATATGGACCAATATCAGATAATGCCGGTGGTATTGCAGAAATGGCTGGTTTACCATCTGAAGTTAGAGAAAAAACTGATATCCTTGATGCAGCAGGAAATACAACAGCAGCTATTGGAAAGGGATTTGCTATTGGATCAGCCGCATTAGTTGCTTTTGCCTTATTTGGTGCATACGCAAGTAGCGCAAAAGTACGACACGTTAATATATTAAATCCATGGGTTATTATTGGTTTACTTATTGGATCTATGTTACCATACTTATTTTCTGCATTAACAATGAAATCAGTCGCAATTGCAGCTAATAGTGTTTTGAATGAATGCTTAGAACAATTCCCATTAATCTTAGCAAATAAACAAAAACCAGATTATGATAAATGTATCAAAATATCAACTGATGCATCATTAAGACAAATGATATTACCAGGTTTAATATCTGTTACATTTCCTTTAATTATTGGTATGTTAATGGGAAAATATGCAACAGCAGGATTATTAATAGGTATTATTTTATCAGGTATACAACTAGCTTTTTCATCAACCAACTCTGGTGGTGCTTGGGATAATGCAAAGAAATATATTGAATCCGGAGCTTTAGGAACAGACCATTGCAAAGGTTCAAATGCACATAAAAATTCAGTTATTGGAGATACTGTTGGTGATCCCTTAAAAGATACATCTGGACCATCCATTAACATTTTAATTAAATTGTCAGCAATTACTTCACTTGTCTTCGCTGGGCTTATTTCCAATCATTTTACTTCCAAAACTGGAGGCCCAATATGGTTGTAAGAACAACACAAGTCGAGTTTCATTCTTGTCAAGATAAATACATAACCTGTTTATACCTCAGCGTTTCTACACAAATTAATTATTTAGCTAAATGTATTGCAATATCAATAAAAAAAATTTATAAAAATAAATAAAAGAAGGAAAGAAATGACATCTTTATTATTCCATACAACTTTAATAATTTCATAAAATTTTCAAACTCTAAATTTTGTATGACATTTGTGGCATCAATTTTTTATAAGAACAATTACTATATATATATTTCGAAACGGTATTTGAATCATAAAAAAAATACAGAAATGAATAACAAATGTAAAAAATAAATAAAATAAAAACAGAACATATATAATAGCTCATATATTACGACCTGAGAAAAAATTCTTTTTAATTTATATATCATCTAAATTTATTAAAATATGTATATGTATATGTATATATATATATATTTATTTATTGGCTTTTGTTTAGTTCTTTTTTGCCTTAAATGAAAAAAAATTTTATTATGATAATATTTATACATGATTATATAAATATGTGGTATATGTTTATATTATATATCATATATCGCTAAGTAATATTTATGTGCTATTCTGCCGTTCTTCATTTAATTTTTAATATTTTATTTTAAATTTATGCATTATTTTTTTAATAATTATGCCGAAAATTTTAACAAACAAATATACGCATATATGCTACCTTTTAAATATATGGTTATGATTTAATTATTGCTACCATAACGAACATAATATGCATTTATCTATACTTGTATTGTCTTTACAACATAATATAAATTATATTGAGATACGTATATTTGTGTGTTAATATCATTCTGTCAACGCCCTTATAAATAAAAACATATTTACATGTATGACCTTTTTGTATGTCTTTTTAATATTTTACATTATTTTAAATACAATGCAATAGAACTCCTATTATTTTTTCGAGTAAATCATATAAAACATATATAATTTATCAACTTTTAATGATTAATAAACCTTTGGAATTAATAAAGAAGGGATGTTGTACCACATAAAAGATCATGTTCTAATCATATCCACATTTCATGTGTGAGTAAAGAAATACCATATAAAGAAGTTAATATCTTTATAAATTTTACATCCTAAAACATACATTTTTTTATAAAAAAAAAAATAAATATAAAATAATACGGTTTGTTTAAATCATCTGTTGATTATGGTTTGTTTTTTTTGTTCTCCTATCTTTATATGTTTTCGACGCTAGAACTTTAATTATTTTTCTACTTCAATTTCTTACTTATTATATAATTGTTAAAAATGTATTCCCCAGAATATTATAAAAAGTATACACTTTGAAAGGTGCATGATTAATAAACATGTTTGAGATAATAAAAATTAAACAAATATACGCCATGATGTAAATATTTGTATTATTTTTTTATTATGCATAACTATTCCAGAAATATTTCACCCTCTCATACATATAAAGGCGCGTTTTTATCATTTTTAATAATAATAATAATAATAATAATAATAATAAAACATGATAGATATAGAAAAAAATATTCTTTATATAACATATACTTTCAAATATTTTAGTGAAATATACTCAATGGATTCCTTTGTTGCATACTTAAAAAAAACAGGGAAACAGATAGTATTAATAAAAGTTTATTAATAATTTATTAAGAAAAAATATGTAATAAAAAATTAAGCATTATAATGAAAGTATTAATATTTAAGATATCAGTAATATAGCATTTATTGGTAGCAACTCTAAATTGCAAAATGTCTCACTATTTTATTATAATTTTATAAAAAAACAGAAAATATTTATCTTTACAGTTGTCTTTGTAAATAATAATGTGAGGATATAAATATATTATTAATAATACTCAAAAAAAATATAATATATAAGTATAAACATAAATTTGCATCTTTACATGTATACGTGAGATGATACCCCTTTAGCAAATATCACAAATATTATATGCATGTGTCATATACATTTTTTAATTTTTTTAATTTAAAAATATATAATATTTTTAAGAATAGTTTATTTTTATTATAAAAAATAGATTATTATTATTATAAATAATCTACTTATATGCTTTAATAATTAGTATTTTATTTTAATTAATTTTTTATAACCTTTTCAAGTGTAAAATATAAACGATCGTAATGCAATAATTAATCACGTATTGCTTATGAATAATATAAACTACAATAGTAATATAAATGTATTGTTTTTATTTTTTTTTTTATTTCGTATGTTTTTTTTGAAGTATTACGATTTATTTAATATATATTTAATGTATGTATTATTTTTTATATATCGTATAATTTATATATATATACAAATTATCACAAAATTTTTCTCATACCTTTTGTTCCTTTTATAAATACATATATTATTAAAGGTAAATATAATTTTTTGTGTTTTCCCCATGTGTTTTACGTTTACATTTTTACCTTTTTAGGTTTTAACATTTTTCATATTAACTCATTTACATTTCACGTTTTTATATTTTTACTTATTTTCATATTGTACATTTTATATATTTTTGCATTATATATACATTATGCATTTTACATATTTCCACATTGACACTTTACATACTTCCACATTGTACATTTTATATATTTTCACATTGTATATTTTATATTCCCTCATTGTACATATTAACGCTTTTACTTTGTTTAATTTTCAGCGTAAATTATACATATGTAAAAACCACATTTCATGTTTCAATTGCATGTTCAAAAAATTTAACTATAAAACGTGTATGGATCATGTATGTATAGGTATACAATATATATAAACAAATATGTACATATGAGTAATCAGAATTAAATTTAATTTACGACATTTGGCTGCTATTATTATTTATTTTATTTTTTACACGGAATGCTAATTTTCACATTATAATGTAAAACGGTATTTTAATAGTATTGTATTTAGAAGAATAAAAACAGCAATACTAAAAAGTCTATGTATAATATACATAAGTATTACTATACATATTCAAAGCATACATATACATATAACATTATAAAGTGAAGAAGCTCGCTTAAATTTTTAATGTGTATTTGATTTACATTACACATAGAAGTATGCATATGTGTATGCATAATTATATTTAATTTATTTAAAGTCAAATTCGTGCTCAAAAATAAATATACATTGAAATATCATACATTTAGGCTCCTATACATATACGCGTGTATGCATATGGACAAATATATATATTATATATATATGATCTCAAATATACAAGGTAGTACACTACATATATGCAAATAATAATTCTTCGTTTTTTTATCATTGTTATTAAGATAAATTTGAAAAATATTTTGTTTACATTTGAATTTTTATTACGATTATTGTTATTTAAGTCGCATATTCAGCAAACGAAATTTTCTTTTGTTTAATAAATAAACAAGTATATATTATATATATATATATTTGCATCAACTTTTATGTCTAAATTTTATGCAAAACTACCTTACAACGCCAATTTTTGCAAAACTTAATCGAATTTTGCTTATATTATATATACATAGTAGAACTAAAAATATTATATATTTCTCCAGTACGCCCCAACATTATCGTTTTGCTTCTTTTGACAAATAAAGAAGCACCCACTTTTATAAAATAAGATGTTATAGGAATGAACAATTCCAATTTTGCAAATTATTCATCTACATGTATGCCGTATTTTTTAAACAATAATATAAATTTAAACATTGATAAAGATAAAAATAATATAAACATGATAAACAATAACAACGGTAATAATAATAATTGTCCCTCTTTTATAAACAATGGAAATGAGCAAAATAATTCAAGTTTTAGTCAAATAAATAAAAATGAAGAATCTATTGACATCTTAGTAAATCAAATGGAAAGTTCCTTTAGCATAAGTACAAATATAATAAAGAATGTGAGTAATTTACTTGAAAGTTCAAAAGTTGAAGATAAAATAAAAGGTATTAGATTAGTATATGCTTCATTGCATTATAAATATAAAAATAATAATGATTATAAAAAAAATTTATTAAATAGAGGCTGTAATATGCTAAATACTCAGGATAAAAATGCAAATGAACAAAATGATTCAGAAAATAATAATAATAATAACAACAACAACGACCTTAATAATAACAACAGTAACAATAATACAATGAGTAATCCTTTTTTTCAAAATAATTATAATAATAATGATAATATGAATAATGGAATAAATACTAATAACAATAATAACCCAAACAATTGTAATAGTAACGATGGATTAAATAACTATGTAAATAATACACCAATAAATTTTAAAGTTTTAAATTCGATGATATTTACTAATTGTAAAAGTATAAATGATGTGGATGAGTATTTCCATTTATTAGATAAATGCTTAACTAGAGAAAATGTGATAGATATAAATTTAAGTGATATATTCGAAATGAATATAATAAATATTATAAAATCTTTGCTTTATAATTATATATTTCATAATGACGAAATAATAGTAGAAGCATTAACATTACTTATTATAATATTTGGATGTTGTGATCAAAATGAAAAAATCAAGCAAGATGTTGTAGATGAATTATATACATGCACAGTTTATATGCTAAAAAATATATGCCATAAATCATGCGAAAAATTATACGCATCATTAATTGTCCAATTAATTATATGCTTATTAAGAACTATTATGATATATGATATATCTAAATTAAAAAATGATTTACTTGATAATATAGGAATTGTGGAAATGTTATTAAAATCTGTTGAAAATATCCCAAATTTAAATGGAGTTCGAGTTTGTTATACTTTAGTAGTATATGGGTTAAAAATGTTTTATGCTTCAGCATGTCAATTATATGAAAAATCCTTTTTAAGGGAACTTGAAACTATAACTAACTATTTATCAATTTGTATAAAAATGAGTGATGAAAGGATCTTATTTTTAACTAGTTCTATATGTATAACTATATGTGAAAATCAAGTAGGTATAGACGTTTTACTTAAAACTGATATATTACACAATGCTGTAATCCTTTGTGAATCTTCAAATCCAGATTTAGCATTTGAAGCTTTATCTATTATATCAAAAATTGCATACGCAGCTAATCATCAACAAATATGTATACTTATATCTTGTAATGTTATAAAAGCTTTGAAAAAAATTTTAAATAATACTAAAATTAAACCTGGAGCTAGAGCAAGGGCATGTAATGCATTAGGAAACATTGGATGTGAAACTACATCAGAAGTTGAGCTTTTAATAAAAAACGACGTGTTCCCACTATTAGTCGAAATTTTTCAAACTGATAACGACTTTAACACAAAAATTGAAGCTGCTTATGCTGTATGTGCATGCTTGTCAAAAGCTAATCAAAAACAAGTGGGGTATATTATTTCATGTACAGCTACTACAAATCGATTTGGGCAAAATATATGTATGCAACTTATTGCTGACATGTTAGAATTAGTTAGTGAATCAGATCCAATGAATAATGGAAGTGTTAAACTTTGTAAAAGTATATTAAGAGGATTAGAAAATATTCTAGATAAAGGAGACGATGAAACTAGAGATCTTTCACTATGGGAAAATCCATATGTCTTTATGTTTAAAGAGGTTCAAGGAGATATTAAACTTTTGCAAATGCAATTCTTTCCGGAATATTATGTAGTAAATAAAACATACGACATATTGGCTAAATATTTTTCCTTAACATCGACCTGGAACAACAGGAAGTAATAACCACGAGGAAAAGGCAAAATATAATTTTGTTTTATTTACCCATATTATCTCTTTCCATTTTATTACCTCTCTCATTTTTTTATGTATAATTTTTATCTTCTTATATATATCATCCCCCTATTTATGCCTCTTTTATAATTTAGTTATTTTAAAATAATGGTTTCTTTTTTTCATTTTTTTTTTTTTCGAATTGTTTATGTATCTTAAACTTTACATATATAAAAGAACGCTTATAATACTAATGCTAATTCCTATAGCAATAGCTATATAATTTTTTTATCAATAGTTATGTGTATAAATATTTTTTCCAATTGGTAATATATTCGTGTTCATCCGTTTTGCTTTACGCTTGCAAATAAGGTACATATGAGGAAATAAAGGAATAATAAAAACGCTAAGATAAGCATACATGCCCATTTTTTCAAAACATTGAATAATGATTTTATATACCTTTATTCCACCTTTCATTAGGCTAGAGATTGCCTGATGCATAAAACAAATACAAAAGAGTAATGTTGATCAAAAGGAGAATAAAATGAAAATCATAAAAAGTAAAGATATAGTTGGTTTAGAAGTCATGACTATATATTATTCTATTATAAGCCATCGCGTATAGAAGGTACCAAACATCTACGTACATATAATATAGATATTTCCTTATTAACCAATTATATACTTGCCATTTCGTTTATTTTTTTTGTGACAAATCAATTTTTTTCCTATATTCGCATAATTACAAAAAAGTTATTTCAAAAAAAGGAATCAATTAATTTCTCATTAAAAATATTATTCTTTAATTTCGTATATTATTTGACTTCTCCAAAAAAGGCAATTTTTAAATTGAAAAAATTAGTGCCCTATTGTTAATTTTTTGCTTTATTAATTCGGAATTTGCTATGTTTTCATATTCGTTACATACCTTATTAATTTGATTAATATATATTTATTTTTTTTATACTACATTTATGTTATAAAAATCAACAAATATAAATATATCTTAAAGTGTGCATCCTTTATACATATTTATATCTTATGTAAACATAAATATAAATAAGTGTGCATACTATAGAAATGAACATGAATTCGCTTTAAAATAAAATTGTAATTATTTGATGAAAAGTTAAAAACAAAGAAAAGAGCAAAGGAAATACCATTGAATGTGACTAAATGATGGAATAACAGAAACTGAAAACATAAAGATGTATTTGATTGCGAAATCATCAGAGAAAAAAAAGTCAAAACAAGCTTTGATTTTTATGATATCATTATTTAGCCTGTAAAAATATGCCTAAAAATTTAAATTTATTCGGAAAATATTTAAGAAGACTTGGAAAAAGTCATAAAAAGGGATTCAAAAAAAAACAAATAATTCATCCTATTCCTGTTAAGGCATATGGTAGAGTACCATCAGCAGCATCACAAACTGGTCTTTACCATGATGAAGATTATAATTATTATACTAAAGTATCATATTCTTTAAAAAAAACAAGAATAAAAATAAAACCTAATGTATTTAAAAAGCATATTGTAAGTAACATATTAAATACTATTATACCAAGCGTCCGTATAACAACTAGTGCATTGCATGCTATTGATGATGCAGGAGGGTTTGATAACTATATTTTGCGAACCCCCCCAGAAGAACTTAGATCAAATTTTGGAGAAAAATTAAGAAATGTTATGTATTTTTATTTATCCCATCCAAATATAAGGACTTTTACATTACCATGGAAAATATTCATGACAAGGTTTCAACAAAGTGATTATTATTATGCTATATTTCAACATTTAAAAAAAAAAAGATTATATGAATTATATAAAAATAAAGAATCAGGTAAATATTCTCCATATTATTTACCTAATGATAAATCTCTACACCCACAAAGACAACAATTTCCAATAAACACAGAAATTACAGGTTTAAATTTATGGTACAACAAAAATAAAATATTAAAAAAAGCTTTTATTGATAAATTAAAAGAAGCTAAATCATTTGATAAAGCATATACAGATCATCATTTTATTGGAAGTTATAGAAAAGGTAGAGGTAGAGGAGGAGGTGGAAAACATGGTAGAACACCGAGAAAAAGATCAAAAACTTATAAGTATTTTGAAATTAGACCATACTAATCATTTGACTGATATTTACTAAGTATACTATGAGGTTAAGAGATAAATAAAATGAAATGACATAATGTAGATCACCTTATTTACCTGTATATATTATCAGTTGTTCTATTTACAATTTTATTATTCGAGATATAACTCTTTGCGTATCTGAGGCATAATTAAAACAATACTATACATATTTGTTTTTACTAAGTTGGAATTTTCATTTATTATGGTAAATTTTGTTCCCAAATTATGATATTTACATTTGAACTATCGTTTTTTTTATGTATAAGTGTTTATTTCGTTTCTTTAGTAGCAGAGCTACCTAATTGAAATAAATCTTTTTGAAACTTTTAAATACAATTTGTTATTTTTTTCATATTAATAACATAATCAGACTGTTGAAAATAAAAAATAGGCATTAAACCAAATGGTATGCATAAATATGTATATATGCATATACACTAAATATTACATAAAAAAATAAACAATAAATGATCAAAAATTCATCAAATCATCAGCGTATGAAATAGGGGTAGATAATTCGCTTCTTCCTTTTTTTTGCATTTTCATTGGTGACATTCCTGGCATTATGTCAGAAATGGAGTCATCGTCATCTTCCTCATGTTCATCAAAATAGTTCATTTTCATTTTGTTTTCTGATATGATAGATATATCATCATTATCTTCACCATTGTTATTATTTAATGAACTATTTAAAGAATGATCTATTGATTCTTTAGGCAATTCATTTAGAGGTATATTTTTACCTTCATTATTATTTATAGTTTTTCCATTCTCTTTTTTCATAATTGGTTGTAATTTTGTTAACTTAGTAGTTCTCTTAGGTTTAGGACTGGATTCTATTTCATAATTATGTTTATTAATTTCTTTGTTACTATTTTCATTTGATTTATTTATAATACTTACATCATTATCTTCTTCGTCTTCATTTTGATTTATATAATCATTTATGTGTATACCAGATGATGTATTTTCATTGTCTGATGTATATTTTTCTTCATCATTTTCATTTAATACGATATTTCTTGTCCCCTGTTTATATATATTTTTGTCTATGTTTTTATCATTGGCGTCATTTTGTTGATTATTATTTCGAAGCTTAGTCGTTTTCTCAGTTTCTTTTTGTTTTGTATTAGCAGATGTATCCTGTGAACTTTTCCTAGTTTTAATAATATGATCTTGGAGATTTGTGGTAGAATTATTTGGAAGATTTTTTCTTATATTCATATGTATAGTTTCATTAAGATTAATAAAAGAATTTTCATAATTGATATCTTTAAATTCATCATTTAGTTTTTTTTTTTTATGTATAACAAGTAGCATGTGCTCAAAAATACTATTTTCAAATTTGATATCTGTATTATTAGATAAATTATAAGACTGGATTAAGCCCAAGATTTGTTTTTTTAAATAATTAATTTGATATTCTGTTAAGTTCAACTTTTGAGCATATGGCAATATATATTTAATAAAAGTATTTTGATTTTTTAAATTTAAAGCACAATTAACACATGAATGTATAAATTTACATAAAGGCAATTTTTGTTTATCTACAATTTTAACACCTAAACGGCTAGCTATTGATGCACTAAATAATAACAAATCTTTTTCTTCTAATGCATTATTTATATATGCTGTGTATAATCCTATTAATGCACATAATAATACTTCATAAAATATATTTATATTATATTTTTTTAGCTTGTTATGAAAATTTAATGCTATGGATGATAGTCCTTTATTTTTAACGTTAAGATGTATTAACAATAAAACACCTAAACAACTATTATAAATATTAATGTTATTTGAATTTAATATAAATTGTGCTATTATTAGAGTCATGTGCATATATTGCATTTCCAATATACTTGTATTATCACTCAATTCGTCTTTATTATATATTTTACACATATCTACAATATATGTGTATGTATTAATAGGAAAAAATACACCTATATCAATTGATAAAAATGAATTAACAAAATTATAATTATCATTATTTATATTTTCTACATTTTTAAATAATTCTGTAACAAAGTTAAAAAGTGCATTATCTTCTTTGTAAACATATCTCGATACTTTTTTATATTTATTAATTTCTTCATTTATGTTTGTATATTTTTCTACAAATTCAAATAATCCTTCTTCATTGCCATTTTCAATATTATTTAAAATTGTATCAACATGATTGGTGTAATACATTTCATCATATATCTCAACTCCTTTCTCTGCTTCTTCTTTATTTAATATATTTAATACTAATTCTAACGTTTTATATTTTTTTAAATCATTAACAGAATATAATAATACATTGTCCAATTGTGCAACATTCATAAGATTTAAAAATGTTCCATATTTCAATACAGTATTATTTGAATATTTGATTAAAAGCATTAATAATAAATTTAGTTCATCTCTTAATGCTATTATATTATCATATATATAATTTGTTTCGATAAATATATTTTTTAATATATTTATTTTTTTTTCATTAAGATTTTTTAGCTTTTTAAAATCATTCATATTTACATTTGTCTCTTCTTTCTTTTTTCCATCTTGATCAAAATTTTTATCTACACCATCATCACCATCTTTTTTTTCTTCTTCATTTTTTGTTTTGTTATTTTTTCCATTATCCATCTCATTTTTATCATGAAAATTGCTATTCCCTATATTTCCATCAGTCTCTGTTTGGTCATTTTTATTGTCATTATTTTCTTCTGTTTTTAAAAAGAAATTGTATAAATAATTAAAAAAGTATCTCTTTTTGCATAAATGGTAAATATAGTTTTCATATATAATGTATATTTGATCGATGCAAAGTAAAATTAATCGAGAAGATGGGGTATTAGGAAGAGTATTTTCATCATCATAATAATATATTGAATTTATTTTGGTTTTTATAATATAAAAACATATTTCTATTATCGCATTTGCATGTATACATGCATCAGGGCTATAATATAAGTTGTGTATATTATGCTTATAAGGAAAATTGTCATCTTTATTATTTACACCAACTTTGTCCATTCCTTTTTTGTTATAGACAAAATTTATATCATTTTTTTTACCATTTTTATTACTATTGTTCAGGTTATTTTTTTTCGTTTTTTTTTTTGCTAACTTTTTCTTTTTCCCTCTTTTTTCTTTGTTTGAACCTGTATGTTCGCCATCATAATCTGAATCATTTTCATTATCCTCATTTTCTTCTCCAGTTTGTTCCTCACCTTCATCATCATACCCATCGTCATCTCCTTCGTCCTTTTCTTCGTTTTCTTCACTTTCGTCATTTTGGTCTTCATCCATTTCTCCTTCTCTTTGGTTAAGATCCGCTTGTAAAAAATATTGGTCATAATATGTCATTTCATTTTCATCAAATATATCACTTAAAAAAACATTGTCCTTAAATATGGTTTGGCATTTTTCATTTACAATAAATTTAAAAAAATCATATTCTATAACGTGTTTGATGTCTTTATTAATTTTTTTTTTTATTGCATCATTTTTTTTTTTATGATAATTAGACAAATCATTATTTATATAATTAAAACATATTGTATATATATGTATCAAATTGGTAATATTAATAACAATGTCATTTTCAATAGATTCAACAATATGTTTTTCCTTATGTACTAAATTTTCACTAACTATAGCTACCTTATTATTTTTTTTGCTTTGTATATATCCCTCTTCTTCATCACATTCAATTTCGGCATTGTAATTATTTCGGTAATATATAAAGGCGTCAATAAAATTATTAAAATAAGTATAATATAAATCAAATAATAAATCTGTTGGCAATATATTATTATCATTCTTTAAAAAAGGATTTAAAGACAAAAATAACGATATTATATTTATTGTATATTTTGAAGAATAATATGGTAACTTAAAATTTTTTAATAGATAAAACAAATATTCATATGTGTCTTTTAAATGTATAAAAATATTATTAAAGAAATAGTTGACATTACTATTTATATCATTTTTAAAATATTCCAAAATTGTTGAGGTAAAATTATATATATTATTCTTCTCTTTGCTTTTATATATATGTTTACATTCATTTAATGCATGCTTTAATATTTTTAATATTAATAATAAATGTTCTTGATTAGTTTGATGCATCTTTATAAGTATTTTACTATTCTTTATTATATTAAATGTGTATATAATCATCCTTTTAATCATATTTATATCATTATTTAATTTTCTATTATGGGAACTATTTTCTTCGAGTTTATTATTACTATTATTTACGGAATTGAAATATTTTTTATTTTTATTTTTCTCTAATTCCATTATATCGTTTTGAAGATTTCTATATGATGATTCGCATATGTGAAGAAGACATTTCTTTAGGTCTTTATCGGTATGACTATTACTTGAATTCTCTTCGGAGGGGTCCTCAATATCATTATTTTTATTATCATTTTCAGTTTCTTCAGCTTCACCATTTCTGTCTGTCCTCTTTAGTTGATTATTTCCTTTATCATTGGCATTTCGCTTTTTCGTCATCTTAATATAATTCATAAAAGACATATCGCTTTCACATAATAATTCAATTATTATATCGATAGATGATACAGAATCAATTTTATCTCTGATTCCTTTGATAAATTTATTAACAAGTGTATACAACTTCATATTTTCATTATAGTTAGTAAGATAATCAAAATAGTGCACAAAATTTTTAACTGTTGGTATATTTTTATTTAAATATTTTGTTATACATGCTAAATTATGTTTATCTACTTCAGTATTAGTCTCATTTTGTCCAATTTCAAAATAGGTATTGTTTTTTTTAATATTTTCTTTAATTTTACTTTTTAATTGTGATTCATATATTAGGCTTGTTATAATGCTAGATATTTTTTCATTGTTATT